>NC_141700.1:654913101-655513101 GCF_964263255.1 Lissotriton vulgaris
ACAGCAGGCACTGGTTGTAAAAGGAAGGTGAAGTCACTTCAACTACTCCTGGCATTTAAGTGAGTAAACCCCAAAGGCAGTAAAGAACTGCCACTCAAACATGGAACAAACCCATGAATTATATTTGGAGCAACTTGTAAATTAGTATTTTCCTGAAAATATTTGGCAACAGTGCATTAAGAACAATTGAATCCCGTTTATATAGTTAGCATGGTTAGTATATTTATATATTATAGAGTCTTGGCCGAGCACCACGCCCCACCGGGGTGCACCAATAGGGAAGGGAGTGGGGTGTGCGACTCCAGGGGAGGTGCGTGGTTTGAGCGTTGTTCACTCCACCCCTCCGTCGCAGGCAGTGGGCCTCTATAGAGCGCATCAGCCTGCCCCGTTCTTTTTACCATCACGACGGCCGAAGCACATCGGCTGGAACGTTATCGGTCTTATTCTTGCTGGCTTGGACGCTCGGCAGATTAAGCCACCGGGAGCAGGGCCGGCCCTAGGCATGTGCAAACTGTGCACCTGCACAGGGCCGCCAAACCCCAGGGGCCGCCACGACGAGGATCAGATCAGAAGGATCACTGGCGGCCCCCTGGCAGGATTTGGCAGCCTCCCGGCTTCTAGTATTTTTTAGGATATCTCGCGCTTCCCCCTGTCTCTCTCTCCATCTCTCAGCACGTGTTGTTGTTTTTGGGGGGGGCAGTCTCCAGTAGCTGAAGGGGGCCCCTCAGCTGAGCCCTCCGGTAGAGAGCTGTCTCTCTCTCTCTCTCTAAAGCAGTTGCTGCTGCCTGCAGCCTGCTCCTAGGAGCTCCTCGCTCCTCGCGCTGCTGACCTTTGACTGAAGAGAAACAAAGTATCAACTTCCATTGTTTCTCTTCAGTCAAAGCCACGAGCCAGGCCGGAAAGAGGAGGGGGTGGGGGCCCTGAGATAGTGCATTCTCCTCAGGGCACTATTCCTTGGAGAAGGGAGGAGGCCAGGGCTGTCTGTGAGGGGTTGTCAGGGTTTGGGGGCCTACATGGGCTGGGGACCTCTTAATGTGATTGTGGCACCCTTAAAAAACTGCTTCCCTGCCTCCCCCTACAAGTTATCTAAAGACACAATTACAATGTTGAAGCTGGCTCTGTTTCCACATCAGCATTTTAAAAGCATGCTTACATTTTCTGGATGATTTCAGCCGGCTCGACTAGCATGTCAAACTTGCGAAAGTGAAAGCGATTTGCACAGCCCTCTTGAGTGGGCCTCGGTAAATGTGGAGAGCTGGCATGCTGGCATGTGGCGAAGACGCAGTGTTCTGCTATGTGCTTGTGCACAGGTTGGCCCATGGTGAATTATAATTATTAGAAAGAACGCTCCAGATGCAGAAGCGCTTCCTCAGCCACCAAGTTTGGGACAAGGAAGAGACAGTGAGTAAGTTTATTTTTATTGTTGAAAGGTGAAACAGAGGTCTCGGTGGAATGGGATAACGGGCCTGCAAGTAAGGGAAGATTATCTGATCTCTGTTCAGACAGCCTGTAGGTCCTTTCTCCAACATACGTGCCTGTGTAATATAGTTTGTAATCACTGTGACATTTTTAGGAACTTTTATACATAATAGAAACTGTGTTTTCCGACAAGTCATGGTTCTTTTAAACAAAATACAATTTTAATTGCTTGCTTTATCGTAGTCCGTTTCACGCTCACCCTGACATCTGTTTAAGTCCTCCGAGTCATTTGTTATTCTCTCGGTGTACCAAGTCAACCTTCCCTCTGAGTTCGGTAAGCTGAGTTACAGTGACAATCCTTATGTACAGCACATAGAGGTGTCAAAATGGCATTTGTACAAACATTAATTTTATTGTGAGAGAAAAGCATCCTCATTAAAACATGAATGCATGTGAGGGTGATGTGCTCTCTGCCCACCCTTGTTTGGCCGATATATTGTTGGTAGTTCTTAGTATTCAGTGTGTATCCTTGGCTTGGGATGGTGGCACTTTCCTTGTATAGCCAGAGTACATATGGATACTGGATGAAAACTGCAAACTGATAGTAGAGCACCTGCCATGCATTTACTAAAAATAAAAAGCTTGTCTATTAGGTCAAAATTATTTTGTTTGAAGAAAGTGATCAGCTTACGTTTTGGAGTCCAGGCGGAGGGGGAGAAGGGTGCAAGGCAGAGGGGAGAAGGGCGGAAGGCAGAGAGAAGAAGGGCGCAAGGCAGAGAGGAGAAGGGCGCAAGGCAGAGAGGAGAAGGGCGCAAGGCAGAGAGGAGAAGGGTGCACGGCAGAGAGGAGAAGGGTGCAAGGCAGAGGGGAGAAAGGTGGAAGGCAGAGAGGAGAAGTGTGCAAGGTAGAGAACGGTGCAAAGTAGAGAAGGGAGCAAGGCGGAGCGGAGAAGGGTGCAAGGCAGAGGGGAGAAGGGTGCAAGGCAGAGAGTAGAATGGGTGCACGGTAGAGAAGGGTGCAAGGCAGAGGGGAGAAGGTTGCAAGGCAGAGGGTAGAAGGTTGCAAGGCAGAGAGGAGAAGGGTGCAAGGCAGAGAGGAGAAGGGTGCAAGGCAGAGAGGAGAAGGGTGCAACGCAGAGGGGAGTAGGATGCAAGGCAGAGAGGAGAAGGGTGCAAGGCGGAGGGGAGAAGGGTGCAAGGCAGAGGGGAGAAGGGTGCAAGGCAGAGAGGAGAAGGGTGCAAGGCAGAGGGGAGAAGGTGCAAGGCAGAGGGGAGAAGGGTGCAAGGCAGAGGGGAGAAGGGTGCAAGGCAGAGGGGAGAAGGGTGGAAGGTGGAGAGGAGAAGGTGCAAGGAAGAGGGGAGAATGGTGCTACTGGGAGGGGGAGAAGGGTGCAAGGCGGAGGGGAGAAGGGTGCAAGGTGGAGAGGAGAAGGGTGCCACGGGGAGGGGAGAAAGGTGCAAGGCAGAGAGGAGAAGGGTGCACGGTAGAGAAGGCTGCAAGGCAGAGAGGAGAAGGGTGCAAGGCAGAGGGGAGAAGGGTGCAAGGCAGAGGGGAGAAGGGTGCAAGGCAATGGGGAGAAGGGTGCAAGGCAGATGGGAGAAGGGTGCAAGGGGCAGAGGGGAGAAGGGTGCAAGGCAGAGAGGAGAAGGGTGCAAGGCAGAGGGGAGAAGGGTGCAAGGCATAGGGGAGAATGGTGCAAGGTAGAAAAGGGTGCAAGGCGGAGGTGGAGAAGGGTGCAAGGGGGAGGGGGAGAAGGGTGCAAGGGGGAGGGCGAGAAGGGTGCTGCAAGGCAGAGGGGAGAAGGGTGCAAGGCAGAGGGGAGAAGGGTGCAAGGCAGAGAGGAGAAGGGTGCAAGGCAGAGAGGAGAAGGGTGCAAGGCAGAGGGGGAGAATGGTGCAAGGTAGAAAAGGGTGCAAGGCGGAGGTGGAGAAGGGTGCAAGGGGGAGGGGGAGAAGGGTGCAAGGGGGCTGGCGAGAAGGGTGCTGCAAGGCAGAGGGGAGAAGGGTGCAAGGGGGATGGAGATGAAGTTAAAAATGTGCCCCCCCCCGGAAACATTTCTGCGGATGCCCATGGAACGCACACTACTTTGTGAGAGAGAGTGGGAGAGAGTGGAGAGAGAGAGAGTGGAGAGAGAGTGTGGAGAGAGAGAGTAGAGAGCGAAAGTAGAGAGAGAGAGTGGAGAGAGAGTGAGGGTGGAGAGAGAGGGTGGAGAGAGAGTGTGGAGAGAGAGAGTAGAGAGAGAGAGTAGAGAGCGAGAGTAGAGAGAGAGAGTGGAGAGAGAGTGAGGGTGGAGAGAGAGGGTGGAGAGAGAGAGTGGAGAGAGAGTGGAGTGAGGCAGTGGAGAGAGAGTATAGAGAGAGTGAAGAGAGAGAGTAGCGAGAGAGTAGAGAGAGAGAGTCAGTGGAGAGAGTGGAGAGAGAGTAGAGAGAGTGGAGAGACAGACAGTGGAGAGAGAGTAGAGAGAGAGAGTGGAGGGAGAGAGGGTGGAGAGAGAGAGTGGAGAGAGAGCGCGGAGAGAGAGTAGAGAGAGAGTGGAGAGAGAGCGCGGAGAGAGAGTAGAGAGAGAGTGGAGAGAGAGTAGAGAGAGAGAGAGAGTGAAGAGAGAGAGTGGAGCTAGACAGTGGAGAGAGAGAGAGAGTGGAGAGAGCATGGTGACAGTGGAGAGAGTGAGCAAGAGAGTGGAGGGAGACAGTGGAGAGAGAGTGGAGAGAGAGTGGAGAGAAAGACAGTGGAGAGAGAGTAGAGAGAGAGTAGAGAGAGAGAGTAGAGAGAGAGAGAGTGGAGGGAGAGAGAGTGGAGGGAGAGAGAGTGGAGGGAGAGAGAGTGGAGGGAGAGAGAGTGGAGGGAGAGAGAGTGGAGAGAGAGAGTGGAGAGAGAGAGTGGAGAGAGAGTAGAGAGAGAGAGTGGAGAAAGAGTAGAGAGAGAGAGTGGAGAGAAAGTGGACCTAGACAGTGGATAGAGAGTGGAGAGAGAGAGAGAAAGTGGTGAGAGAGACAGTGAAGAGAGAGAGAGTGGAGGGAGAGAGAGAGAGAGGGAGAGAGAGAGAGAGGGAGAGAGAGAGAGAGAGAGAGAGAGAGAGAGAGAGAGAGAGAGAGAGAGAGAGAGAAAGTGGAGAGAGACAGTGGAGAGAGAGAGTGGAGAGTGGAGAGAGAGAGCGGAGAGAGAGTGGAGAGAGAGAGAGAGAGAGTGGAGAGAGAGAGAGGAGAGAGAGAGTGGAGAGAGAGAGGAGAGAGAGAGAGAGAGGAGATAGAGAGTGGAGAGACAGTGGAGAGACAGTGGAGAGAGAGTGGAGGGAGACAGTGGAGGAGACAGTGGAGGAGACAGTGGAGAGAGAGATAGAAGAGAGAGAGAGTGGAGAGAGAGAGTGGAGAGTGGAGAGAGAGAGAGAAGAGAGAGAGGAGAGTCAGTGCATAGAGAGTGGAGGGAGAGTGGAGGGAGAGTGGAGGGAGACAGTGGGGGAGACAGTGCAGAGAGAGAGTGTGGAGAGAGTGGAGGGGAGTGGAGAGAGAGTAGAAAGAGGGTGGAGAGAGTAGATAGAGGGTGGAAAGAGAGTGAGACAGAGAGTGAGAGAGAGAGTGGAGTGAGAGAGTGGAGAGAGAGAGTGGAGAGAGAGAGCGGAGAGAAAGAGAGAGTGGAGAGAAAGTAGAGAGAGAGTGTGAAGGGAGAGAGGGTGGAGAGAGTGGAGAGAGAGAGAGTGGGGAGAGAGTGGGGGGAGAGTGGAGAGAGAGTAGAGAGAGTGGAGGGAGACAGTGGAGGGAGATAGTGGAGAGAGAGTGGAGAGAGAGTAGAGAGAGAGAAAGTGGAGAGAGAGACAGTGGAGAGAGAGTGGAGAGACAGTGGAGATGGAGTGGACAGAGTTGAGAGAGAGAATGGAGAGAGAGAGAGAGAGTTGAGAGAGAGAGAGACTGACTGACTGACTGGCTCAGAGACTGAATACTGACTGACTGAGAGACTGACTGGCTAGGAAACTGACAGAGAGAGAGAGCAAGATTGGCTGACTAAGAGAGTGACTGACTGACTAACAGAGAGAGAGACTGATTGAGAGTGAGACTGACTGGCAGAGAGAGAGACTGACTGAGGTAGAGAGATACTGACTGACTGAGGTAGAGAGATACTTACTGACAGAGAGAGAGACAGAGAGAGAGGCAGAGACTGACTGACAGAGAGATAGACTGATTGACTGCGAGAGAGACTGACTGACTGAGAGAGACTGACTGACAGAGAGACTGACAGAGAGAGAGAGAGAGACTGACTGAGAGGGGGACTGACAGGGAGAGAGAGAGAGAGACTGACTGAGGTAGAGAGAGAATGACTGACTGAGAGAGACTGACTGACTGGGAGAGAGAGAGACTGACTGGGAGAGAGCGAGACTGGCTGACAGAGAGAGACTAAGAGAGAGAGAGAGAGAGACTGGGAGACTTACTGGCTGAGAGAGAGACTGTCAGAGAGAGATAGACTGACAGAGAGAGAGACTGACAGAGAGAGAGACTGACAGAGAGAGAGACTGACAGAGAGAGAGACTGACAGAGAGAGAGATTGACTGACAGAGACAGACAGAGAGAGAGACTGACTGACAGAGAGAACAGAAACTAAAGAGGGCCCATGGAGCTTTGTTTACTTTTCTGTTGTCTCCATTTCTTGCTCTTTCCATAACACCTCAAGCAGTAAATAAGAGGCCGCCGAAAGTCCAAGGTTAGACACGCCTGTGATGTCACTGGGTGTGAAAGGGAGTGACATGTCGCTTTTGTCACCCATAACATTTTGGCGAATCAATGTCCATGAGGGTCCGGACCCCCTCTTCCGGGGCCCCCACCTATGCTCCCTGCACAGGGCCACCATGAGCCTAGAGCCGGCCCTGACGGGAGCCACACGGGTTTCAGTGATCTCGCCTGACCCGAGATAGCACTCGGTGGCGGCGCTTATGGTGTGCTTTGGGGTGCAAGCGAAGGGGTTCATTGGGGGCGACCTTAAGGACAGTTTTTTGGCGCGTTCTGGCCTACCATAGTAGTGCTACTGCTAGGTGAGTGTTGCCTGGTGTAGAGGTGTTTGAGCAGCTGCCTCCAGCATCGTATTGAGTGGAATTGGTTTTCTGTCCTAGCTTTGGTTTCTGTGGCAGCTCAACGTTTCTTAAGCTTTCAGTGCAGCTTACCTGGAGAGAGTGCCCTTTTAGAGACAAGGACGCTGACTGAGCTCTTAACGATTCTCACTCCCCTTCTCTTTTTTTAGTTTGTGTTGTTTTATTTCATTAGCAGTGGTACTGGTTTTTATTCTCCGGCAATTGATTAGGGTCCAGGACTCTCACTCTGAAGGTTAAGGGTACGAGTCCATGGTCGGGTACATTTCCGTAGGCCACCTCACTCTATAATTGAGGCCAGTGTTTATATGGCTAGCCAGAGTTGGAGTGGGAGACGGCATCTTGGGGTGCGTTTCTCTTTCAGGTGTGCTTATTTGTCCCTGCTGGGGGTGGAGGGCTCGCCTGCTTAGATTAGTCACCCTCCCCCTTCTCCGCCTGGTATTAACTTCCTGGTGCAGGCACCTTGCGCTCCTTCATCTGCAGCAGCATCCGGACGGGAACGCGGACAGAGGAAATTAAAGTGAGTGGCCGGGGAGTTGTCCTTTTTTTATTTAATTGCTTTAAGTGCATTGTTGGTTGCTCATTAGGTCGCAGGGGTATGATGCCTGCCGAGGGCAGTAGAGTGAGCAAGAGAAATGGTGGTGACTCGGAGTTAGCAAAGGTTTTGAACATGGTCCTGGCTACGTTGAGGGTGGATGGGGAGTCGGCCAGCTCAGAACCCAAGCCTGATGAACCAGAGCAAGTGGTGGAACAGTGCCCGAGGCACTCTAATGTCCCTCCTCGAGCAACCTTTCCCCAGTAAAGAGAAGGGCCAAGAAGCAGACAGTCCAATTGTGGGTCTGGGAGGGGGTGGATACCAGGGCAAAGGTGCGGCAGAGGGCACCGGGCAAGAAGGTTAGCTTCAGTCCTTACCACTAATTTCCCCCTCCATAGCCGCAGCCTCACGGCAGCCACTGCAAGGGTCAAAGGACGTCCCCTCTGTAATAGCTGACATTAGATAGTAATTGAAACCAGTCTTGACCCTGTGCCTCATGGGAACAGTCCAGCCAAAACTGCCAAGCCAGGTCTTCCCTGAGCCGGAAATAAGCATCCTGGGACTGGCTTCGGGATAACACCCCATATCAGCCAGGCTAGCTTGAATCCTGTGGCGAAATGAGCAAGGGACACACGTCTGGGCATATCCTGCCAACTTTGGACGAGGAATCAAAAGAGACAATTAATGGATGGAATGCAGAACAAATAAAAACATTCACACCCACTCAAAAGATCTGGGTTAAATCCATCATTATTTTGCTCACCATGCCACCCTAGTTTAGACCAGGCCATGTGCAAATCAGTCTTGACCCTGTGCCTCATGGGAACAGTCCAGCCCGAACTGCCAAGCCAGGTCCTCCCTGGACCGGAAACGAGCATACTAGGACCGGTTTCGGGGTTTCACCCCTCATCAGCTAGGATAGCTTGGATACAGTGGCAGAGTGAGCCCGGACCCATGTCTGGGCATACCCAGCACACTTAGGGCGAGGAAGCAAAAGACACACAATTGATGGACGGAATACACAACCTTACTGCCCCCTGGGCCCCTTCACACACCTTTCTGTATGCCATCGCTGATTTGAAGAAGCAGGTGGAGCCCATGGCGAAGGCACATCATAGGTCAAGGGCTGACACCGCTGCTCAGAGCGTGGGCTCGGTGGGCGCTATCGGTATGCAAGGACCCAGCTGCATCAGGTAAAGGGATAGAGTGCGTGGCCAAGCACTCTGGCTCTGTAGGAAAAGTGTTGTATGGGCAAGACATGTTACTTTCCAGGCCATGGAAGTTAGTGTTGCATGTTCCCATGGAAGTGAAGGAAAAAATATGGAAGGTTTTTTTTTGACATTTTCACTGATTAGACGGGAGGGTGAGGCGAAGGAAAAAGAGGGGAAGGATGGCTCTTCGAAGGAGAAGAAGCCTAAGGCCACTAATGGGCTGTTTGATTTTAATGTTTTTATGACTGTAATGCTGGAAAGGAAACAGGAAGTAGGCTCGCTCTCCCAGAACAGGTCATTGTTTTTTTGGTCAGACAATATGTTGGTTGTTGAGGCTATTAACTGGAAGGGTGCTTCTTGTAGACAGGTATTGAGGCTCCTGAAGCATCTTGTTTTACTTTGGTTAAAGATGAATGTTGTCTTTAAGGCTAAGCACGCACCTGGAGTGCATAATAAGGCAGCTGATGCTTTGGCTCGCTACAAGTTGCAGGAATTCCAGGAGATTCAGGCATGAGCAACGGAGCAGATGAGGGAGTTCCCAACATCTCTCTGGAGGACTGGAGCCCCATCTTATCGCATTTAGGGGCAGCTTCTTTAAATGAGGGCATTTGGAGGATGTACCAGAAATATTTGAAGACCTACAGGGACTTCCTGTAGGCACAAGGGGTGGAAATCTTTTTTCGTACGCAGCCTTATACCGCTTCCTAGAATCATTGAGGTTGCAGGGCGAGACCCTTTTTGGCAGCCATTGGCTTCTTTGGCAAGTTAAAGAGCACATGTGACGTGGGCGGTAGCTTCCTGGTGAGGAAGTCCTTAGCAGGATGGTCCAGGTTTGAGGGCATGGTTAAGGATGGAAGGAGACAGCTGGATGTGCAGGTTTTGGGAGCTATGCTGGCCTATCTTCATCTAGTCTTCAGTTTCTCTTAGAAAGTAGCCTCGTTTTTGGCAGCATTCTCTGTGGCTTTTTATGAGGCCTTTAGAGTGAGTGAGTTGGTTAGGAAGTCAAAGTCAACTTTTTTTGGTGGTTTTCAGTTGTTGGATAACCAATTACATCTAGACAGACTCATGCTTAAGCTAAGGAGGTCCAAGACCGATCCCACAGGGAATGGAGCTCAGGGCAGCCAGGGGTCTGCTTTGTGCCCAGTTACACTGATGAGGGCCTAAATTTCTGTCCGACAACACGTACAATCCCCCATGCTGTTCATTCATGATAATGGAGCGTGTCTGTTGAGGTATCAATTTTCATCTGCCTTGCGCACCACTCTCTGCAGCCTTGGGATTAACCCGGCGGATTATTCTTCTCACTCATTCAGGATTGGGGCAGCGATTTGCGCTGTGGGTTGACTTCGACCATGATTAAGAGGATTGGCCGGTGGTCATCATTGTGTTTTAAGTGCTACATACACCCTGAGTTACTTGGATTATCTGTGTTTTGCACCTTTTCTTGCTATGTGATGCTGATTTTCTCACTCTAGTTTCTCTCTTTTAGTAGTATGCCTTCCAAAGTGGTATGGGTGCGGGACACTCCTTTGTACAGTGAACTTCTTACTGTTTGCAGTAGCATCGTAAACCGAAGCCTGCAAGCTTGGATGAAGTCTTCTTCCAATGGTGTGGAGTTGCTCAGCTTTGCCAGTTGGTAGATTAGACAAGGGGTCACGTGGGACTGCAGGTCCCGGACTTGATTATTATACACCTTGGTGGTAACAACATTGTTAAGCTGGGGCGTAGGGCAGTCAGGGATGAGTTTGCCTGGTTGGGTAAGACCTTCCTGGGGCGCTGATAGCTTGATCTCACATGATCCAGCGGTGCAAGTAGGCTCCTGAAGTGAGATCGAGGGCTCTGAATGTATCAGTCAGGCATCTCAGCACTGAAATGGCCAAGCAGTGCATGGGATGGGGTCGGCTTTAGAACATACCAACATACCACATAGGTTGGTCAGGGGTGACCAAATGTTTCATGGAGATGGGGTTCACTTATCCGACTTGGGCACTGACCTGTTTATTAATGGAATCTGGGCTTTTACTGAGGCATTATTCTTTGGTGGGGAGGGCGAAGGGCCGTTTGGCCCTGGTCACACTTGTGGCGGAAAAGAGAACACCAAGATCACTGTACAACAGCAAAAGGAGTCCTATAACGCACTTCCTAAGGCAGCACTGAAGGGGAGACAGCCAGCTGAATTCCGAAAGAGAATGGTCACACCAATTTGGGGCAAAGGCACATAATTAGCCAGTGTAGGGCATGGGGCTTCGGCCGCTGTTCACACTTTACAAGCAGTGCAGACGGTCTGGTGTTGGAGGGGCGTGCCCCTGGGGCACAGGTGGAGTACATCTGGAAGGTTCTCCTTGGTATGAAGGTTGTTTGACTTCATAGTATTTAGCTGTTAGAGTGTAAAAGTTTGCTAACCTAGGTACATACAACTATGAAAATGTAAAATGTGTTTTCCTCAATTTTATTGGATGTGTACTGCTATATGTTTCAAGATAATGAAGTGAATGTTAAAAAATGTCATGTTTGTGTTTTGTTATGCAATAAACATGACCCTCTTCCCACACCAGCTCTTGTCTGTCATTGACTCGTTGGGCTTGGTGGGGGTGTCAGGCATGGCTTGGGGGTCTCCGGGTCCAAAGCCCAAATCAAATGGAGGTTGAGTAAGACTTCTTTAGGGAGAATGTTCAGTAGTTCATGACGAAGTAATTCCGGAAAGAAGTGTGAATAATTAGACTGGCATAGAACTAGGTAACTATGAAAATGTTTTGGACAAACAGGAGTAATTACAATGTGTGGGGAAACATACTGGTTGTAGACAAAGTAGTATGTGCTGCGGTAGACAATTATTTGGGCACAGTAACTAGGCCATGCAAATCTAATCACACCCTCATTTTATTTTCAGAGGTATGGTATTGTCTAATCTGACAAGAAAACAGTTACTCAACGATAGAAAATGCCTACACGTAGGCTTAACCTATTTTAAGCACTTCCCCAACTACTAACCTCGTCCTCTCTCCTCCAGCCCCTTAAAACATTGTTACAGACAATATCCTCATGCTTAACATCCCAAACTGAGCTCACATCAACCCGCACCGTAAAAGACCTCCATTGGCTCCCAGTCCAGAAACGAGCACTCTTCAAACACCTCACGCACACCTGCACAACATTGCCCCAATGTACCTCAAACTGCGTAAACTTACACAAACCTACTACACACCTCCGCTCAGCTGGATTCCTACTCGCACACTCCCATGCGCAGAACCAGATCCAGCAGGGGTGCCTCTCCTAGCTCACTATTAAACCCTAAAACAATCTGTTCCTGAACACCAGAGCCACCGCCTCAGTTCTTGAACTCTACAAATAAAGGAAGACTTGGCTCTCCACCTGGCGCCAGCCCTAGCTGGACCCATACAGCTCCTGCTTCAGCGCCATGTTACCCTCTCGGGTGAGCCGCGGCTTATACAAATGCACAAATCATAGAATATTTCTAACCCTGTTGTCCTCGGTTCTGAAAGCAGACAATCTTTCTCTCACACTTTTCCTCTTGGCCCCTCTTCAGATAATTGTAACTATTACATCGATGCTCATGAAAATTCTGCTTTTAGATACTATGAAGTGTTCAGTTCCCGATTTCAAGAGGCTTTCCTTGGGCTGCCTAGTTATCTCTGCCCATATTTCTAACCATTATGCTATCATTTGGCAGTGGGACACACAAAATATGTCTGTATGTTGATGACGTGCTTTTGACGCTTATAAACCCAGCCCGCCCTCCATTCATTAGTAGCACTAAATGAATTCAAAGAGGTATCTGGATTCAAGATCAGGCTTCAAAAATCCCAACATCTGAACTTATCGCTCCAGAATCAAAATGTGGGGAATATACTGTCACAGTTTCTACTGATTTTGGCAGATAAATCCATTGACTATCTGGGGGTACAAATCTTCCACTCATTGGAAGATGTGGCCTGGTCAAACTACGTAGAACTGCTGCAATCAATGCAAACCGACCTCCACAAGTGGCAAAGTGGACATTTATCTCAGCTGGGCTGCACAGACGCAGTCAAAATGACAGCTCTACCTAAATTTTTATATCAGGCACAATCTCTTCCCCTAAGACCCCCAAGTGGGATACTGAGGGATCTCCAAAGTACAATCTATGTCTTTAACGGATTTGGAGGTGGTGGGGTAGTTAAAAAGCAAATCTACCTAAATGTACAATGTATGGCCAACCGGCACAGGGTGGCATGGGAGTTCCCTTTATAGCTATTTCCTACCACGTCTCACAGCTTTGCTACATTATGGAATCAGGGAGAGTAGCCTCTGAAAAGGCATTGTGCTTTATGGGGCAAACGAAAGCCGGGGATCATGTTTGGAAAGCGTCATGGCTTAGCAGAAAATATCATGTGTGTGTGGTATATTCTTTCCCAGCTACATGAGCCATGCTTGCCTCTTTGGATTCAGATATGACCAAGACAGGTTTGTCCTCTTCCTCCTTAAATCTCATTCCTATTATAGGGGACCCCGACTTCACTCCAGGCATGGACAGCACGCAATTTGCTGAATGCCAAAAAGCCGTCTGTAAGCGTCTGGACAAATCAAACAAGAATAAGGCTTCCTCAAAACCAAGAGGCTGTGGTACTTTCAAGGAAGACACTGGACGATTCACAAAACGATGACACCGGGAACATCCCGTTCTTTGGCTGCCTTGGAAAAATTGATTCTCCACATATTGGATGATACATGGGAAATTTAAATATCCATAAAGCTATTAATTTGGATCTCTCTCAGACCCCACAGGGCTGGTCACCTCTGATGCGAGGCCAAGGTGGAGAGGTCATTCACAAACAAACATTACTTGTACTATACCCCTAACAGGGTTCATAAATGGGTCCCTGGTAAAAGTGGCTTCTGCTGGAGAAACTGTGGTAATGCATGGACACTGTTGCACCTGCTGTCATTGCCCCAAACTTCAGATTTATTGGCATGGGTCGTAAACAAGATCTAACATAAGTCTGAGAACCAAATGATGAGGTACCCGGTGTATGTCATTTTGGGGGCAGAAGAATGTCTCTCATACTCATTGAAATCATACAGGGGACACCAAACACCACAGAACCCTTATCTAAATCTAACCAGCCAGCATTATTTCGAAACACAGGACATAACTCTATCCATTTTTTGGAATAGTTACAATACTTGAAAAGAGCTTTGATTTTCAAATGCAACGTAAAAATGCCTTTTAATACTTTTTGAGACTTCATTTTTGCATGTTGCATTCAACCTTAACTTTTCTTTTAACCTGTTTTTTCATTTAAGTAATTACCTCATTTTTATTCTGCACAGCACTTGCTACACGATATTTCACAGTTGTTTAGGACTGTAAATGTTCTGCATTTGATCAGTCCTTAAAGGATAAACAGCAGACATGCCCCTGCCGAAATTAGAAATGGAGTTAAAAACCCCCTTAAAAAACAAATACCATAAAGATGCATCTTTTTGCATGCTTTGTAAGTGCATTTATCTATTGCTTCAAACTCCTTACATCAAGGTGTTACATTTCTTGTGCAGCTCTCTGCACGTTATGCGTGGTAAACTCTCAACTAAAATATAAAAATAAGGGTTTTTTAAATTGATATTTTAATGCTATGCAATTCAATCCTATCTTCCTTGAAACCCAAAATCTGACAGACATGCCACTATCTCGGTGTTTTATTTTCCCTGTGATTGGGTGTATGGTTTTGCTTTTGTTGCGGTGGAAGTGTTACGGAGAACTGCTACAGGGTGGGGTGAGATCTGACAAAATGCGCTTTTATCCCTCCCCCAACTCCCCGCTGCCACTTTCTCACCTGTGCAATGGACACGTTTTCTTTGAAAGGTAAAATATTGTGTGAAGCGTGTGACACGGACACCTTACGTGATGAGAAAAAAAACTGTCCCGCTGTAAACATGCCTAGGAGGAAATCAGAACACTTTACAGTTACTGACCTGGCAAGGGCACGGTAGCTGACAGGGGGCTGGGTGGGGGGCAATAAAATACTAGCTACACTGCATACATTAAGAGAGATTCATTTATCATCTTAAAAAAACATTTAGTAAGAAGTAGTTAGGTTGGTCAGCTGTGGCACTACGACTGTAACAGCGAATATTTCAGTCCCTCGTCAAGGAGAATTTGAAAAAATCTAGAGATCAGAAGAAAAAAATAATTTGGGGGAAGTCCAACGTGGAAAAGGTAGAACAAAGAGGAATATGCGAGCGGAAAGCATGAATAGGCAAATGAGGGAATAGAGTGGATATTCGTTTGGGGGCCGTGAGTAATAAATATATCGAACCGCCCACCACCTAGTTTACCAAAATGCACATACAATACTTTTCAGGACACTGGAGTTACTGCTTGTGCTGCCCAGTCACCCACGAGCATCATCCAATGTTCCCCAGGCGCACTCAGTGTGCAAGTCAGATGCATGGCTACCCTGTTGCCTAGCGACAGTAAAGTAAGCTCTCAGTATTTAAACAGGCTGTGGACGCGATGGCAAGGACCACGGGAGACATGAATGTGAAATCAGAAGCAAGGTGCTTCGCCAGCCTGGGGCTGAAGCGAAGGCTCCCTTTACCCCCCAGGTGGAGTGGCTTTAGCAAAGATGGGACATCTCTCCCTGAAAACCCGCAATGGAAGCCTTGTAGGGGCAGAAGGCCCGTTGGGAAACCTCCCATTTTTTTATGTATGACAAATGTGACTTACCGAGCCTCTGCGCCATCATCTTTTTAAAGGTAAAGGCTGACATGTCAGTAAACATCTGGAAACCGCCATGTTCACAAGCAGCAGACCTGCAGCTTATTATACAGTGCTCTCCAGTAGGCTCTTAAAACACCGAGCTATCACACTGGCGATGACATCCTTGCCTAGCTGAAGGATGCAAGAGAAATCCAGCCGCGATTAAGCCCGACCAATCAGAAATTCTTATCGAGAAATTATTTATTCAAATGATCTCCCACAGAGGCCCATATATCCGCATCACTGTCCCTGATATTTCACTTGGATGCTGAGCCAGCTTTCTCATGTGCTACTTTACACAGTGTTTCCCCGTTGGAGAAAGTCCTGAAAAAGCAATCAAATTACTTTTACCTGCAGAATCGTGTTAGATTGGGGACACGTACCCTTGGAGCTGGTTTGTTTTTCTTGCCTCCATGTTACATATAGTCTGCCGAGTCTCCAGTAACCACACAGCATTACTGAACATTTTGGCATCCTCTCCTCATCTGTGGGGGCATTTCTATATTACCTGCCAAACACCTTCAACACACCGAGCAGCCCCAGGCTAACAGTGACAATCTCTGGTTCATCCCACTTTTAAACACAGTTTGGAAAAGTAAACCTGGCCCCGGCATCATTTGCAGTCAGAACTACTGCATTTATGAAATAAGATAAAGTGGGGAAGATACAATAATGAACAGTTCTTAGCACCAGCAAGGACTGATACAGCATTAACAATTTGGAACGGTAATACAAGGAAGCAGTTATGTACATAACAAGGGTACTTGAGGAAAAGTACTCTATGGAACGGTGGACCTACAGGATTCTTTGAATTCTGTTCTCCATTAAAAAAAGACAATGTTTTAAAAGAACAAAGGTGGAAGGCAGAATGCCTCAGACAAGCTAAGATGGCACTGGTTTATGGTGCATGGTGAAAGAGAAATTACCCCTCTTAGTTTCTAAAGTGATCCGCGTGGAAGGTCGAACAACTTGGCTTATTTGAGCAAAGTGGACAAGAACCAGAAAATATTTCCAAAGCTAAAAAATGCTTCAAGCATGGTTAAAACCGGCCACTGAAAGTGGGCCACTGTAAGATTATATTTCCTCATTAACAAAATGGACTGGTCTTTGAGTGGAAGTTCAGTGCCCATCTAGGAGGCTATCTGGGATCTGGTGGTCGGTGAACGGGGTCGGGGGTCATGGTCGATTCAAAGGGAGACTGGTCTCCAATGTCAATGTGCCAGGCGGGGCAGAGGACCACTGCATTTGGAAATGGATATAACACCAACAAGTAGGCCTCTGGGATACCAAGTTTTAGGAGAGGTTAAGGTGTGAAAAGCTGCTCATGGTGTTAATGTTTTGAGTTGTGGGGCCTGGGGCACTTACTCGACCTACTAGTTTCCGACAGAAATTGGGATTTGGAGTTAGGGTCCTGTAGCATCTTGAAAAAGCTGTATATCAGCATCCCCAAATACAGAAAGATGGTTCTGGATCACAATGATCAGTGGCCAAAATGGCACTACCCTGAGGTCACCTCACGACCACCTTGGGATAGATAGAGGAAAGGTAGCACCGGCTACCACAAAGTCAGCTATGGCATGGAAGGATGTCTGAGGATGGATGCCACAGAACGCACCTATCACTCATGCCGCAGGAGGAGAGAATGTCTAGTGGTTGCGGATGGACAATATTGGGAGCAGCAGAGGAAGATGCAGGAGGGACCGCCAGCACACACACGTTAGTTGTTCAGGAAATTTAGTTAATATCCATCCCACCGAAGGACAGAGCTGCCCAGGCTGCTACTTACCTGGAAGACATCAGCCACTGATGAGGAATCTCCTCCTTAAATGCTTTGATATTATATATCAATTTGTTGTCCGCCCACACGGTGACCACGGCCAGCCTTCATTACCAGTGACAGGCCTGCACTGAATCAATAGACCAGAGTAACGGGCCACAGGCTGCTTTGGTAGTAAAATACCAGGCCTGGCCAGCAAACTGCCAGGTCCAGAGTGCCTTACTGATGAAACACCAGGATAAAGCCAGCCAAAACAAGGGACATTTTGAGCAGTCGCTTGAGGTGCAAATCTACAGGGTGTTACAGAAAATAACTATTAGAAACCCTGCATGATTCCAAACGCTTCCAGTCGCGCTGCCAATAAACAACAGTGCAGAGCGAGGATCTTGTATACGCTACTAGCGGTTTATATTTTTGTCCATTTTTACAAATGGCCTATACCAACCAGCAGCCACAAGTACTCAGGTGTTGACAGCCGGATAGAGCGTCATCTGCTATAAATCCCCGCCTTTCTTAGGTGCAAGGAGGGGAAGGGACAAGGAACGCTGGCAGGGGTGGTAGTGGGAGGAAAACAAGCTCACAGCTGCAACACGTGGACTCGTGAGATTAAGTCACCCAGGACTTTGGGAACGCGAGTTAAACGTGTCCTGGGTGTTAATGTGCGCTCTGGTTCACGTAGCCGGAGGGGTTCATCCACCTCCCCGCTGCCGCGCCGGACGGAGGCTGCAGAGGTGAGAGGTGCACATCCGGGTCACTGCTGCACGAGAGATGAAACGCATCTGTTCACACCCGTGAGCGGCGCCCCCCCTCGGACCACAGCTCCTGTCCGACGACGCAGCGGACAGACATTTGGTCGATAGATTCGCGCGCGCGGTGGGCAGACAGGTACAAATGACCCTCATTAGACGAAGAGAAGGGCAGTGGGGGCGCGCTGGGAATACAGTGATAGGTCTCCGTTCAGCACCGAGCTGCCGCTGCCATAACTGCCCGACAACACCAGCCACGCACTAATGCAATAATAGTAACCGCATACCTTTGAGTCCTAGACTATTTAACCGAAACCATTCTTTTAAAAACCTTCCCCGAATGGATACAGACTAATCTTACAACTATTTCGGTCACTTTGCAAAGGGGGTAATTGCCTCATTTCCATAAAGGTCCGAGTCGTCCTTTGGTTCTGCAATACCAACCAGCTGAGACTTCGAAGAGCATTTCTCCCATGTTTAGTAATGTGCACAGTCCTGCCACTCGAGGTTAACCCTTTGAGTCACAAACAATGCTCTCAGGCTTTAGGTTGGGACATCCCATATGCGCGCCACAAGGTATTCCGAAAAAACACCCACCCACCTGTAAACATTTAGCCCGCAATTTGATGTTGGAATGAAGTCCAGGAAAGAAAACCGTTGACCTGCGTAAAATTCCTGTAGCTAGATGAACACTGGCCTAAGGTGAAACAAGCATTGGCAAAGCCAACTGGCTTTGACGATGTGTTAGCGATTATGTACACCAGTGTGGCTGCTGTTCAGAATGGCTAAATGTTAGTGGCGTGGGGTAGATTGGACTGGGGAAGATTCTGAAAAGGTGGGGTAGATTTCCGTAGAGTGGGGTGGGGTAGAATGGATTGGGGTAGATTGGGGAGTGGGTGGAGTTGGGTGGAGTGGGAGATTGAATTGGGGTAGATTGGGATAGAGTGGGGTAGATCGGAGTGAAGTAGATTTAGGTCAATAGGAGAAGAGTAGATCAGGGTAGACTGGAGTAGAAAGGGATATATTGGGGTAGAGCAGAGTGGGGTAGACTGGGGAGAGTGGGGAAGATTGAAGAAGATTGTACTGGGGTAGATTGAGTAGAGAAGAGTAGACTGGGGAGTGAAGTACACTGGAGTGGTGTGGAATAGGATGGGGTGGAGTGGGATAGAGTGGGGTGGAATGAAGTACATTGGAGTGAAGTAGACTGGGGTAAACTGTAGTGGGGTAAATTAAATTGAGGTAGACTGGGCGGAGTGGGGTAGATTGGAGTGGAATAGATCTGAGTGAGGGAGATCGGAGTTGGCTATTTTGGGTACAGTGGAGTGGGGTACATTGGGTAAGAGGAGTGCAGTGGATTGGGGTAGAGTGGGGTGGGGTAGAGTCGAATGGGGTAGATTAGGATGGAGTGGGGTCGAGTAGATTTATTGGGTGGATTATGGTAGGGTAGATTAGAGTAGAGTGGTGTAGTCTAGAATGAGATAGGAGTGAGTTTAGTTTGAGTGGGGTAGATTGGAGTGGAATGGATGGATTGGGGCAGATTAGAGTGGGGTAATTTGAGGTGGAGTGGGGTACAGTAGATTGGAGTATGGTAGTTTGAGAAGTGGGGTAGGGTAGATTGGGGTGGAGAGAGGTAGGGTACATTTGGGTTGAATGGGGCAGATTTGGGTGGCATGTGGTAGACTGGAGTGGAGTAGATTGGGTAGAGTGGAGTTAAGTGTGGTAGATTGGGTGGATTGGAGTGGGGTAGATTGGGTGGATTAGAATGGGGTAGATTGGGCAGATTAAAGTGTGGTAGATTGGGTGGATTGGAGTGGAGTAGATTGGGTGGATTAGAATGGGGTAGATTGGGCAGATTAAAGTGGGTAGATTGGAGTGGGGTTGAGACTGGAGTGAGATTGATTGTGGAAGAGTGGGGTGGATTGCAAAGTAGTGGAGTGTACTGGGGTATATTAGGGTGGAGTTTAGTGGGGTAGATTGGGTGGATTAGAGTAAAGTAGATTAAAGTAACATACTGGAGGAGGGTAGATTGCAGAGGGATGATTGGAGTGGGGTAGGTTGAAGTGAGGTAGTTTGGAGTGGGTAGACTGAATTGGGGTGGGATAGATTGGAGTGGGGTAGAGTGAAGTGGGATACATTGGAGTGAAATGGGGTAGAGTGGAGTCGATTAGGTTGGAGTGGGGTTGATTGGGGTGGAGTGGGGTTGATTGGGTGGATTAGTGTAGACTGGAGTGGAGTAGACTAGAGTGAGATAGGACTGGAGTAGTTTGGAGTGGGGTAGACTGGAGTGGAGGGGTGAATTAGAGAGGAGTAGATGGAGCAGATTGGAGTGGGGTGGAAGGGATGGGGCGGATTGGCGTACGGTAGTTTGAGGCAGAGTGGGTAGGGTAGATTGGAGTAGGGTAGTTTGAGGTGGAGTGAGGTAGGGTAGATTGGGGTGGGGTGGAACAGAATTGGGTGGAGTAGATTGAGTTGGAATAGGGCAGATTTAGGTGGCAGGCAGTGGCTGCTTATGCAGAATATCAAAGGAGCAGTTTAAATGGAGGCAGGTGGGAGAAGAGTCTTGCTATGTGAAAGGGACCTGGGCTATAACGAAGATAAGGTGGGTTTCAATGTTGGTGAGGAAGTTCTGCGACAATACTGGGGACAAGGATGTGTTGAAGGTACTTGCCCAAGACCTGAAAGCGCACTTGGGCTTTCCTTTTCTTCATATGTCAAAATGAAATACCTTAATTCTTGGGCTTTCCTTTTCTTCATATGTCAAAATGAAATACCTTAATTTTAGGATGGGTAATCTGCCGACAAACCGGATTGGAGGAAACCAGACACCAAGGAGTGTGATCTATGTGGCAATGCAAAACAAGACTTTATCCACCTACTCTGCATCCGTCCTGCACTGGATCAGGAACGACGGTACTGGCTAAAGGCAAAGTTCTTTGAATATAGAGTACGTACCTGTCGCGCCGCTGTCATACAAGTCTTGTGTACAGCGGATCCACCATTAATCTGCAGATCAGTCAAATTTGTCATGAACTTTGAGAACAAAAGAGGCATTACCGCACAAGGTAGAATTTTTTTAAATTTTTTTATTTTTAGAGTAAATAAGATTCAGATTTCTCTTTATTAATGTCGCGCAAGACTTGCACCTGCCGTTTGTTCTTTGCCAGTCAATGGAAGATGAGTTTCACTCACCGTTCCACAACAAGTAAATGGACAATATATAATGAGTTGACTTGGCACTGGACGTTCCTTGTATGTAATCTTGCACATCGATCATTTATTTTAACCGCTGCTCCTTTTTCTACTTTTGTAATGGTTTTTACTAACTATACAAAAAAGTTTATTACTATCCACTTTAGAGAAAGTATGGGGAGAGCAAAGAGGAAATTGGCTTCACTATGTGGAGTCAATTTCACTGCTGGTGGAGGTGGAGCTGGAAGTAGGACAAAGGACAAAGATTTCAGGAACTTCACTGGGTTAGGGAAAATGGTCATCTGTCTTCTTGTCATTCCATGAGAGGTAAAGGGGTCGAAGGCAATCATAAGACGAAAGGTGGTCAGAGAATGCAGATTTATTGAAGAGAAAGTCTAGATATTTTTTGTAGCCCCATTATCGCATTTTAGTAGCTTGTTCCGTTTTTATCACCAGAGAGTTGAAAAAAGCATAGTGAGAGAGCTTTAGTCACACAGCCCATCACATCCTGTGTCCAAAACTACAAGGATACAAATCAAAGAAAGTATTATGATTAACTGCGCTGCATGGTCTGGAGTAATTTTAGAATGCTTTCCAACCCTTGATGGTACAGAAAAACAAATGCAAACACAAGGATATTATGGACGGAGCACTGAAACTTTTCAGATACTAATCCCCAGTCACAGATCTAGCTTGAATCCACCATTGTTCTTTAGCTCACTTCACCACCCCAGTTCAGACCCAGCCATATGCAAATCAGTCTTGACCCTGTTCCTCAAGGGAACAGTCCAACCCGAACTGCCAAACTAGGTCTTCCCTGAACTGGAAACAAGCATCCTGGAATCGGGAAACAAGCATCCTGGGACCGGTTTTGGGGCAACACCCCTCACCAGCCAGGCTAGCTTGAATCCAGTGGCAAAGTGAGCAAGGGACCCACGTATGGGCATACCACACCAACTTAGGGCGAACAGAGAAAACACAAGGAGAGAACGGAAGCTTGGCTGATGAGGGATGGTACCCTGAAACCGGCCCCAGGATGCTGGTTTCTGGTTCAGGGAAGACCTGCCTTAGCAGTTCAGGTTGTACTGTTCCCATGAGGTACAGATTCAAGACTGATTTGCATATGGATGGGTCTAAACTGGGGTGGCGAAGTGAGCCAAAGGAGGATGATGGATTCAACCCAGATTTAATAGTGACTGGGGATGAGTGTCTGAAAGGTTTCAGCGCTCCGTCCATTGTCTTGTCGTGTTTGCACCGAAAAACAAACGATCAGCCCCTGTTGGGACAGACTGCAAGGTGTTCATTATTTTAGGCAATTGCTGCATCTAATGACTCTTTCCATCATGCCCTACAATTGAACTACTTTGCAACAGCCAAGAGTACACTGAGCTCTGTTAGTGCATCAACATCTTTGTGACAATTCTGAGCATAGTCTAGTACCTGTGAAACGAATTATTTATTACATTTGATAACAAACTATGAATATATATAGTTAATCTAATCATCAGCACCAATATTTAAGATTTTCCCAAATTATTTCAATGAGTTGAGGTGGTAACTTATTCGTGCTGGTCATGGCTGGTGTGCTATACACATTTGTCAGCCAAATGTGTCATAAGCGTGTTCACTGCAAGTTTAAGAAGCAATCCAACAAGATGGAACCCATGCGCTTTATGCTGCATGAAAATTGCTGCGAAATTGGTGATTGATTGGGTGGATAAATACAACAACAAAGAAGTATGTTAGTCTTTAAAATCTTATTTTAAGTATTTCGAATCTCTTACTAGTTTGGAATAGCCGCCGTAAATGATTACATTCCCTTCCTGGTTAGTGGCCATCTGGCAGCCAGACCTTGGCGTGGGACCGGTCCCTGTTGGTGATATCTTTGTCCACTTGAAAGTGTCCAGGTTAAATGAATATACATCATTGTAATACACATAATCTCTAGTAGGACAAAAGAGCAAGCACAATAAAGACAATTATGAAATCATACATTTTCTATAGATTCAGGCAACACTATAAGCATATTAACAATCTGTCATCAGGTCCCTTGCCTTTACATTAAGGAAGTACATGGCCAACTCACTATCAGATTGATGGTTGCCACCAACAAAGACTATGTATACGAACTGCTGAAATTCAAATTTGCTTAATACTAAATCTTTAAGTCCCCCTACTAATCAGACACTTACCCAGCTGAACAAGTGCTGCAAATGTACGTGGCTTTATTTGTACACTCACTCATAAAAAGATGCCTTACGCCCAGCGGAATGTCACAATTTGCCTATCAAGTATCTCATCAGAAATGGTTGATGCATTGATTTTTGGAAATAATCGAAACTGCCATATCCCTTTAATTCACACCTAAAACCAGACTCCACTAATGTAGCGCCATCTGTAAAAATAACAGCTCATTGCCAACAGGACATAATTTACCTTGTACTCTCATGGAATCCTCCAAAGACAATCAGTTGCCTCTTGCAGGCCACCATGCGATGGCCACTTCTTCCAGAGGGACCACCAGTAGCCCTGAAAAAACAAGATATAACAATAGTTGTAGATATTACTTAACTACTGAGTAGTATTTATAGACGTACTTGATAGCATGCCGCATAAATTCTTTTTCAGTCACACAGCCATGTCCACTAATTCTTTCTATATGTGGAGAGAGCCTATATTTAACAAGCATTTGCAATGCAACAGGTCTCGCATCTTTTAGAGTTCGAGCTATTGGCATTGTAAATGACAATGCCTTTTACATATGTGTTTGGTTTGCAGTGTAATGGATGTATGAACAGAGAAACAGCTGCAACACTATCTAGAGGACTAAGAATGAGGTATTACCACTGGTAGGAGAGACATAGCTGCAGCGTTGTCTGGAGGACAAATAATAGGGAATTACCACTGGGACCAGAGACACAGCTGCAGTACTGCCTAGAGGACTTTGAGTGGGGGAGTTAGTGACGGGACCACAGAAGCAGCTAGCAGCACTGTCTAGAGAACTAAGAATGAAGAACTGCCACTGGGAACACAGACAGCAGCAACACTCCCTAAAGGACATGCAATGGGGGAATTTCCAATGAGAACAGAGAGCAGCATTGTCTGGAGGACTTCGAATGAGGAATTACCACTGTGAACAGAGACTCAGCTGCAGCACTGCCTAGAGGACCTAGAATGAAGAAATACCACTGGGACCAGAGAAGCAGCTGCAGCACTGTCCATAGGACTTAGAATGAGGAATTACCGATGAGACCAGAGAAGAAGTTAGCAGCGCTGTTTAGGAGACTTAGAAGGAGGAATTATTAATGGGACCGGAGAAGTAGCTAGCTCCAAAGGACTTAAAATGAGGAATTACTGACTGGACCAAAGAAGCAACTGCAGCACTGCCTAGAGGACTTATAATGAAGAATTACCACTGGGACCAGAGAAGCAGGTAGCAGTACTGCCTAGAAGGCTAAGAATGAGGAATTACCACAGTGACCAGAGACAAAACTACAGAAAATGGGCAATAATTACTTTTCTGTATGGTTCATTTACTACTGTTTTTCCCAGTTTCTTATGTTTGGTCATTTTCTGTGAAATGCATAGTACACTTTGTTAGCTGAAGGTATATTAACCCTCTGCGCTACCTTATGTCAACTATAACTGCCAAATCACAATTTTCAGATTTTTTTTAGCAGGTAAATTAAATAATACAGATATGTTAGCACTTTGAAAAATGTTTACAAACTGCAGGAAGTACAAGTAACTCTGCTGTAGTTTTCTAAATTATGCATTTCTACAACATGGGCCCCTTTCACTGCAAAAGCAGCAGTCCCAGTGGCAAGAATGTTCACTAGAGAACAGTATTTATTGCATGATGAGCCAATGTTCACAAACAGATTTCAAAGAGTGTGGGACAGGTGTTTTGATACAGAGCAGTTCCCTGTGTGAAAGTCCCACACAGCCTTCAGCTGGCGTGAATGAAATGCGCAAGAAGACACTGGAGAAGGGTGTCAAAACAAATGGCTGTGGTACCACAGGAGTTTGTATTAGAAAATAAAAATGCCTGCCAGGCATGTGAACATGCAGCTATCATACACTTAGTTGGAGATCTGATAATAGCCCCTAATAGGGACAAAGGGCTCTACTGGCCAATATGCCTCAGAAAACAAAGCCCTGTCGACTAGTGAAAATGCCCACATACATACACACATAACCTATGTAATACAGACAAAATAACAACCCACGCACGTTCTCTGACAACTAATCTATTTAGCTCTAAACATAAACAATATGTATCTTCAGTGCGGGCTAAACAGATGCACACCCTACAGCCTGGACACCATAACATGCATCCTTCAGGGAACATCGAGAGAACTTTAACAAATTCATTTATGCCCAGGCAGCAGCCACACATTGAAAAATGAACACAATAATACAGTTCCAGGCAGGGCAGTGCTTCTCAAGCTATGGACCGCTTAGTCCAACAGTAACAACAACAGGAAGGATACAGTCACTCTGCCTATGGTGGAACCAAATACTGATCCTGAACCATTTAAATGCCAGGGCCTGGCACACACTGAACAGCGATGAAAATACATTTGTTCTTCGCCTTTCTGCAGGTTTTGATGAATGGGTTCCGCTGGACTTGCTCCAGCGGCTGTGGAGCCAGCAGTGCTGCATAGATGCCTGGATTTCGGTGCTTCGCTGTCTGGGGTACGCTTGAAGGAAGAGCGGTTCTGATGTGTTTGATGGAGCCCACAGACCCGAGATGCCCGCTGTGTATGGAGGCATACGACCATCAGCAGGCAGCCCATGATAGGCTCACAAAAACAAGTCATACATAGCTGCCAAGGTTTCAGATTGCCATGTGTGACATTAGAATAATTTCATTCTAATTGTGAGTGACATTTCAACGAATATGAGTGACACTTTTTCGCGAGCAAAAATCAAGCAATGAAACATATAAATATCAGAAATTACACCTATTTGAGCAACAAGAAACTCTAAGAAGTAATTGAAGTAAAGTGCCCTAACTTAGGGTGCAAAAAGCGACGGCGAACTGCTCTGCCAATCAACGCGCCTGTGCTGAGCGGTGGCCTGAGTAAAAGCATCCATGAAAACTAAAAATAAGCCAAACTTAAGCAAATGTTCGACTTACAATATGTGTAGAGAGAAGAGCCAGAGTGGAAATCAGCATATTCAGGAAAATGTCAGCAACTTAGCCGCCCATTATACCATCCCTAATACAAAGAAAGTTATCCTCTAAACAAAGTGATAGTCAGCAAACTCCTCATAAACAACACAGGTGGAAACAATCATTTTAAACATGCAACGGAGTTAATCTAGAAACACGTGACTGCAAGCTGAGCCAAGAAATAAGAGAAATACGTGACTCTGCAGTTATACTCTGCTGATTCACTATGTTTACTACGTGAAAATGAGGCCAAGCACAATGCAAAGGAAAAGTGATAATCACAACAATTGTCGAAAGCCCACAATGCAGCAATTTCTGCCTAAATTAACAATAAATTATAATCCTAAACCAGATGATGCAGAACCCTCACAATCTCAATTCAACAGATAAATGATGAAAAGACTTTGGTAGTGCGTCAGACACAAATGTTTAAATGCACCCTTTTGCTGAAAACAAAAGGAAATAGAAAAATGAAACAATGCCCCATGCATAATTATTCACCATTTGCTGTTGTATAAAGGTGACTCCTGCTTATGCACAGAATACAACTCGATTTTTCCAGGAGGCATCTGTTGTTTCGTAATATGTAACTGATAGTTAAAATGCTCAGGGTGCTACATAACCAGGCGGGACAGAATAAGAATGAATGATAGTCAAAGGCCGAATACACTCAATTTTCCCCCAAATTCTTTTCTTACATGCTCGAAGGCACGAATTTCAGGAACGAGATCCCAGTATACCCCCCGGAGGCCAGAGACCGGCCGCCAGCCTCCTAGGAGGCCACTACCCTGCATGCAGCAATCACACACAGGGCAGCGCGCCTTGAAAACACAACGACGACCAGCCGCAAAAGACAGCCTCGCTTGGATTTGCTGTTGATGATTCATTCATTCACCAGGCTTCGCTGCGCTCCACTTCTTCATCTATTCACAGTCAGACACCGGCACGCTTTCTATAGCACAGTCAGCTCGCTGTTGCAGCTCCTTGTTACAGCATGCCTGGGGGTGGTCGGGAGTCCCTAATTATGCGTGACTAATGCATTTAGTGCGGTAATGCGGACACCAGCACTGCAATGCCTTGGCGTCACGCCTGATGCGTGATACTTGGCAGGGCTGGTCATTAACTGGAATGCGACACAGGTACAAACGACTAGTGTGTGCAGAGTTTTCTGCTGCGCCACTTCACAGGGGTTGCTGCTGCCATCTTTCATCGTCGCCTCATCACAATCTGTCCGCAAAAATAACAAGACTTTACTCCACGCGTGCCCTGAGAACGCTGCTCAAATACTTGCAGGAACGGGGCTTGTTAGCAAATTAAATGTTTATTTAGAACATCTGCCGAAGTGAAGGAATGTTATAATACCTCAAGGGCACAGTTCATTAAATATGATTCACTGACTGAAATTAAAACCAGCCCACAACCGTGGCTCCTGAAATCCCCCGCACACCTCCCAGCTCCGGCGATGAGACACACTCGCTGAACAGGAATTCAGCGAGCGCTAACGAAACTGAAACTTACGGCGCATGGCAGAGTCGCATTCCGACGTGAGCGACCCAATCCCAAGGCGCGCGTCGGAATCAGACTCTGCCATAGACAATGCTGCGCGCGTGGCCAGCTCTTGCCTCCCCTCGTTGTCGGCTGAGCCGACAGCTATAGTTCTCTCAGCGAGAGCGCGCTTGCGCACGCTTTTCGCAGCGAGCCCTAAAAAGGAAACATTCAAGCAGGACATTAGTTTAAATCATTTACCATATGCAGCAGCACAACCATTAGCTGCCTACTGCAACTGGAAATTTCTGAATCAAACAACAAAATTGTACAACTGAAAAGGCAGTGAACTTTAATAAATATTTATGGGGCCTAGACATGCACAAGTTTTTAACAGGCATGTGAGTCCGAGCTCTGCACTCTCCATGTGTATACCAAAGCCTTTCTGCTTGGGTCCATGGATTGGAGGTCTGGTTTGGCTGGACCTAGACTTCTGGATGAAGTCTACAACGGGGAAGGAAAAAACAAAAAAATAGGTGGACTGAGCACAGACCATAGGTGCGACCATGGAGCATCAACAGGCCGTCCGCTGAAACCTCAAAAGGGCAGACCCACCACCAGAGATTTGTCCGCGATGACCACTAGGCCCTCGATTCTGGCCCTCACAAGTGTGAAGACTTTGGCCATGGAGGATGGCTGTGGGCGCATTGAGTAAAACAGCGGAAGTAGCCCCAGAAGAGGCAAGTGACTACCTTGCCGACGTACCATGTCCCCAAAGAAGTGTACAGCGAGGAGAGAAGCTACCCCTAGAGGCATCCACAAGGCACTTTACTGCATCTTGGGGTCTCTGAGGAGAAAATGATGTACAGGGGAAGAGCTGCCGATCTTCGGTTGACGATCTAATTGCAAATGCTGGAGGTGTCTAACAAGCGGTCCAGTGACTCCAGATTGGAGACAACATGAAGATATAATCAGACAGGCCCACCGCAGTGCATCAGGAATTGTGAGAGCTGGTGCGGGTCCCAGTAATATGTAATATGTAAAAAGAGGAGCAGCCCTAGGCCTTATAAGTGAGCCCTGGAAGCATCTGCCAACAACCCTGGCGAGCAGACCGATAGCAACGCACTAGCAGGGACCCACATCATTGTCGATCCTTTCCTAACCCATAAAAAAAAGTCCTCTAATGCTGGAAATCTGTAGGTACCCGCCCTACCCCCTTGAAAAGGATTTCTGGACGCAAGCGGCAAAGTCAAAAAAAGTGGACCTACATCTGCTGCTCCTCACCATAGACTATCTCCGACCAGCTACATTTTTAGGTGGCCAAAGCAATGAACACTTAACAGCAACACAGTGCTGACAGAGGAAACACACACACACACATTCAAAATGGTCAACACTAAGGCGGAGTAAAAAAAGAGATGGGTCAAAGAGCTTTTTCAGCAAACCAGAGCAGAAGGTGTTATATTTCATATTGGTACCCTGATATAGGTCTAGGGTACATCGTACACTTTTCCTACATCATCTCCCCATCATTTCATATGAACGAGCCTTATAAGGACATAACTCCAAATAAGGACAGAATGTCTTGTAGGGACATAACGCCTTATAAGGACTGCAGCCTTTTATGGACTACACTTTTCACCTAGTTCCATGCAAAGGGTGGCTTTTTCCCCAATCGATATTGCTAAGATGTCATCCTTAGCACATATGAATAATTTATAAATACACTCTCCAGGAGGTACACTTCACCTCTCCCCTCGACGCACAAGGTTTAATCCCCAACGTCATTCTCATACTGAACAATGGGTAACACACGCACATAGACTGTATACAGCACCTCGCTATCAGTAGTCAGGAGGGATAACAGATTCTCTTGAACATATAAAAGTATGAAATCTAATTGAGAACTATAAAACTAGCCTTTTGATTAATAAAACAATTTACGAAATTTTCTATGAATTTGGTGACTAGTTACTTTCATGTGGGTTTTCTTTAAGTACCCTTTGGTTAATTATTAAGTTCACATTTGTTGTTCTTTAACTTAGCTATAGACCTTTTCTAAATCTAGTATACTTCCCTATGTATAGCAAGTTCATCAATATATAGGGGTCCCCTATTTCCAAAACCACAGCGCTATTGGTGGCCAGGGTTAACTAAGCAAACTAAAGACTATGTTTTGAAATGCGACATCTCCCAGCTGATGAAAAGAGCCACCGTTGCACACCCGGCACAGATGCCATTACTAAAATCTGACAAACCTCTCCCATGTAGGTGTACTTGGACCACTGCGACCGCTTACAAACGGACGTGGCTGACAGATATATCATGGTTGCAGTAGATTCATGCTCGAGATTCCGATGGGTATGGCCTCAGCGTTCAGCTGACGCTCAAACTGTTTTAAAAGATTTGAAGTCTTTATCGGCACATATGTAGTTAGCACGTTGCATTCCACTGCGGCCCTGTGTTTAGCTCTCGGGCCTACAAAGAGGCCATGGAAGGAATGGAATTAGCATTGCGGTTCTCACCTCCATAACATCCTGAGGGAAATTTAGTTGTGGACAGAAAAAACAGGACTTAAAGCAATCTGTAACAGCTAGGGTATTAGGCAAGGGCGGTAGTTGGGTCACACACCTTTTTGGGGTACAGCTGGCATTAAACAACCAGCCAAGAAGCTCTCTAGGGGGTGTCACTCCATATGAGTGCCTCTTTGGGACACAAATGTGGGTACCTGATCTTGATTGTGAAGGTGCAGTGGCGGATGAAATACCATTTGATATCCATGATCGTTTGGCTGTTTTACAGGATCTAAATGAATCCAGGACAAAACAAAGCAACGTCCATCTAAAGCAGACCGCCACTGAGGAAGTCATGGTAGTCACGGCAAGACCTGTCTGGATCCCAAAAGTCCTGGATCTGGTCAGAGAGAAAATTGAGGACAAAAAGGAATTTAGACCCTCTTACAGAAAACCTGTGCCAGTCCTTGCAGTACAAGGAACAAGAACTGTGCTGCTCCCGTCTCTTGCCGCAAAAAAGGAGAAAAGATTTGTCTCAAACGACTTAATCAAACCACACTATGTGGCCAATACTAAACAGTATGCCTAGTGGACTCCGCTGTAGCAGACGCCCTCCTCTAGTTACAATTCAAGAAGTTCAAACAGAAAGACTCATCACGTTTGAAGAGCCACCTGTGAGGAATGAAGGACTAAGCAACAATGCTATGGAACTTGTTCCCCTTTAACCAGACATTCAAATTCAAAATGAAAATAAGAATAATTCACAAGTTGCAATTAGACAGAATACAGACATCTACGTCAACATGCCTCGTCGAGAGGAAAATAACATTTCAACTAATCCCGATGCAATTCCTACAATTGATTGAACAGCTTCTGGCTATTTCATTAACTTTGATACGTTTTCTCTGGATCCAAGTGAGCCAGAAACAAAGCCAGCCAAAACGCCATTCAAGCAAGAATTAGAGAACTTTTTTCTCTTTCTTCAAAAGCTATACCTGGATTGAACTCTGGGATATTGTTTTTTTCTTTTCTGGCTAGGCTTAGTATTGACTTTTAGTATGCTTATCAATGGACACTATCTACAAAAAGGTTCCACAGCCCAAAAGGTCAACATCCTACTGAAGCCACATCGATCATCACATCGAGAACAAAGAGACTTATCATCAGTGAACATTACAGCTGTTCTTATACCCGATGGTATAGTATGGGACCAGGTTTATTTCAACATTTTCGGCCCGACCGAACTTTTAAAAATTAATCATGTATTTAAAATCTCATTAAGCGATTTCATTACCTCCAGTACATTTTCTGATATTTAGGACACTGAAACAGTAAATAGCATGCTGTCCGATTTAGAGAAAACTGCTGCATTTTCTTATAATGAAATGTTAGAGCGTTCTTCAGACTATGAAGAATTGTACTGTTACCAACAGTTTGGTCATCATTTCCTGCACAAATCCATTTTGGCTAGGAATGTTTTTGAGTACCATCAGTGGGAACATTGCCCAACACCATCGAAAAGTAGTTCACAAATGTTTGCACAGAAATTTGCATACTTTTCAGGATTTAACACCACAGACCCAGCCTCATTTTATTATAAGGGTGTACCAACATCAGCACTGAAAATGATGTTGACAAACACTAAACAAATTTACTCTGCTTCCTTTCTGGCCCAATTGCCTGAACAGGGTTTCAACCTATGGAAAGACAAAATTGACTCAAAATCGATTTGGGGTTCAAGGGACTGGCAAGCCCATGGTACAGAGGCACTATTTAGAGCATCATTCCACAGCAGATGATCTTTTTAAATGATACTGTGCAATAGACATCCTGTCTTGGCATAGCAAAGATAAAGGACCGAACACTCCAAAGCTTCCTTCACCAACACAGGAGTGGCAGAATTCTACCAAGTAAGGGGCAACATTTGATGACGTACTAAAGTACCATACATCAGACCCAAATCGGAAGGAGTGGGTGGTGTGGCCCTTAGACACAAACACATGTCATAAACGGTTCCAGCACCTCACCAAGGGACTCAGTAAGCATAGGCTAGACCCACGATATGTACAGAGAGAACATCCAGGGGTAGTGATATCCTATAGTGTTGGGAAGTTGTGCCTAGAATGGCTAGAAACCTCAACACTTGCAGAAGTGCAACTACACTTATCTTTACTCTCACAAGACATGGATCGTAGGGACTTTTTAGTAGGACCTAGGAAACAGTGTCAAAAACAATTCATATATGCAGACATGTATGCTGCCTATGTTGAAATCTGGAGATTTCCCAGCAAGAAGCCGCAGACAGGTCTAACAACATTTCCATCCCTGAACACACCCACTTCCAAGAACCTGGACTTCATCCCTGCTCTGGCTTTAAACAGTTTCCCAGAATGATCACATGGGAAATGCACAACTTTAACGGACTCTTCCTCAGGAGCTCCAGTAAAACATTTGAACGATGCAAACAAGACTTTGGTCTTTTTGAGAACACAAGGCTCCAAAATGTCAAACTTTGACATTTGGGCCCTCCAAATACCAAACTCAATCGCAGCAAAAGCACCCTCACACCATTTGAAAGTTTGGGGCACACATACTCAAGATCAAGGGGGCTAATATCTTGAATATACAAAGTTCTACAGGAGTCCAGACCAAGATTTTCTCACCTATACCAAACCAGATGGAAAACGGATCTACACACCAATATTCCACCCAAAGACTGGGCAAACTCTGGCAGGATATCCCTAAAACATTACGGAGCATCTCACAGCTAGAATCAGCACACAATCATGTATCAATCGTATCTTACTCCAACAAGACTTCATAAAATCTTTCCCACTGCATCAAATGTATTTTGGCGCTGTGGCAAAGAAAAAGGATCGTTCATGCATGTGTGGTGGGTCAGTGCACTCATCCAGACATTTTGGAAAGAAATGCTATGCCATATTAAGGTGACTCTATGATAACCCATCCCAGATGAGCCACATACAGTACTCCTGGGCATGACACCGTCATCTCTGAGCACCATAACAGGCTTTAATAGAATATTCTTAGGATACAACAGAAGCGCAAATCGATGCTCGCCATGGAACAAATCACATCCACTTTAACACACATGGAACATAAATTATCTTGCATTCGGAAACCACTAATAGACATGTCAAGCCTAGAATATAAATATTTCCCACCACAACACCTTTGCACCCTACATCTCTTTAAGAGACATACCAGATAGGGATTGAGTAGAAAACAGCTATACTGCTAATGATAGAATACTACCCCTTTAAGGCCTCACTAACATTCACAAAGTCAGTAGACACAATACATCACTATCAGCCACTTTAAATTACTCTCACCATCACATGGATGGCACACATTTCCTAATCTTCTTACCTCTAGCGGGAACAGACCCTTCTCCCCCTCCCCTCCATATTCCTTCACATCTCAGTTACTCTTCTCCACACTGTCAGCGGTATTCAGCAAATCTGATGAACAACAGTACCATGCTATTGTCACTGTGCTGGGACACAAGCTATGTGTGTTTTCGGACATGCTTATTGTTATATACACAAAACTCAATTAAAAGATTTAAAAGAAACAAAACTACCAACCTCTCCATGCTAGAAGGCAACCACAGTAATATCAGCAGAAAAAGGTAAGACACCAGCGATGGGATGGCTAAGTGGGTATTTCTGGTGCAGGGAAGCAAGGGATGGAAGACATGGGCCTGACCGAAATTTGGCAGCATAGACATCAAATTGTCACAGATCATATACACTATTGAGCTGCTCACAAGACGTACACCAGACTAGACCATAGAAGACAAATATCTGCTTTACATGGTAGAGCAAGAAGAACAAGGCCCCAATACATTATCTGACCATACACCTTTCACCAGTTAACAACATTGGGAGATAGACAAGTATTCTGTGGTGACGGTAAAGGATATTGAAAGACCCCCAGATAGAACTAGCATAGCTATATGCATTAGGAACTACCTAGAAAACCACTCAGCAGGTTACATAAGTACAGCAACCTACTGGGATGAATTGAAAGCAGTAGACCAGGGACAAATGATAGCAGAGTCAGCTAAAATTAAGAGGTAACAGGAGAAGAGTAACTGAACTCTGTTAAGAGCTGTGAGAGGTGAACGACAAACATAAAACTACATCATCCTAAAAGGCTTGGAGGAAGGCGAAACCCTGAGAGCATAAATGGCACCTGCAGAATTAGATAGTGGTGACTATCTCTTGAACCGATTAAATGCCAAGTACCATGTTAAGGGCAATAAAGCGTGCCACCTCCTAGTAGCAGCTAAATTGTGAGTTTGACAAATGAGAGCCTATATATAAGAATTTTGGGAGGATGTTGCTCACGTAGCAGTGGCAGAGGCAGGCAATGTAACAGGTTTCCATTCATATTACATTAGAGTACGGTCATACTCATGTGTCCTGCAGGCCTGAGTGTGGTATCTGCATGATGTTGTGATTCATTCCATATTGGAAGAAAACAGGAAGGAACTAGAACAACCAATTCCTACAGAAGAAGTCCTTCTAGCCATGCAGAAACTCCAGTCATCGAAGTGGTGTCCAGGCACAGATGGCTTCACTGCCGTCTTCAACTAAAACTTTTCTGTTAGAGACCAATAGAAAATTAATGACATATAATCTCACACACTTCCCTAAAGCTGTCTATGGCATCCCAAATTAGTTTAATGTGCAAACTAGATAAAGATCCCACTAGATGCCAATCATACGGGTCCATATTATTATTAAACAAAGACGCCAAGCACTTTGCAAAAGTCCTTGCGTCAAGAATAGAGGATATGAATCCAGCCCTGATCCACTCTAACCAAAATAGGCTTCATACCCGGGAGAGAAACTTATGACAACTCAAAGTTTGACATATTATCACAGACAAACTGCGATTAAATGGTCTCCACATTTCAGAGCCAAGTTTGGCAAGAATATACAGAAGATCCAATATTAGATGGGGCAACGCACTAGGAAGAGGCATGGAAGAACGACTGATATGGATTCAGGTACCATATGGGGGCTACTAATGCCCCATCTAGGTAATACTAGATCAGCTGAATATTTTTGACAAACTTGGCTCAGGAATATGGAGATCATTCAATGGCAGTTTGCCTGAGTTGACCAATGAACTTGAATATTACCACTATCCCTTGTCGAACCAACAGTCTAATGAATATTAGGACACTTAAGCCCTGATGAAGTCCAAATGTTTGTTTGAATGAAATGCGTTGGCTGGATGTTCGTTTAATGGATGTTTTTCATGTCATATGAAAATAAAATAAAGCAAGAATGCTTTTTAAACAAAACTGAAGATTTGTTGGACTTATATTTTTGGGTGCACACTTCCACATTTTCTAAATTTGGTTCTGCTTGGCAGCGGTATCAAAAAACGACTGGTACTGGAAATGAAGTGCACCAGGCTTTAAATGGTTGGAACTGTGTGTGAGGTGAGGTTCACAACTCCGCAGTTGGTGTTTGTCTTCATATTATCATAGACATAGTATATATAGTAGTGCATAAGGAAGATAAAGCAACAGTCTCATTGTCACTCGATCCACCGAAAGTATTTGACCATGCTGACTGGGCCTTAACGGTAGATGTCTGGAAATGGTGGGATTTCGGCCTCAATTTATATAGGACAAAAAAGTGCAAAATCAGAATCCGGGTGCAAAACTTTTCATGGATGGCAAGCTAACTGAAATGATTTGCCTCACAAAGGGAGAAGGCAGGGTTTCCCTCACCCCCTTTGATTATTTGTGATGCATTTCTTTATTCAAATTTCAACACCATAACACAGGAGCCACACTCAAAGAGAGACAGATTTGAACTCATACATATGAAGCTTCAGAAAAGTCAAAGTGCAAACCAGTACAGGCAATTAGAGGTCATCATATAATTTCACTGTACACTGCAGGACATCCCCCCACCAAATAACCCCACATGACCCCATAGTGCAGTGTACATCAACAGACAATGATTGTAGCCTTCCAATATAATTAGACATCGGTAAGGAACCGTTACATTGAAGGAGGAAAGAAAAACAATTACATTAAATTAAATGCAAGTCCAATTATGCATCAGACTTCAGAAGGTGCCAGTGACCCCCTTCACTCCAAGGAGCCGTTGCAGATAAACCCAACCCCTGAGTCCTTGCACTGTCACAATTCCATCCTACCTCACCAGAGAGCCCTTTACTGTTTACCCTGGCTCTTCAGCCTATCCTATAAAAAGTAAGGAACAATACTAACATCAGGGAAGGAAAATTAGGCCCCAATAGTTTCATTGCTAGGGCTTTTCCGATTATATTATTAAACTCACACTGACTAGACCGAGAAATCTATCCCAGCATTACAGAAAGAATAAAAGAAAATACAACCTGGTTTCGGAATTTACAATTAACCTGATGAAATCAGAGGAGCTCAAACGTAATACACCCACAACTTTAATATACATTACACAAAGTAAAACAAAATTTAAGTCAGCAGGAAAAAACAGGGAATGTTTAAGGATGATCTCTGCTACACCCTGTCTGAAACATTAACTTGGAATGTGGAGAGAGTGACTCACTTATTAAAGTCAGAAATGACTAACTGGAAATCGCACCAAATTACGCCGACTGGCACTAATAGCAGCGATGAGAAGCATACGCCTCTCAAAAATACTCTATTTATTTTGTTTGCTTCTGCTGGTGATTCGCAAAAGTAATTTTCAGACCCCACAAAACCTATGCCTGAACTATAGTTGGTGATACAAAAGACTTGGGGTGGGCGGAACTCGCAGAGTTTCACTCAGCTAAATTCCACTGAGTTACCTAAAACTCAGTAAGATTCCGCAAGCAGCAGAGTTAGGTATGTCGCACTGCTTACTTTGATTTTTGATGCCAGGAGCCAGTTCCGTGCTGTATAATCAGCATGGATGGCACCATGCGGCGTGTGAGGGGGCGCTGCCTCCTTCTGCCACTATTGTAGATTTTTTACTCGAGCGGCAACTTACCCAACGCGAGCAGTAGCAACCTGCCATGACTACTCGTGATGAGAAATCTCGCCAGGAGGCGGTCTAGCACTGGATTATCTCGCTCTCCAACTTAACGTTGGCAACCACGCGCAAGAAAAAACTCCACCACACAGCAGTTGGTGGATTTTTTCCAAAACTCTGCGTTCAAAAGGAGTGACAAAACTCCGCCGGAGTAGCATAGTTTACCGACCACCCGTACAAAAGACCTAGGATGTCTAGGCACAATTGTTTCACAGGCCTTTTCAAAGGATAAGCCTCAAGCCTCAGGCAAAAGAAAGGATGAGCCTCGCCTACCCATCTTACCCTCACTCTCCACACTTCATTGATCACTCGACTATTTTAGAGACAGAAAGAAAGAGAGAGAGATAGAGGAAATTACAAAAGTATCCAAAGATGCAGGGAGTGGGGATTGTGAGAAAGTTTAGTTAACACAGCTGCCATGCACACATTCCTCATGATGAAACCCAAACACTCTCACATTTTCTCTTCCACTATCCGGGCTAGGGTGACCAGAATTTTAAAGCCAAAAACCGAGACATTTGTCAAAAATAGAAGAAGGACTACAATTTTACTTCAAGTGATGAGAGCGCTCCTCAGCATAGAATTACAGAACAGGCAGTACGAACATACATAAAATGCAATTTTTAAGCCCAGTAGCTTGCCTGTTTTTTAAATTGCTTTCTTGAAACAACTGCTAACTATTCCTGCTTTGTAATACATAAAAAACACCTCCCACAGTTTTCAGTCGACCCTCTCTAAAAACGGGGACATGAGCTAAATTTCTTGAAATTTGCTGGGACAGCTGGTGAAAAACAGGGACCGTCCTGGCAAAACGGGGACGCCTGGTCACCCTTAACTATCCCTCTGGCATCAGGGTTAGCTGGTGCACCATTCCCAGAGACCATATATTTGGGAGTGTATGTGTCAAGAGCAATCAGCACAATAAGACTTCTGTACAAAGCAAATAGTGGTCTTTCAGAACCCGCCTGGCAGCTTATGAGCATAGTCTGAATAGCACCGAGTGTTCATCCTGTGATCCTCTTACACATTCATCTTGCCCACTAGAAACATCTACCACTTGAGAACTTTGGATGTACCACTGCATGGCCCCTAGCTCCTCTCGAAGATGGCGGGCCAAAAAATTATGCCCTCAGGAGCGTTAATGTGAATCCAGCTCAATGGTAGAATAAAAAAAAGAAAACATTCATGAGACACAGGTAGGAGGAGCAGCAGCAGAACGTTGCAGAAGAATAAGAAAAGGGGAGCCTGGTACACTCAACCATGGAATCAGATCCAGTGATCACCTTTCCTAACTGCAAAACGGTTCAAGTTCAACTTTCTTTTTCTTCAGACAAATATCTTTTCCAATAGTCTCTTGCCCATCTCTTCACTTGGATCCAGAAGGGAGAGGTACATGGGAGGTAACTGAGAGAGACTCCCTGATACCTTTAGAGAACTGAAGAGACATCTGACTTTTAGTAGCTGTCCTTGATGCAACATGCATAAATGAATCATTCCCAACAGATAAAACTAACGCACTCCCTTTCAACTCCTCTTCCCTATAGCAAGGGGTTCCACAAGGATCAATTCTATCCTTAGCACACCTTGATCTGCACAAAGAACCACATTGCACCTTCCTGAATCACTTAAAGCTCTCTTTCCACCTCTATTGAGATGATTCTCATTTCCACATGAAAAATTACCTCACCAGATGACACCCTCTAACTAGCCAGCACCATAAAATCCTACAATACTGGACGCTTCACATTTCCCCCAAAATGCACCATATCAGTTGGAGCTTGGCTGAACTTGTCATTTTTGCTGGACTGTAGGATGAAACTGTGAATACTGTGAAATACCTCAGTTTTATCTTCGACAAGTTTTCTGCGGTTTTCAGGACCTAATAGGATCATCATCTTGATTATCTTTTTAACGAATGGTTAAAGCTAAATGACGGGGACCTGTGTTTGATCAGCTAACATTCTACGCTGCTATCATGAGCCTGGCCCAGTAATTTTACAGACACCAAGAACCTGGGCCCACAATAGAAGGAACATCTTCATTGTACTCTGTAAGAAGAATTTGCATTTTTGAGTAATTGCCATCCCGTCAATCTAGCTAGAATTGTCTTACTCTTTCCCAGTAGTTCTGATTGGCGCTTTACAAAATTACAAACAAATAAATACATTGAAACATTCCTGCTCTTCATCACCCAGCTACCAACAAGCGTTACAAGTGAATAACAGCCTTCATTACTATTCCAATACTGCATCCGCAAATTGAGCTTGCTGGTGCACTTCAGACACAGCAGCATCTGAGCCTGCCTGCGCGACCGCCCCCCCAATGAAGAAAACAAGCCGCGCCTTGTCCCCAGATGTAAAAATTGACTCGACGCAAGATGAAAACAATTCATTAAAGAGAGGCCGGAGATTTTACCACCTGCACATCTCATAAATAGATAACGAGGTGAGGGGCTAGGCGAAGCGGTGGGGGAGACTCGGGCTGGGCTATCAGGGAGAGCGTTCGTCCTGCGTTGCTGCAGCACATATTGACAAGGGTGGCTTCATTACGAGCCCACTCCAGAGAGGCGACGTCACTAAGCGCAGCGACAGATGGCACATTAGAGGGTGACTGCATTACGGTGTGATGGATGCGGCTGCCTGGGAGGGTTTGATGCGGAGGCTAGGCTGACAAAAGCGTAGAAAGGCATTCCTTTATGGAAACCAGGCTGTGAGGCAGAAGATGTAACAAATTATAAAACTGCAAACAAGACACCACATCCATAGCAAAGAGCAGCATCATAGAAAACAAACAGCCAACATATCCTAGAGCAGTGGTGCTCAACCTGTGGTCCGGGGACCCTTGGGGGTCTGCAAAGCCTACCCATGGGGGTCCGTAACTGCTTAGAAGATTACATAATATCAGATTTACAAAGTGTTTATACATAAAGAAGCAAAATGTACATTTGAACATTTATAACGCTCTGTAGATGTGAAGGAATTTGAAATTGGAGGCAAAAAAAGTAAGCATCCCCAGATTGATTTGTGGGAGCAGTGCACACGCATCAAACAGAATACAGCATGGACAATGAGTGGCTTCACTGAATTTAGAAAATCTCCAACCTTCCTATTAAAATTACAATTTTGATATTTTCATATTTTTACACGAATTAAATAAAATATTTAATCATTTGTATTTTTGTTTGATGAATGCTTGTTTCTGGATTTTTTGTGTATTGTTTTTCTATTCAGATGATTGAAAATACTTAGGCCGCAGTCCCTGGCTTCTAGTAATGATTAAGTCGGGGGCCACAGAAGTGAACAGGTTAAGAACCACTGCCCTAGATCCAGTGCTTAATTTCAGCCAGTGGTTTCCGGTGCTCAGCACCAGCACTTAATTGTCAACGCTGGCACTTATGACAGCTGCCACATGGTGGCGCTCTTTGTGAAAGTTAGAGATGAGCACAACAGCAGCTGTTTATTAATCCAATATAAATTAAAAACAACTAATAGCTGTTGCCCAAGCCATTCTTAAAGCTTTGAGGGCCTTGAACAGTCTGAATTGCCACACTTGTAGCAGTGTGATCGTTAGTAGTTGTGTATGTACTGTCATTGGCAGCGCTGGCAGAGGTAATGGGTGGTGCAACCTGAGGAAGCCTCCTGACGAGGGTGGTGGCACAGATTTTGTTTTACAAACTAAGCTCTGCCTAGATTACATCAGCATGATTAAATAAACCTGGCAGGGAACCCTAAGCACTGATAAGCATTTAAAAGCAAACCAGGCACTATTGCAAAGGTCAGCATCAAAGAAAACAAAATAGCTCTAGCAAAGAAACTCATTACAAAACAACCACGGGTAACGTCAACAGAGCTTGCCTTTGAAAAGTGCAAAAAGAACAATTAATGGACAGTATGCAGAACAATATCATACATTCACCCCAGTACAGAGATCTGGGCCTAAATCCATTGTTTTTTTGCTCACTATGCCATTCCAGTTTGGACCCAGCCATTTGCAAATCAGTCTTGACCCTGCGCCCAATGGGAACAGTCCAGCCCAGGTTCCCTTCTGTTGCAGTTACACTTTTCGCCCTAAATGGGATGGGTATGCCCAGACATGGGTCCCTTGCTCACTGTGCCACTGGATTCAAGCTAGCCTGGCTGATGAAAGGTGACATACACTGAAACCGGTCCCAGGATGCTTGTTTCCGGTCCAGGGAGGACCTGACTTTACAGTTTGTTCTGGCCTGTTCCCAAGAGGCACAGGGTCAAGACTGATTTCCATATGGCTGGGTCCAAACTGGGGTGGCGTGGTGGGCAAAAGAACTATGGATTTAACCCAGATCTCTTCACTGGGGGAGAATGTTTGAATCATTCAGCTTGCCGTCCATCATTTGTTGCAGTTGCCTTTGAAAAGTGGCAGTCGAAATTTAGGTTTTGCCAATGCTCGATACCAATTCTTAACAGTTTAGACAAACGAAATAAAAAAACAGCCAAAATTGGTGGCTCCAGTGATATACATCTACATGTGTCACACCAGGCAAATGCACAAAGAGTGCGTCACAATGCTGCAGGAGCCGTTTGTTTCTCTGTTTTAATTTACCATTCCAAAATGGCGAGCACCAATCTTAGAACAGTAAATTAAAAAATATAAAAAGTATGAGAAAGCATATTCTAAAGAATTAAATAGCCCACTACCAAATTGCAGCTACTGGGGCCTGTGAGAAAGAAAAGAAAATACAACTAAAAAAACAAGCATTTGCAATGCAATAGGTCTCACATTAGTTAAATGCAGAGCTGATGACTTTGCAAATGTAAAAATAATACAGCCATATTAATTTCCCTTTTGGAAAGCCAATAGCTCTGCAATGAACTAATGTGAGACCTACTGCATTGCAAATACTTGTTTTTAAAGGTACAATGCCATCGCTTCTTAGAGTAATGACTTCTTTTCACTGAGTAGTGGCAACAATGTTCAGCAGGACTACTGCGCAAACGCTTGTCAAAGAACAGTCACTACAACTCCTCAAAGTGCAGCTTTCATTCACTGGAACAGTACTGCTTTCTTTTGAGGGTTCGGCTCTTGTGAGTAGTGCAGAGCACTTTTACTTCTCTTTATCCCCTATTTAGTTATAGTGACTCAGAAGCAATCCAGCAGAAGGGTGCTGAACGATAATGATAAATTTAGCTTCGAACCGCGGTTATATGGTTTCTAGGCGCTGTAAAATAACATGCTATTACCCCAATTAATAGGGCTGAATTTACTGACCTTGAAAGGATGGCAGGCTGAGGAGGAGCGAGAGAGGGCCTGTGTGTCACACTGTGTTGGCCTATTGCGTCTCTGGGCTGCCATTCAAGCACTAAATACCTACTGCAAACAAGCAATGGCATAGCCAATAGGTCTTGCTTTTTGGACCTTATAAGTATTTAGTTATGCAGCACAATATCCTTGGTGCAACAACATTAACTGTTGCATGGTTAAAAACGTATAAGGTCCCAAAGGCGAGAGCTATTGGCTATGCCAATACTTGCTATAATTGCCGGTGCTGCACACCAGCAGGACCCGGCCCACTCAAAGCCCTGAGGCAAATGTGTGTGCGTGCTTCTGAATGCATCGGTGTATGGCGTGCGTGTCTGTGTATGGATGGGTATGAGTTTGTGTGTTGCTGCAAATGGATGGGTGTGATTATGTGTGCTTTTGAAAGCATGTGTGCAAGCGTGTGTGCTTGTGGATAGATAGAAATGAGCGTGCGCATGTCTGCTCCCTCATTACTCCTACAAGCTGCCGGCGGTCGCTGCCTGCCTCTTTTCAACACGAGCCTGGGCCTGGAAGTAGTGCAGGACTGTTCATAGACTGGGGATCTGAGCGACCAACAGGATGTGCAGAGTTTGGGAGGATGGGCTCCTGTATGCGAAAGAGGAAAGGCCTGTGACTCACAGGCTGTGAGACTGAAAACGGCACAGGGGCGAGATACGGGTTGTGGGTCGTTGCCCCCGGCAACGGGACTGTGCTGTGCTTTCAGGAATTGCAGCATGCCAGTGTGCAGCCAGCGCAATTACATTTAAAACCAAAATAGAACTCTAAAGTATTTAGTATTAAAACCTAAATGTTCAGACGGAAAAACACCATACATACTACCCGACAATCCAATCGCCTGGATACCCGTAGGGTGGCAGTTTGCGCTATATAAGTGTTTAATTCAAATCAATATCAGAAGTCATATGAGGATAATAACAGTGTATTTCACATCTTTTTTCCTCAAATGAAGCCCATATACCGAAAGGGAAACGGATTTAGCGCTTTCCAAGGCTCAATCTGAACCTCATGTATTCCTCTATATTAAAAGCACAAATGGGTGTTCAACAGACTCTGAGAGCTTCCAAGCCCAAGATGGCCTAGTGTGTGCGCAGCAGTGGCGGACATCTTGGAAGGGATACTTTTTTTTCAATGAGTCTAATAGTCTTCAGGGACATCTGAAAAATATAGGTAAAAACGAACATTACCTTTAACTATAGGAAGACTGGAATTATGCCATTAAATTCAAGCATCGTACATGAAATATATAATATGAATTCAGAAATTATTGGTTAACATTTTTACCCAATATTAAACTATTAATTTGAGCTACATTTACTAATTATTATAGAAATCTCACTTTTTGCCAGTTAGTTATCACTTTCAGTTCAGAGTGTCACAATCGGCTCCGTTCTAAGATGGCAGCCGCCTTGTCTCGGTCCCTCAGCCGTTCCTTCCTCATGGCTCCCTGATAGGCGGAAGTGAATGGCACAGCAAGGACTTGGGAGGTCTGCTTGAAGTTTGCATCACGGGGGTGTCAGGGCGCGCTGCTTCTGGTTTACAAGGCCGGTCGATGCTCTATGTCTCTTCCCGGTGTCGAGGGGTTCGTGGTACCGTGCACAGAGTGGGCCTCCACGGTAGTGGTTGGCAAATGTGGCACCTGGCGCTCTTCCGACTTTGCTTCGTGGGAAGAAGGGGTCCAGAACTACCCAGGTCAGTGTGACGTGTGCTATAAATAGCCCAGCGTTAGTGTGTCACCTGGAATAACAATCCCTCCACGATGCATCTGCAGAGGTTTAGGGTTTATCGTTTCATATTGTCGGCCCAGTTGTATTCTGGGACTTGTAGTCCTGATTGAGCCATGACAAGCCTTCACCATGACTGCAAATACCAATATTCAAAGAAAAAAACGTGCCCCTGATGCGTTACTCAGCTCATGGAATAGGTACTCTTGAGAGCTCTGCAGTAGTTCCAGAAATGTAAGCACGTGAGGACAAGATTGCCTCGGCGATTTAAAAGATTGTTTATTGACATTTTCAAGAGGAGTAGCCATGTTAAGGGCTCGTTCTTAAAACTGATAGGAAAATACTCCAAAATGATGTCAGATTTAGTGCCCGAATACTGGACCACCACCTGATACTTTATGTATCTTTCTGAACAGTATTCCAATGTCAAGGGCAGTAAATACCGCGTCTGGAAAAACAAAAGACAGTATAAGGGGAGTGGTACGCGCGCGGCCGTCACGCGACGCGATAGTGAAAGTGATCGCGATCAAGCGCCCATATGGCGCCTCTGCTCAAGCGCGCGCCCGCGCACATGCACTGAAAGCTGCAGCTGGCGGGAGCATATTTTATAGCCCTTACTTAAAGTCTCGCCAGACCAGCGCAAGCGCTGGGTCAGGCAAGACCTAAAAATATTCAAAACAAGCCCAGCCCACAAACCAATGTCGGTGGGTTAAAACGTGCATGTTATGAAATGACGGAGCTCGTAAACGATGTTAGCCCTTGGAAACGCTACGTTTGTGTTAGAAGGTGATGGGAAGGCGGAAATACCAACAGGCGTAAACCAATCTTTTACAAAAAAAAGTTTTCTGAAGAGAGTAAGTGTAAGGAGACTGCTTGGCTGGTGCTCCTTACCTTTGACCAGAAGTCAGGTATGTGTCATGTAAACAACCTGTGCGAACGGCTTAAAAGGCAGCAAAGAAGAGTGATGTAGGAGTGATCCAATTGTAAGTAGCAGGCTGAATTTCACTCTATGTATAGCTTACAACAGGTCTTGCAGACAGCACATGCGCACTGCTTCGGCTCGACCTGAAATGGGGGTGGGGGCCTGGAGGTCCAGGAGCAGAATGAGCTGGGGAACAAGGGCAGAACGGGAGCAATGTGATTATGATGGTTCGTGGCACATAGGAGGGCCTGGGGTAGAAACACAGCAAGTTTGTAGGAGGGGACGCAAATCCCTAGCACAGATTAGCATCTTTGGTGAAACAGATACCACAAGCAGGGAACAGTAAAACAAAGAAAAAAGTGACGTACCACACATCTGAATCACTGATACAAACCAGCTATGGCTAGATCACCAAGTTCATGCACGCACTGCAGAAAAGTGGTAACTAATAAAACATTTTTTAACTGTGCTGAATTCGATTACATTTTTTGCTGAACTCCCACACATCTAAAGTGGAACTTTCAGCTCACCTCAGCTACAGAAATCATTCTGAACTAAAGTTTCTTACTGGGACCTGGCTGGAGAAGATGTAACCCCTGGGTGCCATGAGAACGTCAAGAATGGGCCACAGGAGGTGGTGAAACAGTTAACCAAAGGGCCTGCACAGACGAGTAAATGTCCAGCTCAGGGTCAAACATTCCAATTCAGGGAGAAGCACAAATTGCAGAGGGCTGGCAGAGACAGGATATATTCGAGGGTGGGTGAGGGGAGTGAGAGGGTGAAAGTTAGTCAAGCTGTGTTGTCAGCCTAGATGTTATTTGTAATTGTAATTGCATTTATAAAGTGCTTACTACCCCCGATGAGGCGTCGAAGAGCTTTTCAGCCAGTAGCACGCTACTTCTAAATCCAAAAAGGATTAGTAGTGAATTAGTATAGGGGAATATGAATTTGATTTAAGTGGTGGACATGTGAGTATGTTAGTTGAATTGAAAAGGACAGTCGAGAGATAGAAGAGGGAAGGATCTAGAAAGTGTTTATGTGGAGATCATAGTAGGAGGAGGTTTGGGTGAGTAAAAGAGATGGCAGGTGAAAGTCTCTAAAATTTGGTTAGGGAGAAAGATGAAGTGTCGCATGAGTCTAGGAGGGATCCATTAGGGAAGGGTTCAGAAATGTTTGTTTGGTTGATATAAATAGTAAAAGAGGTTTGAGATGATGCAAAGAGGGGTAGAAGAGGGATGAGTCTAGAAAAGGGTTATTTTGGAGATCAAAGTAATAGTATGGGGTTTGGGATGAGTCAGAGAGCGGAGTTAGAGGATATATTGAGAGAGACATAGCAGTTATATTTTGCCGTCGACAAAGGCATGGTGAGCGTTTAAGCACCTCACAGAATTTTGATACAAGTGATAAATCAATTTGTGTTGAACATTATAAGCAGGGCAGCTAATCACGACACTACAATTAACTTCTTGACCTAGCCATACAGGAACTTACAATAAAGTGGTATTAGTGTTTACAAAGCCAGATTTGCCTATTAAAGAACATTCAAACCCAGAAGCAATCATACAGCAGGTTTCTATAAAATGCCACGGGGAGGTTACAAATTTAAAATTGTTCTTTAAAACAAGATCATTCAATGGTGAGATGAGTGCCAAGCCCTAAATCATCAACATGCATTTGATAAAAACGTGCATTACTTAGATTTTGGCTAGGGGAAACATTAAAACCTCATTTAGGATCAACAACCAGATTAATACTTATGGGACTCGGGGTCAGAATTAAAAATGAATACAACAAGAGCCACACCATACTCTATAACTCTTTGTCCTCTGCCCAAAATTATTTTTGTTAACTCCTGTTGGGACATACCTGTCGAGTTGGTGAAAATATTTGTGTAACAACTGATTCATGCCACTAATAGCGGCATGCTTCATCATTGGCGTTGCTCCTTCGCAAGCATCACACCAGATTTTAAAAATAAAAATGCATTTTCAAGTGGCGCTAGACGAACAGCAGTTTTGTGGGGCTGACCAAGGATGGAAAAAGGAAAAAAAATACCCAGGAATTATCCTTGCAGCTGGAGACTGGAAACGTACATAATTCTTAATGTAACTTCTCAGCTGAAAGGATTTCAAAGGGTAAGTTAGCTAAGTGGGGAAGAGACAAATAAACTGGAACCTAAAGGGCCAGAACACAAATGAACTGAAGCATAGTGAACGTAATTATTATTAATTATATATGACTGGAAGGGACTTTAATCATCTGAAAAAGTAACAGCTACCCAATTATCTACCACTGTGAACAGCTGGAAAGAAAAGTGACTCGAGTCAGCATGCCCCAATGCTTTATTTGAGAAATCAGCCTAGGATGCACCCTGCACTGGGTGCTTACGAATAGCAACATATAACTGTAAATAGTGACAGCAATTTAAGCAAATTGGCTGATCACATTTCAATATACCATGCCGGGTACTATTTGTGAATTAGGACTGCAATCACTAGATCCTCACAAAAACTAAAACAGGGGACCTGACAGGATGACAGCTGTTGATATGCAAGAAGTTAGGCTGCACCGTCCCAGCTCAACCAGTGGAAGGAGTGATGAACCGCAGGAGTATAAGTGGACCATTATAGACAATGCTGTGTTGCTAACACTAGGAATCCAGTTGAAAGACATATTGTTGTGATGCAGTAATATGCAGAAACTTAGTTTTATTAGGAAAGGTTTTATTCCAAGTTAGAAAGACACATGAATGACACCTCAAGCGCCCAACCCTCCCCCTACCTTCAAAAGCACATATATTTTCCAGCTCAGCCCTGGAGCCTGCAGGTGACTGAAAATGAACCATCCTCACCTTTCACTTTCTATGAAATCACTAGGTTTTTCGACAGGCACCACAAACAAACCAACAAAAACATCTTACCTTATACAAAACTCAAGATAATGTATAACACATCTACAAATAAGACTTCCGCAAAAAACATGGCACAAAAACAACTTAAAACACCCAACAAGATTAAACAGATAAGCCCACGAAACTCTACCACAGACACTACACCAACACATTATCCTTTCTCAACAACCAAAACTACACTGAATAATCATACATACAGAAAAATACATAATACATCACTACCAGACTGTACCAGCTGGCAAGGCTAATCCACTCTTATGAAGAAGTCACACAAAAACACACGCCAGGAATGTGCAACACTCACTCGAGATATATCGTACTCTTCGCAATAAATGTCACAGGGTGTATTTCAACCCGCGCTCATCCTCTCAGTGTATCATGCGCTCTTCAAAGTAAATGTCACTGTGTCTTCTCCAACCCATGAAACCTGAAAATATGGCATCTTCCAACTCTTCCAAAACAGGATATCTTTCAGTCCTACCATAATAAAATGAAAAATCCTACACCCTGCCTAATCTTCATCAATTCAACACGAGTATCATTCAACTCACATAAATTCCACTAAAGAATGACTCTAAACCACTGAAGGTAATCAAAGAGTGATATTCAACCAAGAAAACATCAGGCAAAAACGAACGTGAAACCAGCAGGAATGCAAATATAGCTTTCAAGCACAGATGGTACTATGACTGTTTAAGTTAGCAATGAAATATTGGCATAGACACAATCCAAACTGGAACTGCAACTATTTGACAAACATTCCATGTAAATGTAAATGTATGTATGTATTGAGCTTATATCACTAACGTTGCCAATAAAAGGTTAAAGTATGTAACACTCTTGGGGAAAGAAGAAAAAAATATGTTGCACAATGTTAAGACAAATTTAGAAATATTAAAAACATACAAGTTACAGGCTAAATACAAATTGTTTTGTGAAACATCTTAACAGTATGAAGACTTTCTTGTCCTCCACAAATACGTATCAATGCTAATGAATCCCATCCTCGTCACCATTGTGATTCAGGGCAATTTGTAGTAATATGCAGACATATAGCTTTGTTAGGTGAGGGATTCTCCAAATTAAAAAGATAAACAAATTATCCCATAAACAGCCGATGTAACTTTCAACTCCGCCTGGTGACAATGGCTAAGTGTCTGTCAAGAAACCGCCATTATCTTCGTAATTTATGACATCACTACGTGTCCTGACAGGCAGGACACTACAAATATGCACGTGAGGGAAATCAAAGAGGGAGCTAAAGCCACTGAAAGAGCTCCACTGATAAGGCTCTCAGGATTCGTCACCCCAGCCTTTTTTTTGTAATAATATCGCAACTGAGACTCGCATAAAGGACAAATGTGATTGAGACATTGAGTCGTTGTTTTGTATGCTTCTAGATATTCCCTAGTTGAAGACATGTGCCTTGAATAATTTTAATTTTACTCAGACCTGGGAACAGATAAGAATATCTGCCCATCAAATTGGTAGACTTACAAAATTACAGGGGTTTGTCAAATTCACCCTCACCAGTTGGGCCAAGAGCATAACCGTTTATAAAATCGTAGCGTGGAGGAACGAATTTCTTAATATTACCTAAGGGTACAATTAATTACCCCTATACAAGGCCCATCGCGCCCTCTCAATTTCAATGCATCAAGAAACACATGCCACTCAAATATCCTTGTTGTATTAATTCATTACATTAAGACAAACTGGTACATAGATAACAAAATCAAAACAAAAATGTAGAATACTTTTATGCTCATACATACATCAGCCCTTTTAGACCAACAAGGGACATATCAACTGTACATGGAACAAATCATCATGTATATGTTGTCGCCTGAACCCCAACTACTTCATGTCAATGCTCGAACCCTCATTAACGGCAAAGCACTGTGAGGTAATCTTGTACTCGAACCCCCCCCCCCCCCCCAGTAGGGGGGCGGCGGCAGAGCACTTTGCCAGGGCCGGTTGTGGTTCCCAGTCCGGCCTGCTATACCTCCTAAATCAATTTATATATGTGTATCTCCACAACAATACAAAAAATGTTTCTTGAATTTGGTAGATTTCTCCAATCATACACTATCGACGCACTTCAGCCCCTATTCCTTCCGGGCCTCATCAGGACAAGGGGCGAAGTTGTATCTTTTTGCGTCACGTAGTTGTCAATCAAAGTAAGTGTTCCTATGACCTGCCTGTTTATTCACATCCTAGCAAAAGCCTGAAGGGTGCAGTGCTTGCTGGGAGAAAAGGGCGTTACTTGAACTAATGCAGTGTCCTCCAGAGCAGTCTTTTTGCGCCTCAATAGAATGGCACACAGCTGTGGTAATACTTGCTGCCATAACTGTGAATATTCACAAGTTTATAAAGAAAGCAGATTTCCCAACCTCTGATAAGACACTGCGCTCTTTAATGCCCACGGGGTATGAAGTTTATTTTTACAACTGCCAGTTGTCTAGCACTGAGCATGGTGTGAAAACAACAGGTGCATCTTAATATCGGTATTATAAAATATAATATCGGTATTATAAAATATCGTGCATGAAATATAAAGAGACTTCTCATGGTGTACACTGCCCAGTCATATTCATGCATAACCTCATAGTGCTTTCACACTCACAAAGTGAACCATGCAGACATTTTGTGTTAAAGACTAGCGTTGCCAACTATGATACATTTTGTTGTAGTGACTGTGATGCCTTTCGTAGTTGTGAACAATTGGGCGTAAAAACTGGCATAGTAATTACTTTGTTGTGTTGCCGGTTTCGTAGTTAAGGCTTTTCGCTGTAAAAGCCTTAGTTAAAAAGGATGTTTTTTATTGCTAACATGTCATTTGAACGGCTAGGAGACTGTCTGATTCTGTGTGTTAGTGGCTATATGGGTGTGTGACTAGTGTGTGTATGGGTGAGTAAGTGAATGTGTGAGTTGCTGTGTGGGTGGCTGTCTTGGTGAGTGGATGTGTGAGTGGCTGTATTAGTGAGTGTGTGTGTGTGAGTAGCTGTTTGTGTGAGTGGCTGTATGGGTGGATGTGTAAGTAGTTGTGTGGGTGATTCAGTAGGTGTGTGAATGGCTGTATGGGTGGGTGAGTGGCTCTATGGGGGGTGATTGGGTGTTTGAGTATCTATATGGGTGGGTGAGTGGCTGTATGGTGGGTGGCTGTTTGAGACCATGTTAGATTTAGTACGTTGGTGTGTGAATGACTGTAGTGGGGAGTCAGTGTGTGAGTGTCTGTATGGGCGACTTTACAGGTGTGCAGATGGTTGTATGGACGTGTGAATGTGTATGTAAGTAGTTGTGTGGGTGTGTGAGTGGGTGTATGAGTACTTGTTTGAGTGAGTGTATGGCTGTGTTCAGAGGTTATAAGGGTGAGTGAATGGCTGTGTGAATAGTTGTACAATTGAAGAACTGGGTGTGTGAGTGGCTGTATGGGTGAGTGTGTGGTTGTGTGAGTTGTATGGGTGAGTCACTGGTTGTATTAGCATCTGTATGGGTGAGTGAATGGTTGTGTAAGTGCCTGTACAGGTGAGTGAGGGGATGTGGGAGTGGCTCTATGGCTGAGTGAGTGGGTGTGTGAAATGATGTATGTGTCTGTCAATGGGTATGTGAGTGGGTGTGTGACCGGTTGTATGGGGTTGTGAGTAGGAGTGTGAGTGGTTCTGTGGATGATGTAATAAGCGATGTAATTTGAGATGTCATCAGTGATATCACTGACCCTGTCATGAGTGATGTAATATGTGAGGTCATAAGCAGTGCACTGCGAGGGCGTAAGTTATAGTTAGCTCAGGTAACTATATCTGCTGAATTTCAATGGTTCTGTGAAATCTGAGCCTAACTAGATGCTCCATGTAACCTTTGGCTTTTCAGTGATTTTCAAAGCGTTTGCATTCTATTTCCTAACTGTAACCTTTCAGAGTGGTTGTGTGAGTGGCTGTAAAGGTCGGTCAGTGGATGTGTGAGTGGCTGTACGGGTAAGGAAGTGGTTATGTGGGTGTGTGAGTAGCTGTGAGGGTGTGTGAAACGCTGTTTGGGTCTGTACAGTGGATGGAGAAAGGGGGCAGGGCCACAGACAAGCTCTAATCAATACCGCTTTGTGGTACTTACTGGTGGTACCAGGAGGGGTTCTTGGCCTACTACCACCTTCAAATGCCCTATTTCTAACAACCCTGCCAACACCAGGTCTCGTCTACCCAAATGGAACTGTACACCGATTCTAGTCCTCTCCTCCCGGCCTAATAAGTTGGCTAGTCACTTATCCAACAGCGACATCTGCTCCCTTCTTCCCTCCTACAACCAGGCACATATCAAACACTATGCCAATGGGGAAAATCCAAACAATCATCACTCACCCCCATAGGGATCCTCATCCCATCTTAAGGCCTACTACCAAATCCAATCTCAAACCATCTCATCCATCCACAACTGTAACCAAAACTAACCTAAATTGTTTAATACTCAACTGCAGATCTGCAGTGAAACTTGCAGCCGATATTGCTGCCCTCATCCTCACTCTTGACCTGGACTTCCTACTACTCACTGAAACATGGCTTATTGAATCATCATCCCCCATTCTTGACATTCTAATCCCTTCCAGCTATGACATCATTAGTTTGGACCATTCAGGCCGACAGGGTGGGGGCACAGCATGTATTCATCGGAATATTATCTCAATTAAACAAACTCGCACTTCATCCCTGTCCTCACACTAATACCTGGAGATCAAGATCTCAACTAAAGACAAATCATTTTGTACGCTGAAAACGATCTACCACCCTCCTGGTGACAACCACACATTCATTGAACAAATCATGGAGGTCACCTCTACCAAAAATGGATCACGCAACAATCAGATTTTCCTTAACGCTTTCAATATCAAATGGAAAAATGCAAACCACCCTCTGGTGATTAGCTTCAAATCCTTCCTTCATGACCTCAACTTGGTTAAAGCTTGCGACAACCCGACGCACAACAAAATGGGCCATACTTGCCCTAATAATAGCAAAGGAGTACACCATCCATATTGATGCCATCCTACTATGCGACTTGGCTGACCACTACTGCACCACGATCTTCATAGCAGAAAGAGTAGTCCAACCATTGAAAGCTAAATGCTGGGTCAGAGACACCAGAAATATCGACACCAGAAATATCAACCCACTCACACTATCTGCCCTCAATGACAAAATTCTACCTCCACCCACCCATTAATATCTTAGACACACAGGACATCACTGACCATTATATCAACTCTGTGTCCGACATCAAGGACACTGTCACTCCCCTACAACTAAAGAGTCCAGATCAAAAAATCTAATCCATGGTTCAATAACAGGCGTAACGAAGAACTTTGCTCACTAAGATCAGCAGAAAGATCATGGAGACGCTCTCTCTCCTACTAACCTCAATCTACTGAGACAACAAAGGAAGCCTACAACAGGCATATCAGAAGCTCCAAAGCATCTTTTTTCAACCAACAACTATGCAAATCCACAAACCGTCCCCCAAAAAAGTTGGAAATAATCAAAAATTAAACCAATAGGAAATGTAATCCCCTATCTTCTTCTAATTCAACGCCACCCAGCGGCAAGGTATTTGGCTCTTTCTTTATTGAGAAAACAAAGATAATTGACATTGATCTCCAAAAATCTGTAGAGCTCATATCTACCAACAACCCTACTCCTCTCTTCTCCATACGTCAGGGAGAACACCCCTCACCTAATCAAAAAACAATGCCTCATGGTCCCTCTTCAAGACTAATGGCAATCGGACATCCTTAAACTACTATTTTCTCTGAAATACTTTAACCATTTCAACGACCCTTTAACCTCAAAATTTCTTTTCTTTTTTTTTTTTCGAAGACCTTTATTGCAGCAAAGTTATAACATTACACGGCCAGAAGCCTACAACCCTGGGGCCGGCTGCGAAAATAGAAACAGCAGTTGCAGTGTATTGTGCAAAGGTACAATCAGTCGCATTGACAGTGTAAAACATACAGACGGGTCTTGTAAAGGTTTTTGTATTTTGATGACGAACTTAGGCAACAAAAGAAAAAAAACCTAGGTACAACCTTGAACTTGAGACCAGTACCCCTGAAAGAAAGAGATTAGTGCAATTCAAAATCACCTGCACGTCCCAGCATCAACGCTCACATTATGAATGGCAATCGCTAAAACACTTTATCCAAGCGGCACCTCCGGTACCTCTTGTTCCCCCACCTCTGCTTGCCGTGCATTAAGGAAATCAGTGAGATAACACCAGAAGTCTTTGGGTCTGGATTTCGCCGGGAGTTCTTCCTCGTAAGTCATGAGCTTGTCCCTGCAGCTGGCCATGTCCCCCAGCCACCTGACGATAGTCGGTTTCTTGGAGCTATTCCAGCACTGAGCCACTTGTCTCTTGGCCAGCAGCAGAGCAATAACACAGAATTTTCGTTTGATGGATTTAAATTGGGCTGTGATGCCCAGTAGACCCACTCGTATAGAACACAGAATGTCAGAGTCCAGCATGGCAGACAAAGTTGCGAACACCTCAACCCAGTAATTCTGAACAGCTGAACAGGACCATGCCAGGTGTATGAAGTCAGCACCCTCCCTCCCGCATCGCCTACATAGGTCGACATCCAATAACCCGTATTTGTGCATGCGGGCCGGGGTATAGTAAGCTTGGTGCAAAAATTTAAAGTGTATGATTCTGAGATTGCCATTGGGGGTAAGGATCTGAATCAGTGCACACGCCTGCTGCCATTCCTGCTCAGAAAGCGGGTCGTCGAGGATTGCCTCCCAGCGCCCCTTGGCTTGGTCAGTGGAGTGAGGCAAATCCGCCTGAGCTGAGGAGTAGAGCCTCGAGACCAGCTGGGAGGTATTTGAGGATGTAATTATTAGTTGTAAGGCACTCAGGCATTCCGGTTCGAGAGGGAAGGTGGGGTAGTGTTCCCTCAACGCCAGTTTCAATCTGTAGTATGTAAAAATGAACAACGGGGATTTATTCTGTATGTACGTCATGTTATCCATTTCGATGAATTCCTCTTCACAGAATAGGACACCTAGTCGTGCTATGCCTACCTGCTGTAGCAAAGACATGCCCACCGATTCCCCAGTAACCGACAGTGCTTGGTGATGTGCTAGAGGTAGGGAAGGGGCGAACAATGGCGACCTGTGTGTTAGCTGACCCAGTTTGTTCCACGCTTTAATGATAGTGTCCACTGGATTAATATCCTGTGAATGAAGGGGTGGACGTTTATGAGTGAGTATGGACGTGAGTGGAACCGGCACTGCGTCATCCTTCTCGATAGCTGTTTGTGTGAGGTAGGGCACCTCGTGAAACCAGTACGCAGCAAATTGAGCCTGAGCGCAGACATAATATAACAGAAAATCCGGTACACCAAAACCCCCTCTGATACACGGGAGCGTCAGCGTCTGGAGGTCGACTCGCGCTTGTTTGCCCGCCCATATGAGTTGTAGTGTCAGTGTTTTGATGCAACGGAATACCTCGCCGGGGTGGGATCGGTATGTTGTTAAACAGGTATAGGAATTTGGGCAAGACATTCATCTTAACAATCGCAATGCGATCCGCCAGAGACAGGGGAAGCTGTATCCAGCGCCAAATTTTATCTTCCAGGGTGGAAATGACAGTTCCATAATTCTCCCTTATCACCACCTCCGGATCTATATGAAACATCACTCCTAAATAACGGATAGGATCCGTCTGCCACACCAAAGGGTAATCCGTTTGTATATGATCAGCCATGTCAGTCAGCGGAATAACGTAGGACTTTGTCCAGTTAATGGCTAGTCCGGAATGCCCCTCAAATTTTACGTATTCCCTCAAAAGCGGATTTAGATTATTGGTGGGATCACGCACGTACAACAGCATATCATCCGCATACAATGATATGTGAAGGGGTCTCTCGGTAAAACGCAGAGCCGAGGATTTATATTTCTGCCTGATCCTACAGGCCAGCGGCTCGAGGGCGAGGGCAAATAGCAGGGGGGAAAGGGGGCAGCCCTGCCTTGTGCCACGTCTTATGGGCAAGCCGTTTGATACATAACCATTCACTCGCACCCTCGCGCAAGGGTTGGTGTAGAGCAGCTGTACCCATTGCACAAATCTTTTCGGGAAGCCCATTCTATGAAGAACGGTGATCAGGTAGCTCCATTCGACCGAATCGAACGCCTTAGCAGCATCCAGCATAATAGCAACAGCTCTCGTGGAGGGCTGTAGATAGTGGGATAATGCGAAGAGCGTCCTAGTATTATGTGCAGTGGAACGTGTGGGGATAAATCCCGACTGATCGGGAAGAACCAAATTAGTCATTAGGGGAGTGAGTCTAACAGCGAGAACTTTAGCCAGGATTTTGGAGTCGACATTAATGAGCGACAGTGGCCTGTAGGAGTCGCACAATTCAGGGTCTTTGTGGGGTTTTAACAATGTAATGATTACCGCTTTTCTTAGGGTGGGCGGCAACTCGCCCCTATCGAATGCGGCACCGAACATCTCCACTAAATGAGGGGCCAGAATGTCAACATAATGTTTATAAAACTCATTTGTGTAGCCGTCTGGCCCAGGCGCATTGTTGTTGGGGAGGGACTTGATGATTTCTGTGACCTCCTCGACTGTAATGGGAGCCGCTAGAAATTCCCTCTGAGAGTCGGATAGCCAGGCGATGGCCACATCCTCCAAGTAGTTGAATATTTCATCCGGGGATGCTATAGGGCGAGAGGTATATAGCGCTCCATATGTGTCAACGAAACAATTCAATATGTCGGCAGCCTGTGTTTTATAGTCCCCCTCATCGGATTGGACACGCAGGATGGTGTTCCGCTTCCTACCCTCGCATATTTTGGACGCTAAGATGCTCCCTGGTCTCCCGCCCTCTCCGAAAGCTCTAGCAGTGTGTCGTTTGTCTAAGTATTTAATTTCATCCTCTACGTAAGCGATATGTTCTGTGTGCAATTGCTGCAGTTCGCATAGCAAGGAGACGTCTTGTGTGGATTCAAACGCCTTTTCTAGGTCCCTCATTCGCTTCTCCCGACTACTGATCTGGTGCCGTATATCCCGTAGTATACCCACAGTAGTGCTCATACAGACCCCGTGGAGGGTGGCCTTGAAGGCCTCCCAGAGTAAGCACGGGTCATCCGCCGTCGGTTCGTTTAGCTGGAAGTAGTCCACGATGGCTGTATGAATAGTATGATCATAAATTGAATCAGTCAAAGCTCTAGAGTTAAATCTCCACTGGAAAGGAGGTGAATTGTAGCTCGGGACTGACAGTGTAAGAAGCACAGGGTTGTGATCGGAGAGTGTCCTGGGCAGGACCCGTATATCTGCGGCCCAAAGTGCCACGTCTACCGAGCCGAGCCAGTAATCCAGGCGTGACCAGCTGTTGTGCATAGCCGAGATGTGCGTTGCGCCGGCGGCGTCTGGGTGCTTATGCCTCCAGAGATCAGTGAGCGTAAGATCTCGCATTAAGTGGTGAAGTGTTAGCTTAGCGTGTTTGTGTGGTTCGTGGGAATGTGGTGATCTATCCAACTCCTCATTTAAGGCTATATTCCAGTCCCCCCCACATATGATGTGTGTGCCCCGACGAGCTTGAAGGCGGCCCCACAGACCGCTAATGAAATCGGGTGCATCAATATTAGGACCATATATATTAAGCAGAGCAATTTTTTGGCCACGCAGTATGCCAGTGACAATGACGAATCTGCCCTCAGGGTCCTGAGTCGTTTCCAAGTGTGCGAAGTTCGTACCCTTCCGAATCAAGGTAATCACCCCTCTAGAGTAGGAGGAATAGTGCGAAGTGTAGGAGGATTCGGCCCAGCGTGCACCCAGGGTATGTCGTGAGTTAGGAGCGATGTGGGTTTCCTGCAGCAGTGCGATATCCACCTCCCACCTGTTCAAGTAAGAGAATATCTGCCTAATCTTTTTAGGTTGTGTGAATCCCCTAACATTCCAGGTGAGGAGGTGTAGCTGTGTTCTGCATCTGTCAGTGTTCATAGCAGCCATAGGTCATGGACAACACAGTGGGCAACGTCCTGTATGTGTGATGTGACAGAGTGGAGCGTGGTATACCAAGGACGTGTCGGAACTTTCACAAAGAGTGCAGTAAAAAATTGCATAACATCAGAAATGTGTTTCGGAGCAATTGGTCTCAAAACAGTAACAAAACACCCCCCCCCCCACCTACCCCCACCCACTCCAGCAACCCAAATCTGCCGAAGCCATTGACCCCAGGAATAACCACCCCAGTAACAATGAGGAAATAAGGACCTCCCCATCCCAAACGAACTTAGTGGGGAACACCCTTTCGGAGGACCGCAGGGGGCACAACTCAACACCCGAGGACACGGACGTGGACGTCTCTAATGCAACTATATTATCTAAAAAAACAGTTAATGTAGCAGTTCACAAGTGGCTCAACCCCGGATCCCACCAGCGACAATCAAATCAATCAGTCAATCAGTGACATTTATAAAGCGCGCTACATACCCGTAGGGTCTCAAGGCGCTGGGGGGGGGGGGGGGTCGCTACTGCTCGAACAGCCAGGTCTTCAGCTTCTTCCTGAAGGAGAGGTGGTCTTGGGTCAGGCGCAGGTCGGTCGGGAGGGAGTTCCAGGTCTTGGCGGCCAGGTAGGAAAAGGACCTTCCTCCTGTAGTCGCTCTTCGGATGCGGGGGACGGCGGCGAGGGCGTGGTTGGCTGATCGGAGGTGGCGTTTGGGAGCGTAGAAGTTGATCCGGCTGTTGAGGTAGCTCGGGCCTTGGTCGTGTAGGGCTTTGTGTGCGTGGGTGAGGAGGCGGAAGGTGATTCTTTTGTTGACGGGGAGCCAGTGAAGGTCTCTCAGATGTCCGGTGATGTGGCTGGTTCGTGGGATGTCGAGGATGAGTCTGGCTGAGGCGTTCTGGATACGCTGGAGTCTCTTCTGGATCTTGGCGGTGGTACCGGCGTAGAGGGCGTTGCCGTAGTCCAGTCGGCTGGTGACGAGGGCCTGGGTGACGGTCTTCCTGGTCTCGGTGAGGATCCACCAGAAGATCTTCCGTAGCATGCGTAGGATGTTACAGCATGCCGAGGAGACGTTGTTGACTTGCCTGGTCAAGGAGAGGGAGGAGTCCAAGATGAAGCCCAGGTTGCGTGCATGGTCTGTCGGTTTGGGTGCGGTGCCCAGGGCGGGAGGCCACCAGGAGTCGTCCCAGGCGGAGGGTGAAGAGCCCAGGATGAGGACCTCCGTCTTGTCGGAGTTCAGTTTCAGGCGGCTGGTCGTCATCCACTCGGCTACCTCTTTCATCCCTTCGTGCAGGTTGGCTCTGGCGGAGGCGGGGTCGTTGGTCAGGGAGAGGATCAGCTGGGTGTCGTCGGCGTAGGAGATTATGCTGAGGTTGTGTTTGCGTACGATGGCCGCGAGGGGGCTCATGTAGACGTTGAAGAGGGTGGGGCTCAGAGATGATCCTTGAGGGACGCCGCAGATGACTTCGGAGGCCTCTGACTTGTACGGTGGTAGGCGGACTCTCTGTGTTCTTCCGTCGAGGAAGGAGATGACCCATTCCAGCGCCTTGTCCTGGATTCCGATGTTGCTGAGGCGCTGTACTAGGGTGCGGTGGCAGACCGTGTCGAATGCCGCGGAGAGGTCTAGGAGGATGAGGGCCGCTGTTTCTCCATTGTCCATCAGGGCTCGGATGTCATCGGTGGCGGCGATGAGGGCGGTCTCGGTGCTGTGATTGGCTCGGAAGCCGGACTGTGAGGGGTCGAGGGATCCGTTCGTCTCGAGGAAGGCTGCCATCTGCTTGTTGACGGTCTTCTCGATGACTTTGGCTGGAAACGGGAGGAGCGAGATGGGGCGGTAGTTCTTGAGGTCGGTGGGGTCCGCTGTTGGTTTCTTGAGTAGAGCGCTGAGTTCGGCGTGTTTCCAGCTCTCAGGGAAGATGGCGGTGTCGAAGGATGTGTTGATGATGTCTTGCAGGTGGGGTGCGATGACAGCGTCGGCCTTGTTGAAGACGTGGTGAGGGCAGGGGTCGGTCGGTGATCCGGAGTGGATGGAGTTCATCGTGCGGATGGTGTCTTCGGTGCTGATCGGGGTCCAGGCGTGGAGGGTGGTGGTGGGGGGTGGTTGTTCAGTCATGGTGTGCGTTGGTTGGTTGTTGAAGCTGTTGTGTATGTCCGCGATCTTGTTGTGGAAGTATGAAGCGAGGGAGTTGCAGAGGTCTTGCGATGGGGTGATGTCGTTGTTTCCTGCGTGGTCAAAGGCAGACCCCAGATCCCAACACACCCATCCCCGCGATCCCAATGCTAAGAGCGAATAGGTCAACATAATATAATGACATGTAAAGCAACGAAGTTAAAGTTAGATCTGGATCTCCCGACCTCGCCCATGCATTGTACATCCTCATCGCCGACAGAGGCCAGATATGTGGAGGCAGAGGTGGACCCTCTTTAGTATACGCAGACATAAATAGGGCATGCGGGAGGTACAGACCCGAACCAGTAAGGCAACCAAACTAAACCTGGACCTATGCATTATTCATAGACATTGAAAGGGCGGTTGTGCATCAGGTAAATCTGGAAGCAAATCAGTGTTAAACAACTAGACGTCATACGTGTGGCCGGACATAGGTAGTACATTGAGATGTTGGGGCCTAGGTTGCTGCCTCCTCCACAGGCGGAACCTTGCATGGGTAATACACCTGTCGTTACAGTACAGTGCTCAATAGGGTGCAGGAATAACGACAGCAAAAAAAAAATGTCAATAATCATATTCTCCACGGCACAACAGAGTATAATAGTCTGTGATATTGTTGCACGTGAGCACAGCACTGCACCAGTCTCTGCCGATCGCGGCTGTGGCAGCGTCCTGACCAAGTGAACGCCAAAAGGCAAGTTATGGTTAAGATAACACATATACCTTCTACAGTGCCGATACAAACAATATGAGACTGGCGGTGCCCAGTAGGGAGTAAGCGATGTGATACTTTACCATCTCAATCAGATTCAGCATTCTGTTCATCTCGGGCTTTCTTTTTCGCCTGTTTCTTTACGTTTTTTACAAACTCCATTGCTGCCTTAGGGTTCGACAAAATGACAGCTTTCCCTTCCCATGATACCCTGAGTCTGGCTGGATATAACATGGCGTAGACAATATTCAACTCACGTAACTTCGCTTTCGCCGAAGCACATTCCTTCCGTGCTTGCTGAACAGCAATTGTGTGATCGGGGTAAAATTCCAGCTTGTTCCCCTGGTGTGTTATTTGCCCCTTCTCACGCGCAAGACGGAGGATGGTGTCTCTATCACGGTAGTTCAAAATGCGCGCAACAATGGGTCTGTGCGTTGCGCCCGGGGGAGGTCGCGGCGCGAGAGATCTGTGAGCTCTCTCAACAATGAAAACTGAAGACAGGGCCTCTGAGCCGAATAAATCCGTGCATAGTTGTTCAACATAAAGTTCCATGCGCCCAGTGTTCGTCGTCTCCGGAACTCCCGTGATACGCACATTATTGCGCCTGGAACGCGCTTCCAACTCTTCCTCCTTCGCACGTATCACTTCGAGCACTCTGTCCAATCCATTACATTTCGTTGTGGTGGTTCTAGACTCGTCTTCCACCTCTGAAATCCGCGCCTCGGCCGCATCAAGCCTCTCCCCATGTTTTTCGAGTTTGTCTGCCATGCCATCCATTCTACAAGTCAGGTGATCAAGCTTGCCATTGATATCCTGTAGGTTCGATTGGATGGCCAGAAGAATCTTCTCCATGTTGTTGTTTGAAGACACTTCAGGCGGACCACCACCCTCTGCCATGGCTTCTGCGTTTTTAGTGGGCTTCTTAGATTCAAAGCTTATCTTCGGTTGTTGCCTATCAGGTCTCACCATCATACCTTGTAGCGTGGGTTGGGTCTTGGTGGTCTGCCGGGTGGATCTCGTTGATCTTGTGAGCGACCCCGTCGTGGCTAGGAACGTTATGGTCGGGTAGAACTGAGGAGTGCGTGCCCGGACACTTAACGAATCACTGGCTCTTCACCTCCCCCACTGCCGTCGCTTGAGTCTATGGATGGTGAACTGTAGTTGCGGAGCCTCGCGGTGGCAAAAGGGAGGCCCAGCGGGGACACCTGTGTGTGGTCGCAATCCGAGTCCGTGTGGGGTCAATTCACAAGCAATATGATTAGCACACTGTGTGGCCAGACAGGGCTATGGTGACACACATTTAGCCAGGCAGTAGCAGCCTAACGGTGATCTCTCCTAGCTGGAGCTCCATAGATATTAGCCCACTGCATGCCACCATCAAAGCGCCCCCCACGTAGCGAGGTTCCTCCGCATATCCTCGCATGCGCGCATTTGTACACCACCGTACCACTCCGTGGGAAGCCGACACTGCAGCAAGGTGTCCTGGTTCAGCTCGAGATCCGCGAGGCGGGCTTGCGGCACAAAGAAGGTTTTTCGCGCTCCCTCGCGCTGCGGAAAAGGGCGCCTTCTCTAAGGCGGTGAAACAGACCCCCGCCGCTGGCAGCGCACACCACTTTAATTATCGCAGGGATTGTAGGGCGCGAGGGGCGACACACTGATCCCCAACACCACAGCCACCGCAGCAACTCACTGTGTCATAACCTCTCCGGTGGTCTGGGCGCCGCCATCTTGCCGTAGCCGGGTCCCGAGGGGCTCCACTCAGCAACGAACCCCATTCGCACCCATTATGAGCAGCATAGACGTGCATCGGCACTGTAATACACAGTCCAAAGTCCCCAACACTGCTGAGTCCAGACGTGATTGTGATTGCGGCAGGGGTCCTGGAGAAAGACCGTTGAATCACAGGACGGCCGCCATCTTGACCAGCACTCTCACCCGTGAATACATTTGCCGATATCTCCCGCTACTGCCACAATATCCAGGTGCAAAGACTCACAGCAGATGTACGTTGTGTTCCGATACCCGTTTTGGTTATTTGTGGACGGGTTCGGCCGGGATTAGCAGAGCATTATGCAGAAGAATGTCGGACGTCCGGCGGAGCTGCGGTCTCACACAGCCATTCCGCTGTGCGCCCCCTAGCGCCTCCAACCTCAAAATTTCTCAACGAGAACAAACACTCCCTACTTCCATTATGGACCAAGATTATCAATGCTTCCCAAACACAAAACTCCATACCAGATTGCTTAAAAAGTGACCAGGTCACCCCAGTATTTAAAAAAAAAAAAACTAACTCCGCCCAGTCAGACCAAAACAATCATCGCCCTATCGCCAATATCCCAACTATGGCCAATTTCCTGGAATAATGTGTACATTAACAACTATGCAACCACATGGATCAATTCCAACTACTCAACCAATGCCAATTCGGTTTCAGGCCAAGTCACAGTACCAAATCTGCCCTGATCAATATGGTCGATGATGCACTGAGATTTATCGACCAGAAAGATTCCTGCCCATTAATACTATTTGATCTGTCTGCTGCGTCTGACAAGGTCAAACAAGAGAACCTCATAGAATGCTGGATGGGTCTCTCTAGTACTGTGTTAAAATGGCTCTCCTCTCTCTCACACAACAGATCTCAAAGAGGTATGACCGATCACTCTCTATCCAACAAGACGCCAGTCACCATTGGTGTCCCTCAAGGCTCTTCACTCTACCTCACCCTTTAAACCTACTCATGGAACCCTTGACTGAAATCCTCAAACTCTCTAACCATATCATATGTATGCTGATACTCCGTTCTACAAGAAAATCACCTCTCCAGTAGACGTCAGTATCCTCAACAACACGCTGACAGAAACCCAACATTGGCTGACTCGCAACAAGCTCAAACTGGATGCCCTCAAAACTGAATTCCTATGTATCTCCACACCCCTCACATATAGCTCACACAGCCAACAGCCTTGAACTGTTCCACACACATCATAACCTCATCAAAATCTCTAGGAATAACCTTGCACAATCACCTTTCAATGCAGGACCACATCAGTCCCTCCACGAGGGACGGCAACTTCCATCTACACATACTAAGGAAATTAAAACCTTTCATTCCGACCGCAGATCTCAAAACAGTGATTCATACACTAGTGATCTCCAAACTAGATCTCCAAGTAGAATACAATAGCGCCACACTCATGAGACTACCTAAATCAAAACTAGAACCTCTAAAGGCAACCTTTAATGCAGTGGCTCGACTTGTCACAGGCTCTAAAAAAAGCGACCACATTATTCCAGACTTGAAAACAGTGAACTGGCTAGCATCTGAGGCACAAATCCATCCAAAAATAGCCTGCTTGACTCAAAGCCCTTCACCACAACACTCCAACTTACCTGGCCAAGAACCTCGTCCTATCAGGCGAGAACAGAACTTTGCGAAGCACTGGCTCCCTCCTATTGACGCCCTACAAATAAAAAAGAAGAAAACCTACAAGCATTCCTTCTCCGGAAGCACCCCTTCAATTTGGAACTCTCTTTCTGCTGAGACCAGAACCTATCTCTAAACTGCCCTTTTCAAACAAAAAAGTAAAGAAACTACTAATAAACAGATTCCTTCCCTATTGAAGATGAATCCGTCTCCGACTTTAACCTCCATAGCCTGCCCCTCCACAACGCTCTCTGGTCCTTCTACATAGCCACTGTTAACTTTCCCCTATGATGACACCCTACACATTTTTAATGGACCTCCCCAAATCCAGACTTTACGAATGCAAACTTATGTTCTATATTGACTTTGCTGTTATCTCTCAATTGTATACTCCTAACTTTTTGCGTTCCTGATGTACAGCGCACTGATACCTGAAAGGGGCATGTCTGTGCTGTATAAAACTACATTAAAAATAAGGGGTGCGTGGCTAGCAGCCAACGAAGATGGCCGCAGCCTAGAAGAGCTCTGTGCTTGATGAGTTTTTCCCTGTAAATCCGGTCATTTATCCAGCGGAAAAACGAACCCAGAACGAGAGCCTTAGCTCTGGAACGTCCGAGACATGACTGCTGTAAGTTTGGACCCCAGACGAGTATCCGGTGCATAGAGAGACCGAGGTGCGAAGCTGCGGCCTAGGAACAGACGCAAAGCCGGGGCCTCGCATGAGTCAGGCGCCGACCCCAGCGGGGGCAGACACGACCCGGACCCCCGAGGCTGACGTACCACTCCAAGGGAATCAGGTATTTACTGTTAACACGCCTCCCAGCACGAAAGAAGTAACGCCTGGAAGCCGAATGCACCGGCTAGACCGAGGGTCACAGACAGCGATTACGCGCCGCACTGGTACAAGGGCCGGTAACACACGGCGCCCGCTGTGCTGGTGAAAGAAGGGAGACGTAGGTGCAGAGTGGGGAAGGCCTCGACGACCTGTACGAGGCCCTGGTGCTGCCGCAGTGCCCAGTAACACCCGCTGCGCATATAACGGCGATACACCGAAATATCAGGAATGCTGGGAGGTGGCAGCAGAATGGGCCAGTGAAGAAAAGAGGCACGCCCGTGCATGAGCAACAACACACTAAATCGGCAGGTTAGTGAGTCCCCCGCAACGTACCCCGGCTGCCCTCTCACTCAAAAACTTGGCGCTGGGCCTTCTCTGGCAGTCCTAGAGTGTGGCACAGTATACCCGGGGGATGGGTGAGTGAGCCGGCACCCAATCCCGGCTCCAGCTTGGACTAAAATCAACCGACTGCGGCTGCTCCCGAGGGAGGAAGGTAGTGACTCCATTCACCTGAGTCGACCAAGGAGACATTGCAAAAACGTGGTTTTTGGTGCACTTCAAACAAAACTGAGGTTCACTGGGACGTCCCAAATAAAACAGACATAGCCATATGTAACTACGACAGGCTTGCTACGAACCCTGAGTGACAAAACCAGGTCGGGGGGGGGGGATGTGGGGGAGGGGGTGGGGGGGGACGGTTGCAGGAACAGAAAAACTGAAAGGCTGCGCGTGGACGGGGTTCCCGCGGCAGGCAGCAGCAACTACTGGCTCGCCCCTGGGGTGATCTATTGCGATGCCTAGCAACCAGGATAACATGGGAGGCCGGGGTCAGAGCACGGTGCCCAGCAGCAAACTTGAAAAATGTTCCTATCATAAGGACCAGACGGACGCGCCAACTCTGCATGCAGTAAGCGGAGGTGGCACACAGCCCGAAAAACTTACGGAGGTCACTCTTCAGGATGTAATTGCCGCCCTACACCAGGTATAAACTTCAATAGGTACACTCTCTACGGATATCACACTGCTCCATGCGCATGTCTCCAAAATGAGCACAAGAATGACAGAAGTGGAAACCACTACAGCGGCTCTTTCTACGGACCCAGCGATAGGTGCAAAAACTGGAATGGGCGCAGAAACAAATGGAGGACAAACTCGACAATCAGGAATGCCGATCGAGGCGGAACAATGTGCGCCTGGTTGGAGTGCAGCAGAGTGTGAAAGGACCGGCTCTGGATCTCTTTGTAGAGGACCTTATAAAAACTCAACTGCAGCCACGTGGATTATCCAGCTTCTTCTCGGTGGAGAGAGCACACAGGGTGCCCAGGAGAAGCCCCCGGCAGGGGCCACCCCCAGACCAATACTGGCACGCATATTCAACTTCTGAGATCGAGACACTGTTCTGCAGAAGGCACGCATAGCCCCCCCTATACAGGTAGACAACTGCACTGTGACCCTCTATCTGGACTACACGGCGACGGTGACAAAGCAGCACCGTAACTTCCTGGAAGTTAAAAAAGAATTGCAAAACCGTGATATACAATGCTGTATCCTGCGAAATTGAGAGTGGAGGCAGAAGGGAAAACCTGGGTCTTCGGAACACCTGATGAAGCTCATGACTGGCTGGAGGGATGGCGCCCTGTCGGGGGACCCAGGAGGCAGGGACTAAAACAGAAGCAACTACCCATGACAACAGCGCCGTGAGACACGAGAGACTGGAAGCATCGGGAAGTTCACAACAGAATGCTGATGAAAACTAAGACTGAAGTAACGATTACTAAACCTATGAACAGACATGCCCTACACTGGAGGCCCCACATAGTGTCATTAGAGAAACTTGCTGATTGGGCCGGGACACTTTGAGGTGAAGTTTAACCGCTGTGGACTACAAGATGAAGGGGGGAACATACAAGATCACGGAGCAACTCTCCCCCATTCGCAAGTACAAAGTTATGGGAACAAAGCATTCTGCTAAGTTGGGTTGTGGGTAGTTTCCCTCAGACGCGACCAACCGGCTGTACGGGTATCCCATTTTGTGTACTTGCATCTTGACAAATCCTGTCATACATGTGCACCCTCCGAGTGCTCTAGATGCACCAGTTTTCCATGTGGTTTCACCCCCCACCTTTTTGGTAATTATATAGCCTCAGGCTGATAAACTTTACCTAATTTTTGGGCAAACAACAAGAGGACCAAATCTCCTTTGCTGCTCTTGCACCTCTACAACACAGTCAACAACCCCAGCGTTTAAGCTGGAGGCATGGCAAGGCAGGCGAGGCGGCTGACATGCTAAGCTGAGATCCTGCCATTCAACAGGCCCCTGAGCTAGAAATTTCGACATACATCCTCAAATTTGAACAGTACCAGTCCAGGCAGCACGGGAGGGGTATCGGCAGAGCCCGACAGCACCTCACCAACATTGTAGAGAGCGCCGTGAGGGAAACGGCAAATCGGACCCAGACTACAATCCCCAGGTGCCCCGGTGGCAGAGGCGCACCTGGGACGTCACAGCCTGCGCCAGGAGGCGCCTACAAACATCGGAGCGCCAACAGCTCCTTGGGGGTCAAATTCGAACAGTACCAGTCCAGGCAGCACGGGAGGGGTATCGGCAGAGCCCCACAGCACCTCACCAACATTGTAGAGCCCACCGAGCGCCGTGAGGGAAACGGCAAATCGGACCCAGACTACAATCCCCAGGTGCCCCGGTGGCAGAGGCGCACCTGGGACGTCACAGCCTGCGCCAGGAGGCGCCTACAAACATCGAAACACCTCCTGTCCCCGTGGGACGCGCGCGGGACCGCCGGGCTAAGCCCGGGGAAAGGGCGGGCCCTCTGTGGCCCTCAGAGGACCGAGAAGGACGGGACGGGCCACCCCCCTTGGTTCCGCGACAAGAGGAGGTACATTGTTTAGAACTATACATTGACACTCTTTGGACAGTGTATTTTCCCCTGAAAGCCATTTGCACCGTTTATATACTACCTCACTGAACTATGTGACGCAAGGGGACCAATAAGAAATCTCCTTTACTACGCGACCCAGGCCAGGGGATCCTAAACTTTACCGTGACCAGTAGAACACTGCCCACTTCCAGCGAAGATGTGAATGAGCTGCGCCAATCGTTAGTAACTAGACAATCTCCCCCAGTGATCCCTGATAGTACGCAGAATTTGCCTTTTTGGGAGGAAATAAACGCCTGATGTGGAACTAAGTATGCCCCAGTGGCATCCCCATTCCCCGTAAAAAGCATCAGCACTATCACTCCAATTAGCAAACCCTGTGACTCAATCCCACCATCTCTAATAGACAATACCCAAGGTATTGCTTCATCTCAGGGCCCAAATACTAAAAGGAAGCATGACGGGACTAATGAGAGTGGGAATCATCCTAAAACACCTACACTGTGTGCTGGTCCTACATCGCCAGTCACTAACCCCACCTTAACTACGGTGGAGACCAGAAAATATGAAGACCAAGTACCTTCTCCCTATTTCCCTCTACTGTCTCAGTTAGAGCTATTGTTAAATTCTATCGTATTACCACTGGTAGAAAAAGTCAATGCCCTGGGTGATAGACTAACAGGTATTGAGAAAATCATTCAAGCCAACTCTCCACCACTTATTAAAGATCCATCTAACGGGGGAAGAGCCCCGCCGGCTACTACGATAACAAAAGAGATAATCACTAAAGCCAATTCTCCGTCCATTTCTAAGAAGGTAATACCGAATGGTTCTGACCTATTTACTGCCTCCAATGCTCCTTTGCCTATTAACATAAGTAAATATGCCAAAACTTCCCCACAGCCTCCTAATAAAACTGCTACAATTGTCCCTAAAGTCTCCCCTAAATCTGGGTTTACTAAGTATACTGCTGCTAGAGTGGATCCAAAAAGAGTAGCATCCATACACTTACCCCCAGAAGCCGCGCCATTTGTTCTTGTCCTCTCAGGAATACCGGCACCCTCCCACGGGAAACCCGAAAGTCGTCAGGAGCTTTTAAATAAGGTCATATTCTGGCTATCTAAAAACAGACCACTTGCACCCAATCACGACGGTGGAATCCTGTGTGTTAGAAGGGTGGGCTGGCTAGGGTCTTTAACCAAAGACATCAGTGGGGAACTGGTCCTTGTGAAATTTAGAAATAGGAACATTGTCCCCTATCTACGATCCAACCCGCCCCAAATAGGAGACGGCCCCATATCTGTATGGGACTTACATGATTTCTACCCAAAGTACCCCATATATCCCGTCAACACGGTTAAAGGCGGACTATACCCATCTGTTGGGAAGGGGTCCCCATGTTTACTTAAATTTAATCCATGTTTTAATTGAATGCTTTGCACTATGTACTGGTATTGTATCATTATGAACTGTTTTTATGTACTTTTATGGTTATTATTCTTTTAACAGAATAAAGTCAAATGAATGGGTAGTTCTAAGTCTGCCCTGCAGGGAGGGGGGAAGGGTACAGTTTAATAGGTTATTGTTAGTTTTGGTACTGAAACTTCATGAAATAACTGATAACATCCATGGTGACATCACACTACGCATCTCCCAGGACGTCACTCACGTCGGCATTGATCGCGTCAAACACGACACAAATAGACACGGTAATTGAAGTTTTGGACACCCAGACACGACCCCTCGCACGTCACATCTCCCTTTTACGGTGCTATCATGGAAAGTAAAGGGTCTGGGTGACAAAATAAAATGAGGGCTAGTCCTCCAACGCAAGGGTCCCGCTGTCGCACTTATCCAGGAATCACACTTGGTGGGCTCGGCTTGTAAGGCCTTAGGTAGATGGGGATTTAAAATGGTAGTACACTCGGAGTTCACCTCCAGTTCTTGGGGGGGGGGGGGATTCTGGTTAATAAACATTTTCCGCTGATACTAACTGGGTCATGGACGGATGACCAAGGACAATTTGCTGCGATAACATGTCAATGGGAGGGACGAACCTATAACCTGGTGACAGTCTACGTCCTGCCAACACTACATCAGACAACTTTCCCAGCCCTAGGAAAATTCCTATTATCACTCCTGCAAGGCAAACTAATAATGGGGGGCTATTTCAACACAACAATGGACGCATCCATAGATAGGAAACCCCCTAGAGATCCCAGTAGTGTAAACCTCGAATTGGTAGAATTTATTGATGCTCTTGGTCTCATAGATGTCTGGCGGGCCAGATATCCAATGGAACGGCGATACACGTTCCACTCGGGAATCCATAATAGTCTTTCGAGACTTGACTACATATTCACATAGGCAACTGGGCTGGAAGGGGTTTTGGAGGTCTAACTAAAACTTACCCAGGGCCTATCAGATCACTCCCCAGTACTCATTACATACACATCCTTCACACCAAGACGGCGCCATCTATTTCCACTTTACCCCGGATATCTTAAAAACCATAAGATTGGTAAAGGTCTCCTCAAAGCGGCAGAACATTACTTTGCGGAAAACCAACATTCGGTCCCATATAAAACGGTATTACGTGGCCAGGCTATCACACTAGTTGCAGGTCATAAACAGGACAAACGGCAACAGTTTGAAAGTTTAGAGCATGGGTACTCACAAACTTTCTCTCGGGGGCCAAATTTACAGTGTGGTTTGTGTCCGAAGGCCGCACCGGTGGGGTCGGTGTCAGTGAGGGAGGGGGCGGGGCTCGGTCTCCCTCTCCCCTTCCCTCTGCCTCCCTCTTTCTCCCTTCCTCCGTCGCCCTCCTCCCTCCGTCGCCCTCCTCCCTCCGTCGCCCTCCTCCCTCCGTCGCCCTCCTCCCTCCGTGAGTCTCCCACCCTCTGTGTGTCTCCCACCCTCTGTGTGTCTCCCACCCTCGGTGTGTCTCCCACCCTCTGTCTGTCTCCCACCCTCTGTCTGTCTCCTTCGGTCTCCCCCTGACTCCGTCCCTCTGTCTCCTACTCCCTCCCTTGGTCTCCCTCCCTCTGTCTGTCTCCCTCCCTCTGTCTGTCTGTCTGTCTGTCTCCCTCCCTCTGTCTGTCTGTCTGTCTGTCTGTCTGTCTGTCTCCCTCCCTCTGTCTGTCTGTCTGTCTCCCTCCCTCTGTCTGTCTGTCTGTCTCCCTCCCTCTGTCTGTCTGTCTCCCTCCGTCTGTCTGTCTCCCTCCGTCTGTCTGTCTGTCTGTCTCCCTCCGTCTGTCTGTCTGTCTGTCTCCCTCCGTCTGTCTGTCTCCCTCCGTCTGTCTGTCTCCCTCTGTCTCCCTCCTCCCTCTGTCTCCCTCCTCCCTCTGTCTCCCTCCTCCCTCTGTCTCCCTCCTCCCTCTGTCTCCCTCCTCCCTCTGTCTCCCTCCTCCCTCTGTCTCCCTCCTCCCTCTGTCTCCCTCCTCCCTCTGTCTCCCTCCTCCCTCTGTCTCCCTCCCTCTGTCTCCCTCCCTCCCTCTGACTCCCTCCCTCTGTCTCCCTCCCTCTGTCTCCCTCCCTCTGTCTCCCTCCCTCTGTCTTCCTCCCTCTGTCTCCCTCCCTCTGACTCCCTCACTCTGACTCCCTCACTCTGTCTCCCCCCCTCTTTCTCCCTCCCTCTGTCTCCCTCCCTCTGTCTCCCTCCCTCTGTCTCCCTCCCTCTGTCTCCCTCCCTCCCTCTGTCTCCCTCTCCCTCCCTCTGTCTCCATCTGTCTGTCTCCCTCTGTCTGTTACCCTCTCCCTCCCTCTGTCTGTCTTCCTCCCTCTGTCTGTCTTCCTCCCTCTGTCTGTCTCCCTCCCTCTGTCTGTCTCCCTCCCTCTGTCTGTCTCCCTCCCTCTGTCTGTCTCCCTCCCTCTGTCTGTCTCCCTCCCTCTGTCTGTCTCCCTCCCTCTGTCTGTCTCCCTCCCTATGTCTGTCTGTCTCCTTCCCTCCTCTGTCTTCCTCTCCCTCTGTCTGTCACCCTCTACCTCCCTCTGTCTCCCTCTGTCTCTCTCCCTCCCTCTGTCTCCCTCTCTCTGTCTGTCTCCCTCCCTCTCCCTTTCTCTGTCTCCCTCTCCCTCCATTTCCATCCCTCTGTCTCCCTCCCTTTCCCTCCCTCTCCCTCGGTCTCCCTCCCTTTCCCTCCCTCTCCCTCTGTCTCCCTCCCTTTCCCTCCCTCCCTCCCTCCCTCCCTCCCTCTATCTCCCTCTGTCACCCTCTGTCACCCTCTGTCATCTCACCCTGCCTGTGTGTCAGCCCGGGCTGAGACAGCTTCCCGGGCACACACACAGCCACACCCCAGAGCACTTCACAGGTCTTTAAAAGACTATTCGCATGTTATAGAGGCATTGCTGTATTTCACCTCTTCTTAGGCCCCTGCAGCTCCACTCTGGCTATCGCTAGAATCCCCGGCCCCACAGAGCAGCAGTCTCTCTCAGAGTCGCGCTGCTGCAGACATTCTTTAAAAAATAAACATGTACCATGTCTGCAAGGTCCGCGGGCCGCCAAGACAGGCTTGCCGGGCCGCTGGCGGCCCGCAGGCCGTAATATGAGTACCCGTGGTTTAGAGCAAGAGGTATCCCAGGCAGAGGCCGAACATGTCACAGACACTAGTGAGGATTCGGCACATAGGGTACAATTAGCACAACAGGAGTACAGGGCCTTTGCATGGAAAGAGGCAAAAAACAAACTCACCAGGATGCAACACACTATTTACAAACTAGGTGATAAAGCAGGCAGGCTCCTAGCCTGGCTAGATAAAAGGGAAAGGGCCAGTCGGTGGGTGGTCCAGATCAGATTAGATAATAGAACTATAACTACAGATCCCCAGCATATATTCGATGCATTAGCATGCCCATTATGAAAAGGCAAACACACCCATGGCCTTTCTCAAAGATATAAAGATGCCCATACTGTCCCCTGCAGCAGCTAAAGCACTGGAAGAAGATTTGACTCAGTAAGAGCGCTAGCTTAAAATGTACACAGATAGCCTAGGAAAGTGGGTCCTGCCCAGAGATCAGCGCCTAGCGACGATAGTTGCAATACACAAGCCGAGCAAACCAGCACATGAGTGCATGTCTTATAGGGCGATTTCCTAATAAACACAGAAGCCAAAATACTTGAAAAGGCGCTGGTCATGCGGTTGCAGCCGTATCTCCCCACATTGACCCACCCGGATCAGTCTGGATTTATGCCAAACTGCAACACAGCACTTAAATTAAGAAGGCTACATAGAGTCATCGCGCGTAGGCCTACTATCGAGAAGGACACAGTCATTTTGTCTCTTGATGCGAGTATGGTATTCAACCTCGTCGAATGGCCCTTCCTCTTCGCGGTCCTCCGCCACCTGGGATTCGGTCCCAAGTTCTGCGCATGGGTGCAGTTACTGTACATAAAGCCACTGGCACAAGTTTCTTTTTTTTTTTGTTGCTGTTTCCTCATTTCGAGAAGTATTCAACACCTTATTGTCCTTCCAGGAGAGGGCCAGAGACATGCCCTCTTTTGGACAAACATATCAGATTGGCGGGAGGTACTTTCAGGAAGATCGAACTCCATCAATGCCTGTCACGGCCTGTTGGCCCTGGTATCGTTATAATCCGGCAAATCCCAACTGGACCATGGAGTAAAAGGGGCATAATCATCGGACCCGGGGGGGAACCCCCCCCCCCCCCCCCCCCCCCCCCGGTGATCCGAATAACTTAACGTCTCCAATTGACTAGAAAATTCCAAAATGCAGAACTTCAAACACTGCCAGACCTAGCTATATCAACCTTCGATGTTTCGTAAAGGGATGACAGCCATTCTGCATGGGTCGGAGGGTTGGAATCGACCCAATGTTTGCATATTTGTCGTCTGGCAAGAAGGATAGCGTAAAACAAAAAGGTCCTCTCTTTCCCCTTAATATTTTCTTCAAAACCAAATATAATTAATGCAGGGTTGATGCAGATCGGAATTTTGAGAATTGACTCCAAAGTGGCCCTTACTTCTTCCCAATAACCACTGATACTGGGACAATCGCAAAACATATGAGTGTCAGAAGCTGCAGGGAGGAGGCACTTATTGCAACATTTTCCTGACTGGAATTTAGAAAGCCTTTGGGGGAGAGATTGGCCCGATGTAATGTAAACACGTGGTTGCGTCTTAACCATGCAGGTTTAACAACTTTATATAGGAGACTAAAAGAGTTTAGCCATACATCCTCTACCTGTGACCCCAGTTCAACCCCCCCCAATTCTACCGGGAGCTGAAATTCACCATCTGCCTCCTCCATGATGGACCAGTACCAGAAGGCCACCTCCTTACGTCCCGTATGTCTCTCTACCAAGTGTTTCTCTAAAGGGCTATAGCTCCCAATGTGTCCTCATGTAATGCAACTGGTGTTATGTAAAGCGCTCTGACACCCGATTTAGATCAAGTTCGGGCTTAATAAAACTCTGTAAAAAAAATAAAAATAAAAGAGGTTGGTGGCATATGGGTAAAGAGCGCAGTTCATGCTTAACAAGGGATACTCCTGTATGGGAAATGCAAAATTCTTTAAAAGTGTCAGTGTTCTTCTTTAAGCCCTGCCTTCAATGGCACACTTTTCTCAATCAATTGTGAAGGGGGATAGCAAGGACGGGGCCTTCGCTAAAGCTTGAAGGATTGGGATAGCCACAAAAAGTGGCAAATGTTACGTCCACTGTGTTTAGAGTACCATGGACATAAATACACTCTTAATACAGTGGACAAGACATATACCTCTTTTTGTGTCAAACAAACAAGGGAACCCTTAAGGTATCACATAGGGACCTTGGGCATTAATTATTATAAAGAACAGTGGTCCCTATAACAAGTATTTTTGTGAACAATGATCATACACTAAATAGATTGTATGTCTTCTGTCCATCCGGACAGGATTTTATTTTGAATTAGAAGAATAGTTTTGATTGTAAAAAAGATGTCAAGCGGGCACAGCCGTGACCTTCAACATTTACAGGACAACAACAAAAAGGACAAAATGGAAAAAGCACAAAATATGTCTGTACACTAGCATTTCAGTGGGACAGACGTCAAATGTTAGACCGCACCATTGCAATTATCCATGTTACATACACATGTGCATATGGGGTTTATATGTCGACGTTTCGATGCCTTTCCTAGAATGTGGGCATCATCATCAGGACATTGGATGACATTATTGTTGTCTTAATTATTGAGACCATATTAATTGGCCTTTCCATCACATTTATATCATAAACATTATTTACATTGGGAGGAAAAAGGGGGGAAAACAAAGAGAAATAACATAAATAACAGGCATATAGCTTAAATCCTCTATGGTTCTGGTCAAATGCATTGGGTGAATGGTGGCATGCACAATAATAAACTTAGAGTGGCCAATTGTTTGTGCGTGAATTGGCAGCGACGTGAGTTTGAACAACGTTATTATTGGGACTGTGAACCGGTCCGGAACCGAATGAAGGTGATCTAAGTGCAACAATGGCGCCGAGCGCGAAAGAAATAAGCACAGGGACGTCGATCCGGAATTGTTTGCAAGTGATTGTTGTGCAACAAGGGCGCCGAGCATGAAAGAAATTATTGTGAGGACGCCGAGTGAACGGGGATTGTAAAAAGTGATCGCCGAGTTTGAAAGAATTGGCTGTGGCTAAGCGTTTAACATGCTTTCAAATGAGATGCAGGGTGAATTCAACCTACAGAATTAAGACGGCCGGTGAACCTGGGTTCTTGCAGTTAATCCGGCTTTTTTCGCAGAAAATTCTGTGGAGGAAACAGCTATCGGTTAGATAAAGGAGGTCAAGTGGTGACTGCGAGCAGGGGCCCGTGGTAATGTAACGGTTTACCTGCAGCCTCGTGGTTCGTTTTAGAATTCTGGCGTTGTGATAATCACTGCATTTGTTTGGATACGCCGAAATGCACAATGGCTATTTCGGGATAACTGGGAAGCAGCCACGGGTCTGGCGATCTGGTGCTCGTCAAACGTGCGCGTGAGATTGTTTTTAAAAGAAGGGGGGAGTGATAGTGAACAGCGTGAAAGGACTATCGCGAGTGAAGTGAGATGGCATTTTTTTCAGCGGCCATTTTACAGTGGTGAATAGTGCTCAAGTATCATGCATATAAGCATGTTTAAACAGTACATCAACAAAATTGTTTCAAGGTGGAATCACATCAGAAGGTATTTTGAAGGATCAAAGGAGGGAAGTCCAATCTTCTAATCGATTTAGCCCATTCCGAATGCTGTTAGTGCGTAGGATCCAGTGTAACTCTTCCTTGTTTAGCAGCTGAGACATGTCTGCTCCTCTTGGAGGTGGTTTGATGATTGTAATCACTGTCCAAAGAAAGTCTTTCTCAGTATGCCCTTTCGCAGTAAAATGTTCCACCAATGGGGCATTCGCTGTTTGACATTTAATCCTGCTTTTATGTTGTCCAATCCTTAGATTCACAAAAATCCCCAATCACCCCCCGGTCGCCCAATAGTTTCAGGCTGTGGTTCGATCCTAGAACCACTAGGGCACTACATAGATTTCTTCATTAAGCCATTTGTCCCTGAAACCACCTGTTACATCAGGGACAGTATGGCTATGATAAATTTCATAGAAGACTATCCCTTCGATCCCACATCCAGCACTATGTGTACGCTGGATGTGGAATCTTTGTACACAAATATCCCACAATTTGAATCTCTACGTGTAATAGAGAAGGTCCTTGAGTCAAGAGAACGACCTCATAATGTGCCCTCCCTGTTCATTCTTGAACTATTAGAAATCTGTCTCACAAAAAACTTTTTTCTCTTTGAGGGACAATTTTATGGCCAAGTGAAAGGGACATCCATGGGAGCAATTTTTGCTCCCAACCTGGCCATTCTGTATATGGACCACCTGGAGACCAATAACATTCTTCACACATCGAATCCTTTCCACAATGGCATCGCCTTGTGGAAAAGATATATCGATGACATCTTTTTATTATGGAATGACTCCCCTGAAAACCTCACAGGTTTTCAACACTGGCTTAATAACAACAGCGGTGGACTCAGCTATACCCTGTCCACAAGTAAGGACTCCATCCCTTTCCTTGACCTACAAATAAGACACACAGAAGGCCGACTTACAACTACATTACACCGTAAGCCTACTGAGCGTAACAGCTTGCTCGAATATAACAGCCATCACCCAAGGGCCTTACGTGATTCTCTACCTTTTTCCCAATTCCTTCGCATCAGGCGCAATTGCTACTTCAGGGACGACTATTTTGCTGAGGTGAAAATACTCAGCAAAAAATTGAGAAATAGAGGTTACCCACGAAAATTGGTACGTAATTCCCTAAAAAGAGCTTGGTATTGCCCAAGAGAGAACCTTTTAGAACCCAAAGAAAAAAATGCACAAGATAAACTTATTTGTGTGACTACATTCTCACCGGCGTCCAATGCTATCAGAAAAAGCATACTCAAACACTGGCCAGTTGTCAATACAGGCCTTCTGACACTAGAGAAACCAATGTTCGCTTTCAAACGGTCCAAAAATGTTAAAGATCATCTTGTCAGAGCAGCCCTCCCTTCAAAAACACAAAAAACAACCATAACTGATGCTTGGGGCCTACCACCGCTTCTGGGCCACGTTAAATGTGGGGGTTGTATATGCTGTGATACCACCATAGAGGGTAAAACGTTTGAATTTGGCAACATAAAATTTGACAGGAATTATTTTTCTAATTGTAATTCTGCGAACTTGGTGTATGCTATCCTGTGCCCCTGTAAGCTCATTTACATAGGACAAACAAGTCAGAAAATAAAGCTAAGGATTGGACAACATAAAAGCAGGATTAAATGTCAAACAGCGAATGCCCCATTGGTGGAACATTTTACTGCGAAAGGGCATACTGAGAAAGACTTTCTTTGGACAGTGATTACAATCATCAAACCACCTCCAAGAGGAGCAGACATGTCTCAGCTGCTAAACAAGGAAGAGTTACACTGGATCCTACGCACTAACAGCATTCGGAATGGGCTAAATCGATTAGAAGATTGGACTTCCCTCCTTTGATCCTTCAAAATACCTTCTGATGTGATTCCACCTTGAAACAATTTTGTTGATGTACTGTTTAAACATGCTTATATGCATGATACTTGAGCACTATTCACCACTGTAAAATGGCCGCTGAAAAAAATGCCATCTCACTTCACTCGCGATAGTCCTTTCACGCTGTTCACTATCACTCCCCCCTTCTTTTAAAAACAATCTCACGCGCACGTTTGACGAGCACCAGATCGCCAGACCCGTGGCTGCTTCCCAGTTATCCCGAAATAGCCATTGTGCATTTCGGCGTATCCAAACAAATGCAGTGATTATCACAACGCCAGAATTCTAAAACGAACCACGAGGCTGCAGGTAAACCGTTACATTACCACGGGCCACTGCTCGCAGTCACCACTTGACCTCCTTTATCTAACCGATAGCTGTTTCCTCCACAGAATTTTCTGCGAAAAAAGCCGGATTAACTGCAAGAACCCAGGTTCACCGGCCGTCTTAATTCTGTAGGTTGAATTCACCCTGCATCTCATTTGAAAGCATGTTAAACGCTTAGCCACAGCCAATTCTTTCAAACTCGGCGATCACTTTTTACAATCCCCGTTCACTCGGCATCCTCACAATAATTTCTTTCATGCTCGGCGCCCTTGTTGCACAACAATCACTTGCAAACAATTCCGGATCGACGTCCCTGTGCTTATTTCTTTCGCGCTCGGCGCCATTGTTGCACTTAGATCACCTTCATTCGGTTCCGGACCGGTTCACAGTCCCAATAATAACGTTGTTCAAACTCACGTCGCTGCCAATTCACGCACAAACAATTGGCCACTCTAAGTTTATTATTGTGCATGCCACCATTCACCCAATGCATTTGACCAGAACCATAGAGGATTTAAGCTATATGCCTGTTATTTATGTTATTTCTCTTTGTTTTCCCCCCTTTTTCCTCCCAATGTAAATAATGTTTATGATATAAATGTGATGGAAAGGCCAATTAATATGGTCTCAATAATTAAGACAACAATAATGTCATCCAATGTCCTGATGATGATGCCCACATTCTAGAAAAGGCATCGAAACGTCGACATATAAACCCCATATGCAAATGTGTATGTAACATGGATAATTGCAATGGTGCGGTCTAACATTTGACGTCTGTCCCACTGAAATGCTAGTGTACAGACATATTTTGTGCTTTTTCCATTTTGTCCTTTTTGTTGTTGTCCTGTAAATGTTGACGGTCACGGCTGTGCCCGCTTGACATTTTTTACAATCAAAACTATTCTTCTAATTCAAAATAAAATCCTGTCCGGATGGACAGAAGACATACAATCTATTTAGTGTATGATCATTGTTCACAAAAATACTTGTTATATATACCTCTTTTTGGCAGATGCCCAACTTTAAATAAGGCCCTGTGAGTTTCAGAATCACAATGAAGGCATGTTTTTTACATACACTACCCCCTGGTCAGTAAAACTTGTACTTAAAATAAGCTGGTCGGCATACCCAGTATGTTTACACCACACCATACTGCCGGATAAATCCTAGACAAAAAAAGGTCGCTGTGACTATACAAGGAGCACCCATCTGCGGTGCCATTCAGACCAGATTCAGCATTTATAGTCTGTGCAGTGTGACAGAGCCCAAACTGTGCAACTTTGTGCTTTTCTTCAATGATATTCTTGAATGATTATGTCTCCTCTTCAGCAGGCATGAAGAAAAGTCCTAAACATTGCAGGTCCTCTTCTTACCATTACCAATGTCACACTGTTACCACGAATTTAGTAGGTCTGTGAATTGGATCAACATAACTTCCTTATACTAGTATTGAGTCTTCTTACATTATTAGAAAATGTTAGTCTAGCTAGCTCACAGTACCACATCTAAACTCCTAAACCTCCAGAGTTACGGATGTTGTCGGCAACCTCAAACATGACCACCCTTATTTCAAGGAATTCATGGAAGCAGATCTAACCATTTCCTATATCACTTTAGCAGGCCAAGTCTTCACAAAGAGAAAAGACAATAAAACATTTTCAAATGCTTATTGGAAAGATCAAAACCTTGTAATTAAAATATTAACTGTAATTAATAGATAGAATAGATGAATCATTGTTAGAAACAAATCAAGCTTGCTAATTATTCCCACTATTATTCGTATCTTTCACTAATACCCCTACACTAGCGAGAGCATGGTTGGAATACCCATCTGTCAGACACAGCTGCGATGATCTAACCCCATACCTTGGTGTAGTATCTCAGGAAGCCGGGCTCAGTGCATTAATGAATGCACTCCATTTTAGTGTGCAGGTCGACAGATCTCTGCCAGCACAGCTATCTACCTTCTTAGAATGTGTGTCGGGAATGGGGGGGGGGGGGGGGAGAACAGATTCATGGAGGCGGAGATGGGTAGCGTATGAAAGTCACAGGTGTCCCCGAAAATGTGAAAAAGTGTGCAGGAGGTGGAGATCACACCATGGTTTGACGGAGGATGCGACTGTCGTGCTAGAGGAGCGGGGGCCCCACTTAGCGAGAGAAAAGGGATGGCTCACATAGGCGTAGTAGTGAGTGATGAATAGGTTGAGTGCCAAACCGTGTGCAACGTTAACTACTTTTGTACTTTTATTAGAAATTAAACTTATTAAAAAATATGTTTATAAAATGTATTTGTTAAAGAACGTGCTGGGGCCTGCAGAGCTGCATCTCATTCACAGCTCTGGGCAACAACCATGATAACTCCAGCATGAAATGCCTCTCTCCAGAATTAAAAATATAAATGATGTTAAAATAATAAAACATCAGCCTTATATCATTCTGCAGGAGACGCAGAAAAACAGCTTTACTTAGTCTTGGTAAAAGAGTTGTCCCCTACGAGCACTAAACAAAGCAAAGACATTTTGTTCTAATATATGTCCTTGAAACTAACACTGCAGACTACAGAAAAAAAATGTCTCACTATAATATATAGGTGCATGGCATCTTGACATCTGGACATTATGTTAGATTCTCAACTATCTTTTACTTCCCAGGTGAAAGCAGTAGTTAAATCAAGCTTTTGGATCTGCAGCATGCTCTGCAAATTTCTCAACTTCCTGCCTCAGGATGCACAAGTCACTGTGGTAAAGTCACTGATCCTTTCAAGGTTGGACTTTGTCCGTGTCCTGTACTTAGGTCTTCCTGCATATCTGGTTCAGCATCTACAAGTAATAAAGAAAATGGGAGTACACCTATTCTATGAACTAGCCTAGCACACGTCTGTATCTCGGCTGCGTGAAAAGATTAATTGATTATCAGTCCGTAAGCACATTATGTACAAGGCTCTGACACTGACATGTCAAGCCCTCCATAACAACATGCCACTATACTTGAAAATGAGGATAAAGGAATATAGACCAGGTAGGTCACTACGCTCCAGTAATGCTGGATTACTCAAAGTACCCCATTTTAAAAAAGGAATGAAGAGGGGGTTCCTTTTTCACAGTCATGGCAGATTGCATGTGGAATCAGATGCCTGGGCATTTAAGATCTATCATAGAGGAATTGAGATTACAGAAAGAGCTGAAAACCTATTTACTCAAACTACAGGGATTGTAGGACTTCCGACCAGCCATGCCACTATTTCCGTCTCTGATTGCCAAAAAAACGGAATACTCTTGAAGTAGCCTTACGCTACAGAAGAACGACACATGTATTCATTCATTCACGTATTAGATAAGTCTGACAAGGTGACCTAGTGAAAGATATTTTTGCACTCTCCAGGATGGTATCCAGACCTCAGCAATGGGGTACTTCAGACGTTCTCTGGCATCTTCACTGTGTAGGGCTTTACTTTCAGCTTTCCCATTTCCCTCAAAACAGATCGCATAAGACTCTCCTTTGGGGCGATGATTGCCCCCAGCTGCCTTCGTGCTCTCCAAATTGTGACTGGGAGTCTGACAAGCCACAGCACAGTTTACCTATGAAAGTGCTTTTCGGGTTGATGGTATTTTGGCACCATAATACTTCGGATTCACTGTTCTAGAGCCAACATACTCACTTTTTTTGCACATTGATTTTTCCTACAAGCCATAAAAAAGTCCTAGGCTAACTTGACACTATGGGGCGAAACACATGTTGGCTGAGTGTTCATAAATACTAATTACACAAAGTGTGCCTTGAATAAATTCCAAATCTAATAGACTATTTTATTTGTTTTTCTATTTTTTGAAGATTGATGCAAAACAGTTATTCTAACGATCTTTCTTCTGCAAACCCAAATCACAAAATTATGGAATCAGTTTATGAACTGAGTGAATCAGACTAGTTTTATTAATTTGTAATGTATTTTCATTAAATCTGTGTATATTAATTGGATTTTTAGGTTTTGAGCTTTACCTAACATACGTTTAACTGGGAGTGTATTACTGGACTAAGTGGATTTGGCAAAGCATATACAAGACAAAACCTTTGGAAGAATATTGAAGATGTTATCAGGTGCATACTCAACTAAATACATAATCATGAGAGGAAACTGCAATACCTATCTTGGTATGTTACCAGATAGGAAACTGAAGGCAACATTCACCTAGAAAAGTTTCCAAAAATCCTTCAGGAGGTAGATTGAAGATGAAGAGTATAGATGTGTGGCACACTCTAAAACCAAGTGTGCAAGAATTCTAATTTTCCCTCACTCTCATAAATCACATTAGGACAAACCACCATTCACAACGAAGAGTCTGCTGAATTTCGTAACCAACATGGAGATAGCATTAGTTCTCCTCAGTGTTCATTCCTCTATTTCACTCAATGTGAGACAAAAGCTCAAATCAGAAGCACCCTAAGTTGGCTCAATAGAATAAACCAAACATTGTCCAACACCTCAAATCTTTCGCAGCTGAATACCGTTCATAGTCTTCAGCTGTGAAAAATCTGAGGTGTTGTACAACATCTGGAAAATAATTCCACAACTCTCCCCAAAAGGAATTTGGGGTGCATATAAAATGACACTGTGTGGGGAAGAAATTACAACCATGAGAAGGAACAAAAAATGAAACCTTGAAAGCATTAATGAAGGATATTAAAAGGCTAGAGAATCCGTTAATTCAAGAAAACATTCATGCAATATATATTATGTCTGAAATAAAAGTTCAACTTCAACAAAAGATGTATTCTAGGGGGTGATTGTATTCCTTCAAGCACCACGGCAGGTTGGCATGTGGGTGGAAACAAGGAGGTATGTTGCCAGCCAATTACCTCATAAAAGGAATCTCTTTGTGCACAAAGCAAAAAGACAATTATGCCATAGACTCCGCTATACTGCAGACATTTAAAATCCTCTACCACGATCTACATACAAGTAAAAACAAGCATTGGTAATGCATCAGTTTCACCTATGTAATTAATGGAGAGCTGTTTTCCTTATTCATCGTCCTCGAGAAGGGCAGACAGCTAACAGGGGAGTGGAGAGGATGTAGCCCAGTGGTCAGAGCTGCTGACACTAGAACTGGGGATCCTGGTTTGAGTCTCAGCGGCGCCGCCCAACATCCTGTGATTCTATGTAAATCACTTAATCTCTCCGGGTGATAAATTGTTATATAATTATGCGACAAGTGTAAAAGGCAAAACTTTATGAAAGTATAGTTCCACCAAAGGAGATGTCAACAGTATTTCAGCGGAAGGAAACTGATAAGAGAAGGAGATGAGGAACAAGCATTGGTAAATGCAGGAAAATATGCTACAGGCAATAGAATTGGAGGAAAGTTAAGTAGCATGCACAGGAACCAATAAGAAGCCAGGAAAGAGAGGAGGCGCGATGTAAGTCCCTTTTAAGTTTATATTAAAACTAATGGATTTCTCAAGCACAGTGCAAGCGCTTTGCAGGTGATACCTAAAAAGGAAAAAGATTCCTACTTTTTCTTCATCACTTGTGGACCTTGCATTAACCCTTAACCGTCCCAACTAGACGTAATCAAGCTGGAAATAACGTAGACTGAGAAAATGAAAGGTGATAGTCTGAAGCAAATGTATGGTTTGTAAATTCTGCTTGGACACAATGAAATTTGAACATGACGTGTAAATATTACTTTCAATGCATTTTCCAATTGTATTACGAGTGGAGTAATCTATGGTATTTGGTGCCCTGGCCAAAAAATCTACTAAGAACAAACTTCACAGAAAGTTAAACCGTGAATACTCCAACATCAAAGCAGGATACACTTCATCACCGTTGGAGCACCTCTTGTGAAACACTATCATCAACATGGCCACACTTTTGAGGACATTAGATGGCAGATGATTGAGGTACTCGCACTGAATGCTAGAGGAGGCAACCATCAATTCAAACTAATGCTCCACGATTTCAAAAGGATTGAACGGTTGAAATTGGCTGACAGCAGGATTAATTCTAATGAAGCATGGTATCAACTTCCAACAATGCCACTTCGATCAATTCAAGATGTGTATTTATTTGATCAAATTATACAGATTCTGGCTAAGACATTTGATCTTTTTATGTATATTCCTCCAGAACAAATTGCCTCTCCTTCATTATGCTTTCTATTCTTGATTCTACCTGTTACGTGGGTACAAAACAAAGGGGGCATGTACCTCTGAGCGGATTGCCCAGGTAGATTGCTTCAGATGTGGTTGTCTCAATTATAGGGATTGATTACGAAGTTTTAATCATTGGTATGACTGAACAGAAATTGTATGTACCTTTGTGGTGCATGAATGTTTGTGGAGGTTGGGGTTTCATTTATTAGATTTGATAAACATTTGTAGCATTGTTGTCTGCCACATGGGGCACACCTAGTACCTCTGTTTTGAAGTAGAAGGCAGTTTTGACACTCCCTGAGTAGTCAGATCAGGCTATTATTTTTATTGGGTTTTAGGTTGTCTTTCTACTATTACTTACCATGAGCTTTTGTTTTCGATTTGGACATTACGGCGATACTGTGCATCATTCCATTAGTTGTATCACTATTCGTTGTTTTCAAGATGGCGCCCAAGGTTTCCCTTACTGAGCATTTGTGTCCGTAGTTTTTACTATGGACTCTATTAAACGTCTGGCTGCCTCGAAGTCCAAGGCTCCTCCCTGCTCACAGTTCAGGCATAGTTTTGATGTTCAATTGAATTTTTGTGAATTCAGTTCAGTCTTTACTGGGTTTTAGGTTTCCTTTTGACTATTACTTATCATTGGCTTTTGATCTTGCTTTCACCAACTCGTCGTTCTTTTAAGATTGCACCCATGGTTTTCCTCTGAGAATACTGGTCTCTAATCCTCTCTCTCTGTATCTAATTATCCACTGCCATGCATCACATACGGCTGTTTGTTAGCCTCAGCCAAAATCACAGACTGATGAGCAATGTCGCTGCCTTGCACATCTGTACCTTTACATGCTTTGTCACACTATTGTGCCCACAGTACCGTTTCTTTGACTTAGGCACATTTGGCTCATTTATCTATTTCTCCACAGTAAAGAGCTATGATGATCATTTATATGCTTCCTGTGGTTCTTCCTGATACATGAGGAGTTTTTCCTATGTGCCCTCAATAACTCCTTCATTTATACAATTTTCCATCCACAGATCGGCATAGTCCCGGCACTTACTACTATTAGTGCATGATTTTTTCTGTGTGTGTTTGTATCATGTAAGTAAGTGCGTCACTGATTTTACCCAGTGGTTTTGCTTTCACACTACAAAGAGACCTCACCTTTATCCCCCCATTTTGGTGCACGTACATGCTCACAGTACCCTGTTATCACTTTAAGTAGTTCCCGCAATGGTTTTAGGAGAGAATTCAGATGAGTGCTTCCACAATCCTTGGGATTTCTTCTTAATAGATCAGAAAGTTTTGTTCTGTCTATAGCATCTGCATTTTTCAGCCGGCATGGTCCTTTCAGCCGGCATGGTCCTTTCAGCCGGCATGGCCCTTTCCCTCTTCTGAGTAGGTGCATGTGACACCATTGGCTTTTCTAATTAGGTGCCTTGGAAGCTAAAGTATCTCACTCTCATTGATACCATTTTTGAATACGCATGGACTGGCTCATATTAGATGAGATTTACATTGCTCTTGGATTTGACCTATAACTACATTACAGGATTTTCTCATGGTACAGGCAACCCTGCTTCTTAATTGATGGTCCAATTTGCTAGACAGTACTTCATGCATGGACAGGGGAGCAACCAGCCAATATGTATTAATCTATCTGGTGGTTTCCTTTCATGAATCATTCTGTCTTTACTTAACCTGTGACAATTCCTATTTCTTTCTAGGCTGCGACATCTATCCTTAGGAATACCCTTCTAAATTACTTTTTTGGGGTCAAAACATCGACTGCTACATCTTAACCACATACATAATAATGAAAGGACTAACTTGGAACTAAAATCGTGGAATTTATTGAATATCTGTTACTTTACATCTGATTTTTTGTCCTGTTGGTTGAGACTCTTTTTGTGTTTTGTGCACTGTATATAATTTAGCATTCACTTTTGTCACTTATTTTCACTTACACTGCACTGTCACATGTAGCACCTTATCTTTGTTTGGATATGTACCTTGATGAATATGAGTAATTGTATCATTAAAACTAAATATTTTTCATGTTTGTCATTTTCTAAAATCAGGAATAATTATACTTTGTTCCCCTGCCTATTCATTAACTTTTGCTTAAATCATTGACTTTAGAACATCTTTTGTATATTCAAGGGGGGTGGGAGCACACTGCTTTACCTCCCTGCACAGTTAACCCTTTAGCACTATGGTAAATGCAGTTTACTTTAAACGCTTACTTCAGTTTTTGCTGAAGTGTTTCACCAAAGTTGGTACAGATTAGTGCTATGAATCTCTAGACACGGTTTTCTGCATATTATCCTTTATCAGTAGAGATAAAAAAAACTAAATTTATCTGAGGATGCTGCGAAAGCTGCCACAGTCCTTTCAGGTCTCAGTACCTCTCACTGGCGCACAGGTGCATCGCCAAAAGCTTGTAAGCTCAATGGCTCAAGTGAGCCTTTTCAAACTGAATGGGGATTCGAGCGCACTACTTTACCTCCCAGCACTTTTCACCCCTTAGCATTATGATAAATGCAGTTCACTTTAAACGCTTACTTGAGTTTTTGCTGAAGTGTTTCACCAAAAATGGTGCAGGTTAGTGCTGCGAATCTCTAGACATGTGTTTCTGGATATTATCCTTCATCAGTAGAGATAAAAAAAAGAAATTCATTTGGGGTTGCTGGGAAACCTGCCAAAATCATCTCAAGTCTCAGTACCTCTCTCTGGCGCACAGGTGCATCTCCAAAAGCTCATCAGCTCAATGGCTCAAGAGAGCCTTTTCAAACACAAGGGGGATGGGAGGACACTGCTTTACCTCCCAGCACAGTTCACCAGTTAGAAAATATGGTATATGTTGTTCATTTTAATGCTAACTTGAGTTTTTGCTGAAGTGTTTGGTGCTGGTTAGTGCTATGAATCTTTAGAAACATGTGTTTCTGGAAGTTATCCTTCATCAGTAGAGATTAAAAACAAAAATCATCTAGGGTTGCTGAGAAAGCTGGCACAATCGTCTCAGGTCACAGTACCTCTCTCTGGCGCACAAGTGCATCTCCAAAAGCTCATTAGCTTAATGGCTTCAAGAGAGCCTTTTCAAACACAAGGGGGATGGGAGGACACTGCTTTACCTCCCAGCACAGTCCACCCCTAGAAATTATGGTAAATGCACTTCATTTTAACACTTACTTGAGTATTTGATAAAGTGTTTCACCAAAGTTGGTGCTGGTTAGTGCTATGAATCTCTAGAAACATGTGTTTCTGGAAATTATCCTTCATCAGTAGAGATGAAAAACAAAATTCATCTGGGGTTGCTGAGAAAGCTACCTCATTCCTTTCGGGTCTCAGTACCTCTCTCTGGCGCACAGGTGCATATTAGTTTTTACAGAACAAGCAAACAGTTTAAAGGAATATTACCCTTAAATGGAACACTCTTTCAATGCAGCTTAGCAGGCAAAATGAGAATGGGCTGAATAGGGACAAGAGATTTGATTGTGCATATTTAGGGCAAGCAGAAGCACTGAAATTTGTGCGGTAGTCTTTCCATCATCTGTTGTGAAATGGCAACTGTAAGTCCTCAAATATTAGTGAGGTGGTTAAATCGCTACACCTAGGCAATCCCCAGTTTGCACAGGGGTCGCATTTACAAGTGGGTTAGAGTTTTCTACACGCTTTGCAGTTTTAACCAGCTAAATATCAGCAGGTCAAACCTCTTAATATTTACATGGTGAAAAGGCCCACCAAATACCAACAAATTTGAATTTTGTTGTGGAAGACACCAAATTCGGCGTGTTACCACTGCAACAAAGAACATTTGTAATAGGTACTATTGATTGCACTTGTTAGATTCTGAAACTCAGGGTATCTATATAAAATTGCTGTGATAAATGTCACCTGTCCCACCAGCTAGCTTGTAACTTAATCCTTAAAAAGAGTTGGCACTGCCTTTATCCTACCCAGAAACATATGGGTTTGTGTGTATTTAGCTGCGAGGTTGCCCAGGCTGCATCGATGTAGCTTAGGGTTCAGGCATGCTTAGTTGAGCAACGTTAGCCCAACAGTTGATCTTTGCGGCTGAACCTTGGTGGTGGCAAGGTAACACTAGCCCATACCGAACACTTGAAAGATACCGCAGTGTTCTAAGTTGCCTTATACCACGATGTTTGTGAAATAAGGTAAAACCTGCTCAGATACATTCTTTGTGACTTGCTCATGTTTTCACTCATGTTTTATTTAAAAATGAACGGGCAGTGGTGCACAGTGCAAGGAAGATTTTGTTCCAAAGAAAGAACTGCAGAAAGAAGGTGCGGTCCAATTGTAAGCAGAGCTGAAGACAAGGTATGCAAAGAAGAAGCAAAACAAAATTCCCCTCAAAATACAAACCCTTCTATCAGTCACTTCAGATCCACTTACTTGATTTGCTCCCACGTCTTGGTCGCTAAATGAAAAACCCAGAGATCTTTGTAGTGGTAAAACTGTTCACCATCTGGAGATGCAAACTCTCCTCCAAACACCCAGAGCTGCCCCCCTGCCTGAGAAACAGCCACAGCCTAATATGAGCAAAAAGGAAAGAATAAAGAAAATGTTTGTTACAAACCAATGGTTTAATAGTCTAACGCTAGAACACCATCAAAGTTTCAAATACAAAGTTACAACAAGGTAAAGCATAATAAAGTCTTTCAAATACTACAGTAGTCATCAAAATGAAGGTGCTTAGCTGATCAGAAAATATGCTTTTAACAGTTTGTGTTATTTTCATCAGATAATTTGTATGCCTTACATGCCATAGTTATTACTTTACTGATGAGGCACAAATTCAAAACGGAAATTAGGATTGAAAGTTATTACCCATGTGTATGAGATCTTACTGCAGACACAAATCGAGAATGCCAAAAGGAAACACTTTATGAATTAAGCAACCTCGGTTTATCTCTGAAAGCTATCTGCACGATCCTAGTCTAACTTAGGGCCAGAAGCCTAAATGAATCAAAACAGATTATTTAAATCACTAGATAGATTTGCACTGCTTTGAAGGTTGGACTGTAGTGTACCACAGCAGTCCCCTTTCCAGTCCTTACAATGCTTCTGAATGTGCCAGGCTGCACTAGGGGCTGGGATTCACTGTGCAATTTAAAAATATTCATTTGGACTAGTCTTTTCAATAGTACAGGGAATTACAGCCCATGCAGCAGCCAGTCGCTTTTACTTGCAGGATAAAAGCTAGATAGCATTTGAAAGTGCAGAACGAAGGCATGGTCATGGGAGGGTTTCAGACGGTTTACCAACTAGGATCGGTTTTATGGATTGGTATGAAATAACTTGAACATTTAAATGGAGTGGTTTTGCGATGGGCTAATTTCAACTAGCATTCATAGGCCAGCACTAAAAAAATTGGAAGAAATAATTAACCACTAACCCTGATTTTAGGCAGTTACCTTAGCAAGAAAACAAACATTGTCAATGCCAAAAGATCTGCTCTGGCTGCAAATCTTTTGGCTTTGTCTATGCTTGTTTTGTCATGGTTTTTAAAACAACTTATTGTTGCCTGAGCCGTTGCCAGTATGCAAACAAGCATTTGCATGCAATAGGTCTCGCACTTACGAGAGTTTAAGCTACTGGCATTATAAATAAACCTATCGTATTGCAAATATTTTTAGTTTACAAGCGCCACATGCTGCGCTTTCAAATTCATAGAAGCCGCGCCTCTTGCTTTAGACAAGCTGCATCTAAAGAAAGGGGAGCAGCCGCCATTAAAGTGAACCAGGGATATGGGGTTGCTTTTACAATGCAAGCACTGAAAATGCAATAGGTCTCACCTTTAAGTTAAAGCCATTTGCTTTGCTACTGGTATTGTATAGCAAAGCAAACGGCTTTAACTTAATGAAAGGAGAGACCTTTTGCTTTTTTAATACTTGTTGTAGAAGTCGATTAACTTTTGTCTGCCTCCTTGAAAGGATGGCTGCTACTCATATATCTCAATTAGTGACAGAGACAAAACCCCTCACAGTGTCCACAGCACATAAAACAGAGTCAAATAAAGAGGTTAGCTGAATATATGAAAAGTGGCTGTTGTGGTTTTAATTGATGGCTTTTTCGTGGACGTTTAAAACTTCTAGCCAGGCTTGTTCACTGTACTGGTGACATCATCACATGGCATCACACACATCCCTCATTGTACACATTACAGGCAGCAAAAAAGCAGCAACTCGAATGCCAGCATAACCTGCATTAGCAGCAGGCAACTTTAAAAAGTACTTCTATTCTTAGAGATCGTATCACGGGTGGCATCACAAAATACATAATCACATGGCATCACACATGCATAGAAGTGGTCAGAGGAGATAGGATAGCAATATGGACCACTGTGTCACCACCACATTCTCTACAGCAGCTCTACACATCTTTAAAATAATCGTTCATACTCATGGCATCACACATAACATAACTGCAGTAGCAGGGGAGTTTAAGATTTTACCTTCAATCGTACTTATCACATCACCAGTGACATCACCACCTGTCCTCACGCGTGGTCTGAAAGGGGACAACAGAGGTGGCAACTCAAGTGGCAATAGAATCAGCCTGGGCAGGAGGGTGGAACTTTTAGACATTTGGCTTATTCACGCTGTTAATGCCACAGATAACAGTCACATGACGTCACACGCACACACCACTTTCGTACCTTCTGATGGCATCACAACTGACACCGCATAAGAGGTTACTCACGATCCAGAACAGAGGCCATCGCGCAGTGGGGAGCAGGGAGTGATATCACACATAGCAAAGGTAGTATGTCTTACCTTATTAGCATGTTTAATATAACACCTACATCTCGATCACTACTAATGCGGGGTGTGCTATTCGCCGCTGCCCAGTGGAGCAGTATGTGGATGGCACATAATTGGGCACTAGGCTCCTTTCAAAAGTCTCCTTCGTCTCTACTAATGACGTCACTACGGATACCAGAGAGTAGGCAGTGCAATGCACGGGGTGCAAATAGTTATTTCATAATATAGAATCTCTTCTACATACCAGCATCTCTCCTAACAGAGGTGTGCTGCTAACATCCACAGCTGTGCGCGCTCCTAAAAACCCTCCTGTTGCCCTAACCGACCTGAGAAAATGGTACCTAAACAACGAGTAAAGTCATCAAAAAACAAATGAAATTGGTTCAACTCGGATATTTGTGCTGAAGACATCATTCATGACATCACGCACGACCCCACGCAGACACTGCATACGCTTTGTCTTATCTTTTTGTTGCAATAAGTCATCAACCCACAGCACTAGAAATGATGAACACATCGTGGGCCCACCAGGGGTTTGAACCTGTGACCTACAGACTGAGAGCTTCTTCTGATTGGTTGTGTTTTTTCCTTCACTTAAGTATGTGGCAGCTGCCGCCCTACCACCATGTGTTGTCCATAAGATTATCATTCCGTGACTTATACATTGCATGACCTGTCGGTGATGGCGAGGCAGCTTTCTGGTGTTAAACATTCCATTTGGATTAAACCCCTGCACGCTGAGGGAGGGGTCGACTTTGCCAAGCTCACACTCATTGTCAGTGTGACAATAGGAGGGCACTGTAATTTGACCGTTGCCTGCCACCCAAGTTATTAGCTTTCCGCATCTGCATCATTCCTGTCTGACAGTTCTAATGCACATTACACATGAGCGATCGGCCTAGGGGCCTGGAAGGGTGCGGCGCTGCCTGCTTCCCTTGTTTTGGGATATAATACCTGGGCACGGCTCACTTCCAGAAGCCCCTCCCCTTCCCAAACCCATCTTTGGCATGGAGAGTTTCACGTGACTGTTATTGTAATTCCTATTGGTGGAATGGTCTGGAAACAATTAAGAGTGTTGTAACTGCTGGAAGCAAGAGCCAACGAAAGAGGAGGAGCGAAAGCTTCAGAGACCCGAGTAAAAAACCTTTTTTCAATTCTATTTTGTATTTACGCAGTACTGTTTTTACCGTCCTGTAGTGTCACCGCGATATAGTCTTCTACAGGGAAACCAGTGTGTGCTGAGCGCGCTCTGTGAACTTGATCATCTTCACCTGCATGGGGTTGAGGGCCCTGGTGATAAAAGTACTCCCTGGCAGAGGCAGATCCCACACTTTCTGCCTGAGCTCATGCTTCCTGCAATCTCTATGCACTTAGCGCTTCACATCACCAGCCGTAGTTCTAAGCTCTTTGCATTGGCTGTACAAGTGCTTGAAGCTTTCTTTTAAAAAATAACAAATATAGTGCTCCCGGTCCCGAAAATGAAAGTGGGCCGTGCATGTAACTTACAAAAAATAACAAATATAGTGCTTACCGAGTAATTGAAGGAGGCCGTGTCCCTTCGCAAGTAAAAGATCCAATCCCGGTGGGCAGGGCCCAAAGCGGACAGGGTGGCAAGCAGGAGGGACTAAAAAGCCTCCGGAGCAACAACACCACGTTTAGCATAATAGGTGATGCAAAATGACGCGAAGGAATGGGAAACACGGGCGGAGCACAAAGCGATCTTCTGGATCTGTATTGATTCCAAGATGCCCTCGCATGGCGAGAGCAACGTATGCGCGTTGCTAACGCCAGGCTAGACGTAAACAAGCATTTGCAATGCAATAGGTCTCGCATTATTTAAGTTTGAGCTATTAGCATTGTAAATGGCAATTGTTTTTTGCTTTATGCTATATTTTTTTTTTACATAAAAAGCTTCATATAAAATATGTTTTATTAAAGTTATTTATGCAGTATCTAAATTTTGTTTGCATAAAACAGTATAATAATATCTTAGTAAAAAAGTCAAATATTTTAATGGAAATTCACCAAACGTTCATTTATGTGTTGGTTTTGAAAATAGCTAAATTAATAGCTTTGTCATTTACAATGCCAGTAGTTATAACTTTCGCAAATGTGACACCTATAGCATTTGTAATGCAACATTTGTATTTACGTGACTTAGATGTATTGATATTACAAATAACAATGGCTTTTAATTTTTTTTAATACTTAATAAAAGTGATTGTAATTTATAATGGCAATAGCTTAAACTTTTGTAAATAACTTTTGTGAAGATTATGTTCAGTGTATTTTATTGTAACAAAATCCAAGAACAGAAGTGAAATATTAACATCTTTTTGTGACATTTGTAATAAAGCTTGAAACATTGAGAGAACATATTTGTGCTGTGGTGGTGCTGAGTGATGCTGTGGTGGTGCTGAATGGGGCTGTGGTGATGCTGAGTGATGCAGTGGTGGTGCTGAGTGGTGCTATGGTGGTGCTGTGGTGGTGCTGAGTGATGCTGAGTGATGCTGTGGTGGTGCTGAGTGGTGCTGTGGTGGTTCTGAGTGATGCTGTGGTGGTTCTGACTGATAATGTGGTGGTGCTGAGTGACTGTACTCACTGTCACTCTGCACGCACTGTCACTCTGCACGCACTGTCACTCTGCACGCACTGTCACTCTGCACGCACTGTCACTCTGCACGCACTGTCACTCTGCACGCACTGTCACTCTGCACGCACTCTGCACTCACTGTCACTCTGCACTCACTGTCACTCTGCACTCACTGTCACTCTGCACTCACTGTCACTCTGCACGCACTCTGCACTCACTGTCACTCTGCACTCACTGTCACTCTGCACTCACTGTCACTCTGCACTCACTCTGCACTCACTGTCACTCTGCACTCACTCTGCACTCACTGTCACTCTGCACTCACTCTGCACTCACTGTCACTCTGCACTCACTGTCACTCTGCACTCACTGTCACTCTGCACTCACTGTCACTCTGCACTCACTGTCACTCTGCACGCACTGTCACTCTGCACGCACTCTGCACTCACTGTCACTCTGCACTCACTGTCACTCTGCACTCACTGTCACTCTGCACTCACTGTCACTCTGCACTCACTGTCACTCTGCACTCACTCTGCACTCACTGTCACTCTGCACTCACTCTGCACTCACTGTCACTCTGCACTCACTGTCACTCTGCACTCACTGTCACTCTGCACTCACTGTCACTCTGCACTCACTGTCACTCTGCACTCACTGTCACTCTGCACGCACTCTGCACTCACTGTCACTCTGCACTCACTGTCACTCTGCACTCACTCTGCACTCACTGTCACTCTGCACTCACTGTCACTCTGCACTCACTGTCACTCTGCACTCACTGTCACTCTGCACGCACTCTGCACTCACTGTCACTCTGCACTCACTGTCACTCTGCACTCACTGTCACTCTGCACTCACTGTCACTCTGCACTCACTGTCACTCTGCACTCACTGTCACTCTGCACGCACTCTGCACTCACTGTCACTCTGCACTCACTGTCACTCTGCACTCACTGTCACTCTGCACGCACTCTGCACTCACTGTCACTCTGCACTCACTGTCACTCTGCACTCACTGTCACTCTGCACTCACTGTCACTCTGCACTCACTGTCACTCTGCACTCACTGTCACTCCGCACTCACTGTCACTTCGCACTCACTGTCACTCCGCACTCACTGTCACTCTGCACTCACTGTCACTCCGCACTCACTGTCACTCCGCACTCACTGTCACTCCGCACTCACTGTCACTCTGCACTCACTGTCACTCCGCACTCACTGTCACTCCGCACTCACTGTCACTCTGCACTCACTGTCACTCTGCACGCACTCTGCACTCACTGTTTCTGCACGCACTCTGCACTCACTGTCACTCTGCACTCACTGTCACTCTGCACTCACTCTGCACTCACTGTCACTCTGCACTCACTGTCACTCTGCACGCACTCTGCACTCACTGTCACTCTGCACTCACTGTCACTCTGCACTCACTGTCACTCTGCACTCACTGTCACTCTGCACTCACTGTCACTCTGCACGCACTCTGCACTCACTGTTTCTGCACGCACTCTGCACTCACTGTCACTCCGCACTCACTGTCACTCTGCACTCACTGTCACTCTGCACTCACTGTCACTCTGCACTCACTGTCACTCTGCACTCACTGTCACTCTGCACTCACTCTGCACTCACTGTCACTCTGCACGCACTCTGCACTCACTGTCACTCTGCACTCACTGTCACTTTGCACTCACTGTCACTCTGCACTCACTGTCACTCTGCACTCACTGTCACTCTGCACTCACTGTCACTCTGCACGCACTCTGCACTCACTGTCACTCTGCACTCACTGTCACTCTGCACTCACTGTCACTCTGCACTCACTGTCACTCTGCACTCACTGTCACTCTGCACTCACTGTCACTCTGCACTCACTGTCACTCCGCACTCACTGTCACTTCGCACTCACTGTCACTCCGTGTGTGTGTGTTTGGGTGTCTACATAGAGCCTCTGAACCCCGGCACCAATGCTCCTGCTGCGCTAATGGAGGCTACGGCTCTGGTCGGTGCATCTGATTAACGAAGGAACTGAGATTAGAGAAGGTTTAAACCTAGTTCATGGCTCTGGGCCCACGGCAATGGAGTACTGTAATGTTGCTGCAGCACCTGGCCTCGCGCTTGTTACATTAGGGACAAGCGTACGTTTTCCGGTCCAAGGTGCTTGAATGTGCAGAAATGGAAGCGAGTGACAACGAACTTCTGCTGCATGTCTAGCTGCCACAATCTGATCCGAGGATGCATGTCCATTTTTCTGTACTACACCGGACACTCAACACTCCTCACTGGAAAGCACAGGGAGCACATTTCCTTAAATAATGTAAGAGCAGAAAGGTATTCCATCATCAAACCTGCACCATTAAAGGCCCTTCCATGATGTTAGCGTTTCTGACTCCCCTAGCTCCGATACCCCTGTGTCACATCCTGTTCGGTGACACACTAGCTCCTCCGAGAAGAACAGATTTTCCGGGAAGTATTAAGGAATATCTGGTTCTAGACAAGAAAATATACAAAGGTACCATGTGCAGCAGACAGCCGCCTTGTGCCCTACAGCACATTACACTCTATGACGCAATGCAAAATGGAGGGGGCCCACAGGCAGAATTTGAAGAGGGCCCCTGAGTCTCCCGTATCTCACAGACAAATCTTGGCCTTCAGTGTGGGCTCACTGGAGGATTTGCAGTCACTCTGCACCAGAATTACGGCAGGGTGTACTTTATGCCCTTTTTACATTAACATAGTCCCTCATATTCAAAACTCCCTCTCCGCCATTCTTCATGTCTCTACATGAAGGAAATGATGTCTGGTGAATGTTGGAGCTGTTCAACAGGGCCTCAAATCACAGCAGCGCGTATATTGTAAAAGCGGTGCCAATTCTGGAGGATTGCATGCAATACGTGTCCCCTCTTTTTGTTGAACACGGTCCTCTGCCTACCTCCTTTAATCCCACTTGTAAAAGAAATATGTGCTGTTAACAGTGAAAACGAAAGCCGGTTGTGACAGTGACTGTAAGTGCTCAGAGAAAACCTGCATTGCAGCATCAGTGTTCTGATGCACCGAGTCCTCTCAGCACCTCAGCCGTCCCCGCTGCTCCAGCCGGATCGTGTTGTTAGAAAGATGAGCTCCGGAGCTCATCCCTTGAAAGGCCTTGCCTGATAATGCGCAGGTAACACCTAGCGTTACTGAAATCCGGAAGTGAGTTTGATCGCAACACAAGGCAATCCGCAAGTCCTTTGGAGAGGCAGTAGTGGCTGGCCACTGAAGCACACATAGAGAGAGGACATTTCTGCTCTTGCCCGCATCCAGAGATAGATGCACACGTATGCATGCACACCTCCGCGCCAGTCAGACGTGCGTACATTCACAACTACAGGTGCAACGTCATATACACACATTAACACACACACGGGCCACCTGTGAGGGAATTAAACTGTGTCAATGTCCTGAAGAATAGGCTCAGGGAGCAACTCTAACGTGTGTTATATAATGAGTTGCGAACTTACAATACAAACCAAATGGGCACCAGGGGCATAGTACAGGCCCCTTCAAGCGGGGGAGGGGGCACGGTTGAGGGAGGCAGGGGGCTCTACTCGAAACTAAATTAAGCGAGATCACGTCCCTCGCCTCACACCCCCACCACCTCCTTGCGAGCCGCTTACCTTGTGCATTCCCTCTGCTGGTCAGCACCGCGATGACTTTACCGGCGCACGAAAGATTCTTAAGACACTTTTTGTCTGTCTGTTTGCCATGAACATTCCGTGTCTTCTACCAGGAAGTCAGGCAGGCCGGGCGGGACAACCGGAAGTAGGAGGGCGGGAGCCTACCCCGCCTCCCACGGAAGAGCCGCGATTGTTTGGCGCACCGGAGCAGGCAGGAGCCTACCCTGCGCCCCGGTGCCGAAGAAGGGAAGAAGAGTCTTGCTGCCGGTGGGAGCCGCTGCACTGAGGATGCCGGTGAGTGGGGCGTCGCCTTGTTGGGGGGGGGCGGGGGGCATCTGTGTGCGCGCGCGCGGCGGCGGACTGTGTATGTGTGTGAGCGTGCATGTGTGTGTGTATGTGTATGTGTCCTGGAGTCTGTGTGTATGCGTGTGTGTGAGGGGGGGGGGTTGCCTGTCTGGGTGCCTGCGTGTCTGTGTAAGTGTAAATGCGTGTGCGTGTGTGTGGAGCCGAGAGGAGAGGGGCTGGTGTGTGTGGAGGGGTCTCTGTGTATGCGTGTAGGTGACGGGGGTGTGCCTGTGTATGCGTGTGTATGTGCGCATGCGTGAGTGCTGTGTATGCGTGTGGCTGTGATGTGCGCATGCGTGAATGTTGACGCGCGTGCACGCAGCTCAATCCACGCTCGTCACAGTTTTGTGTCCCTCATTCCCCCGTGTCAGCCGACTATAAGTCTCCGCCCTGGACGCATCCTTCGGATGCGAATTCCAGGGCGAGACCTAAAAAGCATTTGTTTGTCAAGTTGACAAACAAATGCCTTTTATTGTAAAAGCGCCCCAAGCTGCGTTTTCACTTTAATACCGTCTGCGGACCTTTCGTTAGATGTGGCTCATCTAAAGAAAGGGATGTGGTCTCTATTAACGTGAAAGCACGGCACGGGGCACTAGTAAACAACACACAAAATGTTAATAAATGGTTTCAAAAAAAGCTTGAGTGAGCGTGTCAGGTGAAAACAATTTGAGGAATTAGTGCTCAGAGGATGTAATTAAAGCCTACAGAGTAACAACACATGTAAGAGGGCCAGTCCTTATGGGAGGTTACAAGATGAGACAAGGCAGTACTAAGGAGGGACAACTAAGCCTATTGACCAATGAAAAGCCACAGTTTACAAAGGACATTGACACAAGCCAACGAAAAATATAGGCAGACAGTGGACGGAGTTTAAAGTCTATACCTGCATACAGCATGCCTCACAGAGCAGCGCATGAGCTGCCCAGGTTCGACCTAAAAGAAAAACATGGACGAAAAGCAAACATATTTTTTTGAGTGTCATACACAAGTACTGCCATAGTAGATAGAACCTGCCATTGAAGAGAACTACTTTGTGTATGGAGGTGTTCTTTTGAACCCAGAGAATGCTGTCACTGACAATGAAGATAGTTAGCCAATGGCTGAAGTTGGTTGATCCACTACCCTATGCTGTAGGCTCCAGTGGTCAGAAGACAACTGGAAATGGCATAAAAACACACCAAAGGAGGCAACAGGATGGCTCAAAGTCCCTATAAGTATATTATAGATCAATAACATTAGTAAAAACAAAAGGCTGTTCGCTAACGACAGGCCTAAGAAGGAGCACTTACTGGAAAGATTGGCAGACGCGTATCCGCTGGTTACGAAAAGTCTCTGTCCCTATTTGAGCGGGAGTCTATGCCTTATTTTAAGCTGCTAATGTGCTGGCAAAGGCAGCAAACAGAACAAGAGGATGAGAGTCCCTTTGAAGTTGAAAAACATTGGTTATAATACGTCATCAGCATTTGCACTTGACATACCTACCACTGGTGTGGTCTTTAAAAGTAAATGCTTTTCAAACACTGTTTTAAACTGCAGAATGAATGCCAATAATTGGTCCAGTCGAATAATATTATGGAATCAGAGTGATTTTTATAAGGTCAGGGCAGCTTCTCTATTTTAGGTGGCTTTCTACTCCCTACTCTTCCTACTCTCTGAACTTGGGACAGGAGACCCATCCCCAGTTTACATACATTAATGTTCTTCCACCAATGAAGTTTACTTTTTTCTCCCTTTGCCTGTTTTAAGAGTTTCAATCTCTGCGCTTTGCTTCTTCTGCCAACGCCCAATCTCTTCTAACATTCTTCCCGACACAGTTGCCTTCCAATATCCTCAGTCTCCATATATATATATATTCAGTACATGTACATGGTACTTGACCAGGTCTGCTTGTATACCTGCGGTAAGTGGCTCTACATATTCCTCGTCACATATTCTACTTGTGCTATGTCCATCATACACTGTATGCCTGTCTGCTCATTTTCCTTAATTGCCAATTCTCTGGAGACTATTCTGTCTCCAGAAGTGTGCTAGTGAACCAAAATCCTCTTGCTGAGATGGCCTCTCTAGATTTTTTCCCTTTCGCCCTCCTAAAATATATTAAAGTTTCGTATTTCTTTTTTTCTCTTTATCATGTCATTAATGGATTTTTTTTAAAGGCGTTACTAATAGCAGAAAGATGGCATGTTAAATGCCAAAGACCCACGTCAACCTCATCTCTCTTGAGCTTCACACTGTATTGCTCTTTCTAGTCCTTTTATATCGGTATGTATATTGTTGACGTACACAAAGCGCTGAAAGGCCAAACGATGCCAGTACGCTATATGAAAAAAGTTCAAATAAAAATAAAATACCCTTGTTTGTAACATATGTGAAGTGTTTTGGGGACCAACACTACACAAATGCAAAGAAATATTAAACAAATCTGCAAACCAAAAGTCACAAAAGTAGACCTGGAGTGCTGATAACTGACACCATTGTAAGCAACATTGGTGAACTCTCTTGATACCATTACAAACTGCTGAAGAGCCCATACACCTGCTTTTTAGAACAGTCACTGTGCAGTTGACAAGGAACTATTATTAATCAACAGCATGCAGCACTGTCCAGCATAGCCGAATCGATGCCATATGTGCAGGAAAGGCATACAAATGTACAGGCAATCAAGCGAAATTAAACTATGTTACATAGTAATCATCCTGAAAGGATCAGGCAGCCTGGGCCCATGTTGGACACCAAAATAATCCTTAAAATGTCACATGTACCTTGAAGGGTTTTCATTTTGCTTAAGAGGAGGGTTAATGTAAGTATATATGTCGATCTACGTGCACTTATAGTGCTGAAAACAATCAGCAGCTTGTCAGAAGCTTGATACCGTGCATGGATAAGAGCAGCACTGAAGGGCAGCGACCGCCTTTTAAAATCCTCAGCCGAGCCAAGTTCTTGGGAGTGAAAAGGCGCACTGATCAGTTGCTGCCCCACAGGTCCTCAGAGGGCCATCGAGCTGCAGCTCTTTGTGGCACTATCAATTTATCAAGTTGTGACTCCGTTACCCTGGCGCCACCTGCTGTACAAAGACGATCACATCTCCGCAAAGGATTTGCTCAGATGAACAGGCCAGATGTTTGGAGCCGACATATATACCAATAGGTCGATTCACAAAATTCCAAACAGCAGTGGGTCAGAATCCTCATCAATATTCAGGAGGTAGGTAGTTCGTAAAGTGAGACGAACTACGATTGGTAGCCTTGACCGGGATGGTTACCTGCGGAGGTCAGCAGAACACCATGTCTGTGATCTCTTTTTATTAATTACATTTTAAGAATGCAGGTCGTTTTACTTAAAGGACACGTAGATGTTTAGAATAAAAAGTATACTTTAAAAAAAGTGTTTGCGCCACCACAGCTCACTGCCCAATAAACTTACTTTTACATTAACAAGGGAGAAAGGGTCGCAAGTACCCCGTACACTTTTATAAATGGCTTACCACCGGTCGCAAAACACTGCTATGCAAACCATAACAAATCAATATTTGAAAGGGAGGTCGTAAACACGGCTCTTACAAATGGCGAATCCATATGCCCTTCTAAAATCATTTTCTGATTCCCTAACCCGTTTAAGAAATGCAAAGCATGTTTAGTACATTTCAAAAAGACATTTGGCATTCACAACCCTTGTGGTTTAGCAAATTATAGGGTTTGTGATCACTAACGAGCTTCTAATCTGACTCAATGTTCCTTATTCCAGTTAACTGTTGTAATGTGTCCGGACAAAAGATGCTGCTGGACTGCATGAATGTGGTGTGCCCAATAACATCTTGTACAAGGTTAATAAAAGCTTGGAGTACTGGCGCTAATTGGGCACACGGCAGTGAATATGGCAATGTCGGCATATTACATATAGTTTGAAAATGTTTATTTGAAATGCACTTAGATTGAAATGTTTTATTATAAAATAAGTCAGAAAAAATGAATTTAGTAAAGAATGTTTTAAACTAACCATTACCACAATCGTTCACACTCTGGTGTACAAACTGTGTACAGCTGGAGTTAGAATAGTTGAAATTATGGAGCTAAAATATAAAGGCCACGAACAAAGTCATGCCCAGCTTGGAGTTAAAGAAAAAGCAGTTTCACAACTGGCCACAGAAAAAATAACCATCATGATAAAGTAAAAACAAATAGATTCACGTTATTCTTTTCTAGGAGGTGGAAGCAGTGGTGTGAAAACAGACACTAGCAAACACTTTCTCCTTATGTAAATCCGTAATCTAACAAACGGTGTGGTGGGGGTCCTATAAAACAAGCATTTGCAATGCAATGGTCTCGGCATTATTAAAGGTAGAGCTATTGGCATTGTTCAAGACATTTTTTTTTAAATCATAAATAAATGGCATTGTCATTTACATTTCCAATAGCTTAATCGTTAAATAAATGGCATTGTCATTTACAATGCCAATAGCTTAATAGCTCGCAAATGCATGACCTATAGCATTTACACCCACACAGAGCAACACACACACACACACACCCAGAGCCACACACACAGAGCCACACACACACCCAGAGCCACACACACACACACCCAGAGCCACATACACACACACACCCAGAGCCACACACACACACACACCCAGAGCCACACACACACACACACCCAGAGCCACACACACACACACACCCAGAGCCACACACACACACACACCCAGAGCCACACACACACACACCCAGAGCCACACACACACCCAGAGCCACACACACACACACCCAGAGCCACACACACACACACACACACACACACACCCAGAGCCACACACACACACCCAGAGCCACACACACACACACACACCCAGAGCCACACACACACACACCCAGAGCCACACACACACACCCCCAGAGCCACACACACCCAGAGCCACACACACACACACCCAGAGCCACACACACACCCCCAGAGCCACACACACACCCCCAGAGCCACACACACACACCCAGAGCCACACAAAAACCCCTAGAGCCACATGCACACACCCAGAGCCACAGGCACACACCCAGAGCCACACGCACACACCCAGAGCCACACGCACACACCCAGAGCCACACACACACACCCAGAGCCACATACACACACCCAGAGCCACATACACACACCCAGAGCCACATAAATACACACAGGAGAGCAAGCACAACGAGGCTGCAGGGAAGCAAGAACAGCGAGGGGGCAGGGAAGCCAGCACAGCGAGGGGGCAGGGAAGCAAGCACAGCGAGGGGGCAGGGAAGCAAGCACAGCGAGGGGGCAGGGAAGCAAGCACAGCGAGGGGGCAGCGAAGCAAGCACAGTGAGGGGGCAGCGAAGCAAGCACCGCCAGGGGGCAGGGGAGCAAGCACAGTCAGGGGGACTCCGCCCCCTCACTGCTTCGCAGTGAGAAGCGACGGTCCCTCGACCTAAAAAGGAGTCTGTAAAATTGGCTCAATGCATTTGGCCTCCTAAGAGTAATAATACAAAGATTGGCAAAGCCAATAGGCCTAACCTTTAAAGACCTATTTGCATTGCTGATTTTTAGCCAGGCTGGATAGCATCACAGGGGGTATGCACTATGCAGCATGGCTTTAAAAAACACGGATGCGCTGATGTGCCAGCCGAATTATTTTTTAGGTGTGCATTTGAATTCAACACACAAGTGTGCACCTACAAAACAATATTTATGCTTTTTATTTACTCACCTGAAATGGATCGGTAAAGTAAAAAACGAAGTGTACAAACTTTTTTTTAAACATAGTGCTTTTTTGAAGAAAAAAAGATAGATGTGTAGGTAGCAGGAGCAGGCTGGGGAGAGAGCGAGCGGTGAAGAAGCACAGTGGGTGGATGGGGTGTATCAGCAGCATGGAGGGAACACGGGTGAAAGAGCATCGTGGATTGCAGGTGAGGGCAGAAGCACACAGGTGAGAGAGAACAGCACAAGTGCTGCTAGGGGAGAGTACTACATGGGCAGAGAAAGCGAGGGGTAAGAAAAGCACACCAGGGAGATAGCTGGAAAAAGCATGCACTCTCACAGAGTGCTTAAACAAAAATGAAACATTTGTTCCTTAAAACCCATTCACTGGCTAACCAATAGAAGCCAACCTCTCAAAGGAATGGTAAAGAGCTCCATGGGAGGGTCAAACACAAGACTCACAAAAAACATTCAATAGGAAGCAGCCAAATGAGACGGACAGGAAAGGCAACCAATGGTGAGCACTGAGCATGCTTCAAGCTCTTGTGTACTCTTGGTAAGCCCCGATATGTCTTCTGAACCAGCCAGCTTGCTCTGCCTTGAAGACTCGCCCTAAAAAGGGAGTCAACTATTTTGACTCTGTGCAAAAGACCCTGTCATGGCCAAGATAAAAAGCAAGTTCAATCAATTTGAGTTAATGAAATGGGTCACCTAAGGTTTAGGGTAAACAAGCATTGACAAATGCAATAGTTCTAGCTAGTTATTAATGATTGGGCTTCTTAATAGATCATGTCTGACTATTAATAGATGGCCAATTAAGCTGTTTTTGTTGTATCTGTCCCTCATATCAGGAGGCAACTAAGATGATGCTCCCAAGTAAAAATGGCAGGATAAGATGGACGCTGCCACTAAAAGACACAAACTATGCATGTTCTCAAACACTGCTGATAACCACATTAGTCAGCAATAGCAGTGGAACATAACAGGCTACTATCTTGGTTGATCTTTAAGACAGTCCATGATCGCACACGTTTCTACAGTGTGCAAGAAAGCCATAAATTCAACAATGAGCTTCTGTGTCAATAAAGTACAGTAAATTCGGGTGCAAAGGCAAATAGTGAACAACGCTGTGTTTTTATGACAGTCTAAGGCATACCAACAACACACACTTCCTAAAGAAAAAAATAGAAATATATGCAATAAATATCACAAGCTGCACGTTAGGTCGTATCCGCAGTCCAACAAAAGGACTAAGTGAAGCCTCATCACCAACCACTGAAGGGAAAATAACTGGGAAGAAGTAACGATTCTCATACTATCAGTCCTTTTCCCCCCTATAAATGCTGGAACCTATACAGGGAAAACTGCAAGGGCGTGCTCGTCATCACACAACTCGTAATGCCGATCCCGGTGCAAACAGGAGTTTGCACCGGGATCGGACTTTAACGGGGCCACTCGTAGTGTGTGTTACATATGTGATATTGACACTTTGTTTGATTTTGCTATCTATGTAGGTGTTGTGAAGATGCATGTGTTTATTGCACTGTACCCATGAGTCCTGGAAGTAGGGGTGCACGGGTGCTGCGACACCCCCAAAATAACCTAGCAGGACGAGAATGAGCAATAAAAGTGCCTTTACATTTTGACTGTATCATGTTGCATGTACTTTTGTAATTTGAACCAAGTGAACAGGGGGTTAAAAGGGAAAGGATGTAGGTAGTAATGTTTTCTACCATGCAACAACATTTATAAATGTAAAGTGAAATCTATACATATTTCAAAATATAGCAGCAGCAATGAAAGTACAAATAAGGCATTTTTGTAATTCTGATTTTGATGGAAACAAAGCATGTGATAAGAACACAACACATCAAGGCACTTTAGTTGTGTGAGGAGCAAAGGAAAAATATATGCTGAGCCCCGATTTCCAGACGTTATGGTTTCTCGCCTTTGTAAATTACAGTGAATCTCCCGCACTTGTATATTCAGGAAAGACTGCGCTAAAATGCACACTGGGACACACGCCGCTCCCACCGCGCTGATTTGCTTCACTTGTTCTTTGTGTAAAACAGATTTTTCACACTTGCTAACAGTAACGGCAGCACCCTCTAGCTCCCTCCCCCACTCTGAAGGTTGTTGCAGCACAATTGATTGTGGATGACACTCTGTGTGATCTTCGTCTGACAGTGTATGATCTTGGATGAACATGGTACCTCTCCCCAGCACAGCGCTAAGAGAACATGCCCTGCTTCGGTCTCTTCCAACAATGCCCCAGGGTGAGCCGAGTTTTACTCAGCGGTGCAGCAGATCCTATAGGAGACTCTGACACCAAGTGTGATCCTGGTCTGGTGTCTGTGAATCCGCCACCATGTCTAATCTTTAACAGGGTACTCGGTCACTGTGTGATCTTGGTGTTTGTTCGTGTTATCTATGCGCGTGATACCGTGCCTGACCTTCAGTTCTGTGCCGCTGACGCTATGATCCTATCCTGTTGACAGTATGTGTGATCTTGGTATCTGTGCGTGGTCTTCGTCTGGCAGTGCCCGATCTAGGCGTTTGTGACCCTCTGTCTGAGCGTCCTTGTGTTTTCTATGTAGCTGACGCCATGTGTGGTATTCGTCAGTTTGCTCTAACTCAGTGTGATCTAGGCGTTTGCGACCCTCAGTCTGAGTGTCATTGTATTGTCTATGGAGCAATCAGGGGGCCTAAGGCAAGAAAACAAGCACAATTAGAAGGCATAAGGCAAGAAAAAAAACGGCAGGACACTGACCTCATGTCCTCTCCTGGTTTACCGAGCTGAAAAATGGCGCCTCAAAGCTTCGACAATTTTCGGATTCGGGGGCGTGTTTTGCGTTCTGAGTGACAGATGATGTCACCGGCTAAAGAACAGCAAAATACACACCCCCGAATCCGAAAGAGACGGGGCTAAATTGGAGTGATGGCCCTCTCCTCCAATGGCTGGCCTCCGTTTAGGAAGCCAGCCAATGGAGGAGAGAGGCGGGTTAAACCACACTACTAAGAGACATAAGATCTCCTACCGGAAGCTGGCAAGCCAGCATTTCCGGTCCTTGACCTAAAAAGCAATAACTGCTCAACTTCCAAAGTTATTTCGATTGTTGGAGTCTAAATATGGGTGACTTGAATTCATACCAGAAAAGGGGCGGTGAGAAGAGCCTTGAGGAGTGGCATTTTGAACTATCTAACTACACCAGGATACAGTTGATAGCCTGGCTCAGACAGTAGGGTGTGCTTTAGATTTCTTATTGGGCAACGTCAGTAATGGATCTCAAAGTTAACAGATTGGACTTCAGGTCTCCATCAATTACCTTTTGGAAGCTGCCAACACCAACTAATATAAGGACATCCTCATAATTAGTTAGAACCCAAAGAAGCAGGAACATGAAGAATCTCACTTGGGAAAATATTCAGCCTTTACTAAGTGTAGATTTGGCTTTCCCCGACTAAAACCAGACATTTTCGTCGGCAATTTCAATTTAGAAATGAACAATATTACCAACATTCTCGAGATCCTAGGCTAGTAAAGCAAAGAAATGAAGGTCCTCACAGAAATATTTTTGTTGGATTTCTATTTCTCAAAAAGCTACCTTGAGGGAATTATTGAAAATACGTTTGGAAACAATAGATTCGCACATTTTTCTAAAAATCCTGTCCCGCTGATGACCCTGTACATATACAGTGTGGACAATTTGCCTGCCTTGAGTAGACAACGGAAACTATTTATTGTTCTTGTACACTGTGGTCTGACAAAAAGAGGACTTCAAATTTTGCAATACTGTCCCACTACCACGCACACATATTTTATGTCAATATACACCTGATTTTATGTACTTTTGCTCTTAAGCACTGGGTGTAATCTTGAAAGCACTGCACACTGTGTTGAGTGTACAATATTTGCTCTCTGCTAGATAATTAATTAGATGATTAATTATATCTATTACAGCTTTTTATTGTCGGTTTGGCAAAATGATCTAGTCTATAAATCTGCTTGGTTCATATTGATTACTCCACAGCCAGATGTTTGTTAGGCAAATTAAAATAATACTTGATCTTTCAAATATTAAATGCATAACCAACCCCAAGGGAGATGATGTAATGGAAAGTGAACATTAAATGCGTCAAATGGAACCATTGTTTACTTATATCATATATTAAGGTGCCTTTCTGGCACAATGGTTAGCCCCATTTCTTGCACATAGATAATAGACAATTATTGGAGAACTTCCAATATCAGAAGCCGGCAGAGGCATAGCCTCTGGTTTTGATACGTGACCTATGGACTGTACTTAGTACCATCAATCAAGCTTTCCTGCTGGAAAGGCTAGAAATATTATCCAGTGTCTCCAAGGATACTTTAGGATACTCGCCGATGCATGATCAGACGACAAGGATTTGTATGGATTCTTGCAGTGCACCCGCTGTACTTTTTTTGTATGGGGTGACACATACTCTTACCCAACTTATCCAACATCGATGCCACCATGTTAAAATACTGGGGGCCATGCTGTACCCTGGTCTTTTAATTGCCACCAAATCAATAATGTAACAAAGAGCTGTATTATTTTTTTCAGACTATGCATTGTAGATTCTGAAACCACTTGTACTTCAGTTAGCCCAGATGCTAGCCTCCCCAGGCATTCTGGTACTTGTGTTTACCTCCTTCACAATATTGATATGGAAAAGGGAAAGGGGCACAAGGCAGTACAATCAAGGAGAAATCCTCAAGTAACTGTCAAAGTGTGCAGTCCCAAGTCTACTCGGTAGAAAATCTTTTTTGCACAATCATGGTTATTGCCAATCATAAAAGAATGTTTATACCATGTGAGGGTGAAGGTGTAAGTTGACTGCTCCTTTTTTGACATAACTACTAGCCCCCCCAGAATTGCAGTTCTTTTTATGTTCAGGATTTCAAGAGAATGGGGAGGGCGTAGGTTGGGTTTAATGGTGCACCACAGTCACTGCTTAATTCTCAAGGCATTTTCAATCATTGTTGCAGTGTCAATACTGCTCTGAAATATTATATGGAACATATTTGTAGATTTCTGGTAAGAAACGCTGGGGCCGCATATAGCAAGAGCTTTTATGAATATACAGCTTGATCAGTGTAACATCTTGTATGCAGTTGCAATGATAACTAGCATCCCCAAGTTCAGAAAGCTTAGGGGCTCTCTGTTCCCCCAAACATAATTTTCAAAGTTGAGACTTTTGTGCTCAAATGTATCTAGGCTCCATGCTTAGCCTCATGAAGGCGCGTTTTCTCTTTAAGGGTCCATTAGATCGCCAGGATCAGCCCTGAAGTGTCCACTATTATTTCACAATCCAAACAAATTTCTTGGGACTGTTTTTGGTAATACCAGGTTTTAGTATTAGCAACTACTGGATCCCATTTTTTTCCCTTTTCAGTTTTAGGAGGAAGGTTAAATTCTTACTGTTACGTTAATTGTCATGAATTTTGTATTCGGTTCACTATGAAGGTAAGAGCTTGGTTCCCGATTATTTTTGGGCTAGAAAAATGTAGTTTATATTGCACATGCAGCATATGGACTCTCTTCCCCAAGACTGAACACTGCACTCTAGCTGGGCCTCAGCAAGTAGATCTCATCGTCCAAATGAAGACTTCTGAAGGGAAATGAGACTTCTGGAAGTGCACACAACACCTCACGTGGGGCTTGTCGAAATGTGCACGGTACCCCAGATATTGAGTCACCGGCACTCTCTATCAACAGCCTTTTCCTTTCTCTTGCAATACTTTTATCGAAACCATAGCATTCTTTTAATTTTACTGTAGGCATTTAAAAAACATAGCACTAACTCCAGACAGAAGGAGAGCACTTTACATTTTCAATGCAGCATGAGCATCTCAAACATGACCTACTGCAAACTGAACAGTATTGGTGGGTGAGGTTCAGGGTATAGAAACCTAGCACCATATTATAGTAGACGAACAGCAGGGACGGGGCAGAGTAGGACCCTGCACCAGATTACAAAAAAATAAAAAATATGACGGAGGGCTGGGCAAAGCACACCAGGTTTCAAATACGACAGGCCTGCCTCTCAGAGCGGCAGGACCTATATATATATATATATATATATATATATATATATATATATATATATAGATATATATATATATATATATATATATATATATATATATATATAGATATAGATATAGATATAGATATATAGATATATATTTAGAAAAGCAGAAATTGTGGTTAGGTTCTACATCCGTAAATGTATTTATTTATACACATCTCATAAAATGTAAAGGATGTTATTTGTTAACCAAGTGAGTGCATTTACTGAAAATGACAAGATAATATGCTTAAATAAAATGAATGTGGTGACAAAATATTTCAAGTTGATGATGGACTGGTAATACATGGTGATTGTGGTGGCATTATATCATTTATCGCTTAGGGCACTTTCTTGCTATGATAGCTGTTATTTCTGAACTTTACTCGTAGTATTTTGCAATCTAGATAGATGGTTTCGAAAGAACCCTATTATTATATAGCAGACATCTGAGACTCTAAGATAGGTTTTTATGCGGTTTAGCTCTCCTGCATGAACATGGACCATATCTGTTGTGACGTTGATTATGCCATCTATGAAACTATTAAGTTCCATTTCCCTTACCTTGGACATACTATACAAAGGATAGTTTACTTGGAAGGGAAAATGTGCGTAAGTGAAAAGTGGATAAGTGTTTTATATTCTTTGAGAAAGTAGAGGAATTTTGTTTTAAAATGGCAGCTTTGCAGACAATTTTATCGGGAAATTGTGTAGCAAGATGCACCATTTAATCCTGTTTTGTTGTGAAAGATCTCAGTTTATGCTGAGCTTCTTCAGAACTGCATATTTATGCCTAGTTTTTCAGGCATTTTTGTAGAGCCTATTATGATACTGTGTTGTAAAATGCAGGTTTTGCTCCCTTTTCTCTCTTAAGTAGGCTCCACGAAACAAACAGACTTTCCCTCATGGGAATTGAGGGTATTTGTTTATTCTGTATAATTTGATGAAGATGTTTTACAACCTTCTCGTTAAACAGTTCATGGTACCTCTCTCTATATTTATGGGCGGGCTATAGAGTTTTGAAGGTCACTCAAAAATTGACTGTAAACTAAAAATGTATTCCAAATTGCAGAGGCGGGGTTTTAAAAAGCAAGAACTTTAATCACACAACAGAACTAAATACTTGAATGTTCCCTTCATGGTAAGTCAATTGAGAAGTTTACCCCTGAATGCATTCTAGAGAAAGTGCAACACCTCCCCACTCCAGTGTGTTCTACCCACCTGCGTTTTTCTAAGAACTAAAATCTCCCATATCTCTTTGCAGAGACATGTATTAGGCGCAGGCACATGTTTTCAGTGTTGCCCCCTTGGGATTTAGACAGCAATTCAGTCACCTCTCCTTGTCCTTTGTTTAATGTAGGCAGAAAATCTCAAGTATCCACAACGGACTCTGGTGGCCCATATGTCAGTAATTTTGCTGCAGTTGCAGTGAAACCTCACGATGCCTTAGCATCTGTCCTTGCAGGTCGAATGGTGAGGTGGCAGTGCCCCTGCCTACTGTCTTTGTCCTTCTTCTGGGCATTGGGTGAAGGCAGCACGGCTGGTCTAAGACCCCTGTATGAATTCTCCAGCAGTTGTGCCCTCCCAGGCTGTTCAGGCTTACAGCACTGATGTGAAGTTTCAGCCTCTCAATCAAATTAGGTTCACAGCAGTGAGGTGCAGTTGCAGCCTCCCAGGCCAATCAGATTCACATTGGAAATGTGCAGTTGTGGCCTTGATTTTAGCATCAGTGGCTGAGACATTCGTTTCAAGCCGATTGCCACACTTGATGTAGTGCAGTTTTTGGGGCAGTTTCAGATATCAAGAATCCATGAGAAATGTTTGGGCTATTGCCATGTCTTTAAGCCAACGTCCTCTCCAAATATGTGAATATATTCTTCTTCCTACGTTTTCTCTTGGAACCCTCAAGACGTGTGTATTTTTTGCCCAAACCATTTTCCATACTTACTGCCTTTGCTTTCCCTTTCATCGAGTGGTAACATCTTTTTCGGAACTCTGCAAGCTCCGTGGAGTGCGAAAAACTCTGCGAACTGAGCGGAATTCACAGGCCAGGCTTAACCATGACATGAATCTCTGCAACTATTAGTAAGAAATGGGCATCTCTTTCACTGTGGACTATATTCACAGCACAAACAAAGATGTGCCCTTACTTCTTTCTGACTCATAATAGTGGAGGTAGACCATTGGTTAATTTGGTAGTTCACCTCAGGAGCCACCTCCTACTAGAACGAAGGCAAGTGACGCCTTTTAAAATTAACCTTCCTGTTGTAATCGTTCTTTTGCAAAGTTGTCTGCTACTTGTTTGTTTTAACAGTGTCTAAAGATGGCTTCTGCCACAATATGCATCATATAATGTACTTTCTCACGCTGCCATGAACCTTGTTGGATCTTTTTTTTTTTTTTTAAACATTTTTATTTAAAGGTGGCACAAGCAATTGAAGCACATACAGAATATTTCATTTAACAAAGCTTCTATCATCTATGTGAATATTACAAGAAGCAATTGAAGCAAAAAGAAAACAACAAAAAAAAAGTAAAGATAAAAATAAGAAACAAGAATAGAATAAGTAAAAAGAATTGCGAAGTAATAAGATAGAACAGGGCTTAGTTACGCATTAATTCAATTCACAGTTAGGGAACAAGCAGCCCCATATTCTATCTATTTTGGCCAATGCTTTTGCACCTCTTTTCCTGGCTACCAGTAGTTCCATGTGGTGAATCTCTGTCACCAAGCACCACCATTCGTTTGCATGAGGTGGTTGTTCCACTATCCATGCTCGGGCTATAACCAGCCTTGCGCATGCTAATAAAATAATAATTAGATCTTGAAATAATAAAGTGTTAAGTTGCAGGCCTAAGAGAATCATATCTGATGATAATGTAAGCTCAATTAGATGTTTCGATCTCAGAATATTTTCTATGTTGTCCCAAAAGGGAACAAGAACAGGACAAAGAACTAGCATATGTTCTAAATCGGCAGCTTGAGTATGGCACTTTGGGCATTTAGTACGATCACTGAAAGCGTTGTTGGGGGCCCATTTACTTATTTGTAAAGGGGTATAGTAAAGTTGACATATCGTTTTGTATGCTTGTAGTTTTAAGCTTGAAGAGTGGGCTAATGTATCGATTTTGTTTAAAAAGGAGGAAATATCATTTGAACAAATACCGGTAGTAAACCGTGAAGCCCATTTCAGTGCTAATTTGGGACAGTCATCTATCTTGCATTCAATAAAACATTTGTATCCTTGGCTTATAGTGTTTTTCTTGTTCCCCGTTCCTTTATACATACATAGCCAAAAGTCTGAATCAACAATCTCTTTAAGGTTTAATTTCCCTATGAGGAAGTCGCGTATTTGTAAGTACTTAAAATAAGTGTTTGCCGGCAGTTTATATAATAGCCTGAGTGTATCAAAATCAAGGAATCCTGCTGACCCATATAGGTCCCCCAATCTTGTTATGCCTCGGTTCGCCCATATCTTACATCCTGAATCGCTAAAAATACTTGGTAATCCCGGGTTATTCCAAAGAGTTAAGAGAGAGTGATAGAATGATGCTTTATTATGAGTCATGACTGTCTTCCATATGTTTATTATATCTTTCGCTGTCTTGAACTTAACTCTTTTAAAGTAATTCGGGTCATTATTTCTGGCCAAGAATTGTAAGGAGTTTGATCCTAACATAAATTGGTGGAAAAAATATGGATCTCTAGAATTAAACAAGCTCTGTAACCGTCCCAAAAATGAGGCAAAGTAATACAGTCTGAAATCTGGAAAGTTAAGCCCTCCTTTAATGAAAGGTAATTTCAAGGATGAGATTGCTCTACGATTCTTTTTAAAGCCCCATATAAAACTGCCCAATATGCCGTCAAGTTTCCTAAAGAATATTTTATTTATCTTCAAAGGAATGCATCTAAATAAATATAAAAATTTTGGCAAAATGTTCATTTTAATAAGATTGATTCGCCCAATAAGATTTAAAGGCACCTTATGCCATTTTTTAAGGAGAATCTGAGTTTCTTTTAATAAAGCATCATAGTTCAATGCCAAAATGTCCTTGATATTCGATGTTATCTTAATACCTAGATAGGTAGCAGCGTGGCATATTCCGGTTACCTGTATCTGTGGTTTGTAATTGGCTATAATTTGGGTCTTGCCTAAATTTAACTTATATCCTGAAACTTCGCCAAATGCATCTGCTTCTTTGATAATTCCTGCCATAGCTTCAATTACATCGGTTGTATAAACTGCCAAATCATCCGCGTAAGCAGTAATTTTAAGCGAATTTGTCCCAGTTGTAAATGGTTTTATCATCACCTGCGCCTGTATAGCATTAATAAACGGTTCCATGGCAAGGGCAAATAATAGGGGTGATAGCGGGCATCCCTGCCGGGTCCCTCTCAAGATTGGAAATTTAGGAGAAAGTAAACAATCATACCCAATTACAGCATTAGGGCGCTCATAAAGTGCTTGAATTTTTGTTAAAAACTTAGTTTTAAACCCGATTTCTTTAAGGGTTACCCAGAGATAATCCCACCCCACTCGGTCAAAAGCTTTTTCAGCGTCGAGTAATATCATTCCGAGTGGGGAGGGATTAATGGCGGCTATGTCAAACAAGGTTATAGCCGTGTTTACATGTTGAGTTGTATCTCTGCCCACTACAAAGCCATGTTGGTGTTCACTAATCAGCTTAGGCATGAGGGGAGAGAGTCTTGTGGCAATTAATTTAGCAAATACCTTGGCATCGGCATTAATCAAGGAAATTGGACGGTAAGACCCACACTCCATAGGTGGTTTGTTCTTTTTTAAGAAAAAGATAATTTTTGCAGTGTTCCAAGAGGTCGGGGCCCTATCTGTTGTACTTATCTGGTTAATGACTGAGCAAAATAATGAGAGTAGTTCCTCGCAACAAATTTTATAAATTTCAATCGGCAAAGTGTCATCCCCCGCAGCCTTCCCAGAGGGAAGAGAAAAAATTGCTAGTTTTAGTTCTTCTTGAGTAAAGTCATTTTCTAGTCCTTCCATATCTACTATATCCTTCTCTAGCCGCCAATTGTTTCTGATATAGTTTTCCACTAGCTCCGTAGGGGGGACACCTTCTGGGGTGTACAATTTAGTATAGTATTCTACAAATTGCTGCAGAATCTGATCTGAGCGAGTATAGATAATACCGTTTGCACTTTCTATGCTCTTAATTAAAGAAGTGGCTCTGTCGTCAGCAATTTTATAAGCGAGGGTTTTACCTATTCTATCACCACTCTCATATTGCAAAAGTTTATATTTATGTAGTTTAGTAATGACTTTATCTCTTAGAAATTTCTTAGTCTCACATCGTAGCGTTATCAATTTAAGTTCTAGTTTAGCTTTGTTTAGGTTGTGAGAGGCCCCCACGTATTCTTTTCTAGTAATTTCGGCCAAATGTTCTTCTAACCCCCTTATCTTTGAAGTAATTAAACGGATCTCTTCCTTATGATTGGCATTCTGTTGTATAATAAACTGTTGGGCAAAGCCTCTGATGCTAGCTTTACAACAATCCCAAACTGAGGTAATTTTGGCCGTATCTTTATTAAACTCTAGAAATTCTTTTATATGTTCTTTCAAACAAGAAATGAACCTCGTATTGGAGATCAAATGTCTGGGAAAAGAGAATAGCCTGGGTTCTGTCTTTTTAGATACGATCTTGAAGGTTACCATTATGGGATTATGATCAGATGTTACCTTAGGGCAAATCTCCATTTTACAACACTCCAAGATATGGGTCGTTGCCCAAGCCATGTCTATGCGTGAATACATTTTATGTGGTATAGAGTGATAGGTGTACCCAGCAAGCATGGGGTGAAGATGCCTCCAAATATCTTTCAGTTTATGTATACGGGCTAGTTCTAAAATAGATGCCCTAGTCTTGCGCATTCTTTGTGAGGGAATGCCCTTAGTAGTATCTTTTGCATAGTTTATAACACAATTAAAGTCCCCCATAAGTAATATCTCCCCTTCCCAACCTAGTAGTTCAATGTTTAACCGGTCGAATATTGCTGCATCATCATGATTAGACCCGTACACTGCACATAGGGTGTATTTAGAATTAGATAGCGTAATTTGAGCAATTACCCATCTTCCAGCTTTGTCCGACGCTACCCTATTAACTTCAACCTTAAATAACTTTCTCTTGAGTATAGCCACCCCACGGATAGAGGCATTCAATGGTGTACAAGTTATAAGCTCATACCCCCCTTGCTCCAATATTTTCCTATCTTGGTATCGTATATGTGTTTCATTTAATAATGCAAAGTGGGGGTTGTACATTTTTAATTCTTCAAAAACAAGTTGTCTTTTACTTTTATTATTAAGCCCTGAAACGTTCCAAGCAAGGCAGTTAACTTGACACATGTCTTAATTCAGATATGTCTTGAACGATTGCTTCAAAGAAAAACACTTCTAAGATTGTAAATTTGTACCTGCCCTTCTGCCTGCTTGTGTCACCTTTTTCAGTTTCCCCTAGGTCCCTCCCATCCCTCCCACAAACTCCCCCCAACCTCAGCCTACATCCCTCCCCACACCCTGTACCTACCCGGAAGCCTATCCCTATCTTCTGCTGCCGCTGGATGGGCAGCCAGTCAGTGGGAGCTTCTAAAGGACCCCCTCCCTCCCTCCGTATTAAATCATACGTGTGTACCTTAATGCCTTATAAGAAGAATAGAGAGAAATAGAGAGGTGTGAAAAGTACACTGAAAGAAAATAACTTAATAAGAAGAGGCTTGAGAGCGGTGCAACAATGGCCCCTAAACAAACACCCAAAAACCCCCCTCGCCCGAATAAACTGCTGAAGGAGACTAATGAGGGAAAAGAAACTGTGGTGCCGGTGGGGGTTAAATTAACAATAGCAGCATCAGAAACTGCAACAAGAGCAGCTACAGCAACACCAATGGCTGCTACCAAACCTGCCTCTTCCGCAAGCACTCTCACTCCCTGCATTCAAGGAAACCAAATTAGTAAACCAGCAGTAAACTGCCCGCCGACATTACTTCCCCCAGAGGGGAAAGATACAGCATTAAGTGTTGGAAAGAATGTAAAAGGAAATGTAAAAGGAAAGAATGTAACTTTAAGCAATAAGGGGCTAGTTAGTCCTCCGGTTTCTTTTACTACTGCCCCTATGGCCAATAAACATACAGACGCTGGCTTTACCACCACTAATGGCGGGCCTATAACTATAGAGGACACCATTACAATGTCAGTTAACTCAACCCAGTCCGAGGTAGATTTGGTGCAGAGCTTCCCCGAAAACTGTCAAGGTCCTGAGGGGGCAAACAGGGGGGTTCAGATCCCAGGATTTGATATGGAGAGAGGTAAAATGATCAAGGATGCTATAGCTAATCAACCTGACTTACCAGCTAACTCAGCTAACTCAGATAATGATATTGTGATTACCAATTACACAAGTACAACCATAGCAAATGCCTCAAATGGGACTGCAAATGAAAATGGAAAGGGGGAAGATCTAGCCAGAATTGACCTTTCAGCAGCAGAATCTAACGAGGATGAATATGAGGACCTAGGGGATGGGGATGGAGAGGGCCCCGAGGGTGAGGAGACTGAAGAGACCGAAGATGATTCCGCGATAGTGATTAACGATAAAAACACTGGTCTCTTAAAAAGGAAAGGGAAAGCTAAGACCAAGGTTAAGAAGGGCAGGGGCTTAAACTTCAACATTCTGCCGCTGACATTGACATCTGCCAGTGCCCGGGAAAAACTTTTGAAAGATCAGAGCCCACTACGTAAGTGGATACAGGCAAAAGGAGGAGTCAAAACCATTGCTAAACGCCTCTCTGGCAACAATAACACAAATAATCTTAAGACTATATCTGCCAGTAATAATATACCTCCAGACTCTCTGCAGAAAACTTCACAGAATGTAATAGGTAAAGGCTCCAGCTCCGTTACTATAGTGGGCGAGAATGCTGACCCCTCGTCTCCTTTTCACGTTGGCAGTGAGCCCCAGACTACTCAGGCCCCTCATACTGCATTAGACCCAGCACCGATACCAACCTCACCTCTACAACAACCATCTCAAGCAACTACAGCCTCCCCCACGGGAACTTCTTTGGATCTAATTTTGAAGACGCTATTAGAACATCGTCAAGAAGTTCAGCTCAGCTTCTCTCAATTAAGGGAGGACAATTGTAAAATGCAGAGTTGTCTACAGGAGGTTAGAGGTAAACTACACAATGTCACCGAGGAGATTGGTGAAATACAGCAGAGGATTGTCACAGTTGAGGAAACCCTTGCTACTACTGTAGTATCCTCAGAATGCCAGGATAGAGACATTTTGGTACTTAAGAATAAGGTTGAGGACTTGGAAAATCGCCAACGGCGCCAGAACCTGCGCTTTTTTGGAATTCCCGAGGGGTCTGAAGGGGCGGACACCCGGGCATATATGGTCAAGTTTCTGCACAAAGCCTTCCCAGATCTATCCGATTGGGATTGGGATTCCCAAATACAAAGAGCTCACAGACTACCTTTGTTCACGAATAAAAAAGATGGCAGATTTCCTAGACCTATACTGATTTATCTGGGAAATTTCTTATTAAGACAGGCTATTTCCATCAAAGCCAGGCCCAACAAACCGGTGACTGTGGATGATGTTACATTCTTTACGAAGTCAGACCTTAGCAAAGCTACAATGGACAAACGTTGGGAGCTGCGAAAATTGATAGACCCTTTAAAATCTATGGGGGCAGTGGTGTATCTCCAGGAGCCTGCCAGGCTTAAAGTTATAAAGGCTGGCCACACCCACATATTCAATGACTTTAAAGATGCTGAACAATATCTTTCCTCATTGGCAACCGATCACTAGTTTTATAAAAGATGGAAGGGAAGAGGAGGGGAAAAAAAAAATTATATTCGATAAAATATAGAATATATAGAGAGTTGGACATCTTAAAGGGGGAAAAAAAAAGAACCTTGTTGGATCTACAATATACGGAATGCATTTCTCAAAGGTAAATGATTGGGAAAATCAAATTGAATGTTGCTGGGAGAACCTCACAATAGGCATATGGGTGGATGGTTTTGATATTTGAGCTACCTAGGCCTTAAGCAGCTCAAGAATTTCAAATGAAACATTGTTGGAATAGATCCGCTACACCTGGAAGGTCTAAACAGCGGCAATAAGGAAAGGATTTTTGTGCCATGGTGTATGGACTGAACAATAGTGTAATACAAATAAGGCTTTAAGTATCTTAACAATAGTGTCAAAAACTGTCTGGTGATCATTTTGCAAAAAATGAAAATTGAAAAGGCCCAGACCTAAATAATGCTTGGAGATTTCACAAACATTTTAATACAGGGAACACTCATATTTAAACAAAATGTTGGGAAGGTCAGAATTATCAGTTACACTGTGGAGCAACACTGGATTAGATGTATGTTTCATATACAATATGTTATCAAAGAACACTGCTGTGGAGCTTAGCCCAATTGCATATGCTATGTCATACCAAAACATAGAAGCATCCCATATAGTATAAGATCTCAGACCCTATCAATTTTAATCCAAAAGTTTGTATCTGTGAGGTCTGAACAAGAATTGAAGCGGGGAGATAAGGATGTATGGAAAACTCTGAGTGCAAACAAAGATGAGTACAGGGTCATGAGATTAATATAGAAGGGTAATGGATACATTTGAGGATTTTACGGGAATCACCTTCAGCAGGGAACGTATAGGAAAAGCTTTGACACAATTAAGAATACGTGAGATAGCCACAGGAGATTATTGCTAGCGAGAAAATATCTAAAACGGGTTTGCTTTGTCACAGTGCACAGGCAAAAGCAAAGACTAATATAGCCTGATGATAACTTTCTGTAGTCAATATTGATAAAAAAAATAAAGAGTCAACCGCGTTGACCAAAACTTTGTTTCAATTAGTTTCTGTTGTTGAAAGAATTGTTGTGGACAATACAAATACTTACAGCGATCTTTTGAGTTGCCCACTGCTTATAATTGGGTACCTTTCTTGTCAATTGTATTTGCTTCCGTATTATGCAATGGCTTTCCTTCCATTTTTGTGTATCCCTCCACCAGGGAAAGAACTAGTTACTTACCTGTACACTATGGTTCTCCAGTATTATCTTTCATAGATTCACATGCTTGTATCTTCCCCGTCGTCATGGTGGGAGTCTCCCGGTAAATAATAATCATAGCAGTAGAAGAAAAAACTGCCTGAAACCATAGAGTAGAGAAACCAGAGGGTAACCTCTCCTCCTCATTATGTGGCCCAAACTACAGCCAATCAGCAACCAGCCCCAGCCTACACCATTCCCAGCAGAGCCACCATACCTCAGATTTCCTACCGCCCAAGAGTGAGCTATACAGGAAAACCAGAGATAAAAGGCGGTCTACCTAAAGGAAACGGGGAGGCGGGCGGGCGCATATGAATCTATGAAAGATAATACTGGAGAACCATAGTGTACAGGTAAGTAACTAGTTCTTTCTCCAGTATTCAATCTTTCATAGATTCACATGCTTGTATCAGATTAGATAGCAGTTCCTGTAGTTAGAGCGTTTCCAGGCTAGACCCCTTTCCTATCTCGGGGTTGTGTGCCATAAATTGCTTCTATTACAAAAGAACTTTCCACAATACCAAGGCATGATCAATTAAACCTTGACATCATAATTATTTGCGTAAAGAGAAAAGCATATTATACAGTAAACCGAAATTTGCAGAATACAAGTCATAAACATGTACCTTATTTAAAGAGATGTCGCAGGACTGCCTGCCCCACTGCTGCATCTGCTTTCCATTCCGTGTCCAGACAATAATGCTTGGTGAATGTATGAGCAGTCGACCAGGTTGCTGCTCTACATATGTCTGGAAGTGGTACTCCTGCCAGCAATGCAGAAGATGTCGCCATTTTCCGTGTATCATGGGCACGGACCTTCCTGTCGAGAGGTCTTCCTGCTTTCTCATGACAGAAGCAAATAGCGGAAGCAATCCATCTGGATATGGAGGAACGTGAAAGGGCCAGCCCTTTTCTGACCCCTGAGTAAGCAACGAACAGTTGGATTGATTTGCGAAAGCTTTTAGTCTTTTCAATGTAAAATTTTAGGCATCTGCCGATGTCCAAAGTATGCAAAGCTTTTTCAGCCGCCGTGGATGGGTTCTTAAAATATGTCGGCAGGATGACAGGTTCATTTAGATGAAAATAAGAGGGTATTTTAGGCACAAATTTAGGATTGGTTCTTAGCATCACCTTATCCGGCTTGAATTGAATGAAGGGATCCAATATAGAAAAAGCTTGTATCTCGCTCACTCTTCTGGCAGACGTGAGCGCCAACAGCAAAGCCACCTTCCATGACAAAAATTGTAATTCTGATTTGTGTATGGGTTCGAAGGGAGCTTTCATCAACTGCGACAATACTGTGTTAAGCTGCCATGAAGGTGGAGGATGCTTGACAGGAGGAAACTTCCTGAACAGCCCTTTCAAGAATTCCTTGATTAGCCTATTAGACCACAAGGAAGGGCATCCTGGTGATCTTCTATACCTGGAAATTGCAGCTAGATGGACTTTTATAGATGAGTGAGCCAGTCCTGATCTGGCTAAATGTAGTAAATACGGAAGGATTTGCTTAGCCGAGGACGTTAAGGGATGCAGTGCCTTAGTCATGCACCAACTACAGAATCGCTTCCATTTTGCTACATATGTCCTGTTGGTAGACAGAGCCACAGAACTTTGCAGTATTTCACGACATTCTGGGGTGATATCTAGGGACCGGAATTCGTGCTCAAAAGGTTCCAAGCAGACAATTTCAGCGAGGTCAGTTGCGGATGAAGTACTTGGCCTCTGTTCATGGAAATCAGATCTCTGGTTATCGGGAGCTGTATTCTCGGTTCTACCGACAACTGCAGAAGCTCCGTATACCAGAACTGCCTCGGCCATGCCGGGGCTATCAGTATTATCTGGCAAGGTTCTGCTCTCATTTTCCTTAGTAGTCTGGGAATTAAGGGAAAAGGAGGGAAGGCATATGCAAACATCCCTGTCCATCTGAGGTGAAGAGCGCTCCCCCTCGAATCTTGTTGAGGGAATCTGCTGGCATAATGACTGCATTTTTTGTTGCTCTGAGTCGCAAACAGGTCCAGACCTGGTTTGCCCCACACTTTGAAAATCCGATTCAGCTGGATCTGGTTGATTTCCCACTCGTGGCAAATGTCGGATGACCTGCTTAACCGATCCGCTTTTGTGTTGTCCACTCCCGGAACATGTTCTACTTGCAGCGATATTTTCTGACACAATAGCCATTTCCAGATTCTTTGTGCCAGAATCGACAAGGGTTTTGATCTCGTTCCACCCTGTTTGCGCAGGTAAAACATTGTTGTTGTGCTGTCTGTCCGCACCAAAACCGCTGAACCTTGGATCCTGGGAAGGAAAGCCTGGAGGCCCAGAAAGACTGCTTCCAATTCCAAGAGGTTGATGTGACGTTTCGCCTCTTGAGGAGACCAAAGGCCCTGAATTTCTAGGTCTTGCAGATGAGCCCCCCAACCTCGCAATGAAGCGTCTGATGTCATGACGTAGCTTGGTGATTGTGGTTCGAAAGTGAGGCCCTTTGTTAGGTTGCTCCTGATACCCCACCATGACATTGCCCGCTTGATCTGATTTGTTATGACCAGCTTGTCGTCGAAGGAACCCTGGGCTTGGACCCACTGCTTGTCCAGGGCTTCCTGTAACGGTCTCATTTGCAACCGGCAGTTGGGGATCAGCGGAATGCAAGAGGACATCATTCCCAGTAATGATTTGAATATCCTGATGGAAGTGAACTTTTTTGCTGCTAGGGATGCAGTCAGATTTAAGATTTTCATTATCCTTTCCTCTGAAGGGTAAGCTTTCAATTCTTGTGTTTTCAAGATTGCTCCCAAGAACTGTAGAACGCAAGTCGGGACAAAGGATGACTTTTCCTTGTTTATCCGAAGACCTAGACCTTGGAAGAGATCCATGCTCATTTGTAGAGATCTTCGCGTTGCTTGGAACGATGGTCCTTTTATCAACCAGTCGTCCAAGTATGGGAATACCTGTAGACCTTGTTTTCTTAAGTGCGCCGCTATAGGGGCCATGCATTTCGTGAAAACTCTGGGGGCGGATTTCAGTCCGAAAGGTAAAACTCTGAACTGGTAATGGCGCCCCTCCACCATGAATCGAAGATATTTTTTGTGCTTTTCGTGAATCGGAATGTGGAAGTATGCTTCCAGCAGGTCTAGAGAGACCATGTAGTCTCCTTTGCGAAGCAGTAGCAGAATTTCCTGCAAGGATAGCATACGGAAAGAAATCTTTTTTATGTATGTGTTCAGATCTCTGAGGTCCAGCACCTGTCTCCATTTCGATGACTGCTTTTTCCTTATAAGGAAAAAGTGCGAATAAAAACCTGTTCCCCGCTGGTTTGGTGGTACCTCCTCTATTGCTCCTTTCAGAATGAGCGATAAGACCTCTGCTTTGAGAGCCGTTAGGTGTTGATGAACTCTGCAAAGGGGTGGACGATTTGGAGGTTTTTGCGAAAATTCCAGGGTGTGACCCTGTGTAATAATGTCCAATACCCATCTGTCCGATGTTATGGACTGCCAATACGGGAGAAACTGAGAGAGGTAGTGGAACTGGTTGATCTGAAGCGGCAATAGAGGCGCCTGCGGAACATCACTGTCTGCGCCCAGAGTCCTGCTTTCCTCTGGCTGCGGACTTTCTCCTTCCCTGCTGCTGGAAGGAAGTGTTTGAGGACCGATATTGTTGGTTGGAGGGGTACTGACGGTAGCCCTGCTGGTTATACGGTTGGTACCGATTAGATTGATAAGAGGAACGTTGTTGTTGAAAGTGTCCTCTGGATCCTCGACCGCGAAAGGACTGATAACGGCCCTGTTGCAATGATCCCAAGGATCTAGCAGTGTCGGTATCTGCTTTTATCCCCTGCAACGCCTCATCAATCTGTTTTCCAAAGAGACTTTCTCCATCGAATGGCATATCCAATATCTTAGACTGGACTTCCGGCCGAAAAGACGTAGCCTTGAGCCATCCCTGCCTCCATAGGGTTATCGCCCCGGCCATTTGGCGAAAAGCTAAAGATGATATGTCCATTGCCACATCTATGGACTCCGACGCTGCTCTGGCTCCATCTTGAAGAATGGTAGTTGCCTCCTCTTTCTTGTCCTCCAGAAGGTGCGACAGGAAAGGCGCGATGTCCGACCACATCTGTCTATTGAACCGACTCAGCAGAGCCATTGCGTTGGTAGCTTTGATGGAAGCCGCTGCCATCACCGCAAAGCATTTTCCTATGCCATCCATCTTCTTGCCCTCCTTATCTGGGGGCGCCAAGCATGTGGCCATCGGGTTCTTGGAGCGCTTCTGGGCTGCTTGAGTCACCACCGAGTCTGGACGAGGATGACCAATAGGGCATGCTGGAGCCTTCTCTACAGCGCGATACTTCTTGTCCAGCCTGGGTATGGACGCTGGGACTGAAGCTGGATTCTTCATCAATTTGAGTCCTTCCTCCCAGATATGCTCAATGATAGGAATAGCTCTTACCGACTTCCTGGAGGACTTCTTAAAGTCATAAAGGAAGCAATCGTTTTCCTTTACTGGCATAGAAAGCTTGAACCTTGTAGCCGCTTTCTCCATCAGGTCATGAAAGCTGGCTATATCCGCTGGAGGAGAACTTGATTGAGGCAAGGGTGACGCCGGAGACGTTGGAGCAATATATTGGTTCCATTCGTCTCCCACTTCCTCGTCCTGAGCAATTTCTCCTTCTTCCTCCTCATGATCCGACTCATTCAGGTCATCACGAATTGTAATTACGTTTTGAACCTCCTTCCGAGGAGGGGGAGGTGGTTGAGTTATAGGCGCCTCTTTAACAGGTTGAGAGCTTTTCTCAGAGGCTGCCGGAGCATTATCTTCCGGAAAACGACGATAATAGTTGTCTATCATACTCCTTAAGTCGGATATTAAAGAGATTGGTACCGACATTGACTCATCTCGTGCAGGCGTATCCACTTCCTCCTCGTCATCATCATAGTGATAGGCCTGGTGGAAAGACTCATATCTCATTTGGCCCCTGACCGGCCGGTCTGTGAAGGCATAGTCCTCCTGTTGATCTTCCTCATCAGTGTCCTGATGCTTAATAGGGAGCTGCGAAGGACTGTACGCCGCTCCAAAAGATCCTTCCTCCTCCGATTCCTGGCCATCTAGAAAGGTGGAAGGTAGCAGAGGTGATATCTTTGGCGTTGAAAACTCTCCTTTTCTGCTTGTCAACCCCCCCGTCGACGGAGCAATCCTTTTAACAGAAATGTAAGTTGACGTTATTTTTGTTGGAGAAGACATCTTCAATGATTTATCCGCCGTCGACGGGGTCGTCCACGGGATCGTCGACGGGGCCGTCGACGGGGCCGTCGACGGGATGCTCGTCGACGAAGATCTCGCCGTCGACGAAGACTTAACACTCACCGTCGACGGAGTCGTCGTTGTCATCGTCGTCGACGAAGCTGTCGACATCGAGACCGTCGTCGTCGTCGTCGACGGACTGGTTCTGGTCGTCGACGGAACGGTCGTCGTCGCCATCGTCGACGGAACGGTCTTCGCCGCCGTCGTCGACGATCTCGTCGTCGATCTGACTGGATTTTTAACAGATCTCGTTGACGGAAGCGACGACGGAGCCCTCTTTTCTGAGGAAGGCTTGAGAGGAGTTGGAGGGAGTGAAGTAGAAGGTTCACCTTCCTTAGATTTTCCTGCTTTTTGCCTCACATCTCCCTTTTCCTCAGAGGACCCTCTTAACTTCTTAGAGGAGTGTCCCATGGCTTCTCCTTCAGATTCGGAGTCATGAACCTTCCTTTTCTGAAGCCATATTAGGAGGCGCCCTTCCCTATCCCTCAGAGTTTTGGGAGGGAAGTTCTGGCAGTACTTGCAGTCCTTAGGGATATGCTTGGGGTACAGGCAGTACAAGCATTCCTTGTGAGGATCCTCAGAAAAAAGTCTGGCCTTGCCACAGGATCTGCAAGCTCTGAAAAGACTCTTCTTAGAGCTTTCAGACATCGTGACTGAAGTAATTCCAACAAGAAAAAACAGTACCTGAATCCAGCTGACAAAGGTCAAAAGTTCAGTGAAGAGAGAGAAAAAACTGAGCAGAGCTCAGGGAGACTCCTTCTCACACGAAGGCGGTTAGAAATCTGAGGTATGGTGGCTCTGCTGGGAATGGTGTAGGCTGGGGCTGGTTGCTGATTGGCTGTAGTTTGGGCCACATAATGAGGAGGAGAGGTTACCCTCTGGTTTCTCTACTCTATGGTTTCAGGCAGTTTTTTCTTCTACTGCTATGATTATTATTTACCGGGAGACTCCCACCATGACGACGGGGAAGATACAAGCATGTGAATCTATGAAAGATTGAATACTGGAGAACAGCTTACTTTCCAACACTTTTGAAATGATGAGTAGTATTCTTCCACTATTTACATTCAGAGAACTACTTTGTGCCTAGGCATTTCATGCTCTGCCAATCAGTTCCATGAGCAGGGGTAGTGTGCAGTGTTGACTTGCTCCCCAGACATCCCCTAATCTGTTGCACACACCTCCCCCGGCACAATTTGTTTTTTTTTAATTGTATTTTATTTTAACTTTTTTTTGGAGAGCCTAGCAGGTACAACTTGCTATCAGGCTGCTATTTTCTCTAAATGTGTTTTCGCACACCTTTTATTTATTTTATTTACTGCTGAAAGATGAGCTTCCACCATCTTAGAACAGTAAATTAAATAAAGGCGAAGTAACAGACGCGCGGCGACATGCACTCACATGGTGACACGTGCGCACGCATGTCATCACATGGTGTGATTTGATTTTTGCTGACAACGCAAAAATTTTTACTTTCTTTTTGCCAATGCGGTTTACCATCAGCAACAAGCATAGAAAATTGCTAGACCCACTAGCTTTACCAACGTTTGTTTATTATCATTACTGTCTGGACCTCACTCCCTTGCCAATAGAGCACGACTATGAGTCTGATTTAGAGTTCAGCAGAAGGCCATCACAAATGTGAAAGATATCCCACCTGCAGTGTTATAAGTGCACTATATCCAATTGCAGTTGTAACATAGCATACGTGATATCCGTCTCGTTAGTGGCAGAGTAACACAACTGCCAAACTCTAAATCGAGCCCTTTGTCTGTGGCCAAATAACACCAACAAATATCAAGTAATTCTTTTGCAAGCTAAGGAACTGCTCGTCCAGAGGGCATACTGGCTTCACTGGTCCCTTCTCAAGTTCAAGTTTTTATGGACATCCTACTTACCACAAATGCTGCCATTCCATCAAGAACCATTATATTTAATCACCTACCTGAATCCAAACGATGACACCCCTCTTGCGAAGCAGCACAAAGCACAATTCTCTCCACAAAGTAGAAGCTACCCACACAAAATGCTAGATTTGCATGGGCGACAGGGACAGGAAACTTAGTCAGTTTAAGAGTCAATACATTTTACTCTTAGATACCAAGATTCCCAATGGCCTTAATACAGGGGAGGATCTTTACAATTTTCTATAGAATTTTTTATGAAGTTTTCATGAGATAGATTTTACGGAATATATTATGAAATTATTTATAGAAAATGTTTTATGTGATTGTAATCTGTAACATGTTCTTGAGATTCAGTATGAGTTTTTTATGAAGCAGGCTTGTCCCATTATATACTGCATATGTTATTGAAATTTTGAGCCATATCCCCTTGGATCTTTTCCCACTGCTGCTATGTTGATTCTTAATATATTTTAGTCTTTTTAACCGTGTGGTTTTTATTGAGATCCTTTTATGCCTTATTTTTATCTTGATTTTTAACTGGTTTTACTAGATTTCTAGTTTTACTGGTTTTAAGTTTGGTGAAATTGAGGTGTAGGGATTGGGTAATGATCGTTCGGTTGGAGACTATATATTATATTTCCTAATGGGTTGGCTTTAGTATCAAAAATTAGAGGATTATTATTTTTGTCATATACTGTGTTATCATCTGCCTTACTGACAAAACGTATTCACTTCTTGTTCATTGTATAGTAGATTCTAAATTATAATGATGTTTTGCACTTACACTTTATTTTAGGCAACATATTATCAATGTGTCTGGCGTTTGACACTATAGTCTTCTTCTTTTTATCCAGTATGTTGTATTAACTGGATGTAGAAATGTATTATTCACTCATTTTTACTTCTTCACAGGTTTCACCTTTATATATTGTGATTTGGATTTATCTGTGTCCCTCCGTTTGGTACTTGAGTGAAATTCAAACATAAGGGATTTTTGTGTTTATATTGCTTTGTATTGGGCACTTGCCCTTTATTTCTTATGAATTTGGATACTTGATGTATTTTTACAATTGCAATATATGACATATTTGTATGTGGAAAGGCATTAACCTCTAATTGAGTGGTTTTTGTATATTTTCAGTTATAACTCCCGCATTAGTGTTTTTTCACTGTTCATGAAAGTAGGAGGAGCATTTGCTTAACCTCAACAATGTATGATACTCTCGTGGTTTTATGCAGGTCATGTGATCAAGACCGGGTTTCCAGGTCGAAACGCGTCATACTGCTGTTTTCACTGAATAAAGCACTTTAACCTAAGGAATCTTGGAAGTGGTCCGTACCTGTATTTTCCAGCTTGGTCGTTTTCAGGAGATATATAACATATATAATATATATTATATATCCGGTTATCTTTATAACACACAAGAGTAGCGCAGATTTATTATGTTACATTGTAACATTGATACAATATGGATTTATCCAGTTAGTAATGTTTTGTATCTAATTAATTCGACTTTGCAAAAAACGCTATAATTTATAAAATTAATGTATGTGTAATACACAAACATTTAGAAATATTTTATAACTTATTTTAATAGCGACCAAAGCATGTATTGATGTCAGGTACAGAAGAAGTACTAGGCACAGTATGACAAAATAGTCTTTTTTCACTGCCTTTCAATCTTGTAAATGTTACTATAATGCAACTCAGGTGTGCACTTTCACTAATTGTATATAAAGAAAAAAATGGCACAGTTTTAGCTGAATGTGATCAAGGGCTGCACAGCCCGAAACGCGTCGGCGTGAGGGGTGACAAATAAAGTACGTCTTGCCTGAAAAAACTTTGCTGCAGAGGCCTGAGTTTCCTTCTTCGCCAGGTGCTTGTCTGGAAGTGGTGGGAATCGTTTCGAATTTCTACACGAAGGTCGGTTGCCTTCGTTACCAGAGCCTCCTCCCTGCAAGTTGGATAACCGCCCACAACCGGAATCCAAGCGGTCCGTGGTGGAAACTTTCGGCGGTCTTCCCCCTACCTTCGCCAGGAAATCTGTGTATCCGGTGTCTTTGTGTGCTCTGCGAGGGTCGGCTGATCCGGAGCGGGGCACAGTGCGGAGCCGGGAAGCTAGATACGGCGATTAAGGTAGGAAGAGAGCAGAAGCAAATTCAGGTAATTAACGAGCAGGCGGCGGCCGCTCTGTAACTTTAAGCAAATATATTCCCCACCTCACAATGTCAGCGGAAGCAGAGGCTGAAAGGGTTCGAGCACGCGAGCTCGCGGCTGAGGAGCTCTTTGGAAATTTACCAAGTGCATCAGGTACTGCCAAATCGGCTTCTAATATCATTGCCGATGAAAACGGGGATGCAAAAACATTGCCTAAACAGCTTGAAAAGAAATCCAAACTCGAAGTGACTAAATGGTGGGAAAATAAATCTCTGTCAAAGTATATTGAAGTAGGTCGCGTGCCTCGCGGCCTCAGAATTTTACTTGCTCCAAGCTTTGACAAACCCAATCCAAATATGCTCCGTGAATGGGGCGAATGTAATTTAGACGCTTCTATGAATCTAGTCAAGCTTCTAACCAAGTATGCAAAAATTGACCGTGTTGAAATACTAAAAGAAATAGAAGCTTTGAATGCTGAATTAGACAAATTGCCCATTACTGAATACATTACTAATACAAAAGCTGCCATGAAAGAGCGTTTAAAAAAACATGAGGACAGAATCAAAATGCGGAAGGTGCAAAAATTTGCCAGGGACCTGGCTGATTATCAAAATGGACAAATTTTTACCTTCAGCAGAAAATACGATGTAGCTAAAAGAAAACAATATAGTGAGAAGCTGGCTGGCAATTCTGCAAACACTGGCCCCAACAGTAACTTGGTGGAATCCTCCTCTAATGCAGACACCATCTCGACTTTGAGTTCATCGTGTGAAAGCATTGATCAAATGGGCACCAGTAAAATCCATTTAAATATGAGCGAAGAATTGGATTTTTTAGTGGAGGAGAGACTGAGGACATTGCGTCCGAGACAGAAAAAACAATCAGACACAAATGTAGGAACAAAAGACGACGGGCTCAGCGCAAACGCTGGAAAGGAACTCACAAAAAAGAAAAAGAAAACCTATTGGAAAAAGAAGGGACAATAAATGATAATACCGTGATTAATCTCAGTGAAGTTGAACTCTCCACAGCAGAAAAACAATTACTTGCACTGGGATTAAATTATTGTCCAGGAGAAAATTTCAATTATGCTAAAACTCGTATCGATGTTTACTGCTTTATACGTAAACTAAAATTAAAAAGGTTTTTTGCCTCTAAAACAGACAAAGGACATTCTGTTATTACTGACACTATAACAACAGAAGGAGGTAACATACCATCTTTGTTAGTTTCTGATGCTTCTGCATTGCTGTTTAATGAATGGGACAACGAGGAGCCTAATGCAGGTACCTTAGACAACGTTGATCAATCCACACAAGAGAGGTTACGCAGAATAGATTGTATACAAAAAGGTGCAGGTCTAAGTCCGTTTAAACCTAACTCTGTGTTTGTACCTCTTATGCCCAAAGACAGCATTGATACATATCATGATATGGTAGTGTCAGATATTAAAAAGTTAAATCATGCTGTTATAAAAAACAAATGGCAACGTAGTGTTTTCTTTAAAAATGTGGCATATACAAATTTAATCAAAAAACTTAGCAATAATTGTAATGTTGTTGTTAAAAAATCTGATAAGGGCGGCAATGTCGTTTCGTGGCCAAAAGCAGATTACATTGCCGAAGCACAAAGACAATTGGCCGATACTGCTTGTTACACCAAAGCTAGTTTAAAAGAGTACGACAAAGCAAAAGATAATATATACAAATTGTTGTGTCAGTGGAAAAGAGAGGGCCTCATTTCTAATGAGGAATTTAAGTTTTTATACAATGAATTTCCTAAACTCCCCATTTTGTATCTTATTCCAAAGATACATAAAGATAGAGTGCCTGTTCCTGGTAGGCCTATTATATCGGCCATAGGAAGTATGGGAGAACATCTCGGTCAATATATTGACCATTTTTTACAAGAGAAAGTTGTTACCCTCCCCAGGATACGGGACATTTCCTTACCAAAATTGACAACACAACATGGTCTGAAGGCTTTATGTTAATTACACTCGACATAGAGTCGTTATATACCAGCATTGACCATGGTCAGGGTCTCGAGGACATCAAGTATTATTTGTCTAAGCGTCCCATCGAATACTATGCACATAGCAAAGTTATTCTTACACTAATTGATTGGTGCTTACACAATAATTTCTTTCTTTTCAATGACACGTTGTATAAGCAACTAAGAGTAGTCGCCATGGGGGCCTGTTTCTCTCCCAGTTATGCATGTTTACATGTAGGCTGGTGGGAGGAACAGGTCCTTAGGCGTATTCACAATGACATATTCGAAAGACATGTTATTGCATACCATCGTTATATTGATGACGTGTTCCTGATATGGCAGGGAACTCAAGAAGAGGCATTATTATTTATTGCCACCATCAATAATAATAACATGAATTTAAATTTTACTTCTACGATCAGTTCAGTGCAGATCGATTTCCTTGATGTGAGGCTCCAAGTGAAAAATGGTATAATAAATACTACACTATTTCGGAAGCCTACAGCTGGGAACATTACATTGCATGCTGCAAGTTCCCACCCTCAACATCTTATAGCTAGTATTCCATACAGGGAAATGTTACGACTGAAACGCATTTGTAGTGATCATGAAGATTTTTTAGCATGTCAAGAGAATATGTGTGCACGTCTCAAAAATCGTGGATATAGCAACAAGGAAATTCTTTGTTCTTCCAGCTTCAATGTGGGAAAGAACCAGCAAAGCAGGTTTCTGACAACCCTATATTTATCACCACCTTCTCTAGGCAAGAAAGGAAGATCAGAACCATTATTACTAAACATTGGCCAATTGTTTTGAACGATGTTATGTTACAAGAAAGATTGCCCAACACACCTATCACCTTTAGGAAGGGCAAATCAATGGGTACTGAACTTGATATTAACTCCCCAGAAACCAGGAAACCAACTTTGTAGCTACATACTAGCAATGGCTTTAGACGATGCACTTCCTGTCATGCTTGTAAATGTGGTTGTAACAAGAATAGCTACCAAATACCCTTTCAGACATCCCCAGTTCCAATAAGAGGCAGTTACAACTGTAAAACCGAATGTGTTGTTTACGTTTTGACGTGCACTTGCGGGCTGTTATGTTATGTTATGTTAAATGAATTTATTGAGCGCAACTAACGCCATTAGGTTTCTTGGCGCTTGTGCTGAGGGAGCAAAGAAAGGAGCGTGGAATTGATAGCTAGTTATAGGACTCGGTGAAGAGGAAGGTTTTAAGGAGGGATCTGAACCTGGAATATGGCAAAGGCAACCTAAGAGGAAGGGGAAGGGAATTCCAAAAAGATGGGGCTAGAAATGAAAACCTAAGGCCGCCATGTTTCTTCCTCTTAAATCTGGGAACTGATAGCAAGGCCATCTGGGATGACCGAAGATTGCGAGGAGGAACATACGGGTGGAGAAGGGAAGAAATAAAGAGGGGGCCGTGGCCAGCAAGAGATTTTGAGATGATACAGCCAAGCTTGAATTTACAGCGAGCAGATACCGGAAGCCAATGGAGACTTTTTAAAAGGGGGCGAACATGTTGATCTCTAGGTTGGTGATAAATCAAGCGAGCGGCCTGATTCTGGATCAACTGAAGTCTCTTAAGCTGGTAATCAGGAATGCCCACATACAATGCTTTTGCGTAGTCAAGCCTAGACATGACTAACGCAAGCAAGGCCAGAGTAAGGGCCTCGGTAGTGAGTAGGCGGGAGATTTTACGAATTTTCCTGAGTTGGAAATGGCTAGAGGACACTACTGCGCTTATCTGGGGCGTCATAGAGAGATCGTTGCTGATGACGACTCCCAGGATTTTGGCTGAGTTAACAGGGCAAGGAGGGCTGCCCAGACTTGCAGGCCAGAAGGAGGGTTGCCAAGGATTGGAGGGTCCCCCGACAAGAACCAGCTCGGTCTTGTCGGGGTTGAGCTACAAATGGTTTGAGCTCATCCAATTGCTAATGAAGCAGAGGGAGTTTTGAAAGGTGGTAATTGATTTGTCAGAGGAATCAATGGTAAAAACCAGTTGAATGTCATCCGCGTAATTAAACGCGGTGACACTAAACCCACGGAGGGAACGTATTAACGGAGCCAGGTACAAATTAAAAAGAAGGGGGGACAAAAAGGAGCCCTGGGGGACGCCGCAGGTCAACTCGACCTGAGTAGCGGAGAACTGGGACAGCCTGACGGCTTGTTGACGTTTAGTCAAGAAAGACTGAACCCAGTCCAGGGCGGTACCCTGGATGCCAGCCTCACTGACACGGTCGACCAAAATATTATGGTCGACCGTGTCAAAGGCGGCCGACAAATCCAGGAGGACCAGGGCCTGACAGGTGTTAGTGTCGGCCCCTCTGCGCAATTCCTCCATCACAGAGAGAATAACTGCTTCTGTAGAATGCTCAGGTCTAAACCCGGCCTGCTGGGGGTCCAAGACGCACGAATCCTCAGCAAAAGTGCTGAGAGTTTGAGTAACATGCGACTCCAAAACTTTACTGAGGAAAGGGAGAAGAGATATAGGGCGATAGTTGCTCATGATGGAGGGGTCTGCCGAAGGTTTTTTCAAGATGGCAACCACCTCGGCCTGTTTAAAGGAACAAGGAACCTCCCCCGTGGTCAGAGAGTTGTTTAAGAGGGCCAGGGGGGGTTCAGGACAGGAAGTGAAGGCTTCCCGAAGGGCCGAGGGGGGGCAGCAATCGCCAGGAGAACCAGAAGAGACTTTGTGCAAAAGTGAGAGAAAGTTGACTTTCGAGATAAGGGGAATCTGGGTTAAAGTATGAGTGTTAAGATGATAACAAGAAGCACTGGGTGGAGAAGGGGCTAGCAGAGCTTGGACAGAAATGCTGGTTTTGATCTTGACAATCTTTTCCACAAAGAATTGGTTCAGGGAATCACATAGGGACTGGGAGGGGAGGGGCGCAATAGTGACTCTCACCGGGTTAGACAGTTCCTCGACAATTGAGAATATATCCTTGGACTTGTTAGAGGAGTCCAGAATTCTATTGGAGAAATAGAGAGATTTAGCCGAGGTTATGGCTGACTTATACTCTCTCAGCAGAGAGGAGAATATCTCTTTAGTCTCGGGGGAGTACCCCCGGCGCCAGCGCCGTTCTGCCTGACGAAGACTACGTTTTTGGGCTCTGAGGTCCTCGGTGAACCACCTTTGGGCATCATGACTGCGCCTCGCTCTGACTAGTTTTAATGGTGCCACCAAGTCAGCAGCAGAGGTAAGCCAGGGAGTGAGACCCTGTGTCTGGGAATCAATAGAGATGGAGGGTACAGTAATGGGTGGAACAGATGAACTAAGGAGGGAGGTGAATTTGTTTAAGTCAGCCTTGTTCCAGTTGCGTGCCTGGAAGTTGGTTTCTCGAACCGTGGTAACAGGGGAGGGCATAGCTAAAGTAAAAGTAATTAAAAAATGGTCTGACCAGAGGCAGGGAAGAATAAGGGGTGCAGAGATGTCCAGGCTGGAAGTCCAAACCTGGTCTAAAATATGACCCTTAACATGAGTGGGTGAATGTATATGTTGGGTGCAATTTAGGCCTAACATAAGTTCTGAGAAGGCCAGTGAGCCTGGGGTTTCGTGAGTATCCGACGGCCAGTAATTGAAATCTCCCAGGACCAAAACGTTAGCGTTATTGATGGTGAGCTGGGAGATGAGATCGGCGAACTGGACCGAAAAGCTGGGCATGGATTGGGGGGCGGTAAACCAGGACGCATATGAGGGATGAGCCTGGCTGCTCCAGTCTAAGTACAAAACGATCAGTCATGGGGATGCTGGTGGTGGGCACTGGGGAAAACGAATGGGGTGCCTAATAATGGCTGCAACCCCTCCACCCGCTTTGCCAGAGGAGCGGTTGACTTGCAGTATGTAATATCCCGAAGGGATGGCTGCCAGAATATCAGGGGAAGAGTCATCTGAGAGTCAGGTCTCGGTCAGAAACAAGAAGTCAGGCTGTTCCGATCCCAGGAGATAAAAGATATCTGACTGGTGACTGACCAGGGACCGGGTGTTAAGGTACATCACTGACAGAGAGGATTTTAAGGCTCTTACCGATGGAGAGGTGCAAGACTTGGGACCCAGTGCTGGTAGCCTGGCAGTTAGCGGGGGGGAAATGAGCTCCGGGAAGGATTTTCTAGCCGTGAACATTCCGAATAAGGTGAGCCTGGGGGATGACTCAGGGGGGGGGAATGCAGGGTCATGACATAAAATGAGGGAGGAGCGGGAATAAGTAAGGAAAGAGGCAGAGTGACATGCCCCTTGCCCCGGCCGGCCGCGGGCGGGCGCAGACGGGCTTAACTCAGGCGCAACTCCGGCGCGCCTACGTCGCGCACGCTGCGCTCGTCCGCTGCGCTGACACATACTGCCCATATAAATATGGCCAGAGCGTGGGTGGAGTGTCAGGGGTAGAGTATGGGGGAGGTCAGCCCAAGCAAAGATGGCGCCCGCTACCGCTGGGAACCCGCGATGCCGATCAGCCCCCAGCCAGCAGCTCACCTCTGAAACTGAAGACTCAGGTTAGTAACCTGCATAACGAAAAACACAGTGATAATACAATTTAAAATCAGTTCGTAGCATAAAAGCGCTGCCACTCGCAATCAGTGGGGTGAAGTGCAGGAGAATAATTGGAAGAGCTCTCTCAGCGTCCGCAAGCCAGCCCTCTGCCACGGGCTACTTGCAAACACTAGGCGAGGGGCAAGACGCGCTCCAAAATAGGGGCGGAGCGTGGGTGGAGTGTCAGGGGTAGAGTATGGTGGAGGTTAGCCCAAGCAAAGATGGCGCCCGCTACCGCTGGGAACCTGCGATGCCGATCAGCCCCCAGCCAGCAGCTCACCTCTGAAACTGAAGACTCAGGTTAGTAACCTGCATAACGAAAAACACAGTGATAAACTACATTGGTAGTACTAAGCAGCCAGTGCACGTCAGAATATTGCAGCACATAAGGGCAATGTTGCATAATGACCCTGCCTATCCTGTAGCCAGGCACTTTGCTCAATGTCATAACAAGGACATAAATTGTCTGTCATATTATGTTGTCAGTGCCATTCCTAATTTTAAGAGGGGTGGCAATAGAGAGCGTCAACTCCGACAACTTGAAACTAAATTCATACTAGAGTTTGACAGCAAGTGGCCTCAGGGATTGAACAATACAGAGGATATGCACACTTATCTATAGGGTCTCATCATCATTTATTTATTGTTGCCAACTAGTGTTAAAGAGTTTAAAACGGTTGTTATGCCACTTTGATTTATCTCTATATAATGGCCGTTCCTTTGAACAAGTCAGTACCCTTTCCTTGCCTCATCTTGATTACTATTTTACAATGTGCTCATTTTTAGCAATAAAGCTACCTTCGTATAATTTTATCAATTTTAATGTTTTACCCGGACGAAGTATCTTATCATTGATGAATTGTTATACATGCTTGCTATGAATTTATATATTGTATTTTATAATATTAATCAAGGTTTTATTATATTTATTGCACTGCACTTCTTTATGCTCATTTGCACATCACTGTTTTTTGCACTATCTTATTAGTCCTTTTAATAGGAATTGTTTGCACTATGCACTTTTATTGAGTACTTGGTTGCTTGGATTTATCCGGTTATCTTTATAACACACAAGAGTAGCGCAGATTTATTATGTTACATTGTAACATTGATACAATATGGATTTATCCAGTTAGTAATGTTTTGTATCTAATTAATTCGACTTTGCAAAAAACGCTATAATTTATAAAATTAATGTATGTGCAATACACGAACATTTAGAAATATTTTATAAATTATTTTAATAGCGACCAAAGCATGTATTGATGTCAGGTACAGAAGAAGTACTAGGCACAGTATGACAAAATAGTCTTTTTTCACTGCCTTTCAATCTTGTAAATGTTACTATAATGCAACTCAGGTGTGCACTTTCAATAATTGTATATAAAGAAAAAAATGGCGCAGTTTTAGCTGAATGTGATCAAGGGCTGCACAGCCCGAAATGCGTCGTCGTGAGGGGTGACAAATAAAGTACTTCTTGCCTGAAAAAACTCTGCTGCAGAGGCCTGAGTTTCCTTCTTCGCCAGGTGCTTGTCTGGAAGTGGTGGGAATCGTTTCGAATATATATATATATATATATATATATATATATATATATATATATATATATATATCCATCGCAAAAGTTTGTCTGATGTGAGTGAGCCCACACGAGTGAAGAGGAGTAACCTTGTTTATTCACCAAAGGACCAGCATTCAATAAAACAGCTCACAAGCTTCGCAAAAAATCAGGTCCTGTCAAGCCCAGCTCCTCTTCACTCGTGTGGGCTCACTCACATCAGACAAACTTTTGCGATGGATTTTTAGCGGCGCAGTCTGAGCCGCGAGTTGAGCCTCTCTGCACGGTGGTGCAGACCCGCTGGGACGTGAGAACGCCTCAGCGTTGGGGCGAGTGACACCTACCAAAAGAAATCAAGAGCATTTGGTAAGCAACGCACTAATGCTTCTGCCACCCACTTGGGGTTAATTTGGTGATACAGACAGCTTGGCAGTGGCAAACTTTGATGAAATATATACCAAACCACAAGATCCAGAAGGCCACAGGGTGGCCGCGCCCAAGGGGGCGGGACTTTTCAATTTAAGGTGGTTCATCCCTGGCCACACCTTGCTCCATTCCTATGCCTGCAGCTCCTGAGGAAATGCTATCAAGCATGAAACGCGTCGGGCTGGGCTTGACAGGACCTGATTTTTTGCGAAGCTTGTGAGCTGTTTTATTGAATGCTGGTCCTTTGGTGAATAAACAAGGTTACTCCTCTTCACTCGTGTGGGCTCACTCACATCAGACAAACTTTTGCGATGGATATATATATATATATATATATATATATATATATATATATATATATATATTACCTACTGGCGGTCGCCAGTAGGTATATATAGTTAGGATTTTTTTCCTATGGGATTTCTGAAAATTCTATGTTGAATAACTTTGGCGTTTGTGGACGGAATCGGCTGAAATTTTCAGGAAAATGGCACATTTTGTTTCTGAGCAGCCCCTGAAATTTTTTTGGGGGGGGGGGTTTGTCAAGGGGGGGGCCGAGAAAAAAGGGGGGTCCCAAAACACGTTTTTCACATTCATTTTTCCATAGGGCGGTTGGAATCACTTTTAGCTCGAACGGCTGAATGGATTTACACGAAACTTGGCAAACTTGCAGATATGATTTGCCCGACGTGCCTTTGCTATGTCTCAATATATGTGCTCCAGTGGATTTTGAGAAATTAACGTTTCAAAAAACAGATATATCTGTAACAGCGCTCCGGTTAGCGCTCCGGTTCGCGTACCTGACGCGTAACGGAACTTCGCTAGGAGAAGCGGATTGGCTCCCCGGTGACTGTGAACATTCTAAACAGTCCGGAGCGGCCGCCATCTTGTGTCTCGGTAGGATCGAGACACAAGATGTGGCAAAAACAGGGAAATGAGCATAAGGGGGCAGAGTACATCCTCCCTGACCCCCTAGGTTTGATGAGGGGAGTTTAAAATAGCCCCGCAGGGGGAAAAAAAAAATTATTATCTTTTTTTTGCGGGGGGGAGCGCTCGGTACGCGCACCGGGAAGCGGTCCGGGAAGCGTAATATTGGGAAAATAGGATGAAAGAATGTTCAAATATTGTATGTTTATTGATTGTTCTTTTTTTTTTTTTTTTTTTTTTTAAATTTAAGTACCAACATGTAGGTACCAATGCAGAGTCTAAAAATAGAAATACACCGTTTTCTTTGTACATATCTTGCATGTTGTTTCAGATGTTATTGGGGTATATGGAATTCATAGCGTAGTCTGTCAGGAAAGCAGAAACGCCATGGAGGCAGGAGATGATAAAGAGATGTTAAATACACATTGGAGATAATATAGTGGAAGAAAGGAAGTAACTATGAGCAAACTTACTATGTAACACAAAAAAGTTGCACAGTATATTTAAAGTCTGATTTTACATTATAATAAATTTGCTACTAGTTTAAAAAATACATATAAAAATGAATAATGTCGCACAATTTTTGAATTATTAAATATAAATTCATTTTTCTGATTCGTTTTCAAAATTAAAAAGAACTTCTAATAATTCAATGTCAGAAATTTTCTCATTTTCAATTAGGTAATCTACTGATTCTACACATTGCAGAAGTTCAAAGTCCTGTGATTCATCAAAGAATTCAGAGTTAATTTCTGTATCTTTGTTGCAATCTGCAACAATTTCGAAGTTATTTTTTTTCTCTCCTTCCATTTTTGTGCTGTAAAATGAATTTTAAAAAAATATATCAGTACAGATAGGGCACTGTTGGGTTTAAGTACAGACAGGTAGTTTGGTTTTTTAAACAGTGATTTTATCTTTGGGCAGTGTATGGTATCAGACTGGAAGTAGAAATATAAAAAAATGTATGTGATAAAGCCTAAGTTAATTCTTAATTATACAAGACAAGCCTAACTCCATCCATAACTAAAACAGAGAAGTCTATCTTATTCTATAACTATTACAGAGGGATAGTATATAACTATCAGAAAATGTTTTCCTAATTAACTTAAAGTACAGAACATACTTCAGTTTTTAAAATAACATCTTACCTTTCAAAAAGAAGTTTAAGTTCTCAGTTGAAATGCAGTTGATATGTACTTCAGGAAGTAGTAGTCAAAATGGCTGTGTTTCTCTCTCTTTCTTTATATATATTCAGGTACATAACCAATCAAATGTCATGAAATAATAGAAGATATTGAAAGTAGCATTTTGATTGGTTGTCAATTCTAACACTTCATAAGTGTTTTTGTTAGGTAATTTACCTCAGGATATTTAGTCAGGCTTACAGCATAATTTTCTCAATGGAATTCCATCAAATTTGGGTAAATGGTAGGGACTGCTATGTAGTAGGGCCTATTCTATATTTGATGAAAGTGTCTGTAGTGGTTTTTCTGTAAATTACTTTCCCACCTTTTTTTAATCGAGCGCTTACCGGTGCGCTCCCCGGTACGCGAACCGGCAGCGTTACGGGAGTCCTCCATTTTGTGTATCAGTAGAATTGAGACATAAGATGGAGGACAAACAATGTTCGGAATGGGTAGAAGGGGGCACGGTAGACACTTTGTGACCCTCTAGGTTTTCTGAGGGGGGATTAGGACGCTGATATATGCAAAAATAAAAAATAAAAAAATGTGTACATTTCGCAGGGGAGCGCCCGGTACGCGCACCGGTAAGCAAACCGGGGAGCGTACTTTGGTGAAAAAAAAAAAAAGTTAGAAAAAGATAAACGTTTTGAATGATCAGAGGTAGGGTAGCTCTGAAAAGAGCTATTGGGTTCTGTGGCTAATTTAGGTACCTACAAGTAGGTTCCAATGCACACTTTTAAATAAAGGACGAATATTCTATTCCCTTCATCGGAGAAGTGCACACCATCTCTTCTGTAGATGTCTTGAATGTTGTAACGCAAGTTATTGTTGTATATTAAACCCATTCCATAGTCTCTCATGTAAGCAGAAACAGATTTATTCACATGTTTCCGTTCCTTTCTCAAATTTGTTGGACCACTTACATTTCTGTCTTTGACATATATTGGAATATACCAAGGCAGTTTGGGGGAAAAGTGTAATCAATTGGAGAAAGGTGTTCTTTAAAAGCATTTCCAGACCAACCCCAGTCATAGTGCCCAAATCATTTCCACCACAGTGCACTATTAAGAGGTCAGGGTTTGGCAGATGCATACATTTTTTTTATTTAAAACATATAAAATATATTTTTGCATTAAAATAAGAATACATTTTACAGCTTTTGATATTTACTATTAAAAAACCATTGAAATTCACTGAAAAAAACCATAGGTTATAGACCATATATAGTTAGGAATTAGCATTTACAAAACCTTAAAAATTCACTGAAAAAACCATAGGTTATAGACTATATATAGTTAGGGATTAGCATTTACAAAACCTTATTTTACTCGCACAAAACCATTGAAATTCGCATATATAGTTAGTTACACTAACTATATATCGCGCACCCGCAATCCACTGCTAATGATGTCACATATTACATCATTCATGACCTGGTCAGTGACATCACTGATGACATCTCAAATGACATCACTGATGACATCACTGATGATATCTCATTTGACATTACTGATTACATCACTGATGATATCATTCATGTGATAATATGTTGAACCTCTTCAGACTCTAATATAACCTTACATACACTCAGTGTAAACAGACACTCACAGACTGTCACTCATCCATGGAGTTACTCACACACCTAGTCAGTCATGCAAAGAATCAATCACACCTCCATTTCCTCAACTATACAGTTATACACATCTTACTTATTCAAACATATACTAACACATATTTACTCTTTTATACAATCCTTGATTGAAGTTCACAATGATCCATACAGCCACTCACACATTCACTGGCTCTTATGCACAGTTATTTATATATGTCAACTCTCACATGTACTGTGTTTTACATATGTACTTACTTTGACATGTAGCACTGAGATATCCATTCACTCACCAATACACTCATGCACACAGTCAACTGCCCATACAGCTGTTTCCACAAGCACTTTTGAACTCATACATCTAGTGAATCAACTGCTCACACATCTATGCACAGAGTCATACCCCTCCCAGCCACCCACACACATACTCAGTCTCCCATACAAATACTTGGACAGCCAATCAATAACCCATATAGTTACTCATATAGCTACTGATTAACACATGCAGCAGTTTACAGAACAACAGACATAATGATGCACAAATTAAGACAGTGTAGTCACTAACCCATGCACTCAGTGAGACACATTTAATCACTCACTCATACAGTCAGTCATGCACCTACTAAATCCTTCATCGAGACACTTATACATCCACTCATTCTTCAATATGTAAGACATATTTTAACTTTACAGAAACATACAGTCACTGGATGTTGTCATCAGTGATTTCATCAGTGATGTCATCAGTGATGTCACTGACCATGTCATGAATGATGTAATATGCGACATCATTAGCAGTGGATTGCGGGTGCACGATATATAGTTAGTGGAACTAACTATATATGCGAATTTCAATGGTTTTGTGCGAGTAAAATAAGGTTTTGTAAATGCTAATCCCTAACTATATATGGTCTATAACCTATGGTTTTTTCAGTGAATATATATATATATATATATATATATATATATATATATATATATATATATATATATATATATATATATATATATATATATATATATTCACAGAAAAAACCATAGGTTATAGTGGATATATAGTTAGGAATTTGCATTTACAAAACCTTGAAAATTCAATGAAAAAACCATAGGTTATAGGCCATATATAGTTAGGAATTCGCATTTACAAAACCTTATTTTACTCGCATAAAACCATTGAAATTCCATATATAGTTATAAGCGCTAACTATATATCGCGCACCCGCAATCCACTGCTGATGATGTCACATATTACATCATTCATGACATGGTCAGTGACATCACTGATGACATCACTGATGACATCTCAAATGACATCACTGATGACAACTCAAATGACATCACTGATGACATCTCAAATGACATCACTGATGACATCACTGATCACAACATCCAGTGATTGTATGTGTCTGTAAAGTTTAAATATGTTTCACATATTGAAGAATGAGTGGATGTATAAGTGTCTGGATGAAGAATTTAGTAGGTGCATGACTGACTGTATGAGTGAGTGATTAAATGTGTCTCACTGAGTGCATGGGTTAGTGACTAAACTGTCTTAATTTGTGCATCAGTATGTTTGTTGTTGTGTAAGCTGCTGCATGTGTTGATCAGTAGCTATAAGAGTGGCCATATGGGTTATTGATTGGTTGCCCAAGTATTTGAATGGGAGGCTGAGTGTGTGTGTGGGTGGCTGGGAGGTGCGTGACTCTGTGCATAGATGTGTAAGCAGTTGATTCACTAGGAGTATGAGTTCAAGAGTGCATGTGGAAACAGCTATATGGGCGGTTGACTGTGCATGGGTGTGTTGGTGAGTGAATGGATTTCTCATTGCTACATGTGCAAGTAAGTACGTATGTAAAACACAATACATGTGAGAGTTGAGATATATAAATAACTGAACATAAGAGCCAGTGAATGTGTGAGTGGCTGTATCGATCACTGTGAGCTTGTATCAGGGATTATATAAGAGAATAAATATGTGTTATTATATGTTTGAATAAGTAAGATGTGTATAACTTTATAGTTGAGGAAATGGAGGTGTGATTGATTCTTTGCATGACTGACTAGGTGTGTGAGTAACTCCATGGATGAGTGACAGTCTGTGAGTGTCTGTTTATACTGAGTGTATGTAAGGTTATATTAGAATCTGAAGAGGTTCATTGTATTATCACATGAGTGATGTGATCAGTGATGACAAATGAGATGTCATCAGTGATGTCATCAGTGATGTCATTTGAGATGTCATCAGTGATGTCATTTGAGTTGTCATCAGTGATGTCATTTGAGATGTCATCAGTGATGTCATCAGTGATGTCACTGACCATGTCATGAATGATGTAATATGTGACATCATCAGCAGTGGATTGCGGGTGCGCGATATATAGTTAGCGCTTATAACTATATATGGAATTTCAATGGTTTTATGCGAGTAAAATAAGGTTTTGTAAATGCGAATTCCTAACTATATATGGCCTATAACCTATGGTTTTTTCATTGAATTTTCAAGGTTTTGTAAATGCAAATTCCTAACTATATATCCACTATAACCTATGGTTTTTTCTGTGAATTTCATTGGTTTTTTAATAGCAAATATGAAAAGCTTTAAAATGTCAAGTACGTGATAGATAAAAACATTTTCGTATTTATGCACGCTGATGTGCTTTGAACGCTGCACCCCCCCCCCCTCCCCTCTTTTGCCTTAGTAGTACTCTCTCTTTGCAGATACTGAAGGGTAGTTAACGCAGGCCTTTACCCCCGTTGTAATCCGTCGTGCCTCCTTGTCTCTCCATTTGATTGATTGTTGTCCAAGCATTTACTGTTTTAGAATTGGTTCTCTTTGGATCATTCTCTATTTACAAACAAGCACAAAGTCGCAATACTCTGTTTAGTCTTTGCAGATAGTGAAAAATCGTGTAAAAAAATAAAAGTAATCGAGCAAAATCAGTAGGCCACTAATTGGATCTCTTTTTGACCTCGCTAAAATAGAAATATTAGGAACAACCCTTCATGAGAAATACGAAAATAGTGAGATGAACTGAGCTCCACACCATGAGGGCTGCAAGACAGCTCGGCTCCATCACCCATCCCGCACAAAATAACGACAAACCCTATTCAAATATTAAAAATATAGACAACACACCAGCAAAGAAACAGGGTAAAACATTTTATTAAAAAACTATTTACATAACGTTGGTTTATAAGATGATGTCAGTAGTGGACCGATGTGTGAATAGATCGAAAATAGCACAAGGCTCCAAGATCCGGATGGCAAGCTCCTGGATGTTGGGTGCCATAGTTTAGAGTTCTGAATTTCAGCCTTTTTCAATGCCTGTGCTTTATTGAATCAAAATGGCGGCTTGACACAAAGCTGACTCAAGCGTTGTTACTGATGCTATGCAGACCAAAACTGGTTTTCAGTTTGTACATTTTTCTAGATTTTTCAATCCAAGTTTGGTTGACTTTGTAGAACGATGGCTTCAGATTTTCAACATACGGTGTGGTGGCGCTGACTGGGAGGGGGCGCTTCGCTCCTGCCCCCTCCCCAAGTAAGATTTTCATACGTGAAAGTACGTTAATGGTTTTGGTCCCTGAGATGCTTCGATGTCACTACCATTCTCAAATAGCATAAGTTCTGGATGTTGGGTGCCATAGTTAAGAGTTCTGAGCAGTGCTTGTAACACTGTCTGAAGCTTATTTCCACCTACTGCAGCTTCACTATTCTCAAAGTAAGTGAGTGTCGTTTGTGGACCTGACTGCATTAGAAAACAATGTGATATGTTACCTTCCTAAACAGCTTGACGGAGGCCCCTGAGGGGCGGTGTGATGGCCATGGACTCGGAGAAGACGCTTGGCTCCGACACCCTCCCCAAGTCTTATAGCACTGGTGTAGCCTGAGATCGCCCCCGACATAGGCGGCCGGCTCCCGGGGTCCGGCGGAACTTTTTGCCTTTTGATGACTCTTCAATTCTGGACCTTGTCCCACAATCCGTTTGACCTGAAGACAAGCTGTAGTGGGGCGCCCCTTTATCGTTTTAGTTGCCATTCCGCCCGCTTTTGCTACACTGTGCCTCTTCCGCCATTCAGCTGTTTACCGCCCGCTCTTGCGACTACAGCGTCTCGCTCACCATGTAGTTGAGATGCGCCCGCTCTTGCGGTGCAGCGATAGGCGGCTGCCACAGGACTCTCAAAATGGCGGCCGGCTCTTCGGTTTTGGGCCTGGTCCACTAAAATGGCCCTGGGACACCTTGGAACTCGGACGCTTGTCTGCTAGGGCTTGGGTCCCATTCTCGAAAAGCGTCCCCTCAGCCGTGAAGATTCTACAAAAGTCTTGGGGGCCTCCGACTCCCGCAGGCTTCTGGTGGGGAGCGGCTGCCATGATTGCTCGTGGAATGGCCACGACGGAGCTACGAGATGGTAGTGGTCTCATGCTGACGCCAGCTTTAGTCTGAAACATCCAGAAACACTGTAGACTACCAATTCGATCAGTTCCGGTAGCGCCCCAACATGACCCGGAAGAGAAGAACTTGCCCTCCCCTCTTTGACTGATGGTTCTTGTTGCCTGTCCCCTCTGTTGTCATTTAACAGAACTTTTTGGACTGCTGAAAGGGGTTGTGTTCTGAACGCTGGTTGGTGGAGACATTTAGACTATATTCTTGACCTACGTTGTCGCGTAATGCGTTTTATGACACGCCGCGTTAGCGCACCCGGAAGTGATCCGAGGCGCGGCGCGCAGCGCGTAACGTAAGCATAACAGGTCATGTGACTTGTTAATAAAACTTTTCATTGGTTCATTTTACTTTTGTTAATTTAATGATGAAAAGCTTGGTCATATGACCTAAAAATTACGCTTTTTATTATTTTCGAACAATATTTTTTTTTCAAACATATGTTATAATATTCCAGGCTAATGTACTTTCCCGGAAAATTTACAACTGTCTTGCAAGTAAAATATATTCCTTTTTCGAGAAAAAGGGCGTTTCTTCCTTCCATGACGGAGCCGTTGAGTAAAAGAGATTCGGCCTGCTGTCTTAGTCGCCGATACGCCTGATTATCAGATTCTTATCGATCACTTTATGTTGCAGACATGAAAAACACAACTGCCCTTGACCATTTATCTTTACTGCGTTCCTACATATTATACCTTTTATCCGTCATGTAATTGGACTGCTTTATTTCACTTGCCTTTTACTGATTCGAAAACAGTCACTAAAAGTAAAAACTTTACAAATGAAAATACTACTACCGTGTTTTGTTTTAAAAACCTTTATTGTGAAAATGTCAGTATACAAATACGGGCCTATAACCACGTGGGCCGGCCACGGAGCAAACTGAAATCGTATATGATGAGGAGACATTTACACTGTAGAAGAACGTAACGAGCGGGCCATTAGGTGACAAGAACAAAGGTGTCCAACAGTTGCGGAATCGGTGGACGTACATTTTGTAGTTAAAATACGACAGGGCCACTTACAATAACATTTTCTAGATATACATTTGCGGGCAAGGAGTTACGAGTCCCATTTATACCGGCGCCATTTTGGGCGAGGCCGGGCAGGTCCAAGATATAGTCAAAATGTCTCCACCAACCATCGGCCAGACCAGAACCCCTTTCGGCCCTTTATGCTACAAGATGGTGTCTTCCATTCAGAAAATATTGGTGGCAGCATTTTTAAAGGAAACAGAAACAGCCGTTCTCCTAGTGAGTTTCACATTGTTACATTTAGGAAGAATGTTGAAGAGTAGTATGTGGAAAATCTGAAGCCATTTTTCTACAAACTCTCAATCAGACTTGGATGGAAAAAAAAAACCTGAAGAATGTACAAACTGAAAACCAATTTTTGTCTGTATAGCACCAACAGTAACGCTTGAGTCAGCTTTGTGTCAAGCCGCCATTTTCATTCAATCAATAGCGTCCCCCTGCACACATTCAGGGACCTGGTCGTGTCTTCAGATGAAACGCATTGTAGGAAAAGAAGCAGAAAGGAAAAGGAAAAAAGTTCCGCCGGACCTAGTGAAGCTGCAGCAGGTGCAAATAAGCTTCAGACAGTCTTACAAGCACTGCTCAGAACTCTCAACTGAGGCACTCAACATCCAGGACTTGCCATTCGGATCTTGGCGCCTTGTATTTTTGTTTTGTTTTTGATGGAGGGGAAACAACAAAAAACAGGCATTGAAAAAGGCTCAACAGGAGCAAAAAAAAAATTACTTCTTGGGTGCATTAGGGCACTTATGGTTTTCGAACACCATATTAATCAAATTGATGCTCATGTTCCCATACGACAACATTGCACCGCAATCTATACAAGTAAACCTCATATGTTGGAAATTTGGTTGAATATTTGGCACAGTTTCCTGTGCCTCTCTTCCTGACAAAGACATTGATGAGGTAGATCTGGCCACAGGAGTTGTCGGGGGATTGTCTTGTAGGTCCCTTAACTTAAGTGCGGCAACTTGCTGGACACAACATCGGGGCCATCCAGATCTCGGCGCGTTCGACTCACTGTACCGCAACAGTGACCGCAACTCAGCTGGACACGCCGTCTTTCGGCGCAGCATTGTAGGATGCCACACCAGTGCGGCAATTTGCTGGACACCACCTCGGTGCCATCCGGATCTCGGCGCGTTCGAGTCACTGTACCGCAACAGTGACCGCAATTCAGCTGGACACGCCGTCTTTCGGCGCAGCATTGTAGGATGGCCACACCAGTGCGGCAATTTGCTGGACACCACCTCGGTGCCATCCGGATCTCGGCGCGTTCGAGTCACTGTACCGCAACAGTGACCGCAATTCAGCTGGACACGCCGTCTTTCGGCGCAGCATTGTAGGATGGCCACACCAGTGCGGCAATTAGCTGGACACCACCTCGGTGCCATCCGGATCTCGGCGCGTTCGAGTCACTGTACCGCAACAGTGACCGCAACTCAGCTGGACACGCCGTCTTTCGGCGCAGCATTGTAGGATGGCCACACCAGTGCGGCAATTTGCTGGACACCACCTCGGTACCATCCGGATCTCGGCCCGTTGTGCTGCCTTCGGCCTATTCGCACATCGGTCCGCTACTGACGCCGCCTCACGTGCCAACGGATTTTCTACGCTTTTTGTAGCCCTATGCCGCATAACAGGTCATGTGACTTGTTTATAAAACTTTTCATTGGTTCATTTTACTTTTGGTTTCCTAAAGATGTAAGGCTTGGTCATATGACCTAAAAATAACACTTTTCATTGGTTTAGAACATTTTTTTTTCCCAAACGATGAAAGCCCCACCTTGTTTCTGGATCATTCAGACTGAAGCTGGCGTCAGCATGAGAGCACCACCATCTCGTGGCTCCGTCGTGGTCATTCCGCGAGCAATCATGGCAGCCGCTCCCCACCGGAAGCCTGCGGGAGTCGGGGGCCCCCCAAGACTTTTATACAATCTTCACGGCTGAGGGGACGCTTTTCGTGAATGGAGCCCAAGCCCTAGCAGGCAAGCGTCCGAGTTCCAAAGTGTCCCAGGGCCATTTCAGTGGACCAGGCCTAAAACCGAGGAGCTGTCCGCCATTTTAAGAGCCATGTGGCAGCCGCCTATCGCTGCACTGCAAGAGTGGGAGCAACGCAACAACATGGTGAGCGAGACGCTGTGGCCGCAAGAGCGAGCGCAACTCAGCTAGATGGCCGCCACCTGGGGAGGCCCGTTCACGCCGGCTCCCCCACGCCCCCCCCCCGGGCCGTCGCACACCAATTTTCGGAGCAGCATTGTAGGATACCAAAACCAGTGCGGCAGTTTACTGGACATCACCTGGGTGCCTGTCGTACAAGTTGTGTCAGCCATGTGACACTGGACACAGACCGCTACTGACGAGGCCTCCCCCCGCACCACCCGGGACGCCCCACGCTGTTTTTCTGTGCTGCATTGTTGGATCCCTAAACCAGTGCGGCACCCAGGCGACATCACCTGGGTGCCGTCCAGAACTCTGCACGTTGTGCTGCCTTGGGACTATTCGCACAACAGACCGCTACTGACGAGGCCTCCCCCCGCCCCACCCGGGACGCCCCACGCCAATTTTCGGAGCAGCATTGTAGGATCCCTAAACCAGTGCGGCACCCAGGCGACATCACCTGGGTGCCGTCCAGAACTCTGCACGTTGTGCTGCCTTGGGACTATTCGCACAAAAGACAGCTTCTAACCATTGTTGCTTTTTGTGTTGAGAAATGTTTAAATGTTTTTAGTTTTTGTTCAGTTCGTTAAAGTTAGTAGTTAATAAAGTTTTATAACCTTACTTTCTTGGAGTGTTATCTATTTTTTTTTTAAAACGGGTGAATGGGGCCTTGAATCGGGTTATTGTCATGTGTGGGCTTTGGAAGTGTGTTGCTGCAGGATCGGACATTTCAAACTCAAATGCACGTTCTTTTTCTTACCTTTCCGAAGCATGGAGCGCAATAGCAGGCAGAGAAAGGATGATGCACGTGTTGAACACTACCTGACCTGGCAAGTTGCTGGCAGTGCCCCCCCGCCCGCTCCTGAAAGAGGGCACACACACACCGCCGCCCCGAGTACTTCACAAATCTTTAAAAGACCATGAGCTTGTTCATGAGGCTTAAATGGTTTATCACCTCTTCTAGAACCCCTGCATCGACCCTCTGACGTTTCATGGAAAAATTACCATGTAACACAATACCAAGCCCTGTCAGCTGAAACCCCCAAGGAATCGTGGGGCATATTATCAAGGGGGTTTATCTCCGCTTTTTTGGCTTTAAAAGCCATGAAAGCGGAGATAACATTATTTCCCTATTACCAAGCTGTCGCTAACACCAGTTAGTGACAGCTAAAAGGAGATAGCGACCATCTTGGGCCCCGCTTTGCATGTCAGTGATACTTATCACTAATGACATGCAAAGTGGCGTGCCAAGATGTTAGCGACTGGAAACAGTCCCTAACATCGCTACCTTCTATTACCAACTTTTGGAGATATTCGCGCTAAGCGCGAATATCTCCAAAATCTAACACCTGCCCTGAGCAGTTCTTAGCCATGTTATCCAATGGGAGGTGGATAACATGGCTAAGAGCATTAGGTCGATAATACATGAATATCGCTGACTTTTCTGCGATAATAGCAAGGTTTATCTGCGATAAAAATCGCCGATGTGCGGCGATAATTTTTGTCTCTAAACAAGTTAGAGACAAAAATTATCGCTAGTTGTTCGTAATATGCCCCCGGGTTTTTGCTTGCAGAAATCGGGAGGCGGGAGACTAGCACTGAAATCAGTAGTCACACGCCTGAATCAGGAGGATTGGCATGTCTGAATTCTCTACAGCTGGGGCCATAAACTACATCCGCAGGGTTAGGTGATAGCCTGGGACCAGCCTGGCATCTAAAATGGCTGCCGTGCACGACAAAATTGTGGCATTCGAAAAAAGGCAAGATGGCGCAGCCGCTGGAAGAGATGTATCAACATATATCAGCCTCCTCAGCCACCCTCAGGAAACATAGGGGATTAGGATACATCTCCCGCACCCCCTTATACCTAGTACTTTAATTAACGAAGCACAAAATGGCGAATTCCCGTTTCGCTACCAGTTTGCGGCCCAGTTCGCGGCCCGTGAAGCGCTTCTACCGTGAAAAATCATTTTTTTTTTTTTTTTCCCCACGGGACCCTGTAATAACCCCAACAACATTCCTAGGGGGTCAAGAGGGGGATACCTTGCCCCCTTTCATTAAATTCCCCCTTAGTTTTTCACCTTTTCTTCTCTCTCGATCCTACCGAGAGACAAGATGGCGGCCGCTCCGGACTGTCATGCAGCAAAAAAAAAAAAAAAGCTCACGCACAGCCGCTGGAAGAGATGTATCAACATATATCAGCCTCCTCAGCCACCCTCAGGAAACATAGGGGATTAGGATACGTCTCCCGCACCCACTTATAACTAGTAATTTAATTAACGAAGCACAAAATGGCGAATTCCCGTTTCGCTACCAGTTCGCGGCCGCGCTTCTACCGTGAAAAATCTTTTTTTTTTTATTTTCCCCACGGGACCCTTTAATAACCCCAACAACATTCCTAGGGGGTCAAGAGGGGGATACCTTGCCCCCTTTCATTAAATTCCCCTTCGTTTTCCACCTCTTCTTCTCTCTCGATCCTACCGAGAGACAAGATGGCGTCCGCTCCGGACTGTTTAGAATGTTGACAGACACCGGAGAGCCAATCAGCTTTCTGCGCGCAAAGTTCCGATAAGCGAAAAGTAAGCGGACCGGATCGCTGCCCGGAGCGCTGTTACAGATATATATCTTGGTTTGAACGTTAATTTCTCAAAAACTACTGGAGCACATATATTGAGACCTAGCAAAGGCACATCGGGCTAACAGTCCCTACAATTTTGCCAAGTTTCGTGCAAATCCATTCAGCCGTTCGAGCTAAAAGTGAGTCCAACCGCCCTATGGAAAACTCAATGCAAAAAACGCGTTTTGGGACCCCCCTTTTTTCTCAGCCCCCCCTTGACGAAACCCCACCAAATTTTCAGGGGCTGCTCAGAAACAAAATGTTCCATTTTCCTGAAAATTTCAGCCGATTCCGTCCACAAACGCCAAAGTTATTAGACATAGAATTTTCAAAAGTCCCATAGAGAAAAAATTCTAACTATATATACCTACTGGCGATAGCCAGTAGGTAATATATATATATATATATATATATATATATATATATATTCTCCTAAAGTACCCGTTTTTCTCAGGAACCACTCGGACACCCAGATTGCTGCAATTTATTTATTTAGAAAGTAAAAAACAACGCGTTTGGCGCGTGGTTTTTTACTTGCTAAATAAATGAATTGCAGCAATCTGGGTGTCCGAGTGGTTCCTGAGAAAAACGGGTACTTTAGGAGAGCATATGAAGAATTGCTGGTATTCTGGCTCGGACCACCTGCGACAGCCCTGTACTCCATAACCGAAAACTGAGGATTGAAAAAAAATTATATATCTATATTCTTCGTTCCAGTATATTCTTAAAAGCTAGCCACAAGATGGTTGCAATAAGTAAAGCCGGTGACCTCAAGAGCTCATATATCAAAACCAATTACAAAGATTATTGCCTGATATTGCCAGCCACCCAATGATTGCCAATGATCTATTCCAAGTTTAACTGATTGAGAGACTCGCCTTCTCTCAGGTGGTAAATTTTGTGAAAGAAAACTCAGTTTTTGCGACCAAACTGGTCTCAACACTGGCGGAGGAACTGCATCCGCCCTCATCCCCATCTGGCCACAAATTATAGAAAGGGAGCACTATGAGCACTTGAACATTTGACCCAAGGAACTTAGTCGTCCCCTACCTGTCTCGCAAACTTCTCATTGACAACATCAAATGGAGTATGAAGCCTGGATGTGATCTTGGATGCCAACTTTTCCACAGAAGATAATATTACAGTGTTTTACCACATTGCCAATTTTATTTATATCAATCTACAGGATTCATAACTCTGCATCTGCAAAGCTGGCGAAATATATTAGACTGTCAATGTAAGTAGATGTGGAGTGAAGAATAGCAAATTGATACTTTATACACTTGCTTTGACACTATAGTGTTAGCCTCTATTCTAGATTCAATCTTTTTATAAGTCAATATAAAAAAGTTGCTGTTTTGGCATACAACCCTGCTGCAAATTTATCTTCCATGTACCTAAAAACTTGTGTGACACGAAGATCTTCAGAAATCAAATCTATATCAACTCGCACCAGCACACTTTGATTATACCCTACCTGGTGAGCGCAGCGCCTTGGCGGAGGTCCAGGGATATCCACCTTAGACCAGGTATTCTTCTTGATATTGTAGATATACAGTTCATTATAGAGGAAAGTCTGCAATGGAGAATGAAAAGAATACTAGAATTATAATTTTCAAAATAACAAAACGAAAAAAAAAAAAAAGATCATGACCATAAGTGGAGACTTTGAATGAAAAGCAGCCCATACATGCAGGTTGAAATACATTCAGATGGCCTAGAAAAAGAACCCTTGATGTACAGGCACTTCCAACAGAGGATGAGCGCTTGTTCACTGTATTTCGTTTAAAGAAAAACAAAATGTCAAATATCACCAAGAAACTATACAAGATTACACAAAGGCCACTTTGCACAAAGAAGATGCCTTATTTAAAGTCAGCATTAAATGGATACAGAGAACAACATACTGCCTACATCACCGCTTGAAAAAATTACTATCAGAGGCAAACTGAAACTTGGGTACAGACAAGTCTGTTCCTCGGAAAGGCATGTAGTTGTAGGGCACGTCATTTGCATGACTTGTTCCAAAAATGCACAGTAATCTAAATCTCATCCTTGGGTTGAAGAAGTCTTTTTGCAACTTGAATAGATCACCTCACACTGATGTTTCCAAAACAGACAATGTTGCTTTGTTTTTTTTGCGTGGATGTGTTATTACTGTAGGAGCAGCTGCAGCACCATATTACCTTTATTGTACCACAACCTTCCTGTGGCACCTGTAACTTATCCACATGTGTAGACAACACCATTGTGTTTAGTATCTTGATATGTGTGCTACACTGGTTTGGCACTTTAGTGGAGAGGCAACACCATTTAAGCTGCTGCACCTTAGGGTTTCCATGTGTGGATAAAGTTTGGAGTGCAACTTGGAGTCTTGCTTGCTGTAGGGATGGGACCTGCACTTAGTACTGAAGTCGCTTTATGGTTGGTTCCAAATATCGGGCTATGAAGACACCTCTGGACTCCACAGAATTAGATAGTGATTGGGAGGGCTGCTGCTTTGTGCACTCCAAATCTCGAGGTCAGCCAACAGTTTCTGCGAAGAATAGGTTGCCATGCTAGAAAACATGTGAACCAAAGGTTTGCTCTGACCTAGTCATTACACAGTTAGTGCTATACACAAAATAGAAATGTATTTTAGGTTAGTCAAGAGTACTAGTAGTGAGAGACTACACAAGTCCTTTCAAAGGCCAAAAAGTAAAGGTGCTAGTGTTGAGATCCCTCTCAATAGAAAGCCCAGAAAAGCATTTCCCCACAGACTCTGGATTTCAGTTGAAGAGGCCAGAGGTGCTGACAAAGAGGAGGATTAGTCACACTGTCTACAGTTCAATGATTACAGCACGTGGCTTCAAGACAGCAATACCGGTCACATTTACTGCAATTTAAGTGGGGTGCATTTGCAAAATCAATGGCAAGCCTGCTCCAATGTATCTTGATGATTATAATGAAAAGCAGTCCATTTACTCACATTATTCGTTGTGTGTGCTTAAGAGTTCAAGTACAGTGTGTTGAATTTGATATTATTTTCAATTGCAATTTATTAGAACAGTAAGCATTATTTTGAATAGTAATCTTGAACATAAAGGTCAGGAAGACATCTAGTACATAGGAGGAACTGTAAAGTAAGCTGTTTGGTGTTTAAGAACAGCAAGGGTAAACAGGCATTTGAAATAGCATACTGAAAAGTATATACAATCACAACAGAAAAACAATCGTAGCGTATTTACATTTTGAGGCCCTTGCATGTGAAATTCTTAATCTGCGTGGCATTCCAATTTAAAACATACATGTTTTTAGCTTAGATTTAACGTCTTGTTGTGAAGAAGAGGTCCCAATGTTCAGTGCTACAGCATTAGAGTAGTTCAGTGGCTGTGTCTAAGAAGATGAAAAGATTGGAATCCGGATGGGCACACAGTGGTTTTGGTGCGAAAAGAATTGCAAATTAGCGGATCCTGAGTTGAGTCAGGGGACTTACTGATAAAGAGTCTCCATGTAGGTCTTTGAAGGTCAGCTTCATACGTTTGTAGAGAGTTCTGTTCAGGAGAAAACTAACCAACTTGATGTTGGTATGATGATTTGGGGAGGTTTGTGAGGGCAAATGAAAAGTACTCTAGTGGCAATGCTTAGAACTAGGTCAATGGGAAGGAAAGCATGATGAGGGGTACCCACTAATAGACTGTTAATAACCAGTTTGTTGATTAGTTCTCTTACATAGTGGAAAGGGATATAAAAGACGCATTCTGCATATATTTAAGATTTGATATCTATATGCAGTGGCATCTGAGGTAATTAATTAATTTTTGCACATTGAGTAAATGAAGAATACTCTTAGGACTATGGCCAATAATGCAAAAGTGAGTGTGTCCAGTAGGGAGCAGATGGAGCTAAGAGTGGAGGGAATTGTAGCAGCGGAACGAAAGAATAGAACTACGGATTTAGAAGAGTTCAGCAAAAGGGAGTGTAAAGCCACCCAGTGACGAATAGCAATAAAATAGTCTGATATCTGAGACTGTGTATGAGGAAAATCTAGATGTGGCCAGCATTGAGGCTGTAGAAGTACCTAGACAATGTAATGGAATCACAAAGTGAAGTGGTGAAGTTGAGGAGAGAAGGGGCCCCCTGTACAGAGGTTATGGGGACACAACTAGTAAAAGGATAGGTGGGCTCCGACGGATTGCCAGTCTACAGTGAAAGGTTGGCTTGGGAACATAGCAAACTAATAAACAAGAGAGTGGCGAATAAGGTAAGTGGGGTTGAAAACAGCTAAAAATACAGGAGAAGGAGGATGGCTGTGATGTGTGGCGACAATGTAGGTAGCTATGTGTGTTGGGCAAGGGGGTCCTCGGTTAATTCTTAAACTGTCAACCTTGAGCGAAAGGTTTGCTGAAGTGCAGTCTCTCTTCACCCGGATCAGTGGCCTCCTCTACTATTCCCAGAGTTATCGCCTTTTCCTCTCTACGTTCACATTCACAGAACAATTCCCTAAATACTCTTTGATCCTGCTCCCCAACTCCTGACGAATCTTGTGTGCATTTTTGGGCTCAAGCCACACTGCCTTTTTATCTTGTTTTCCTCTTATCTGATACTCTGCATTGCGTGCTTCTTCCTTCAGCCCCATACAAATGTGTTACACCATCAAACTTTAGCAGCGGTGCAGTAGGCTTGATTTTATTCAGCAGCTCTGCTATGTAGACATCACTATGTGATTTACATAGGTCTCTTTCCCCAGTGGCCAGTTTCTACATAACATGGATGATGTTTCCAATGGTAACTGACAAGTGTCACACCAGTTTTGTGTTGTTGCCCTTTACTACAATTACTAATTTGCAAATTTGTATCAGCAGGGCTGATTTTTGTGTCTTTAATAAGCATTATGAACTGAGGGAAGAATATTTCACCTCCAGAATGGTTAATTTGCAACCAAACTGCAGCGAGCAGACAGAGGCTGAAGATTTAATTGATTTAAAGGCGATGTTGATATTTTTATTATGTTTCCATTGGGAACTACCAAACCCCTTTATGTACCATACTTTACACACGTCCTAGTGACATATCTGGGTCTACCCCATTGTTTTGTAACCCCAGAGGCTAAAGAAACAGCATGTAAGAGAAAAATTCAAAAGTTGTCATAAGGGCAGAATCACAAGGAGAATGAGGATGGAGAAAGCTGGACAGAGGCACCAAAAAGCTGGTTATGAAAATAACCTTCTAAAAGACTTTTAGATGGAACTTCACTAAAAATATGTTAACACTCAACACTGAAAGAACCTACAATAATAGAAGAAAGATACAGAGAGAACGCCAAAGATTGTAGGCCCAAAAGTGAATGCAAAAAACAAAAAAAACTGTTTTGATAAAGACACAGACCACGAGGTTTGAAGAACAATTAAATCAACATAAAGTCTTTCTTCTGTGAACTTTAACAAAGGTAACCAAAACAAGCAATGGCAAAGCCAATCAGTCTCACCTACAAAATGACAGAGGTAATTGTTTGTTGTTGTTAATTTTTGTTAGAGATCAGAGTTGGATTGGTACCTAATAAGAAAAGAAAATGTGCAAAAGAAAGTTTTTTTGTGGTTTTTTAGGTTTTGCCTCGCCAAAAAGATGCGCTCTGCGCATCTTTTTTGCGCAGCAAAAACCTAATGAGAACTGTAGTGTGGCTTTGGGTCGGCCCTCGTCATTCATTGGCTGGCTCCATAAATGGAGCCTAGCCATTGGATGAGGGGCCTGTCCGTCAATGCCGGACCAGACACGGGGGCGTTCCCGAGATTCTTTGGCTTTTGCCGACGTCACGCGACGTCAGCCGAAAGCCGGGAATGCCCCCGAATCCGGTCCGGCATTGAAGGCACCCGGAAGAAGTCCAGGTGAGTGCTTGCTTTAATTTCCCGCTGTTCCCACCCCCTCTCCTGCTCGCAGCGTCTCCCGTCCCCGTTCCCGCCCCCCTCCCGCTGGTGACCGTGCTTTCCTGTTGTCTCAGCCAGGCCCGCTCCCCGCAGACTCCCCTCCCCCTGGTCTCCGTTGTTCCCACCCCCTCTCCTGCTCGCAGCGTCTCCCGTCCCCGTTCCCGCCCCCCTCCCGCTGGTGACCGTGCTTTCCTGTTGTCTCAGCCAGGCCCGCTCCCCGCAGACTCCCCTCCCCCTGGTCTCTCCCTCTCGGCGCTTCTCGCTCTGCGCGCTCCTCTGCCCTGTAACCTCCCACCTCCCTGCACTCTCACTCCCAGCTCGCCTCCATCCAGTCTCCCTCCTCCCTCTACCCTCCCGTCCCCAGCCCGCCTGCCTGAGCTAGAGACGGGCCGCCGCGCTGCCCGCGGCGACCCGGAAGTGACCGGCCGGCCGGCCAATCCTCGCGCGGCCGGCCGGAAGTGCCCACCCCCCGCAGCCCGGGGGAAGAAGGAAGTATGGCGGCGCCCGCGGGGCTCCCGTGGCCTGGAAGGAGCCCCGGGAGATGCGGAGGACGTTGCCGGTCTCCCATGCCAAAGAGGGAGACCGGAGAAGTGCCAGCGAGATTGCCGCCGTCGATGTTGCCGGTCTCCCATGCCGAAAAGGGAGACCGGAGAAGTGCCGCCGTCCCAAGGTGCAGGTGAGTTGATCTGCTTGCACAGGAGGAGCCCCGGGGAAAGAGAACGTCCCTCCTCGGCCCCGGAGAGTCACGAGGAGCGGGAGCTCTCGTCCAGCAGCCGCCGGACCCGGTGATATTTGACTTCATATTGCATTCTTATAATTCAGAGTTACTTGCCATTCTGAGATTGCTTGAGGCTCTGTAGGCTTTTAGATAGTGCTTGAAGATAGAGACGTTGTAAGAACCGGTACAACTGTCTAAAGGAAATAGTCTTGTATGCCCTATATATTTCCTTGCAGACAATTTTACTAATCCTTAAGTTTAGGACTCCAGAAAACAGACTCTTTGCCAATTAATTTGAAGTTTTGCATGTCGATTAAGAGTTCCATCCACCTTAATTGAGGAAATACGAGTGTTCCCGTCTTCGTTTTGCATACTTTATTCATCAATTTATACCTGAGGAGTTGATTTACTTGTGCTGGGTGCCTGGCTCTTATCAGGATCAGCCAGGCTTTACTGAAGAAAGCAGGTGTCACGAGATTCCCTCTTTCAAATAGACTTGGATGGTGTTTTACCTTTCAAACTGTTTGTTACTCCTTTACTTTGGATCCATCCAGTGTGAATGGACTGACTTGTAGCCGCCACAATAGGTTTCGCCTACAAGGCAGCGCTTTCACTCTCTGTTGCAAGATGTATTGCTAACTTACAGTGAGCTTGTACCCTGCCTTTCGCTTACCATGGGCCGACTTATTCTCTCTCTTATTTGCTTACTTCCTACTAGCATGTGCGCGCTTTCCTGCTCTTTTTAAGTTTGTTTATCCCATGGAGCAGGTCCTTACACTGCTCGCTATTTCAGCGCTACTTTTTTTTTCTTTTTGTTTTAGCACTCCAGGAGAGTGCATGTTATCTGTCTCACTAAACCTCATCTCTCCCCCTCTGTGCGCTGCTCTCTCACCTCTGTGGTTCTACCCTGCCCCTCCATCATGTGCTCACCCTTGTGTGTTCCCGCTCCCTCATTGCTTTCTTGCCTGCTTACTTTTCTTACCGATGCCATCCGTGCTTCATGTTGCTCTCCTTTCCATTTAGTTTCTCCTCGGCCTGTACCATCCACGTTGCTTAACCCTCAGCAGCACCATCTGTGTGGTTTGAGTCCCTCACTGCGTGCGCACCCCCATGCCCCGGTGTCCTCCCTTCCCACTTTCGCCCGTTGCTTCTTTGCTTTCTCGTTGCTTACCCCCACCACTTTCCAAACAATATTTGATTGGCTGATAAAATGAAAGGGAAAAAAGCATCTGTCTCATTACGTAGATGCATGCACGCACGTAAAAAAAGACTCAGTGGTCTTTTTTAGGGCTCGACCTCTGACAATGCGCAAGCATTGCAGATGTCGAGACATATTATGGCTTATCCAGAGCTTAACTAAACGGGCGATTAGATGCTGTGCCCATGAAAAAGCGCGTGCGATTTGATGCTGTGCCCGTGAAAAAGCGCGTGCACAGCATCAAAGCCACCAGCCTCCCTCCACAAGCTTACCCCAGTGTGTGCTCTGGCATTTCTCCTCCCCTAATTATTCACTGCCCACGGCCGGCCGGCACATCAAAGGCTGCTGCTCCGCGTGCGTCTCGTCACCCTTACTCTCCCCTATTCTTCCCTTCTTGCCTCTCCCCGCCCCCCCCCCCGCCCCACCACGGCAATGCCGAGGGCTTGTCTGCCTTCTCCCAGACTCGTTTACTTAACGTTCCCTGGCCTGCACACTAAACTTTCCCTAGCTCTGATGCCTGGGACTTCATTCCGCTTTTTTTACAATGCATTTACCAATGCTTGTTTTTTTAATTTGCGGCCTTGCATTTCTATCTACCCCTCCTTCCTCTCTCCCTCCCTCCCTCCCTCCCTCTCGCTCAGCGCCGAGGCCGAGCCCCTGGCACAGCTTTGAGACAGAGGCCCTCGGCCACAGGGAGAGTCGATTTACACAGGCAGTAATGCAGTCTCTAGACTCTGCAGCCTGGGCCTACATACAAACAGGCAACCATGGACACGAAGAAACAACATAGCAAAAATATATCAATCTAACCATGGAGACTTTATGGCCACCATTTGCAAGGCTCCAGGCAAATACCAGATCAGGCCTCTTTTGCTGTTAAACGATTGACAGTTATTACCCAAATCAATTAACTCTTGTTTTGTAGATTACGAAAGCCTTGGCTGCCCCTGCCAGAGCACAATTCCCATACAGAGCAACAACGCCTATGCTCATTTGATCTCTCATTCAGTGAGGTTTTTCTTCGCAGTCTCAAACGTAACTTTGCCATACATGCAGACGCATTCTTGTTAACTTACCCTTATTTGGATGATGTCCGCTTTTCAGTGATTTTCGCCATCCTACAAAGCACCATGCTTCTAAAGACTTCAATATGGGTAACCATTTTTGCAAACCTGCAACACCTTCCTAAAGAGGTTTAGTCCTCATTGAATGTATGTGATGAAATCAACCTCATTCGCGAGGCAACAAAAAGGTTGACATTAATACACAGGTCCCGTGATGCAAATTGAAGAAGAAAAAAAAAACAGCCCTTCGTCCCATTCACTCCAGACATCTCCATTCGCACCTCTGCATTATCTTCCTAGAGAACAACCACCAGAGACGAGTTGTTCCCAAATAAAACACAGTGACTGCTACTTGAGGCCCTGAAATTAGAAGTGTGCACAATGCAGTTTCCGGGATCGGACATTAGCACAACTGATTTAAATATGCCTCAAGTTGTAACACGTAGAACAAAGATGGAAATTAAAGCCAGTTCACAAGAGAAGCAACATTCCAGTTTTCACTCCACAGCCATCACACAGCTCCACCGATGCACCCACCGCACAGCTCCACCGATGCACCCACCGCACAGCTCCACTGATGCACCCACCACACAGCTCCACCGAGGCACCCACCACACAGCTCCACCGATGCTCCAACTAAGCTCCACCAATGCACCCTCCACACAGCTCCCCCAATGCACCCACTAAGCTCCACCGATGCACCCACCACACAGCTTCACTGATGCACCCACCACAGAGCTCCACCGAGGCACCCACCACACAGCTCCACCGAGGCACCCACCACACAGCTCTACCATGCCCCCACCACACAGCTCCACTGATGCACCCACCACACAGCTCCACAAATGCACCCACCACAAAGCTCCACTGATGCACCCACCACACAGCTCCACCGACACAGCTCCACCGATGCACCAACCACAGAGCTCCACCGATGCACCAACCACACAGCTCCACTGAGGCACCCACCACACAGCTCCACTGATGCACCCACCACCCAGCTCCACCGATGCACCCACCACACAGCTCCACCGACACAGCTCCACCGATGCACCCACCACACAACTCCACCGATGCAGCCACCACACAGCTTCACCGATGCACCCCCCACACAGCTCCACCGATGCAGCCACCACACAGCTCCACCGACACATCTCCACCGATGCACCCACCACACAGCTCCACCGATGCAACCACCACACAGCTCCACCGACACAGCTCCACCGATGCACCCACCACCCAGCTCCACCAATGCACCCACCACCCAGCTCCACCGATGCACCCACCACTCAGCTCCACCGACACAGCTCCACCGATGCACCCACCACACAGCTCCACCGATGCACCCACCACACAGCTCCACCGATGCACCCACCGCACAGCTCCACCGATGCAGCCACCACACAGCTCCACCGATGCAGCCACCACACAGCTCCACCGACACAGCTCCACCGATGCACCCACCACCCAGCTCCACCGATGCACCCACCACACAGCTCCACCGAGGCACCCACCACACAGCTCCACCGAGGCACCCACCACACAGCTCTACCATGCCCCCACCACACAGCTCTACAATGCCCCCACCACACAGCTCCACAGATGCACCCACCACACAGCTCCACTGATGCACCCACCACACAGCTCCACCGACACAGCACCACCGATGCACCCACCACACAGCTCCACTGAGGCACCCACCACACAGCTCCACCGAGGCACCCACCACACAGCCCTACAGATGCACCCACCACAGAGCTCCACCGATGCACCCACCACACAGCTCCACCGATGCACCCACCACCCAGCTCCACCGATGCAGCCACCACACAGCTCCACCGACACAGCTCCACCGATGCACCCACCACACAGCTTCACCGATGCAACCACCACACAGCTCCACCGATGCAGCCACCACACAGCTCCACCGACACAGCTCCACCGATGCTCCCACCACCCAGCTCCACCGATGCACCCACCACACAGCTCCACCGATGCAGCCACCACACAGCTCCACCGACACAGCTCCACCGATGCACCCACCACCCAGCTCCACCGATGCACCCACCACACAGCTCCACCGACACAGTTCCACCGATGCACCCACCACACAGCTCCACCGATGCACCCACCACACAGCTCCACCGATGCACCCACCACACAGCTCCACCGATGCACCCACCACACAGCTCCACCGATGCACCCACCACACAGCTCCACCGACACAGCTCCACCGATGCACCCACCACTCAGCTCCACCGATGCACCCACTGCTTGTGCCTCCGTGTGCCCCTGTTGCCTGCTTGTGCTGTGTGGGTGTGTGTGGAGGGCTCTGTGTAGCTGTGTGTGTGGGAAGCTTTGTGTGGCTGTGTGTGTGGGAAGCTTTGTGTGGCTGTGTGTGTGGGGGGCTGTGTGGGTGTGTGTGGGGGGGCTCTGTATGGGTGTGTGTGGGGGGGGGCTCTGTGTGTGTTTGTGTGTGTCATTTGCGAGAGATAAAGCTAGTGGCATTGTAAATGGCAATGCCATTTATTTATGTTAAAAAAACAAATAAATATAATGTCAAGAGCAATGCCAATAGCTCTAACTTTAACAAAGGCAAAACCATTGCATTGTAAATGCTTGTTTTGTTTTTTAAAGCGGGTCGGTGAGGGGAAAGGAAGCAACATGGGGTGGGTGACCGTGATGCACCACGGTGTGGCAAGGTGGTGGCAGAGTGCTAAACAATTGGCGGGGTGGATGTTGAAGCATCATGGGAGGGGGCGAGAAAGCAATGGAGGAGAGGGCTGAAAGGGAAAGGGTGGGAGAGAAAGCAACAAGGGGTTGAGGAAAAGCAACGTGATCGAAGTCATGAAGATGGATGAAAACCAACTGGCTAAAGCTCAACACAGACAAGACGAAAGTAGTAATCTTCGGCAAGGACACCTCGCTCTGGAAGTCCACATGGTGGCCTGCCAAACACACCCACTCCGCTCCTAGCAACCGATGCAAAGAACTCCAGAATAGTAATCAACAGCCAACTCTTCGACCCGTCAAGTAAATACAGTCTTCAGTTTCTGCTTCCACATACTCAAAATGCTCAAGAAGATCTTCAAATGGTTAATAAGCCACAATCGCAGAACTGTCATTAAAGCCTTCATTACCAGCAAGCTGGACTACAGCAATGCGCGCTATGTTGGAATCAACGCTCAGCTGAACACAAGATTCCAGAACATTAGAAAACTTTGCTGCCAGGTTCACCCTCAACCTTTAACCCCTCCCCCCAGTCACTTCACCCCACACCTCAAAGATCTCACTGGTTCCCAATTCACAAACAAGCACTCTTCAAACTCCTCAAGCACACATACACAGCCTTACACAACACTAAAGTTGTACCTCAATCACCACATTAAATTCACAAGCCTACCAGATACTTCCTTCAACCAGACAGCTATGCGTGCACACACACACACACACACACACACACATCACACATATGCAGAACCAGATTTGGTGTTTGAGCCTTCTCCAACCACACTACTAAAGCCTGGAACGGCCTGCCCCTGCACATCATGACCTCCCGCTCAGTTCTTTAATTCCACACAACACTAAAGACCTAGATCTTCACGAAAACCGAACCCCGGCTCAGCCCATAGAGCTCCTGCTTCAGTCCCAGGACACCCTTCCGGGGGAGTTGTGGACTATACAAATACATATAACATAACCCATAGGGCGCAGGTGGGGGCTATATAATGGGGAGGAGCATACGGGCAAGTGCAAGAGGGAGAAGGGCAGGCAGAAGCAGCCGGGCAACAGAGAGCAACGCCAAGTACGTGGGGAGACGTACACGAGGAAGACAGCTCAAAAACACATACTCTAATGGAGTGTTTCACACGAAGGAAAAAAGTAATGCTTGAAAAGCAAACAGTGGAAGCAGCAATGCCAGGGAATCGAAGAAAGTGGTTGTAAAGAAACAATGCTCCAATGCGAGGGACAAGTACAAGATTGACAAGCTGGGACACGAATAATGAGGCAATTGAGAGTGACAGGAAAAGCCAAGTGGTAAGCACTAGGCGGGCTACAAGCCAAATATGACTCACAACAGACAAGCATTCGCTGTCTAGTAGACTCTACCTAAAAATAGAGAAAATAAATCAGGCAATGATTGTGCCAGTTCTCTTTTTAGATACACCCCATTAAACTCTTGAAGTTGAGCAGGTATACTCTCCAAATTAGTAAGTACATGCCCAGGTCCAAATCATTTAAGACTGAGTCTTGACCATCAAGTACACAGACACGTACCAGCATCCTTAACGCATGACTTGTTCTCAAGGATTGGTATATATATATATATATATCTATATCTATATATATATATACATATATATATATATTACAGACCATATATAGTTAGGAATTAGCATTTACAAAACCTTATTTTACTCACACAAAACCATTGAATTTCGCATATATAGTTAGTTGCACTAACTATATATAGCGCAACCGCAATCCACTGATGATCATGTCACATATTACATCATTCATGACATGGTCAGTAACATCACTGATGACATCTCAAATGACATCACTGATGACATCACTGATGACAACATCCAGTGACTGTATGTTTCTGTAAAGTTAAAATATGTCTTACATATTGAAGAATGAGTGGATGTATAAGTGTCTGGATGAATGATTTAGTAGGTGCATGACTGACTGTATGAGTGAGTGATTAAATGTGTCTCACTGAGTGCATGGGTTAGTGACTAAACTGTCTTAATTTGTGCATCATTATGTCTGTTGTTCTGTAAACTGCTGCATGTGTTGATCAGTAGCTATATGAGTAACTATATGGGTTATTGATTGGTTGCCCAAGTATGTGTATGGGAGACTGAGTGTGTGTGTGGGTGGCTGGGAGGTGTATGACTCTGTGCATAGATGTGTGAGCAGTTGATTCACTAGATGTATGGGTTCAAAAGTGCATGTGGAAACAGCTGCATGGGCGGTTGACTGTGTGCATGAGTGTATTGGTGAGTGAACGGATATCTCAGTGCTACATGTCAAAGTAAGTACATATGTAAAACACAGTACATGTGAGAGTTGACATATATAAATAACTGTGCATAAGAGCCAGTGAATGTGCGAGTGGCTGTATGGATCATTGTGAACTTGTATCAGGGATTGTATAAGAGAGTAAATATGTGTTAGTATATGTTTGAATAAGTAAGGTGTGTATAACTGTATAGTTGAGGAAATGGAGGTGTGATTGATTCTTTGCATGACTGACTAGGTGTGTGAGTAACTCCATGGATGAGTGACAGTCTGTGAGTGTCTGTTTACACTGAGTGTATCTAAGGTTATATTAGAGTCTGAAGAGGTTCATCGTATAATCACATGAATGATGTCATCAGTGATGTGATCAGTAATGTCAAATGAGATGTCATCAGTGATGTCATCAGTGATGTCATTTGAGATGTCATCAGTGATGTCATCAGTAATGTCATTTGAGATGTCATCAGTGATGTCATCAGTGATGTCATTAGTGATGTCACTGACCATGTCATGAATGATGTAATATGTGACATGATCAGCAGTGGATTGCGGGTGCGCGATATATAGTTAGTGCAACTAACTATATATGCGAATTTCAATGGTTTTGTGTGAGTAAAATAAGGTTATGTAAATGCTAATTCCTAACTATATATGGTCTATAACCTATGCTTTTTTCAGTGAATTTTCAAGGTTTTGTAAATGCTAATTCCTAACTATATATGGTCTATAACCTATGGTTTTTTTCAGTGAATATATATATATATATATATATATATATATATATATATATATATATATATATATATATATATCCAAGCAATCAGCGAAAGATTTCCGCAGGCGAGGTGTCCCTCCCGCTCCACAGACAAACGCAGACACGGTCCAATTAGTGCAATTCGTTTATTCAGTGCAAGCACATCGCATGACGTTTCGGCTCCGAGGAGCCTTGTTCACATGACAGTGTCCAACTGGGTGAGCTGTTCTTTTAAAGAGACAGCCTCTGTTGAAAAAAAGAGAGTTGATCACATGCTTGATCTTAAGAGTGGACATGGAAAAAATACTCATTAGTCACAACTTGTTCTCCCAGTGTTTCACCACATAGATATACAACGCTAATAATCTAGCTTAAATGATAGGTCAAATACCCTGGACTGTTCATTAAAGACTTATCTCCGTTTCTTATTTATGGTCAAATACAAAAATATATATATTTATCAATTTTTAGTGCAAAACTTATGTTTCCTGGAAAAATATATATGTATATATAAAAATAGAAGAAATACTATTGCAATGTATATACATATTAACATATTTACATAATATATCTTGTCCATTATGAAAATGTCCTGCTAAAGTGCTTGAATGTTTTGTGCAAAATCATGTAGTAATGCAGTGAGATTGCTCATCTGATATCAATTAAATATCCCATCATATCCTCAGTTTAGCAAGAATTATTGCAGGTACACTATCTAAAATATGACAAAGTCCTAGGGCACATCTCAAAAGCTGATATTTACATTGGTTGTCTTAACTCGATTCGTCCTATTTACATGGTGACCACTTATAGGTTCTATGTAAGCAATGTGGTATTTATATCTGTCCACGTCCACCGTAAAGTGAAAAAGTGCAATGTATTAAAACCAAGAACATATAAGTCCTATCAGCTACTTAGGAATAATGACCTTTGAGCTAGATATACTGGACCCCTATGTATATTGATGTTCATATTTTATAACTATTTTTAAATTTTTGCTCTTTTTTTTGTTAAAAAAACCTGTTTTTCTTTCTTACTTTTTTTCTAACATATATATATAACATTTCTATGGCAAAATGAAACCCCTCATTTTGTTCCTTTTCAAATTAAATGTATTAAGTGTTACCACTTTATTCCAATCAAGATCACTTCAGGTGTGCTATACTTTTGTCATAAGTAAGACTGTTAGCGTTCTAGTTGTTCTTTATAACACTCTGGGACATTCTGTCTTTGGGCTATAGTTGGGCTACATCTGGCTGATATTTGGGCTACATTTGGGCTCTTTTGTCTCTGGTGGCCATCTTGGGAGACTGCATTTCAGAATTTTTTAAATGAAATGTAAGAGGATTTGAGAAGTCACTCAAAATGTGCCCTAATTTTTCTTTCTTCAGCACTAATCATAATTTCTATGGCAAAATGAACCCCCTCATTTTGTTCCTTTGCAAATTAAATGTTTTAAGTGTTAACAATTTATTCCAATCAAGATGACTTCAGGTGTGCCATACTTTTGTCATATGTAAGACTGTTAGCGCTCTAGTTGTTCTTTAGAACACTCTGGGACATTCTGTCACTGGGCTATAGTTGGGCTACATCTGGCTGATATTTGGGCTACAATTGTTTTTTTTGTCTCTGGTGGCCATCTTTGGGCTACATTGGGCTACATTTGGGCTCTAACATATATATAGCCCAATGTAGCCCAATATATATTTTTCAAAGTTAATTTTCGTAAAAACCACTGGAGCATATATCTTGAGACATAGCAAAGGCACATCGGGCTACCAGTCCCTACAATTTTGCCAGGTTTTGTGGAAATCCATTCTGCCGTTCGAGCTAAAAGTGAGTTCAACCGCCCTATGGAAAACTCAATGTTAAAAACACGTTTTGGGACCCCCTTTTTTCTCGGCCCCGCTTGACGAAACCCCCCCAAACTTTCAGGGGACGCTCAGAAACAAAATGTGCCATTTTCCTGAAAATGTCAGCCAATTCCGTCCATCAACGCCAAAGTTATTCAACATAGAATTTTCAGAAATCCCTATTCAAAAAAATCCTAACTATATATACCTACTGGCGACCGCCAGTAGGTAAATATATATATATATAGTCTTTTTAAAACATGATAGATTCTTTGTTTCCGTAAAGCTTAAGGGAAGGATGTTTCATTCATTCATTCACCCAACAAGCTGAAGCAGTTTGCCATTCAAAGCGAAGCTTCAAAATCACAGGAAGGTTAATAGAAAATTTGATGTGAATTTCAAGATTTTATTTGGCACCTTTGCTGGGCACACAAATACATTATATACAATTGACAGGTGTCTGAACTTCATTATGGTCATAACAGGCATACAGTGTAGTCTCTTCAGCGTTTGAGAAATTTGAGAAATGTTTCTGCATTTTCTGTAGGTCTTATATTAAGTTTTTACAAAAACATCGAATTACAATAGGCTAAATGAGACAAGACAGTGAGTCAGGCAACAGTGGCACTCTCTTGCTTCCCAACGAAAGAACACTCCTTGGAGAGGATTCTTATATAAAACCAACAGATTTTGTTCAGTGGCTTTTTATGACTCTCCATGGTGAGCGGAGGATAAAACCCGAATTCAAGGCATGAATTCTCGAGGCAAATATTTTACATTTAATCAAAAGCTGCTTTCGGTTTAGCAACAGCATATAGGATTCAACAAGCTCAGTTCTTTCAGCATTTAAGTCCAGCACTTTACAGGCTATGCAGTTTTGTGTATCATCTATAATGTAATTCTGCAACATTTTGCCAAGAAAACGATTCAATAGTTACTTTTTCCCTCAACCTCTGTCACATTCCTTTTTTTCATCCATCACTCTCCTCCTTTTCCATCACTCTTTTCTCTCTCCTTTTCCCCGTTATAGTGTTCCAGAGAATAGTCTTCACCCTCTTGAAATTAGTCTTGTGTGCTATTTAGGTACTGGTGTTAAGCTACCCAACGCCTGCTGCTTTCTTATCTTCTTGCCAACAAAGATCAGCTATACAATATACCCTCTGTGCCTGCATCTCCTTCTATTTGAATAAAGAAATACAGGAACATCTACTCCTCTTGATTGGTGTGTATTTCCCCTGTGGTGTTAGATGTATTGACAGCAGTGAAGAGAGGAAGAGGAGTTTGAGCCTTGAAGGGTGCAGCAAGTGCTTTTCTGATTTGGCTGCTTTTCCCATGCCAGCAAGATGGGGGAAGAAAACAAAGCAAGAAAACATCTATGTTCGGAGAGAGGAAAAGGTGGGGGTGGGGGCGGGGGGTGAGTGTGTGTGTGTGTGTGTATAAAATTGCATACATACCCCTGAAAATGATGGTCTTCTGTGATGTTACAACTGTCAACTGCATATCTGATGCTTTTGTAAATATTCTCTCTTTCTCCTGTAACCTGCATGTGGTGATACAAACTCCTAATTCCAGTAAAGCAAACCTCTACTCCACAGAGCTATCTTTGAGGTTCATAAATTACTGCCCTCCAAAAAATTAAATTAGCGAAAAGCTTTTGTAATTAATACACTGAGCTCACAGCTTGTGATCATTTATACTTCTACAACTCTCTTATAAATAAAAATATATAAAGTATAAGGATTAAGAACTCGTGGCCTTTTCAGAGTCAAAAGAAAAGCTACTAGTTTATTACTGTAAAGGAGTGGCCATGCATGTTATCAGTAGGCAGGAGCGCGAGGAAGAAGAGAGCACACAAGAGAAAGGGCAAGCATGCCAGTGGGGGTTGGGGAGAGGTACAAGAATGGTGACAAAGGGAAAAAAATAGCACAAGCAAGTAGAAATACAGCACCAAACAAGAAGGAGTAAAGGTTTTAATACACTGTTACTGCTGGTATTTTTAGGGCATCACATGAAGAATGGTGGCACATACCAAAATACATTGGGATACGCCATGTATGGCACCCACATGAAAGGCACTGGGGTGTGTGGCCTTTCTTGGGAAGTGGATGTCTCATTAAATATGAATGTGGATCCTATCAGTGAAAGACCTTAATGGCTGCATTATGCTCTTCATGGCTGTTTTTCATGTCGCATTTGACAATTTACGATTAGCAGCTCTTGTTGCAGGCAAACTAAATATTTCATAGCCTGTGTGGAGGGATTCATGCTTGCGCCAGAAAGCTTGGAATACACATGCACATTAAAACACGGAGTCAAGGGTAAATAAAAAAAGAATACTTTACTTTTTGGCCATTGAAATATTCACCTCCAAACAGGATAAGTTCGTCTTTCTCAGGATGTGCGGACAACGATGCGTTCAACCTGTAGAAGTAACAATACAGACTGTTCAGAAAGTGAAGATGGAGGGAAGGAAACCTGCTCAATTGGTCATAGTCACCGCGCAGCTGCGAAATAACTTCAGCCCTGGAAAAAAGCTCAAGGTCTACTAGCAAAAACGATAAACCATTTCTTTGGTTGAAGAAAAAAAAGAAATACAGCTGCGAGCGGTAAATAAAGAACTGTCAAGCCTCTTTGTTGCCTCCAACATAAACAAAACAGATCCACCACCTACACAGAACTGTTGATCATACATTACCCAAGATCACTTTCCAAGACGTTGTCAAATGGACGACTTTAGCAAAAGGATACCTAGTTTCTAAGCAGACTTTAAAGTGTAGCAAAATATTTTGTCATTCTGAGCAATAAAGTAATAATCTCCATGTGCCTCTATATTTGTATAATTTTATCAATGAAGAAGAAATGTACAGCACGTTAGTACTCTTTCAGTTACATGTTGTCACCCTAGCCTCATATCACACAATGGTATCTGTCTGTATTCATATTGTTCTATGTACATCACATCATATTTCATGTCAGATTGATTGAAATCAAACGAACGGAAGAGAGCAGCGCCTTTGGGATCTATCATTTATTTGTGAATTTGCCTCCTCCTTTGTGAAGACGCCTCCTCCTTACCAAGGATGAGGCGTCAAATTATTTAAGAGTAAATTATGAGCATACACATAAAGCTACCTAGGCTGATACTGGTCATACAATTCCAGCACCTGATAAGGGACTCTAGACGACTGCTCATTCTCTAGCTTGGTAACCCCCTAAGATACAACCCAGCTTCCATCTTATTTCCCCCTGCCTTGAGCTACAATAATCATACAATCCTACAACTATGTGAACAACTTTATATACACCCTATAACTAAGTAGCTAGGTAGATGTACTTCTGCTCTCATGTAAAATATTTGGCTTTCCTTGTGGGCCATGATCAGCTTAAAAAAACAAGACCTGAGCTTACAGTGTCTAAATATCATTAGGAGAGGAAGAGGGAAGTTTCTACAGAGTGGAAAAGACATCGGGGGGCATCTAACTACTCATTAATTAACAGAGTAATATAAAGCAAAGCACAGCATGCATACCACAATCTTCACAGAATGTACATTAGCAAAATTAAGACAATATTAACATGCAATCTATATACAGTGTCAACCTTAGAGAACAACATGGGATGTGGGTTGCAAATGACCGAGTTAGAAGGGTAAACATGATGTGCCATCTATCAAGGGGTGACAGAGGCAGTCACTTCTTAAAAGTGGCAAACATGTTAAAGGCCAATAGAAGCTGGGCAAGGCAACATCACATGTTAATGTGAAAGTGGTTGCCACTTAACTGTAGGTGACAACTGTAAAACTAATACACATAATTTTGTAAATACTTCACTATAGTTATGTCATTGTAACCCTGCTCACTGCATATGTCCATCTCTAAATCGCGATAGGACCTTCCTTGCCACCCAAGGTAAGATTTTTTCAAATTCAACTACCTCAAATAAAATGGTGCCTAATGTTGCTACTTTCAAGGTTGTCTGCTCCTTCTTCCTCATCACCCCCAGGCACCTACCTACATCTTAGTAAGGCTTTGTGTGTGACTGGCTATTTTAAAATACTTTTAAATTACAATTCCACACTTGTGGTGAGCGCTTTTCAGCGCTTTGCTTTGTTTGCACTCTGCTGATTTTAATGAGCACACTTATTGTCTTTTGATCGCCGCTCTCGGCGCAACGTATGTATTTTGATCGCCACCCTTGGCGCAACGTCCTCTGATTAGTACTACCATTTATTTACCTTGTACTACGCTGTTCCCGGCTCCTGCCACCGATCCGCCACGGCTTGTGCCGTTTGCAGCGGCGGTGGCCTCACAAGCGCACACTCACTTCCGCCCTGCATCCCCACTTCCGCCCTGCTGGCCAATTGGCAGGTTAGCGGTCTAGTGGATAGAATAACAGGGTCTACTTAAATCCAGCATTTCGTCAGTCCGGGGCTAACTGCCGGTAAGAGAGGCTGGAGAGGCTTCGTGTGTGACTGGCTATTTTAAAATACTTTTAAATTACAATTCCACACTTGTGGTGAGCGCTTTTCAGCGCTTTGCTTTGTTTGCACTCTGTTGATTTTAATGAGCACACTTATTGTCTTTTGATCGCCGCTCTCGGCGCAACGTATGTATTTTGATCACCACCCTTGGCGCAACGTCCTCTGATTAGTACTACCATTTATTTACCTTGTACTACGCTGTTCCCGGCTCCTGGCACCGATCCGCCACGGCTTGTGCCGTTTGCAGCGGCGGTGGCCTCACGAGCGAACACTCACTTCCGCCCTGCATCCCCACTTCTGCCCTGCTGGCCAATTGGCAGGTTACCGGTCTAGTGGATAGAATAACAGGGTCTACTTAAATCCAGCATTTCGTCAGTCCGGGGCTAACTTCCGGTAAGAGAGGCTGGAGAGGCTTCGTGTGTGACTGGCTATTTTAAAATACTTTTAAATTACAATTCCACACTTGTGGTGAGCGCTTTTCAGCGCTTTGCTTTGTTTGCACTCTGCTGATTTTAATGAGCACACTTATTGTCTTTTGATCGCCGCTCTCGGCGCAACGTATGTATTTTGATCGCCACCCTTGGCGCAACGTCCTCTGATTAGTACTACCATTTATTTACCTTGTACTACGCTGTTCCCGGCTCCTGGCACCGATCCGCCACGGCTTGTGCCGTTTGCAGCGGCGGTGGCCTCACGAGCGAACACTCACTTCCGCCCTGCATCCCCACTTCTGCCCTGCTGGCCAATTGGCAGGTTAGCGGTCTAGTGGATAGAATAACAGGGTCTACTTAAATCCAGCATTTCGTCAGTCCGGGGCTAACTTCCGGTAAGAGAGGCTGGAGAGGCTTCGTGTGTGACTGGCTATTTTAAAATACTTTTAAATTACAATTCCACACTTGTGGTGAGCGCTTTTCAGCGCTTTGCTTTGTTTGCACTCTGCTGATTTTAATGAGCACACTTATTGTCTTTTGATCGCCGCTCTCGGCGCAACGTATGTATTTTGATCGCCACCCTTGGCGCAACGTCCTCTGATTAGTACTACCATTTATTTACCTTGTACTACGCTGTTCCCGGCTCCTGGCACCGATCCGCCACGGCTTGTGCCGTTTGCAGCGGCGGTGGCCTCACGAGCGCACACTCACTTCCGCCCTGCATCCCCACTTCCGCCCTGCTGGCCAATTGGCAGGTTAGCGGTCTAGTGGATAGAATAACAGGGTCTACTTAAATCCAGCATTTCGTCAGTCCGGGGCAAACTGCCGGTAAGAGAGGCTGGAGAGGCTTCGTGTGTGACTGGCTATTTTAAAATACTTTTAAATTACAATGCCACACTTGTGGTGAGCGCTTTTCAGTGCTTTGCTTTGTTTGCACTCTGCTGATTTTAATGAGCACACTTATTGTCTTTTGATCGCCGCTCTCGGCGCAACGTATGTATTTTGATCGCCACCCTTGGCGCAACGTCCTCTGATTAGTACTACCATTTATTTACCTTGTACTACGCTGTTCCCGGCTCCTGGCACCGATCCGCCACGGCTTGTGCCGTTTGCAGCGGCGGTGGCCTCACGAGCGCACTCTCACTTCCGCCCTGCATCCCCACCTCCGCCCTGCTGGCCAATTGGCAGGTTAGCGGTCTAGTGGATTTCTCCCCCTGTGTACTTAATGACACAATGGCGGAAGCGCAGCGGACGAGCGCACCAGGAGCGCCGACTTCGCGCCGAAGTCGTGCCAAAGTCCTGCCCGTCTGCGCCCGTCCGCGCCAGCACGGGCCCAGGGTCCAGTCCCCCTGTCCGTGATCACATTACTTATTCTCGCACCGCCTTACTGCTTTTGCAGGGTTTACCCTGTCCCTCGGACATTGTCCTGACCAGTCAAAATGCGCCCATTACTTGCCCATACTGCTCCCTTGCCTTGGACTCTCTTAATTCAAGTATTGACAGCTTGTCCTCTACTTTTTGGATTTTTCCCTCCCCTAAACATACCCCTCCTTCTACTTTGCGCAATCCCTCCCCCCCTTTGAGCTTCATTAGTATTAATTGCCGATCTCTCTCGAAACACAAGAGAGATATTTTCGATCTTTTGGTGACAACTAGTCCAGCTGCCATGTTTGTCACCGAAACTTGGCTAAATGACAGCTCTGGCCCTGACATCGCCATGGCTCTCCCCAATGATTACACCTATGTGGGGCGAAATAGAGTTCTTAAAGATGGTGGGGGAATTGCCATTATTTTCAAGAGAGAATTCTCTTGTAAATGGGAAGAACTTGATTTCCCAAACTGTGAAGCTGGTTTGTTTAAACTAACTCTCTCCCCATTTTACTTTAACCGGCACTTTGATCTATCGCCCGCCGGGCTCTGCTTGCAATTGGGCTGCTTCACTTCCTGAACTTATTGCCCCATTTTTAGTACAATCTACTAATTTCATTATCATTGGTGACTTAAATATTCATTTTAATTCTGCTTCATGCGCCATCTCCAAACGTCTCCTACAGGATCTTGAATCGTTAGATCTACACCTTCACAATTCCGACCCTACTCATAAGGCTGGTAATCTTCTGGATCCCATTATTTCCAATCTTACTGGCATCTCCTATCAATCTTCAATTCCGGTCCTTTGGTCTGACCATTTTATTGTTAATTTTACAATTAAAACGACCATGGCTAACTCATCCAGTTCTGATCTCCCTCGTAAAGCCAGCAGGAACTGGAAACGTCTAGATGTAGACAAATTAAACTCTCTTCTTGCCGATTCAAAACCCAAGGTTTCCAGCATGACTATAATGAGCTACCCACCGTCAGATTATGGCTGACAACTGCTTTGGACTCCTGCCTCTCCACCCAAATAAATAAATCACAAATCCATCACCCACCGGCACCTTGGTTCAATGACTCCCTTCGCCTAGAAAAGTCCAACTGTAAAAAATTGGAACGCATATGGCGTTCCAATTATAATCCAGATCACAAAGCAAAATACAAGTCTGCCCTTAAAGCCTATCACTCGGCTTGTGATATTGCCAGAGCCAATTTCGCTAACAGCACGATACTTACAGCTCAAAACAGACCCAAGGCCCTGTTTAAAATAGTCAAAGAGCTGTCAGGTGCGTCCTCTGTACCCAAGGACCCCTGTCTGGACACTGCCCAGTGTAATGCTTTAGCTAATTTCTTTCGCGAGAAAATTGATAGGATTTATGACATTTTTAACTCAACTCCCGCTGCTTCCACTCTCTCTGTTCCAGTTCCATGTAACTCTCCCCCTGTTACCATCCCCTGCTCTATGCCCACTACTCCCCCACTCCACGTCTGGGATCCTATTTCTCCCGAGCTTCTAAAAAAGTATCTCCAAGACATCAAATCTGGTTCCCCCCTTGACCCTATGCCCCCTCAAGTCCTGAGTTCTCTGGACCCAGCCCTACTCCACATTATTTTGGATGTCTTGAACGCTTCATTAACAGAAGCAACTGTTCCAAATGAATGGAAGCACGCAATGGTGGTCCCATTACTAAAAAAGGCTAACGCAGATCCCAACAACCCATCCAATTTTCGCCCTATTTCTTTGCTTTCATGTTTTTCCAAGATCTTGGAGAAACACGTCAATTCCCTGCTTAATTCCTATGTTGAAACTTCTAATTTTCTTCATGGCTCTCAATCCGGGTTTAGGGCTGGCTTCTCTACGGAAACCACCCTCCTTGGTGTGTCGGAGACCATCAGACGTCAGGTGGACAATGGGGAGACTGTGGCACTCATCTTGCTTGACTTGAGTGCCGCATTTGACACCGTCTCCCATTCCATTTTGTTGTCCACCTTGAAGGCTGTTGGTGTTGGTGGTCCCGCCCTGGCCTGGATTGCTAATTTCCTTTCTGATCGCACGTTCCAAGTCTTTTCTTCCACATCTGTTTCATCTATACTCCCCTCCACTCACGGTGTTCCACAAGGGTCTATCCTTAGTCCCCTTTTCTTTAACCTGTATGTGAGACCTCTTGCTTTTTTGGCGGAACAGGCTGGTCTCACAATTTATTCCTATGCTGATGACACTCAAGTCATCTACTCACTTTCCACTAACAAAAACCTCCCTTCCTCCTCCCTTCAATCCGGGCTGAAACAAATATCTGATTGGATGCTGAAGCACAAATTAAAACTAAATGGGGACAAAACAGAGCTGCTCCTGTTTGGCACAGATACCTCACTCTGGGGCCCCCAACATTGGCCACCAGAGATGGGCTCTCTGCCTATTCCAACCGTGTCTGCTCGCAATCTTGGGGTCCTCCTCGACAACCAACTATCCTTCAAGCAACACGTGGTGAAAGTCTCCGCCACCTGTACTACCATCATCAGGTGACTGAGGAAAATAACGTGGATGCTGCCTGCTGACACCCTGAGGACTGTAGTCCAGGCTCTTGTCACCTCACGCCTGGACTATGGGAACATCCTACTCCTGGGTGCCTGCAAGGAGGTAACCAGGAAGTACCAAGTGGTACAGAATATGGCAGTTCGCCTTATCTATCACCTGCCTGCCAGATCCTCGGTCACACAGCATATGCGTAAATTGCATTGGTTGCGAATCGAGAGCAGAATTAAATTTAAAGCTCTGTGCTACATGCACAAAATTATGACTGGAAGAGCCCCTCACTATCTCTCTGCTCTGGTGCAGCAATACATTCCCTCCCGCACACTTAGGTCTTCCACTCAGAACAGGTTTAGGACCCCACGCATCAATAGAGCCAAAATGGGAGGACGTTCGTTTTCCCTGCTGGCTCCCTCCTTATGGAACTCCTTACCCCAATCGTTACGTTCTGAATTATGCTTTCTGACATTCCGTAAAGGAATTAAAACCTGGCTGTTTAATACTTAATCCTCTGGTTTGACGTTCCTTCCACCCCCTATACCGTTCAGTTTGCCTTAGCGCCGGGAAACCTCCGGGTAGCTGCGCGCTTAACAAAAGTAATTATAAATAAATAAAATGTATTCGTATTGTTGATAATAGGAACTTCCAGAATAGGTTACCATGGACTTCCTGCCAAACCCCAGAGAGCTTGTCATCTATGCAAGTGTCAGGAGGATCTCCCTGTTGGTTTGCTTTTCAGCTCGAAGGCTCTTATTTTGCAATAAATACCTTTTCAGACATTTTTAAATGCAAAGTTAGAGGTTCATTCCACACAATCTACAAGGGTGACATACTAAAGGAAATAGAGCATGAGAGCCAGGTTTCAGCACAAACTTCATCAGGAAAGAGAATTAGCTTCAGTATTCAAATCTGTAGTAAATGCACGAGGTTGCAAGGATTTAAGAAAATGGGAGTATTTGAGTAAAAAGGAAAAGGATCAGTACTGCACAACATTTACATAAACGTTAGGGCCCCAGTGGTGAACCTGGGCCTAACAGTGGACAGGTTTTAAAGTTAAAGCTCTCTTGGCTCGGTTCTGTGTTCCTTGATAACATACATACTTTCTGACTAAAGCTTCCTAAGATTAAATGTAGGTTATAAAGAATGTGTGTGTAGATAAAGGAGTGCTTTGAGGCATCCCAAAGAGAAGATGCCAAGAAAGAGCAGAAATTGTCTTTTTTGACTGGTTGGTCTAGTGTTTGTCGAAAGGAGTTCAACCATTTCAGGATCTTACCATCAAAATTAATTTGTGCTTTTGTAGTGTGCAGGGGTGTATTGTCTTCCACTGTGTCAAATGCAACAGACAGGTCAAAGAGAAACAATATTCAGGCTTCTCCATGGTTTAAAATGCACAAGCCATCATCCTAGATGATCTTAAGGGGGATAGTTCTTGCAGGGAATCCAGAAGGAAATCTCATTGGAGAATCAGAAGACGATTTTTGTTTTGCATTCCATTCAGAGACCTAAATTATACACAGCTTTGTATGGCCATAGCAAGGAAGAAAATTACTTTTAATGTGATCTGGAATTGCATACTTGTTAACTCAGTTTCTTCTAGCTGCTCATGATAAACTAGGAACAAAGTGAGTGCTCGCTAAGAAGTATTTTTGTATTTTAACTAAAGGGTTTCAGGTCTTTAAAAAAAATAAAAAATTCAAGGAGCAGCCAACTGTCAGCAAGTTATATATTCATTGAGCACACCCAGAGGGCATATGGAAAAACTAGCAAAGAAATATTAAGAACCTTAGATACGATAAGCAGCTTCCTGATAAATGGCTTTCATTGTTTTAAGGGCACTAAATTAAAACTATAGTGCGGATTGACAAGTCCCCTTGTAGACTATTCAGAAACCCTGGACATAGAATTAGAGAATTGTCAATACATTATGAATACAATAGACACTAATATGGTAAACTTGTTAGTAAGAGGTCAAAATAAGCTCAATCATTCTTAAACATCTAAGTAGCAATTTGATCAAGGTTTTGGAACTAGGAGGAAATGCAAAGATGCTTGAAATTGGGAAGGAAGAGAGGTCAGTGCTTGAAATTGGGAAGGAAGAGAGGTCAGTGTATTTCCTGGAGTACAATCCAAGAGTGGTGGTGTTGCAACAACTATTCTATTTTTTAACCTGTGATCTCACTGATCGACTGCTCTATCACTGGTGCTTATCTTATGATTCTTCAAATGTCTCCCCAATCCAACATTACCCTCACTGTATTGTTATCAGGAAAACTGCTTATCACACAGTGAAGTCTATAGATGGTGGCTGCTTCTTTAGTAACTACTCCATGTAAGCCCATAATATTAGGGGGATTTTAATTACAGGTTAGATATCGCTTCCAATAAGAATTCCCAGACTCTTGCCAACTTCCCTGGTTCTTTAAACCTGAAATAATTGATTTTTAACCCTGCCCATTGCGAACTGCCAGCTGCTCTAGCATATGTAGGTTAAGCAAGCTCATTATTAAACTGGTAAATCCATCACCAGGTTGGAAATTAGCCATTCCAATTAATTCACTAAACCTATATGTAAAGCTATTACAAGACGAAAGTGGTCTAAAGTCAGATTGCACTGTTTAACACTCAATTATCTTCTTCCCCGCCTTTACCTTTGATTCTTTATCTGAGGTTTATTCATCATATTGCTGGAATATCACTCAGGTCCCCAATATGCTACTTTCTATTCCAACTAAGCTTCAGAAATGATTTGTCAAGGCAGTTTGTTGGTTCACTGAACCTCCAGCTGCCAAGCTGAGAGCATTTCATGCAGATCTTAGGACACAACCCAAAGGCTGACCTACTAAATCATCCTGAGCAACCATAAAAAGTTTTGCAAGTTCTCAAAAGTATTCCTACTCTTAATATTTCCAGAATTTCACACAAAGGAGAGGAAACTGACCTGGACGTCAACAGCCCTCACGCCTTCAAAAGTAGTAATGATGGAACCTAGAAAACCTGTAGATGTTCAGCTGAACAAAAAAGTCTATCAATGAGACAGAATCTAACAATCTAAAGGTGACTACAGATGCCATTCAAACTGGAAGCCTTGAGATAAAAACACGGCATAGGGAATATGACTTTTTCACAAACCCCATTGACTTTAGATTCTCAGGAGCCCGTCCTTCGCAAAAAAAGAAATGGAGATCACATTGAACGAAATGCATCATCCCTCCGAAATCCCTTCAATATAAGAAGCAAGACCAAGAGACTACTTTACTTCTCTGCTCACTTTAGTAACATGGCGCTCAGACAATTCCGCCAAAGAAATCTCAACAGTAAAAGAAATAAGAGGATGGGAAATTAAAATATCTGGGTGAATGCATATTCAATGCAGTGAAGCAAAGAGACAACTGGCTGCGATAAAAACATTAACTGACGAGTGGTTAGAAGCACTGCTAATTAATCAATTCTGAAAAATCCTCTCAGCAATCCAACATCGATCCAGTTAAATGCAAGTATGAATCCACTGACGATCAGCAATGCTCACCAGAAGAGTCGCTTGAATGACCATGATAAGAGGTCTAATAGCCGTTCTCTAGTTTTGATAGGTGAACCAAACCATGTGCAAGACTGGAGCTGGCTCCCGGCAGCATACTTCCGTCCAGTGAAAAGTGATTGGCACTTACAAACTAATTCCTCACCCCAACCAATTCAACTAAGTTACAAACAAATTCATGGAATGTAGGAGGTCTACAGCAAAAAATAAGCAATCCAGGAGTAATTTCCTTAAGGACACTGTAATCATTTTACAGGAGATGTGGAGCTTCACCTCAATTCCAATGATAGGTTATATTGAAGCAACTAATCTAGCAGGAAAGAGCAAGCATTAAGGCACATACAAAGGAGGGATGACCATCTAAATTCCCGCCGTATTATCTCAGAAAAATCAAAAACAAAAACCCTCACAGGAGCCCTGGCTTCTCCCAGTACAATGTGAAAAGTGGTCTCCGATTGAAGATACAAAATTGATCATTTTAAATTTGTATGTATATCCTGTGTAAAAGCAAAAAAATGAGATTGTGCACAGGATGGAAAGCACAATTATGACATTCAAAAATAACAACAACAATTCGCTTATACTGATGACCGTTGACTTTAATTTAAATGTATTTATCCCACTAGTTAAAGAAGATGTAAACTCGTTGTAACACCAGCTATGGGACATTCTACATCAAGTTATCCCAACCACCTGCAGCACAAACCCTTTGGCTGCCTGTTTTCAGTACCATATTATGGACCAGGGAAGGGCAGTGTTTGCAGTTAAGGTAACATTTTTCTCCATATGTTTATGTTGTTCAAACTTCTATTTATGGCTCATTAATTGAACACCTTTATTATTAGGGTGAGCGCTATAAGTAAATATTGTAAGCTCTGACTGCACTACTGACAGTGGTTCCAGTATAAAAAGAGAGAAAGGGACAGAATTTTAATAAATGCAAAAGGCCATGGTCAACTCTAGACCAAATTGGGGGCCCAATTATTAAAGAATGTCTCAAAAGGGCACCCATGGTATGTGTCCTTGCATTAAGTGCAGATATACAGCTTTCGTGAAATCCCTAGAATTTACAGAAGTAGGACAAGAAATAGTACTCCTAGAAAATATTTGTGAACTGCATTTTAGAATGAGAAAATATGCATTTGTAGATATACTCATGCGAAAATCTGTGTTTGCAAGTTCACTTTCTCTCCAATCACTTTTTTCCCCAACTCTGGAAAAAGGTTTACATCTGCCATTGTCAGGAGTCAATTTCCAACATTTCTCTGTATGGGAAAAGATTAGAGAAGAGTTGTTGAAAACCCTTAAAACATGCAAGTTAGTAGGTTTGCACAGACTTGAAGGGCATTCTAACCCTGAAACTATTGCTTACCACTACCTACAGCCACAGTATGTAGATCTGCGGAAATATAATGGGATTGCAAATATTCAAACACTACTATGGTGTTAGCCATGGCATAATCAGACAGGCTATATCATAGCTTCTATATAATGAGATTGCTGCCATGATTTGTTGCCGCACTACATGGGACCAAAGAGTCAAGTGGATTTTGTTACAGGACAATGAAGCAACCTGACCCATGGACAAGTAGATCTTTTATTAAATTCCACACCCCTGGAATTAGAAAGGTGCACCTGCAAATATTAAGATCCCAGAGTTTGGAACAGGAGTTCCACTGACACTCCCATTTACTTATTATTGTGCAAAAGCCCAAACCAATATCGATTAAACAGTTGCAAGCTTATCATTATTCAAATATATAGCCAGGTTCTCTATAATACCACAAGTAAAAAGCTATCAATTTGAGTAGCACTTGGAGCTAGTAATGGGGACCCCCTTAAATCAGAAAGCAACCAACCCAGGGCAATCATACATACCATCAATTTGAAAAAGCTCAACTGAAATAAAGTTCTCAGGGGGCATTATTGAGGCAAATTATGTTTCCATGTACAAACAATTGGAACAAGTCTACAGTAATCCAGTTGAATTATGAGAAATGTTTTCCTCCACATACTGACACAACTTTCCAATAAAACTCACAAAGCACACCTTTCGGCATCCAGGATAAGTCATAACTGGTGGTACTCAACTTCTTTGAGATCAGCAAAAAAAACTACTTCGAGAATTTGGACTCACGAAAATGAAGGGTCATCTGGGATGCCAAAAAACAGACCGCATCATGAACTAATCTGGGTGAAGCTCCTTTACAACAGCAAAGGAACCAAAAAGAGTTCAGGTATATCGTTAACCGATTGGATATGGTTGAAGTGCCAGCAAACAATCCTAACATCAGTGGAAAAAATTGCGTTCAACCATTTTTCTAGCCTCCAAAGCAAGGGGAGTGGAGGACGATATCACACAGCTAATTAAGAGGCCCATTCAGAGCGCAGTCATAGGCCCACTAACAAATTCCAGGTTCATTGAGTCCTCGGCCTACGCAGGAGAGTGTAAAATACTCAGAGCTTGAAGTAGAACTAATCATAACCCCTTCCATGCTCATGACGAGCTCAGCTCGTCATGAGGTAGCCTGGAGCTGTGCTCATGACGAGCTGAGCTCGTCATGACACCAGCAAAATGGCAATTCCCAGCACAGGAGGGGAATTGCCTTAGCAGCCATAGTGTTAAATAAGGGGTGTACTGAGGGCGCCCTCAGCCCCAGCAGCTTCCTTGAGATCATTTAAAGCCAACTTTCAGTTGGCTTTAAATACAGTTATTCGAAGCAACACTTGAACGGCTTTTGTGAATTGATGGCACAGACTGCACCACAACTAGACACATTTCGCATCACAAGTAGGTGCTTGTCCCAACATGCAAAAATTACCTGAATTCCTTCCAAAACTTCCCTGAAAAATAATTGCCAATACTACTTATGCATTATTAGGGCACTGGAAAGTTCAAACTTGGATTCCTGTATTCTAAATTGCTTCGATGAATTCACTGTACTCACATAATAAGGAAAAACTTTTATTTGAGTTGTGTCCTGTAGCCCTGATGCTGATTCAGATTGTGAAGGCAATGCTGAGGAGACTCATCTGCAGGTTTCACAGGACGGCAGGTTTTCCACAGTGAAATTGTAGATGACTGAGAAATTATCAGTGCCAATAGATGAGCAGTAGCTTGTCTACAAGGGCGAAGCCTTGGCAGATAAACAGCAAATTTCGCATTACTCTATTGGGCCAGAGAGACTGTCTCTCAAGAAGCCCCAATGGTATTTTCCAAAACCATTTGGAGTCTGGTTCCTTCTGTGCTATTAGCTAGCAACAATTGTTCACAAGGAACACATTTACAGGAGTCATCTTTTTTAACACAGGTTTTTACTCTGCGTTGGTTTAGTCAAAGACAAAAAGGTTACAAATAACATTAAGGCAGAATCAATCTGCCGTAAATCAATTGCAGTAATACATTATAATTATTAGTTTTGGGAAGAAAGTAGCTAAAAGGATATATTAATTTGTACTCAATTCAGCCGAAATGAGTAATACTTGTATTCATTAGTTAGTACATATCATAAGATACATGTATATTTGAAATACAATGCACAAAAAGCAGTGATTAGAAGGTTTTAAAAGAAAATAAAGGAAAATAGTGACAATTGTGGCCTCAGTGAAGTGACCATAACCAACAATATCTTTAAAAGGACATAGTGACATAGTGATTAAATTTATTGGTATGTCTTTGGATGTCTGTGTGGTTCTGTTTCAATATTCAGGACAAAGAACCAGATTATAATCTGGTGCTTTATTCGACTTTCCTTCGTTGCTGCTGATGACGTTTCGACACGACTTGAAAAAGGGGGGGGGGGCTGTTCAGGGCAGGAGTATTCTGAGACTACAAAAATGCATTGATTTAAAACTTAATTTACAATAGTGGTATCAGAAAAGACGATATGTAGGGGGGCTACTCAACAGTAAAGAAAAACTTTTTTTTTTAGTTCTTTCCTATAGCCTTGGTAATGATTCAGATTGTGAAGGAAATGCTGAGGTGACCCATTTGCAGGTTCCACAGTAGGCAGGATTTCCATAGTGAAAATGCTGATGACTGAGAAATTACCAGCGCCAATAGGTACCAGAGGCTGCTCTACAAGGTAAAAGCCCTCGCGGATGAACAGCAACTCTCAGATTACTCTACTGGCCCAGAGAGACTGTCCCTCAAGAAGCCCCCAAGAATATTTCCCCCATCCATCTGGAGTCTGGTTCCTTCTGTACGACTCATAAATTCTTGAATGTCTGCAGATGTTGAGTTTGGGCTTATGAAAGTATGTATTCGAAGGTCGTGAGCTGGGTCCTGTGTCTTGAATTCAGCAACACTCAAACGGTCAATATAATTGTAGAAGCAGTTTTGAATAATAAATCAACATGCAGAATTAAAATTGCCTACCCCGAGCAGCCACCACTACACAAGACTACAAGCAAGGGCTTGGTCTACTTAGCTTGGCTAATATGGTGACGCATATATTATATCTCAAGATACTAGAAGCCAAGGACTGCTGCAGTGCCTCACCCGGATGACAGTGTGCAGTGAGCAAGCAGTTCTCTGCCGCAGCTGGTGGCACTGGTAACCACTGTGCAATTTGAACATATTAAAGGCCATTTCTGGGCACAAAAAACAGAAAGAAAAAAAACATTGAGCGTGGCCAGCACAGCCATGGAGCCGAAACTGTAAATCCAAGCTCTGGTGCAATTGGTAGCACGGGAGAAAAGATCCAGGGAGCATTGTGCTCCATTGCCCCACACATAGCCACTTATGAAAGAGGGGGGCCTCGGCGAATCAGGGTGGCGAGAGTCGCCCCTCTCCCCCACAGGATGGATTTGATGGCACTTGAATGCTTCCAGGGCCCAGCAGAGTTGCACAAGATGGTGGTGCTCTGGCAGAGCTGAAGCCGGTTTTGGGGGCCAAGCCGGGTTTGGAGCACTCTGTCCTGGACAAGAGTAGGTATCCGGTTGCTCACTCCACGAGAGTCCCGAAGACAGCAGGTTAAGAGCTGGAGTTGTCACATACACGCCCGATCCCAGAGGTGCTGGTGTGGCCCCAGTGAAGATGCAGGCTGCTGTGGGGGCCCAGAGCACCGAAAAGCAGACCTCCCTGAGTGACCATACCTTGAAAAGAAGGTCGCAGGACTTCCACGCGTGCCCCACCCGTGGAAGAGGAAGGGAAAGACGCCCCCAGTAGCAGTGGGCCCTGTGGATCAGCCTGACATGGCTCCAGGAACGAAGGCCTACACATGACCTACAGAAAGGCATGACATCCAGGGGAACCGGAGGCGAGACAACACAGACCCAAAGCCTACTGGGTCTCGAGGGGGCACAGAAAATACAGAGGAGGTGCTGCCCGAGCTCAGAGCTCCATGGCCACAAAGGAATGCAAGGGGAGGGCAGCTACTACAAACTCAAGATGCTGCGTGAGGAGAAGGCAGTATCTGTTAGACCTCTCTGCGGCAACCCAGACAGCAGTAGGTGGATCAACACTGGAATCCAGTGAAAGCTCCTGCCCGAGTGGTATACAGGGCAACCCCCCAGAAGAGATAGTGTTTGGAGCGTGGACCTAGAGCAGAGCTAGACAGATCGCCACACACAACGCCAAGTAGAGAGGGAGTGGCTGGGCCTCCGTGGACTGCGTGGGTGCCCCCTGGAGGTCCAAAGGAGCATCCAGACACAGAGGTCTGCGCGGGAACCAGAGAAAGGGGCTATGCCGGCTCCTGTGGGAGTTTCACCACCAAAGGTGATACACCATAGAGCCAGAGCTGGGCGGAAACCAGGAGAGGTACTCAAGTAAGGGAGATCCACAAGAGAGCTCCATGTAGAACAAGCATTGAAAATGCAATAGGCCGCACCTTTAATTAAGTTAAAGCCATTTGCTTTGCTAATGGTATTGTATAGCAAAGCAAATGGCTTTAACTTAATCAAAGGCGAGACCTATTGCATTTTCAATGCTTGATATTTTTAACGGCTGCGTTCTCTGCCTATGTTTTTCCTCTTTTTGTCCTGTTGTGTGGTATGCATGGGCTAAATGCATGTGAGTGATAAACAGAAGTTTGAGTGAAGGTAGCAGACGTGTCTCTAAAACGTGTGTTTATTTTCGCATCACACTTTCACTTTAATTGAAAGCGCGATGCGAAAGTAAACACGTGGCTGCCTTTTCCAAAGCCGAATGAGAAGAAAAAAGTGCGTAGGGACTAATGAAGGAGAGAGTGTCACGCCGCCAGTAAACGATCCAATCCCGGTGTGCAGGGCTAAAAGGAGACAAGGCGACAACAAGGAGGGACTAAGAAGCCTTTCTTTTCAATCGTGAGCCTGCGTTTTACATGGAGGATGACGCCAGCGAATGAAGGAGATGGGCGGGGCTTCAACTCCGTTTCCGAGAGCTTCAGAATCTGTATTGATTCCAAGAAGGCCTCGTATGACAAGAGCAGCGCATGCGCTGCTTTCGCCAGGTCGAGACCTAAAAACAAGGAATACAGGAGGTCCGTGGACACCGACTACTCCATGAGGGAAACCACGAAAGATCCTTATAGCGTGAGATTGGTGCCCCCCTAAAGCCCATGCACGGCAGGGAGGACTCAGGGCCCATGATGAGTGGACAGGCTGAAGCTGGGACAATACCGGACCTAAAGGACACACAACCAAAAGAATGGTGGCAATTTGAGACACTAAGGTGTTACTAGAACACAAAATTGAGTCTGTGGTGCAGGATATTGAATTGCTGTGTACTGACTACTAGAAACTGGCTAATACAGTGGCAGAAACTAAGTCCACCATCATGCAGATCCACCCCACAGTATCAGAACACTCCGCCATGCACCTAACTCTTCGGGGAACAGTGGCTGTTATCCGCCATTCGGGGGGGGAGGGGCAATACCTCAGCTTCTTACACCGTAGAACGGGTGCACAGAGTCTCGGGGTGCCACCCGATATTGGGGGCCCCTCCATGCCCCATGGTGGCGAGATGACTTAACTTACAAAACTGTGACAATATCATACAACCAGCATGATCCCGAGGGACCTAGTACATAGAGAGGTGGCCGGTAAGCAATTATTCCACCTACAGTCGTATCTTGCGGTCAAAAGCCATCTGCAACAAGTCAAAATGAAATACGCACTGCAATACCCAAATCACCACTAGGGGAGGAGCCCACTTCTTCACCTCCCAACCACCAGAATGGGAATGGCATGAGAAAGGGGTCACTGTATGTTGGCTGAACGTGAAGAGCCTAGCCCATCCGGATGGCAAAAGCAAAAATCGAGACGTCCCCGTAACATGACAACAGTCCCCAAAGACTAGGCAGAACTGATAGACCACACGTCCTGGAGAAGTTACAACAGGGATAGTTTTGGACCTCTGACAACAGATGAACTTACCTCGACAGGGACATTGGGAACTCTGTTACAGGAACCGACACATCAGACGACGATACAGATAAGCCAAAAATACCGGTGATCACCCAGATGACAGCAGATGGCAAACTATGTTGGGCACTGCACTGTTTTAAAGAAGGTTTAGTTCACAAGAGATTGCCAGTGGGAAGGCCACCGCCTACATCACACTGTGAACTTTTATGCAGCGGCTGGTAAACTGCTCCAAAATAAATAATTCATAATCACCACACACTAAACACTATGTTGCTAGAGTTCCTGAAATAAAGTATTTGATATGGCAGCAAAACACCGACGCTAGTCCCAGATAAATTGTTGCAAGAGACAAAGATGCATTTGGAGGAGAAGCCGGGAAGGATGCTCAAAATAAACAAGATTTAGGTCCATTTCTAGATGTGACAGGGGAGTGTTTGATTTATTACTATTAAACATTGCTTCACCATATTGGCCTATTTGGGATAGTGATTTGCACCACAAGTGAACTTTCAAAAACAGCAATTACAGGTTAAAGGACTGTCTCTTTGTGGCTAAAGCCTTCAAGCTTTTGGAAGGAAAAAAAGTAACTTGTAAGTAGATTGCTTTTCTTGCAAAAGGGATCATCAAGTGGAGTAACATTAGAATTCGTGTGGTACTGGTACTGCAGGCACCACAGTATATGCTACAGAGATCTGCACTTATTACAATCAGTAATTCTTTTTTTTGTCACATCTATTTAGAACATACTACCATAGGAAATCTTGCCCTCACTTTCCTACCAAATTTCCATGTCAACCAAGTACTACTCCTGGAAGAAGTAATTATGCAAACTAAATAATCTTTCAGTGTTTCCAAACCAGAAAGACTTTCCCTATTATACATATTTATATATATTAAGTTTGGCTGTCTCAGCAGCCTTATGTAGTAAACATTTTTTTAAATAATAATACATATACAAGTACATAAAGTAGGAGGCATTAGGCCAGAAATGTATCACAGTTGATGCCACGTCTTGATTCGCAATATCAGAATTAGCGGAATTTTCACTTGGGGAAACTCCACTAGTATGTGGAATAGCTAAATACACTAGTTTGCGGTTAGAAGCTGGGCTGTCAAGACCTTCAAATGGAGAACTACTACATTATTCAGGTATCTCCCACTGTAGAAAAGCACAACCTTACTCGTCCAAGACAGGAGTAAGTACCGTTGTAGGGAGAGAAATGGGTCAGAATACCACCGTTTTCTATGAAGGACAAATATGAAAGAATGTTACATAAGTAAATACACATTTATGTTTTAGAAATTCTTCATGTGTACATTTTGGGAATTGGGATACTCTTGGAAATGTAAAACCAGCTTCGTTTTCCTTGAGAAAACGTGTGATTTTCTGTAAACCTTAACAGTCCAATATCTACACCAAATGTGGAAGCAACTCTACAGGAGGAGATTTCTTGCATCTTTTTGCAGCAGTCATGGGCCCCTTAAAAAGTCATCTTGCCACCTCTGATGAGCTGACAAGGCATACCCTTGACTGAGGTGAGCCAGTCCCGTTTAGCCAGTCCCGCTCTTACTCCCAATAGGTTCCTTAATAAGACTAAAAGGTTTACATGATCAAAGATGGTAAAAGAGTAAGGCTTTAAAACCTATAGTCAACTCTTCAAGAAACATCTCATTGACAATGTACCCAATGTCAGGTCAACTCTGGAAAAAAAAACTTTCTCATCCTTTCTGACAGTAGTCTCACTTTCTCAGCCTGCTTTTTATGACTCACCCTATTACCTTTTTGCTTCTTTATAGTGACCTGCCCTTGATGATGTACATCTACTCTCCTGGATGTGCGCTACTTTCAGCTGGATTACCTACTGGAAACTCTTATAAGGTAATGCCCTCACTTTCTTTGTAGGTAGGTTTACACTAGATAAGCTGCTATTTGAGTTATAGACTTACCTACATCATACATCAAATATACAATGGCTCACCTCGGTGTAGGTGGTGGGCAGGCTGTTTCAAGCACCTGTGTCTTCGCAGCATCGAGGGACTGGAACTGTGCTATCAGAGCTTCCAGGTCATCCTAAAAGCAAACGGTCTTGTTAAAAACAATGTTTGGCCACAGCTTCAACATCTACCCTTATCTCCCATTTTTAGGATTAAGACTAGGATTACCCAGTGAAAGAGGGTCGGGCGTTTATAAAAAATGTACCCTGGCACTCCACATTTACATATGATATCTATCTTGTTTTTTTGGCTTCAGATAACTACGGCAAAGCATGCTCCTCAAAGTTGTGCCCTGCTGTACGTGACCTTGGGTTTGTTGGGAATACATTTCGCAACTGATTTGTCCAGTTTCAATAAGTACCAGTGTGTATATAGAATCTTGTAGATAGTATGGTTGTGTGCACTATATCTGGTAATAAAGGTAAGTTTCCAGTCCTTGCGTTTTTTGCATTTCACATCTCTGTTCCTTAGTAGTGACTGCTGTGATGTGAAAAGTATTTTGTTTCTAGCTTGGTTCAGAACCCTTTGTGAGCATCCTCAACAAATGAAGCGTTGCCCCAATTCTTCAAGTTCTGTGCAGAAGACAGAGGCTTAACAACAGTTTCTCCTGATCTGTGTCATCTCACCCAATGGAATCAAGTTAATTTGAGAGGGTGGGTGAGCACTGGTTGCATGTAAAATCGAATTACATGCAGTAGTCTTTCTAAACAGTTTGACATGATCTTATTCTCTTTAAAATAAATCATTACGCACAAAGTCTATTTCTTGCTTATGTGTCTTGTGAGTAAACTGCAGATTGTATGTTTTAGTGTTCAAATGTCTCAGTAATCTCTCCAACTGTTCATCATTACCTCCCCAAATGACAAAGATGTCAATATAACGACCCCAGTAGATGATGTGTTCAGTGGCTTCTGGTGGACTAGCCGTCCATTGATGTTTAATCTCAAAGACATCCACGTATAAATTTGTGAATGATGGTGAAAATGTTTAGCCCATAGCAACATCCATGGCCTGTCTGTACCAGATCCCCTGTTGAAGAAATGCATTCATTTCCAACATTTGTGTGTGCTCAAATAATGTTGCATCTCTTGAGGACAAAGCAGCTGCCAACGATTCAATTCCCTTTTCTAAGGCAGGGCTGTGGAATTCCTATAGCTTGACGCCCAGGACATTGTTTGGGGTCAAGGGAAACCGGTCTTCAGGTGTATTTTGTCCTTGTGACAAGTAGGCCCAACCCCCTGCTGCACCAACCCTTTGGCTGCCAGTTTGCAGTACCACATTATGGATCAGGGATGGGCACTGTCTGCAGTTAAGGTAATATTTTTACCCATATGATAATGCTGTTCAAACTTGTATTCATGGTTCATTAATTGAAAGCCTTTATTATATGTGTGATCGCTCTGAGTAAATGTGCAAGCTACTGAGAGTGGTTCGGGTACAAAAATGTGTACACACGTTTTTAAAGATTAGCAATATGAGGCTATGTATAATGCTCCCAGAATGCTCTCTATTAGATGCAAATATTTGCAGAAGCTTGAAAGCAAGATTGATGATTCTTTGCTTTCAAAATAAAATGTTCTTAAAAAACATGAAAGCAGGGAAAAAACATTTTGCTAAACTACTGTAAAATTTCAAGTACCATTTATTTGCAGCATCATTTAGTAACATGTGTTGATCCATGCTAGTATTTCCCAAAAACATTCATATTGGAAAATCAGTGTAACCAGTTTCAATAACATTATGGGAAACAAAAATAAACAAACATTGGCAAAGCCGGTAGGTTAGAAATTTGTGGTCAGCTTTTTATTTTTTTCAATGTGGGACTTGTTTTGGCATGGTTTTTGTAAAACCTTATTGCTGTGGGAGCTGCCGGGCCCTCACCATTATAACAAACATTGGCAAATCCAAAAATAGGGTTTTTTTGGTCTCAAAAAGCACAAACTGACACAGTAGTTACTGGCCATGAACAAAACTACTTTGTGGGCAGATATGCTCCTTGTGAAAGAGCAGAATGCTATCACTCACAGTGAAGCCAGCCGATACAGAGAGAGAGAGACAGAATTTTAATAAATACTAAAAGGTCATGGTCAAAGCCGGACCTAATTAGGGACCCATGGTACCCATGGTATATATATCCTTGCATTACGTGCAGCTATTACGGCTTTCGGGAATACCCAAGAATTTAAAAAAAGAAATCGTACTCCTAGAAAATATTTGTGAACTGCATTTTAGCATGAGCAAATCTGCGTGTGTAGATTTGCTCATGCGAAAATCTAATTGTTTGCAAGTTCACTTTTCCTCCAACCATTTTTTACCCAACTCTGGAAGAAGGTTTCTGTCTGCCATGGTCAGTAAATTTCCAACATTTCTCAGTATGGAAAAGGATTAGAGAAGAGTTGCTGAAAACCCTTAAAACATGCAAGTTAGTAGGTTTGCACAGACTCAAAAGGGCATTCTAAACCTGCAGCTATTGCTTACCACTACCTTCAGCCCTAGTATGTAGATCTGCAGAAATGTGGCGAGATAAGGAGATTGCAAGTAATAAAACACTACTATGGTATGAGCCCTAGCATAATCAGAGAGGCTATATCAGAGCTCTTATATAATGAGATTGCTTCCATAATTTGTTGTGCACTACATGACACCAAAGGGGAAAGTGGATTTTGTAACAGGATAAGTAGATTTATGAAGCAACCTGCCCCATGGACAAGTAGATGTTTTATTAAATGCCACACCCCTGAACTTACACTTCACAAATTGTTGTCTTCACCCAGGGTATGCTTTTATCCTCCAGCCTTCTCTGGTGCACCTGAAAGTCCCAAGAACTCTCGGAACCCCTGACTATGTTTCTACCAGACACTTCAACCCTGGCCCTGGTCAACCCTGCTCAGCCTCTTCCTGACGCGACAGTTGCTCTTCTGCCAGGGGCTCAACCATCACTGATCAGTTACAAAATGTGGGAAATTTCTGAAAGGTGAAGGCCATTTTGATATGATCCCACTCTCATGCCCAACAGTTTATGGTAAAGAGTATGGCTTTACCTTGTGATAAGTACGTTTTGCAAGTTTAAAAGGATTTTTGGCTCCTACTCAGACACACTCAGAAGGCCAATATCATCAACCATGATGATAGCAGTGAAGCAGGTAATCCTTTTCCCCTTTCCAGCACAGATGGTACGGACAGTTTGGCTCTGCAGAAAGCAAGTGGCCTGGGCACTTTTCCTGAGGTAGAGCTGGAGAGTCCATCAGCACCTCCAACGGAGGTTACCTCCTTCATGGCTGTGCTACGTAAGATTGTGAAGATTATGGAATGCCTTTGCCTCTAGATGAAAACCACACAGATGCTGCAACTGGACTCCTCCTCTGCTGTAATTCCCTTGCTCACTTTCAACATGGCATTCATATCTCTCATTTTGGTCAAATGGAGTAAACAAGTTTCTACTCAGATAGTGAATCATCAGGTCACACAGCTTTATAATCCTTCACCTCAACCCACCCTGGCTCAATCCTGGAGAGTCTTGTGGTATATATAGGCTTCCACTACCTCCTAGCAAGTTCAAGTTCAAAAACAACTTTATTTCGATTCATAACGAATCATAAAAAGCACATAGACACAAAATGCATAATTAAGGGGTACAGTTACATAAAATTGATGTCACTGTTAAAATAGAACAATTAAAATATTTACAAATTTTTTAAAAAAGCAGCAATTTTTCAATAGTTCCATAGGGTGTCGTCAAGACTGTTATATTATCTGTTTCCAGAACGTTTTTTGAGGCGAAAAGCAGCTACCAAGAAGTTTGCGACACTAAACATAGTTAGTGGTGAGTCTAACTTTTTTAAATAAAATAGAGCAGGCTTGGCTTGGACAAACCCCTTGTTTTTAAGCAACGGAACAATGTACTTTTTCCTAGGCAGGGCATATATACTGCAAAAGAACATAAAGTGAGTAGTGTCCTGCAGAGAAAAACGATCACATTTGCAGACCGCTAAATCCTCGGGCTTGGTCCACAACTTAGAGTCATTTAACAGGAAGTGAATCTGGTTAAGTCTTAGTTTGGTTAATAACCAGCGATGTAATGGAATAGACACTACCGTTAGATAGGGTTCGATGGCCAGTGTAGTTTTAGAAATATAATGCTCCCTCACAGTGGGTTTCACAAGCTCACAGCTCTCCCGCTCTATTTCTCTCACTTTGATAAAAGTCGCTTTGAACCATTCCAGGTCATCTTTAACAATGCAGTCAGGTTTGTAGAAAAGATCTGGGCGGCCCAGGGAAGTTAGTGTTTTTTTAATGTATGCTAGCCACGGGATGTTTTTCATATTGTCCAAAAGTAGGCAGTCTCTCATAATTGTGTGGTTCAAAGTTAAATTGGAGTTCAGCCATGTTTTTAACCACATCAGAATTGGGGACTGTTTGATAACTACCTCCTAGCAGAATCCTGGCTCTTTTTCTCTCTACTCTCTGAGAGGGAATCCAAGAGGATTGAGGCAATAGAGAAGGAGTTGGTCTTTTCGGTGAGCCTTGCCCTTTTGCTCCCAGAACGCAATCAGTTCTTTCCACAATACAGAGGGCTTGGCAATTCCAAGGGTGTCAAAGTCCTCCTCCTCTCCAGAATTGCAAAACCACTTTAGATCACCTTTGAGGGACCACATCTGGCCAGAAGGAGGGAGGGTGCCATTTCACTTATAACATTAGCTGTCCATCTCTATGAACCATTGGTTCCTCCAGAGTGTCAATCAAGGCACACCCTTCCAGGACATGTTCTCTCCCATTCTGTATTTCCTCCTTCCCCTCAAAGGGTCATGCTTTCACTCTCAATCAAAAAACATTTTAATTTCCTTTGTCTCAGTCAACACTTTGTTGAGGTGGGCAAACCAGGGAAGGCTTGAGCTGGATGCCTGACTTTGGCTCACCTAGCAGTCCTCTTGGTGCATCAAGACCAAAACGAGCAGGGCTTTCATGTGGCTTCTGCCTGCCACCACACTCTAAGCTCATGTGCAAAAATTGAAGACAAACAGCAACACTTGATGTAGAGTAAGAGAGAGAAAAGATACCCATCTAGTGCCAGAACTGCACAATGTGAAATCCAACAAACCTGGTCTCAATATTGGCTTCCCTGTTTGGCCAGATTGTGTAATCTTAAACAAATGTTTAATTTATGTGTCTCTTTTTTTCTTCATTATTGCATATGAGAGCATGTTGAAATATGTAAGCTTTGGATGTGTGCTGTACAAAATATATCTTGTAACAGAACATGAATGCCATCAGGCACCAAGAGAATTTTTCATTTTAAACAAGTACTTTAAATCTCTCTTTCTACATGTTCGGCGTGTGCGCTCCAAGAGAATGAGCCTCTGCACTTTTAACAAGCATTTACAATGCAATGGTTTTGCCTTTGTTAAAGTTAGAGCTATTGGCATTGCTCTTGACATTATTTTTATTTATGTTTTTTTTAGCATAAATAAATGGCATTGTCATTTACAATGCCACTAGCTTTATCTCTCGCAAATGACACACACAAACACACACAGAGCCCCCCCCCACACACACCCACACACACACACACACAGAGCCCCACACACACAGCCACACAGAGCCCCCCCCCACACACAGCCACACAGAGCCCCCCCACACACAGCCACACAGAGCTTCCCACACACACAGCCACACAAAGCTTCCCACACACACAGCCACACAAAGCTTCCCACACACACAGCCACACAAAGCTTCCCACACACACAGCCACACAAAGCTTCCCACACACACAGCGCCTTCCACACACACCCACACAGCAAAAGCAGGCAACAGGGGCACACGGAGGCACAAGCAGGCAACAGGGGCACACGGAGGCACAAGCAGGCAACAGGGGCACACGGAGGCACAAGCAGGCAACAGGGACACACGGAGGCACAAGCAGGCAACAGGGGCACAAGCAGGCAACAGGGCCACAAAAACTGAGGCACAAGCAGGCAACAGGGGCACGAAAACTGAGGCACAAGCAGGCGACAGGGGCACGAAAACTGAGGCACAAGCAGGCAACAGGGGCACACGGAGGCACAAGCAGGCAACAGGGGCACACAGAGGCACAAGCAGGCAACAGGGGCACACGGAGGCACAAGCAGGCAACAGGGTCATGAAAACAAGTAGAAGCAGGCAAAAGGGTCACAAGCAGGAATTGTAATTTAGACGGGGCTTAAGTGGAGAACGGTCAGTAGGGAAGTAGTGCGGCTGGTGCAGTGGTACCAGGCCGAAAGGTGAGAGGGGCTGTCTGCACCCCAGTTTGGACAGTTTCCACTACCTAACAGGGATTGGTGGGAGGGGGACGTACTTCTTGCTTCCTTTAGGGCTGTTACTTCGGGGACGCAGTGCACGCTCCTGCCTGCTGCCGCCGGGACACAACAACAGGCAGGGAGAGGACAGGCTGGGAGAGGGCAGGGAGGGGACAGGCTGGGAGAGGGCAGGCTGGGAGAGGGCAGGGAGGGGACAGGCTGGGAGAGGGCAGGCTGGGAGAGGGCAGGCAGGGGACAGGCTGGGAGAGGGCAGGTTGGGAAACTCACCCTCAACCCCTCACCCTCACTCACCCTCACCCTCACTCACCCTCAACCCCTCACCCTCAACCCCTCACTCACCCTCACTCTCACTCACCCTCACTCAGCCTCAACTACTCCCCCTCACCCTCACTCACCCAAAACACCTCACCCTCACTCACCCTCACCCTCACTCACCCTCACTCACCCTCACCCTCACTCACCCTCAACACCTCACCCTCACTCACCCTCAACACCTCACCCTCAACCCCTCACCCTCACTCACCCTCACTCACCCTCAACCCCTCACCCTCACTCACCCTCACTCACCCTCACTCACCCTCACCCTCACTCACCCTCACACAGTGCAATAGTTCTCAGACCATTTCAGTTAGAGCTTTTAGAAATGTTTATGGCTTTTTTTATTTGTAATACTTTAGCATTGGCTACAGGAAACAAAAATGCTAAACATTTACAAAATAAATCCATAAACAATTCTAAAAGCACTAACTCTAATGGTGCGAGACCTATTGCATTTCCAATGCTTGTTTTTGTTGTGCCCGGGACGGTTTTTTAACCCAAACCAATCCTGGTATAGTGTGGACATATGCATTAGAGCGCTTTCCATGAGCAGCAGCTTACATTACACAGGGTCAGATTCCTTTTATGTTGAGGAACGTCGGTGTTAGGTGATTTGCCCAGAATCACAGTATGTTGGCCCAATGCCATTCATGCCTCTGACTTGGTTCTCAAAAGTCAGCAGCTCTGACCATTAGGCCACAACTCTCCCCACCCCGCCCCCCACCCCCCAGCGCACCTTTTGCCAGGATCGGTGGCGGCCTATACACACACATACAAGTCGTCATCCTAGTATGAGCTTGAAATTAGGCTAGTAAGAACCACAGACTCGTAAAACTGAGTTAAAAGCGCCGCAGTGCACTATCACATCACCAAAGGCCAGGTGGGCACCACGGACACAGCAAAAACCTGCAACTGTGAGGTAACACGCACGGCATTGTCACCATGACATCAGTGCGTCGATGCGACGACGCAAGAACACCAAACACTGCTTCAGATTCACAGTCACAGTTTCCCAGATGTGGCGGGGGGCATGGTCCTCATCTGTGCACCATGTTTTCTCGCCAGCGCAACACTGCAGCAGGACGGATGATGGCTCCAGGCTGCACAGCAGCCACCGACTGACTGTGCAAGCACAAAAGACTTCAGAGCGTAACACAGTTTACCACTGGAAGCCAAGATTGTACCAGGCTCGTTTACCTAATCGAGCAGGCCCTACGGCTGAAAAATACCCCGTTTCTGAAGGTTCAATATTCGCCTAAAGTGTGAGAATGAAACCGCCTTTCGAAACCGATCACTCCGAAAGAGCGGTTCCAATGGCCTGCCCCATCTTTCAGAAACGTGTTACCCACACACTAACAATTAGTTCCAGAACTCCAGGCCTTTGGCTTGAAGAAGATATTTTCAGAACTTTTTTTTTTTACATTTTTAGCTTTCAGTGAATGTTGGTAATTAAGTTTACATTTTAAAATTTCCATTCCCGTACTTGCTCTTTCATTTCTTGACAGATTGCTCGTTGTGGTATACTTTCGGCTCTACACTGTTCCAAGGCGTGCATGAGCCTGATTCATGCTATTTAACAAATTACAATCTTAAAACCTGAAATTAGCTGTTTATGCTCTCGTCGTTTCCAGGCTAGACTTTTGGAATGCACTCTTATGCAGTGCTGTATAAACTGAAGCTGCTTTTTCCCAAATCAAGGCAATACTGCAGTCAGCAATATACTACTATTAGCACCGGTGATCTGAGCACAAGACAGGCGTGAGGAAAGGAGGGTGCAGAAAAGCAACTCACCTGCACCTTGCGACGGCGGCACTTCTCCGGTCTCCCTCTTCGGCATGGGAGACCGGCAACGTCGACGGCGGCAATCTCTCTGGCACTTCTCCGGTCTCCCTCTTCGGCATGGGAGACCGGCAACGTCCTCCGCATCTCCTGGGGTTCCCTCCAGGCCACGGGAGCCCCGCGGGCGCCGCCATACTTCTTGCCGTCTTCCTTCTTCCCCCGGGCTGCGGGGGGCGGGCACTTCCGGCCGGCCGCGCTAGGATTGGCCGGCCGGCCAGTCACGGGGCGGTAAACGGGGGAGGAGAGACGCAGAAGTGCCGGCAATGCCGGAACAGATTCGGGGGCGTTCCCGGCTTTCGCCTGACGTCGCGTGACGTCGGCAAAAGCCAAAGAATCTCGGGAACGCCCCCGTGTCTCCTCCGGCATTGACGGACAGGCCCCTCGTCCAATGGCTAGGCTCCATTTATGGAGCCAGCCAATGAATGACGAGGGCCGACCCAAAGCCACACTACAGTTCTCATTAGGTTTTTGCCTGCGCAAAAAAGATGCGCAGAGCGCATCTTTTTGGCGAGGCAAAACCTAAAAAGGAAAGGAGCGTGCACGCGCAGGCGCACACCTTAAAGGAAACATAGCTCAAAACCCATGCATACAATTAGCCTTTGCTATTATACTGGGCTACTGAATCCCATTTACTGGTTGTCCCATCCCATAAACTTCGACTGACTAGCAAACTGAGCCCCCATCTCAACTCCCTTCAGTGATGGAAAAAGGTTTCAGGAACTAGCTAGGATAACTAAGAGTAAAATATCATATTACAGTTAAAATGACTTTGAGAGTTTGAGTCATACTAACAAAGTGACAAAACAGTGACATGGAGCTGAAATTATTAACAAAATAAATAGTTTTGGGAAGGCCAGACAATAGCATCAATTATCCAATGTGCTGCTTTCTGTTCAGAAGCTTAGTCTATCTAACGTATTTTTAGGTCTCGCCTAGCGTTGCAGCGTGCATGCAACGCTGCTCTCTCTGTGAGTACACAAGTGGGGGGACCCAGTACCGAACCGTTAGGATGGAAAGTTAAATTAAAATAAAGAAGTTTAAGAAAAATACATAAAAACTTAGATTCACTGCTCGCTCTGTGAGGGCTATTGTAATCGAGGAGATTTCAACTGGGAACTTGAAGCCCCACCCCTCATTTTCATTGACTGGCGTCATCGCGTATGTAAAACGGTGGCCTCTGATTGAAACTGAGGCTTTTTTGTTTCCGCCCTGTCTCCTTTTCGTCCAGCCCATCTGGACTGGATTGTCTGCTTGGAGGCTGTCTTGACTGAATTTCTTATCCGAAGGAGGCTTGTAGTAACAGATCATGTTTCTGAGTGCATCGAGGTTCAGGCAGAGTTCACAAAGCTCAGCTCTATTAGCTCCGCATCCGGTTTTGCTTTCGTTGTCTTGTGTTGCTCCTCCATCCTCCCCCTCCTTTCTCTGTCCCTCTCCTGTGCGGCTGCAGCAAAAATGGCACTTTCCCGAGGGCGAAGATCCTCCACTACCCTTGCACTGGCTGAATTACACTGGCTGCCTGTACACCAGAGGATCCTCTTCAAATCCCTATGCACTGTCTTTAAGGCAGTGCATGGGATGGGCCCCCGACCACTTCAAAACAAATTTAAATGGTATGAACCCACTCGGATCCTTCGATCCTCCTCTACTAACCTCATCAGTATACCCAGGATCAGGAAAGCCACTTATGGTGGCAGAGCCTTCAGTATAGCGGCAGCTCATCTGTGGAATAGACTACCTACTGCCATCAGGAAAACAGATGAACTAATGGCCTTCCGAAGAAAGGTAAAAACATGGCTTTTCCCTAAAATCTAACTGCCCAGAATCAAATGACATCCTTTCTACCCATGATGCACAGCGTTTCAGCTATATTCATACAGCGCCAGGATGCCCGTAGGGTTGCAGAGCGCTTTATAAATACTATAAATAATTCTCTCCTCCATCCCCTCTTCCTTTCCAATCCTCCTCCCTCCTTTTCAAACAGTGAGCGAATTTTGTTGATATTAGTTTTTCTTTTCATCCGCATGTGTAAATATTTAGCTGTTTTGTGAAACAATACTGAAGGCGGTACATGTCAGCATGTATTTACCGATAAATGCGCACTCGAACTGCACTACTCGCCCCTGTGAAAACAGCATTGTAGTGCAAGCTCGGAGTGTCACTGGCTATTTAAACTTCTTAAGGAAACATTTTTTTTTTGCATGCCTCATGCTTTAACAGAGCCGAGCAGTTGGCCTGGCAGTCACGACTAAAAGTCATCAGACTCACACAAAGGAAGCACAATTTTCTTTTTTTTCTTTTAGAAAAACAGAGACAGATAAATAGATGGTTTGGAAGAGCAGGCCGCGTGGCCGCAGCCCCCGTAACGTTCCATGACGTCATGTACATTCTGGGAGCCCCTGTTTCAGCATCTCGCCCTTCACTCGCATCTGCCGAGCACAGAATGCGTTAATGTGTTGTGGCTATAAAGCTATCGCTGGTTCCCCCTTAAGGCCAGAGCCTTAAACGAAGACGGGGATCTCTAGAAATTGTATGGTGTCAAGTTCTGCCGATGCAACTGAGGACAGGCTGCTGCAGCAGGCGCAGTAGCCCGCTGATCTATTTTGCCTTCAAAGACAAGAGATGAGCCGGGGTTAATGCAGACAAAGATCTGTGTGCTTGGGTATAGGGGCTCTGTACCTCTACAATTTTGTGGGCTCTCAGTAACTCCTGGGAGGTGGGTGGGGATTGCGTTGAAATGAACCTCCTGAGCTACCTTCTGACGTCTGTGCGTCACTGGCTGAATCCGAAATACTGTATATTGTAATCTGTTGCCTTTTTTGTAGTCCTAAATTAATCAATTAGTTAAAAATACCATATTATACGCGTAAGCTTATTTCAACCAATTCATTTAACAGTAAGAAAACAATAAATATATTTAAACAGATACATTTAGCCGTACGAATACCTTGCAGATGTCAACGTATTTAACCGCACAATATCTGATATAGGTCACTATAATGTATCCAATACAGTTACTGGAGCCAATAACACACTGGGGCAAAAACGTGTATTAAAAGAAAACAAGCATTTGCAATGCAATAGGTCTCGCATGTACGCAAGTTTAAGCTATTGGCATTGTAAATGACAATGCCTTTTATTTAGGTTTTAAAAATGAAAACAAAAATAAAAGGCATTGTCATTTACAATGTCAATAGCTCAAACTTGCATAAATGCGAGACCTATTGCATTGCAAATACTTGTTTAACACAAGTCTCATCTTAAGCACTGTCAGAGATTCACAGTGCCTGACTGAATTCTACCAATGCTCTTTTAGGCCAAAATCCAGCTGTTGTGCTCCTCTTCCAAACCTCGCAAGTGAAAAACAAGAACGCATTGCACACCTTCTCCACACTCAGTCACAGAGAATGGTCTGAAAATAGTTATTTCTGTCCCACCCCAGCCTAGGCTCTTCCATTCCTGGTAGGTGTCATATGTATGCAGCAAAAAGTACAACTGATGGACAGAATGCAGAACAATGTCCTGCATTCAGAGATCTGGGCCTAAATCCATCGTTTTTTTGCTCCCCATGCCATTCCAGATAGAACCCAACAAATCAGTCTTGACCCTGCTCCCTATGGGAACAGTCCAGCCCGAACTGCCAGGCCAGGTCCTCCCTGGACTGGAAACAAGCATCCTAGGACCAGTTTCAGGGTTTCACCCCTCATCAGCCAGGCTAGCTTGACTCCAGTGGCAAGGAGAGCATTGGACCAACGTCTGGGCATACCCATCCTACTCAGTCCCGGGCTCACTGTGTCACTGGATTCAAACTAGCCTGGCTGAGGAGGGGTGATGCGCTGAAACCGGTCCCAGGATGATTGTTTCGAGTCAAGGGAGGACCTGGTTGGCAGTTCTGGCTGGACTGTTTCCATGAGTCACAGGGTCAAGACTGATTTGCATATGGCTGGGTCTAAACTGGTGAGGCATGGTGAGCAAAAGAACGATGGATTTAACTAAGATCTATTGACTGGGGGTGAATGTTAGATTTGCTCTGCATTCCGTCCATCATCTGTGTGTCTTTTGCTTTCTTGCCAGACGAGGATTCAAGCTAGCCTGGCTGATGAAGGGTGATGCCCCGAAACCAGTCCCAGGATGCTTGTTTCCGGTCCAGGGAGGACCGGTCTTTGCAGTTCAAGCTGGACTGTTCCCATGAGGCACAGGGTCAAGACTGATTTGCATATGGGTCTAAAACGGGGTGGCATGGTGAGCAAAAGAACGATGGATTTAGCCCAGATCTATTGACTGAGGGTGAATGTTTGTTTTGCTCTGTATTGTACTGCTTCTAGGGCTGAAGCCCGCAGTATTGTCGAAGGAGATCAGAGAAAACTGGAAACTAGCACGCAAACGTTTGTGGCACACATTTACTTTACTTGTGGATTTATATAGCGCAACGAATCATCCCCGAAGGGATCTCTCGGCGCTTCGAGGATGATGCACCTGCATTGATTATATGAGGGCATGTGGCAATATTATGCTTTTTTTAAAGTATTTTTTATTTTTCACAAAGCAGAATCTCAAACAGAGTTACAAAAGAAAGAAGATTCAAGACCCCCCCACCCTCCTCCCATCTCCCATATGTATTGATGACCAATAATGCAGGTACACAAACATACACAATGAGCAAAAATAGTGATAACTAATATCATAACAAAGGAATATGGCAAAGAAGATATTATGGGTATCTGGTAACCCTATTATGTCTCTGGGTCCCCTTGCCTTTGTTGGTCAATCCATTTAGAAAATACTCCCCAGATTTCAATCCCCATCCTCCTTTTCCTTCGCCCTTTCTTGGCATATACAGACTTTTCTAAATGGTATGTAGCGACTAATCTAGCCAGCCATTGTGCATAGGAGGGGGACTCAGAATCTAGCCAGCCGCAGGAGACACATATCCTCCATATTGTCATTGCAACAAAAATCAGCCCTTCCTCCTTTACTCTACAAGAGTCAGATTGTGTTCCTAAAAGAATGGTCGAGGGGTTTAGGAGTATTGATTGGTTAGTTATTTCGAAGAGTAAATTCTGTATTCTGAGTAGGGTGGATTTGATAGTTGGACATGTTGCAAATATGTGTATAGAGTCTGCCCCTACTTCAGAGCAGCGTGGGCATAATGTTCCTCTCCCAGATGCCGATTTAATGATTTTGCTAGATGTCATATACAGAAAGAATATAGTTTTGAAATGTTGTGCTTGGAGTTTAGCAGAGATTAAGATATGTTGTGATAATCGCAGGGAGTTGTAAAATATACTTTTGGGGGGATCAAGTTTAACATGCCATTTGGAAGCAATGGTTTCTAAGTCATCTAGGGTTTCCTTATTTATTATTTGATAGATAGTCCCAATGCGAACAGAGGTTACGGTTACGTTCCGGAGGGTGTTCATAAGCTCAACCTCGGCCAATCCGTTGGCTCCTCCCACCTTTCTAGCTAAGTAGTCGCAAATGGCCATGTATTTAAATAATTCTTGACTTTTTAGTTTAAATCTAGTCTGTAAATTTGAAAAGGATTCGATCCCCCTGGTTGTTATAATATCTCCTAGTTTTGTTATCCCTGCTCTGTGCCATTCAGATAAATAAGATGAACTAAATATAGCAGGTAAATTGCTGTTATTAGTTATAGGGGAGTAAAAGTTATATCTACCAAGTCCCAAAATTCTCCGGACGTGGCGAAAAACTTTGTAAGAGTTCATTAGCGTCTTAAATTTAACGCGGTTGTAGTATCCATAAGCGGTTTCTCGGAGTAGGCAGCCCCAATGTTGTTCCCCTACCAGAGACCGAAAGGGTGAGGGTAAAGACGGTTCAGTTCCAAAGGTGGAATCTCTTAGCAGAACTGAACTATATTCCAGGACTGCCGCCCAGTAATATCGGGTAATGTTAGGAAAAGCCCATCCCCCTCTGTCTTTTGGTAATGTGAGATGTTTTAATTCACGTCTGGGCTGAGCGTATGCCCAAATAAATGGAGTAAACATTTGTTGGAATTTAAGTAAGTCTTTTTTACTAAACTCAAGGGGAATGCAACGAAAAAAATAAAGTAGTTTGGGAAAATAAGTCATTTTAATAACATTGCACCTACCGACCAACGTTAGATGTAAATTATCGATTTGTTTTAATGCCTTCTTTATCTGGACAGCAAGGGGGGCCAAATTAACTGAGACTATTTCCTCCAGTCTAGGTGAAACTAGTACGCCCAAGTATTTAGCCTCTGGTACAACTCTGGTGTCAGTCCAGATGATTTTACTATTTATTAGTATCTGTGTTTTGTTTTTATTTAGGGCGTATCCAGATAATCTCCCAAATTTACATCCTCTAATGCTAGTGTGGAATTGACAGGGTCTGGAGTGATAATAGCAAGGTCGTCAGCGTAAGCCAAGATTTTACAGCTGTTTTGAAAGTATGTTACTGGAGAAATGTTGTGATTTTTCTCTATTTGTTTGATAAGGGAATCTAGGTAAAGGGCGAACAAAAACGGAGAGCAGGGGCATCCCTGCCTGGTGCCTCGTGATATTTTAAAGGGTTCCGTCAGTTGTCCATTTATGGTGACACTAGCAGTTGGATTATGATAAAAGTGCCTGCGTCGCCTGCATAAATCTACCGCCGAACCCCATGCTGTCCATTACCTTCCAGAGAATTCGCCATGAGACCCGGTCAAAAGCCTTCTCGGCATCGAGTAATATAAGTGACATCGGGTCTCCGGCTACTTGGGCAGCATCAAACAGAGTAATAACTCTCCTGACATGTTCGGTAGTCCCTTTCTTAGGTATAAAACCATGTTGCCATTTTGAGACAAGGGGTTCCACTATTCTGGACATTCTGGAGGCTAATACCTTAGAGAATATTTTGGAATCACAGTTGATAAGAGTTATTGGTCTATAAGAGCTCATTTCTAGTGAGGATTTATCCTTTTTTGGAAAGATAGAAATCCTAGCACTAGACCAAGAGGTTGGGAGGGGAGGTGCCGTTGAAGATGGATGCAATTACCTCTGTAAATATGGCCTTGATTTGACAGCAAAGATTTTTTTAAAATTCAACGGGGACGCCATCAGGGCCAGAAGCCTTCCCATCTGGGAGGCTATTAGGGGCATCCAGGATTTCTTCCCATGTAGGAGTAAGATTGGAAAGGGGAGACCACTCGGTCACCCCGAACGTATGGCTGGGTGCCCCGATCCCCCGGGAAACCTTTGCGGGCGGGGGGCGTGCCCCGGCCGGTATGCCCATAGCGGCGTGGTTGGCGCACGCCCCCTCCGCCTAAAAGGGTTGTCCTAACACCCGCCCGGAAGTCCGTGCACCTCTGGGCGGGATGGGGACGCTGCCCCGCCTTCCCACTGCAAGATAAAAGGTGCGGGAATCCAGGCAAGCGTCCTCTTGTTCGTGCGCTCTGAAGGCTGCATCACTCGTCGCTCGTGAGCCCTCAAGGGAACAAGCTGCAGTTTTTGAACGTGTAATAGTTGTTTTTTCTGTTTCAGTCGTCAAGGCGTAGCTGGAGCCCGAGTCACTACTGGAGAACAGGCAGAGATAAAACAGAACGCAGATATGCCTGGTAAGAAGAGTGGAAAGAGCTCCGAGATGGAACGAATGCTGCGCACACTGGTGAACCAAGTGTCGGCGATGGACAGGAAGTTCGGTAAAGTAGACCAGCTAGGTCGCAAGAAGAAAGGAAAAGCGGGTCCTAGCGAGGCCCCAGTCCCGATGGAGGTCCCGCTGGTCCCAGTAGCACCAGCGTCCAGCCCGGTACCCACACCGGATGGGGATTGCCAATCCCTGTGGTTATCACACCGCTGGATAACGACCAAATGCCTCCCGAACTAGAGATTCAGTTGGCGGCCGTGTTACCTTGGTTGAAGAAGGGAGCGGGGGGATCCGCGGCTGTGGAAGACCCAGCCGAAGAAGCTAGGCAGATTATCGAGCAGCTCAGGCAGACAAGGGGCGCTGGGGCAGCGAACGTGCCTTCTATTTCTCCGCAGGTGGCGAACCCGGCCGCGGTCGAAAATAGAAATAAGTCGACGGGCACGACCGGAGGTACATCAGAATCCGGCAAGAGATCGCTCCCAATAATGGGGGAGGGCGCTGTACCCTCAAGGCGGGAATGCTTGGCGCAACATGTTCCTATGGCAACGAAAGAGATGGTGTGGGCAAACAAATTTATCAATATGTTTTCATTGTTGACAGACAATCGTGAGTTAGAATATGCCAAAACTCAGAAGGATTTATGGCACCCCAGTGTATGGAGGGCAAAGATGGCTGAATTGAGGGCAAAGATGGCTGAATTCAGGGTGGAAGAGTCCATGATGAACTGGATCAGGGCTTTCTCTGTTTTTGTAGCGATTGTGGGTGAGCGAACACCAGAACTGTTGGGAGACCTTGCTTGCTACCAGAGCAGGATCACGGGCTTCTATGAGAAGTATGGAGGAGAAGAATGGAAAGGGTATGATGTGGCATTTAGAAAAGCAAAAGAGTTTAATGAAACACTGACTTGGGATTGTTTGGATACTGTATCTTGGCATGCGCAGTTCCTGCCGGGCGCGGCGGGTGGATCAGGGTCGAGTGCGAACGGCTCCAGGGTCTTTCAGCAGAAACATCCACAGCCCTTTCGACCAACCTACGGGGGAGATACTCCGTCTAGATCGGGCGGGAATGGGAATAAGCGAGGAGTATGTTGGGGTTTTAACAAAGGAACGTGTAGCAGGCCGCAGGGAACATGCAGATTCAGGCATGCCTGCGCAGGTTGTGGCAACACCTCCCACCCCGAAACGAGCTGCCGATCCAGAGGCAATAATACTGGAGGAAAGGGGGTACCAAGCAGGATTGACACGGTGCCTCGGAGGTCCAAACAATCGCCCGTGGATATTCTGGCTTTGACTCCCTGGCTGAACAAATACCCTGATCATGTGTCCGCTGGGATCCTGCGAGATGGCTTCTCGTATGGCTTCAGGATCCCGGCGGGTAATTTTCGGGGGGCCCTCTCATGCAAAAACCAATTGTCTGTTAAGCACAACCCGGCAGTGGCCGCCACTAAAATTGCAAAAGAGGTTCGCATGGGGCGGGTTGCAGGACCGTTCGGTGAGCCACAAACGGCCAATTTTGTGTGTTCCCCATTAGGGGTAGTTCCCAAGAAGGAGCCGGGAGAATTCAGGCTCATTCATAATTTATCTGCACCAAAGGGGGCTTCCGTTAATGAGGCGATCGATGCGGACATTTGCAGTGTGAGGTATACATCATTCGATGACGCTGTGGTAATGTTGAATCGCCTAGGCCCCGGTGCATTGTTAGCAAAATCAGATATTGAATCCGCATTTAGTTTGCGTCCGGTGCATCCCCAGGATCAGCACTTGTTGGGTTTTGCATTTCAGGGGAAGTACTACATGGATATGTGCATGCCGATGGGTTGCTCGATTTCATGTGCCTATTTTGAAATGTTTAGCTCATTTTTGGAGTGGGTATTCTCGAAGGCCTCAGGGCACCAACATGTGATGCATTATCTCGATGATTTCCTGTTTCTCGGCCCAGCGGGCTCTCGGGACTGTGCACGGGCATTGCAGGATTTCTGCGTGCTCATGCGGGGTTTCGGGGTACCGTTGGCGCCAGGTAAGACGGTGGGTCCAACTACCTCCCTGGAGTTTCTGGGTATCGAACTAGACTCCGTGGAGGGTTGCTTCCGCTTGCCGGCGGAGAAAATCGCCAAATTCAGGGCCTCCGTGTTGCAATGTCTCCGGAACGACAAAGTGACACTGCACCAACTACAGCAAACAGTGGGTCAGCTTAACTTTGCATTGAGGGTTATGCCGATGGCTCGCCCTTTCTCACGATCCATTGCCCAGGCCATGGTTGGCCTCAAGGAAGGGCACCATCGCACGAGACTGTCGGCAGAGGTTCACCAGGACATGCTCATTTGGCTGGCATTCTTGGCGGATTTCAACGGCTGAGTAGTCTGGAGCAAAGCCCCGGCCTCGTCAGCAGAATTAGGTTTATGGACCGACTCTGCGGGCAGTGTGGGGTTTGGCGCGATCCTTGGTAACCGTTAGTCGGCCCAGAAATGGCCAGCATGGTGGGAAACAAGTGGTTTGACGAGCAACATTGGTTTTCTAGAGCTATTCCCCATCTGGGTAGCGCTGTCGGCCTGGCCAGAAGAGTTCCGAAACCGCTCGGTGGTATTTTGGTCTGATAACATGACTGTGGTTGAGTGCATTAACCAGCAGGCAGCACGCTGCAAGTGGATATTGCGATTTTTGAAAGAAATTGTGTTGAAATGTGTGGGGAACGGGGACGGGAGAATGAGAATCGTTACGAGTTGAAGCAGGTCTGTAACTCTTTTTATTCGGTTTAACAACACCGAGATAAGTTCAAGGTTTGAAAGTACAGTCTCCTGGGAAACAAACAATGCACGAGGGTCCTCTCCTTTGGGGAAGGGTCCGGGTCTTCGGTTCCAGTCTTGAGGAAGCGGAAGTTGACCACAGGGCTGGAGATCACTCGGAGAAAAGGAAAGAAAAACAGCCACGTTAGGGGCTGGGCTCGACATATACAAATGTGGGAGGAGGGTAGGGTAGTGAGGGTTCACCAGGTTACTAACACCAAACCTATCAGTCAGGGAGTGTAGGCGGCCGACAAGATACGACGGTAGTGACCACCCTCAGACTACCCCGTCCCACCCCGTGATTTGAACAACCCTTGAAAACGCCCCCGTACCTTGTGGAGCCACACTTCTCCCCTGGAAGTGTGGCGGGGCGGCTCGTGGTATCGTTGGCCTCCTGGCTTGTCGTCACTCAGTTTCAGGGGTCCCAGCAGCGGTTCCACGACAGCGGCTCCGTCTTCCTCCGTGGCGTCCTCCTCGTGTTCCAACTGGCGTTCCGAAGGTTTCGCGCCGGCAATCCAGAACGGAGCTTCCTTAAACGCCCCCGCCTCCTCCGGTTGGTCAGTATCGGGTGACGTCGTCTGACCTGATTGGGCGAGTGCAGGTGGACATGCCCCTAGCGTCACAGGGTCTGGATACAGAGGTACACGTCCCTGAGGCAGAGCCGGGGAGATCCAGGAAACGTCCAAAGGATCCTGCGGACGGGGTGGAAAGGAAGAAGCATTAGCAAGGACACCCCGTCCGTCCGAGTCAGGGAGTTCATCTAAGTCAGGAAGCTCCGCTTCGTGACACATCCCACCCCCAGGATTGACCCGATCGGGGGAAATCGGATAGCGGGACAGAAAGTCAACATTCCCCTGCAAAGTACCCTTTCGATGACGGACCTCGATCTGGAAGGGCTGCAGGGCCAAGAACCAACGCAAAATGCGATCATTGTTCCCCCTATTACGCTGAAGCCAAGTTAAAGGAGCATGGTCCGTGTACAACACAAATGGCCTCCCCTCAAGATAGTACCTCAGTTTTTCAACACCCCAACGAACAGCCAAACACTCCTTCTCAATCGTTGAATATGCCTGTTCTCTCAGAAACAGCTTGCGGCTGATAAAGAGCACGGGCCGTTCAGCCCCAGTCTCATCCTCCTGGGAAAGGACCGCACCAATGCCAACCCCCGAAGCGTCAGTCTGGAGGACGAAGGGTTTAAGGAAGTCAGGGGAAATGAGGACAGACGAGGAAGTCAAAGCGTCCTTCAAGGCTTGGAAAGCCGAAGACTGTGCTAGAGAGGGTGCAGGAAGTGCAGCAGATTTGGTATTCTTCCCAAGGAGGTCGGTGAGAGGAGCGGCCAGGCTAGCAAACTGAGCAATGAACCGGCGGTAATAGCCCACCAGTCCCAAGAAGGCCCTGAGTTCTTTCTTTGAAGTCGGGTAAGGCAGAGCTTTAATTGCTTCCAATTTCTCCATCTGGGGCTTAATTTGTCCATCGCCCAAAAGATACCCAAGGTATTTTACCTGCTGGAAAGCAAACCGGGACTTCTTCGCATTGATGTGGAGACTGGCCTCCCCAAGACTGGACAGTATTTTTTTGAGGTGAGACAAATGGTCCTCCCAGGTTTTACTAAACACTACAATATCGTCCAGGTAAGCAGACGCATATTGTAGGTGAGGTGCCAGCAGCGTGTCCATAACTCTTTGAAATGTAGCTGGCGCCCCATGTAAACCAAAGGGGAGTACTGTAAAATGGTAATGACCAGATGGCGTTGAAAATGCTGTTTTTTCCATGTCTTTGGGAGCAAGGGGAATCTGCCAGTATCCCTTGGTGAGATCTATGGTGGTGATGTACCGAGCCTCCCCAAGGCGTTCCAATAACTCATCGACTCTGGGTAGAGGGTACGCATCCTGTTTGGATACCCGGTTAACGGCCCTAAAGTCGATGCAAAAACGGATGCTACCGTCAGGTTTCGGTACTAACACCACCGGCGAGCACCAGTTGCTATGGGAAGGAACTATGATCCCAGCCTTCAGCATGCCGTCTACTTCGGCTTGGAAAGCCGAGCGTCTGGCCTCAGGAATACGATAGGCTTCTGTTTCACCACTGTATTTGGGAGAGTAGGTATGCTGTGTTCCGCTAAGTGAGTACGACCCGGTTGATCAGAGAAAACTGCTGAATGTGACAAAAGTAGTTTTCTGACTTCTTCCTGTTGGGTCGACGATAAGTCAGGATTCACAGGGGCAGCATCAACAGTATGCTCAGTATGAAGTACAGGGGAGACCACATTGACTGACTGTGGGGGTGGACCTAACCATTTCTTTAGAATGTTAATATGATACATTTGGGTTTTGCCTCTTCCTAACTGTACCAGATACGTGGTACGTCCTATTTTCTTCAGGATTTTATAAGGCCCCTGCCACTCCTTCCTCATTTTGTGCGTAGAAGAGGGTAACAGAATCAGAACCCAATCGTCTACATCCAACACTCTCCACTTAGTACCACGGTCATACAGGGTTTTCTGTTTAGTCTGTGCTACCGCTAAGTGTTCGTGAGCTAGGGTTCTGAGTTTATGTAGCCTACTCTGGAGTTGTCTAGTATAATCCAACAGGGCTTCAGCTTCTTGTGCTCCTTCTGTTTCCCAGCTATCCTTTGTGATCTCGAGGAGCGTTCTAGGGGGTCTCCCAAACAACAACTCGAATGGGGACGTCCCTAAGCTGGATTGTTTCTGACTACGTAGTACAAAGAGGGCCAAGGGTAGTAACTGATCCCAGTTCTTTCCATCACCCGATAACAGTTTCTTTAGTGTCAACTTAAGGGAGCCGTTGTAACGCTCAACCAAACCATCTGTTTGGGGGTGATATACAGAGGTTTTGATGTGTTTGATATTGAGCTGTTTGCACACTTGCTGCATCAAACGGGACACAAAAGGGGTGCCCTGATCTGTAACAATCTCTTTTGGGAAGCCCATGCGTGAGAAGACTTCAACAAGCCTCTGGGCTATTGCTACGGACGTGGCTGACTTGAGAGGAAAGGCCTCGGGATACCGCGTAGCATAATCAACCAAAACCAAGGCATACTGATGCCCGCGGGATGATTTGGGTAAAGGCCCAATGAGGTCCATTCCGATACGGTCAAACGGAACCCCTATGATAGGCATGGGCACCAATGGGGCAGGAGGTGGAGTGTATGGATTCCGTTTCTGACATATTCTACACTCCTGACAGTATTTCTGAACCTGGGCATAAATACCAGGCCAAAAAAAATGTCGTAGTATAGACTGGCTCGTTTTTTCTACCCCGGAATGGCCAGCTAGCAAATGGGCATGACCAAAGAACAGTATCTGCTCTCGAAAGTCAATTGGGACCAGCAACTGGGGTTCAGCGTCAGCCTTGGCAAGCCTATACAATAAACCGTTTTTTTCTAAAAACGTGGGATAAGTTCTAGTGGTTGGATCCTGCCCACTTCGTGCCACCTGCCATGCGTTGGCGAGACTTGCGTCATTCAATTGGGCAGTCCTGAAGTGAGTATCCCGGGCCCAAGGTTCTGCGGCCAACAAGGTGTCATGGGGCAGAGATAGATGTTGTAAGGTTTCCAACAGCAAAGTACTAAAGGAAGGATTATCAGTCCCTATGATTATGGGCTCAGGTAAACCCGCCATAACTCCCACTACGACTTCCATATTCTTTCCTGAAGGTGTATGAAGGGTGATTTTAGCTACGGGATATTCCTTGACGTCCCCATGGACACAACGGATACTAACCCGTTTCCCTGGAATGTGAGAGTGGCGGTCTACTAGCTCTTCCCTTACTACTGAATGTTTGCACCCGGAATCTAGCAAGGCTCGTATACTAGTACCGTTTAAAATGACACGTACATAGAAGGTGGTTCCGGTTTCTTGTGCATACAGGATAGACCTGGGAGCATAGCTCACATCCATAGGTTCGTCTTCTCTGTCTTTTTTCTTTCGACAAAATCGAGCAATATGTCCCCATTCTCCACAGTCATAACATTGAGGCCCTGAATTGGGAAGTTCAGGTCGTTGGAACCGGATTTTCGGGGGTTCAGGAGTGGGTTTTTGAAACCGTTTCTCAGTTTTGACAGGTGAAATGATTTTAGTATTTCTTTCGGGCTCCTTCATGTACGGCTTACCCTGAGCCCGGGCATAACAAGTAGCCATTTCGATAGCATGCTCCAAGGTTAACCCCGCATGTTGTTTGAGCCACCTTTGAGTACTATAGGGAAGGGACTCGATAAACTGTTCGAGATATATTTTATTCATAATGGCGTCGAGGTTCCCTTCATTTGGCTTTAACCACAAGTCGGCAGACTCCTTTAGTTTAAAGAACAGGGTTTTGGGTAGATCCCCTGGTGACCCCTTCTCTTGCCGAAACCTTAATCGATGGGTTTCTTCGTCTACCCCCAACCTATCGAGGATGTATTGTTTCACAACCGCATATGCAGTTGTTCCATCCCGGTTTACTGTCTGATATGCTGCCTGGGCCTCACCAGTCAGCAACGGCGCCAAATAGAAGGGCCACCTATCACCTGGCCAGGAACTAGCTCTCGCCGCTCTTTCAAAGTTCAAAAAGAAAGCAAGGGGGTCTTCACCTGTGCTAAATTTCTGTAATGGAACGACAGTACCTGGAGGTGGGGCTGTAGCCCTTCCCTGTCCTATGACATTCATCAACTGTGTTTGTCCTTCCGCCAATTTTAGGATATTATCGGACTGAGTTTGAATGGCTTGGGAAAACGCAGTCCGGTCTGCTTCCATTTGGGACAAAAGATTCTCCATCTTGTATCGGATGGCGTGGTTCACTGGATGATCCGAGTCACGGCACCACTTGTGGGGAACGGGGACGGGAGAATGAGAATCGTTACGAGTTGAAGCAGGTCTGTAACTCTTTTTATTCGGTTTAACAACACCGAGATAAGTTCAAGGTTTGAAAGTACAGTCTCCTGGGAAACAAACAATGCACGAGGGTCCTCTCCTTTGGGGAAGGGTCCGGGTCTTCGGTTCCAGTCTTGAGGAAGCGGAAGTTGACCACAGGGCTGGAGATCACTCGGAGAAAAGGAAAGAAAAACAGCCACGTTAGGGGCTGGGCTCGACATATACAAATGTGGGAGGAGGGTAGGGTAGTGAGGGTTCACCAGGTTACTAACACCAAACCTATCAGTCAGGGAGTGTAGGCGGCCGACAAGATACGACGGTAGTGACCACCCTCAGACTACCCCGTCCCACCCCGTGATTTGAACAACCCTTGAAAACGCCCCCGTACCTTGTGGAGCCACACTTCTCCCCTGGAAGTGTGGCGGGGCGGCTCGTGGTATCGTTGGCCTCCTGGCTTGTCGTCACTCAGTTTCAGGGGTCCCAGCAGCGGTTCCACGACAGCGGCTCCGTCTTCCTCCGTGGCGTCCTCCTCGTGTTCCAACTGGCGTTCCGAAGGTTTCGCGCCGGCAATCCAGAACGGAGCTTCCTTAAACGCCCCCGCCTCCTCCGGTTGGTCAGTATCGGGTGACGTCGTCTGACCTGATTGGGCGAGTGCAGGTGGACATGCCCCTAGCGTCACAGGGTCTGGATACAGAGGTACACGTCCCTGAGGCAGAGCCGGGGAGATCCAGGAAACGTCCAAAGGATCCTGCGGACGGGGTGGAAAGGAAGAAGCATTAGCAAGGACACCCCGTCCGTCCGAGTCAGGGAGTTCATCTAAGTCAGGAAGCTCCGCTTCGTGACAAAATGCTTGAGACTAAATGTACAATTCAGGGCAAAACATGTGCCGGGAGTACTGAATAATTCAGCTGATGCACTCTCTCGTTTCAAAATGCAGGCTTTCGGGGATTGTTTACCCTCAGCGGAGCTAGTGGCAGCGCCATTTCCCGAAGCATTATGGCAAATCGGCGCCCCGGACTACAAAACCTCGTGGCAGCCAGTTTAGTGCCCAGGACAAGGAAAGCTTATGAAGGGGCGTTCCGCTCGTACTGCTCCTTTTTGGGCCCTGCATGGGAGCATAGATGGGGTCAGGAGGGGTCCTTTACCCAATTTTTAGTGGCACTTCATGAGGAGGGCCGGTCGGTGGCAACCGCCAGTCGGTATAAGGCCGCCATATCGTTTATGGCTCAGCTCCAAGGGATCAGGGACCCGACGGACTCCTTTATAGTCAGAAAGGCGCTGCGCGGATGGCAGCGCCTAGAGGGTCGCAAAAAGGATACCAGGCACCCGATAGGATTTGACAGATTGACCTCCTTGTTGGCTAAACTGGAGGAGACATGCTCCTCACCTAGTGAGGTCGTCCTATTCCGAGCAGCATTTGCGGTGGCGTTCTATGGGGCCCTGCGGGTAAGCGAACTAGTGGCTGCCAACAAAAGGGATACCGAAGGGGGTCTGCACAGGGACCACACGCAAGTGAGGGGGGGATTCCCTGCTGATCACGATAGCCAGGTCAAAGACAGACCAGGAGGCCCAGGGGAATAGCATTGTGTTGCAGCGCGCTCCAGGTAGTCCCTGTTGTCCAGTGAGGCATGTTGAGGCCTACCTAAAACAAAGGTTGACGACGTGGGGGGGGCCTTGCTGCGACATGCTGACGGCACCCCGTTAACAAAGTTTCAGTTCCAGAGGGTGCTGGCAATCACGATAGCAGCTGCGGGCTTGAACCCGAGTGACTTTGGGACTCATTTATTCAGGATAGGGGCCGCTACAGAAGCAACGGCTGGGGGTCTGCAGGCAGACAATGTTAAACAATTAGGCTGCTGGTCTTCAAATTGTTTCAAACGGTACGTGCGGCTGCACATGTTGTAAGTTACTGATGAAGTGCACTCACGCTTGTTGTCTTTTGTTTGGATTACAGTTTCACGAGCCTGTGATGCAGGGCGGAAATTGGGACCGGCCCAGTATCAGCTAACCACCACTTCAGGAACAAGGAATGGAAGACGAGTGGTCTGGGTCGTGGGCCACTCATACGTGAGGCGTGCCGTGGACATATTCAAGACAGGTGATGCGATCCACACATCTGAGGAATATGGTTTCAGGGTGTCCTTCCATGGGAAGGGCGGCCTGTGTATTGACCGACTGCAGAGTTTTGTCGAAGAATTGTTAGGGCGGCACAGGTCACCGCCATCTGTAGTCATAGTGCACATTGGGGGCAATGACTTGGTAAGGTTGGGCAGACGAGCTTTATTCGAGCACATACTTTCTGCAGTTAGTTGGTTAGCAAAGACGCTCCAGGGGTGTACAATAGCTTGGTCACACATGATTCCGAGGAAGGTATGGAGGGGTGGATTGTCCACAACAGCGTTGAACCATTCGGTAAAGAGGGTCAACAATAAAATGGAGAAATTGTTTTGCTCTGCTCATCTTCAAAGCATACCTCATGGGTGCATCGGGGGGGGGGATCACTGTTATTCAGATGATGGGGTACACCTGTCCAGGGTGGGGAATGACTTATTGATAGGAGACATGATAGGTTGGCTAGTGGGATTGAGAAGACATGACCTATAGGAGGTGTGGGGGGGCCAGATAGTCGGTCAACTATCTGGCCTGTGGCGGTAAGGTCATGATCGGTGAGCAGTGATTTCAAGGTCCCTAGGGGGGCGCCACCCATTATGGATGCAACGCCCAGGGGGAGGCGGCCATTGGCCCCTCCCATGGGGGGGCGGCACCCATTACGGATGGGATCGCCCAGGGGGAGACGGCCATAGGCCCCTCCCAGGGGGAGACAGCTATATGCCCCTCCCACGAATTTCCCGGGGGCCGGATATCCGCTCCGGCGGAAGAGAGTGCGGGGAAAGGGGGGGGGGGGAAGAGTCCACGCTGTCCTTACGGATACCCCGCACGGGAACTCGGACGACCTTAAGATGGCGCCGAGTGAAAGGGGGCCCCCATGACAAGGGAAATTACAGTTGGCTACGAGGGTAAAGTTCTCTGCGCATGCGCCACTCACACGTGAGGGCGGAAATTTGGTGATAGGGATCTGACACCGGTTAAGACCTTGCCGTTGGCCCCTAACGATAGGATGTACAAAATTCGTATGCAATGCATTATGTCATGATGTTAGACTCGGTTAGGAAAATCTTTGTATTAGAGATTTGTTAAGGTTAGCCTGGATACCAGTCTTCATCAAATGTAATGAAAGTTGAATTTTGTACATGATACATGAAACGTTTTTAATTTAAAGTTTTAAATTTTGTTTCATATTTTAATAAATACGGCCGGGGGGGTCGTGAGGCCCCCCCCTGCCTTCCAAAAGTTCAAACTGTGTCTGTCTCCTACCATTGGGTAGGTGGTGGAAGGGGTGGCGGGCATCCCGGACCATACTAACAGTTCGCTATCTCCTAGGCTCAATTTGCTTAGTTCTATCTCGCTGAGGTATTCAGAGATCTCTCTGTCTAGAGCATCAGCCGTGCAACAGATTTCTTCCTTGTATAGCCTAGCATAAAACTCTTGAAACTCATGCCGAATACGGCTAGGATCTGTAACCTCTGTTCCTGAAGCAAGTCTGATTTTGTGGATTTCACTAGAGGTAGTTTGTTGTCTTGTCCTGACAGCTAAATGATGTCCAATGCTGTCACTACACTCATAGGTCTTCTCCCTTGCTGCTGCCCACTTAGCCACGATTTTGCCCATAAACACCGCCCCTATTTCTGCCCTAACCAAAATTGCTTCTTGTTGAATTGGCTGACAATCTAGCCCTGCGTGAATTGTTTGGGTTAACTTTATTTGTTTTTCTTAGTTTTTCTTGAGGGTCTTTGATCCGGGTTTTTTACGCTCTATTTTTTTGTACTGAGAACCTAAGGGTCTCGCCTCTGATCCCTGCTTTTAGGGTATCCCAGACTGTCATTTGGGAAGCGGAGCCAATGTTTATCTCTAAGAACACCTGGATCCATCCTTGCATGTGATTTATATAGCTAGGGTCGTATAATAAAGCGTTTTCAAAACTCCATCTGGAAGCCTCTCTGGATTGCCCAAACTCCCTTATGGTAAGAATAATAGGGTTATGGTCGGACATGAAGCGGGGTGCGATATCTATAGTGAGGCTGGGGACCAATGATGCAGAAACCAAAAAATAGTCTAATCTGACCAATACTTGGTGCGGGGCTGAGTAAAAAGTGTACCCAGAAAGTGACGGGTTTTTGCTCGCCCAGCCATCTATCAGACCGTGAGTTTGAATGAGGTTAGTTAAAGCTTGAAAGACTTGGGGTTTCCTTCCTTTGTATCTCCAAGTTGTGTTGGCATCCCAGTTGCTAGGTAAATGTATGTTAAAGTCTCCGCATAGGACTATCGGGTTGGTCCAATGTACTAACTCACTAGAAACTTGGTTAATGACCCCGGGATCATCAGTATTGCTACCATATAGTGAGCAGAGAGTGAAAGAGATGTTATTAGGGAGTTGAATCTGAGTGATGACCCACCTTCCTTGTGAATCTGATTTGGTTCGTGGATTGCTAATAGCAAATTTTCTATCAGTTAAGATTCCTACACCCTTTGTCTTAGCTCCTTGCGTAGTAGCACCCACTACTTTAAACCCTAATGTGTTTAGTAAGTATGTTTCTGACTGTTCTACATGGGTTTCCTGCAGGCATATGATGCTTCCCCCAAGCGTTCGTCGACCCATCGCCACTTTTTGTCTCTTTGACGCATCGTTCAAACCACAAACATTAACAGAGACGATACGTAATGGTTCTATCCTAGCCATCTAAAGGGTATAGCAGTACCCATCTACATTCCATAAAAAGAAAGAGGACAAAACTAATCAACAAGATTTGATGTGTGTGTGTATGGTTAGTGCCTGTATGTGCCTTTTGTGACCCTTCCCACCCTTCCCCCCGAGGTCCTCCCTCCACCCACCTACCCCCCCCCCTTTGTGTGAGCAATCAGGCAGAGCCTGAATGATGGCGATCAGTCATAAGCCACGACCGCCAACCACGCCAGGCGCCTAAGAAAAATAAGTGTGCTTGGTAGAAAATCCAAGTGGTCAACTGTCTAGATTACAATCATTCCCCAGTTCCTTTCATCCCATTTTTTCCCCTCACCAGCTAAATCATATTCTAAGAGGTACTAGAGGGTAAATGGGAAAGAAAAGACTAAAGAGAGAGTAACAATTATCTTTCAGTAATTTTCTCTCCCCCCCCTTATCCCTCTATAAGATAAAAAATAGCATAATTTTTTACCCCCATTTTTCAATTTGCTCCTCTATGTCCCCTCTTGAGTCTGATCTCTTCCAGGTACTCTTTGGTTTTAATCTCAGATGTAAAGACCTTGGTGGTGCCGTGTAGAGTAACCTTTAACCTAGCCAGGTTCATAAGATACACCTCTGCACCTAGTTGTTGTAAGGGAGAGATCAGCTGCCGCAGATGCCATCTGCGCTCAACAGTCTGATGGCAGAAATCCGGTTTGGAAAAAAAGGTAATTCCATGAGCCCCTTTTTTTGAGTTGGGGTGGGCCTTGTCGTAAACCAGTTGTCTCAGGAGGAAATTGCCAAAGCATACAAGGAAGACCCGGGGCTGTCCTTCAGTCAAGTTACCATTTTGTATTGTTTTTTTCGAAAGAAGGGAAACCTGTGAGCTCGCTGTACTTCGCGGTCCCAATCCCATTCAGTATTTCCTGGAAAAGAGTCTTGCAGTAGTTTGACAATGAACTGTCTAGGGTCTTCCCACTCCTTTCCTTCTGGTATCCCCAGCAGGCGCAAGTTATTCCGGCGTTGTCGGTTTTCATTTTCTTCAATTTTCACCATTAGATCCATGAGGCAAGCAGAATTGGAATCAGTGGCCTGTTTGGTTGCCACTGCTTCAGTTTCCAAATGTTCAGTCCTGGCCTCGACCATGCCCACTCTCTCACTGATGTCTGTACAGGTCTTATTCAGTCGTCTGAGACCACCCTGTAGTTTTTTCGCTGTGTTTGTAGCTGCCCTGTTTTCACCTCTCACCTCCTCTTGAAGTCTTTGATCGAGGCGAGAATGGCAGCAAGTGAGGGTTCCAATGTCTCGCTATCTTTAGCTTGCAATCTTCTTGGGCTGCGTCCTTGTGGTATTGATTGTGATATTGTTGGTTCCTCTTCTTCTAAGTGGTATGACTTTTGCGAGTCCGAATAATCTCATTTAAGCTGACTCCTCCGTTTGATTTTATTTCTTGGTTTTTTAGGGCGAACAATTGTACCAGTGTTATCACAGGAAGCCTCACTTTCCCCTTCACTGGTGCTGTTAGTATTGCCTTCATCTTCCTCGGTCTCCTCTTCCCCTGATGAGCTCGGAGTACTGTCTGATACCGAGTAAAAGGCCTCTTGACCAACTTCTGGGGTCCAAGGGGCGGCAGAGCCAGGAGGAACTTCCAGGTTTCGGATGGCAGCTTCCGTCTTTGTGGGATAATCCCTGGTATTCAGGTTCTCAAAGTGAGTACATAAGGTATTGCCAGTCTTTCCTTCATCAGGTTCTAGGTGCTCACCCTCGTTAGGGAGTGGGGTTAAAAGAGGATTAGGGGGCATAGAGGGGTCAAGTGTAAAATCATGCTCTTCAGTTGAAGTAGGCAATGGTAGAGAAGATTCCGCTGAGTGTTCCAGATTGCAGGTCGGGGTGGGGATAGCTTCTGGTCTTGGAGGGGCGTTACTGGGTTCCATACTAGCATCGGGTACTCGATTGCTATTGCCATTATCGCAATTCTGTTGTGAAGAGTCTTCAGCTCTATTAAGACATTGCGTATTCTTTGTGTTGTTTTTAGCATTGGTAGCTTGATTCTTGGCCACTAGAAAGATTTTGGCTGGAAGAGGCTGTACTAGAGTAGCATTATTGTCTTTATTGTCTTTAAGGACTTTACTGGAGACCCCTACCCCCGCCCCTGCCCCTGTCGGACCAGTGTTTTTTTTTTGCCCCAGTAACCCCACTGACCTGTCTGGACTTAATCTTGCCAGCATCTTCTCCCGCAGAGGAATCCTTTCCTATGGTGGGTGTCTTTACCTTTAAGCCCTTTTGCCACGATAGCTCATTTTCTTCCTTCTGATCCCTTCGCCTGAACCTGGTCTCTCCAATGTGCTTTGCTGCTCCCAAATTCCGAAAAATGTTAAATAAGCTGCCCACACCAGCGCTAGACACTAAAAGCTCCAAAAAAGCACTTCTTGTCTTTCCAGGCGATGTCTCTTTATCCAATTCTCAAAGTGCTCACCAGGCGACCGTGTCGCGGGAGAAACGAGCAGAGACCTCAATCCAGAGTACTGAAGTGCTTTACGATTAGCCGCGGGAAAAGCAAACAGGACCGCGAGGCAAATCTTGTTTCGTCTCTCCAGCGCTATGTCGAGTATCCCGAGCGCGGCTCCGTTCACGCACCGCTGAAAACTCTGCTGTCTCGACACTCGGTATGCGCAATGCTCCTGGGAACCCAGCATCGCCGATTCAGGGCAGGTAGCCGATCACCTGTGGCTCCGGTAGCTAGCGTGGCGTGGCGGCGGCCGCGTACACAGGCTTACGCTGACACCATCTTGCTCTGAACCCAGATGTGGTAGAGAAAGTTTCCCACCATCAATAATTAGCTGTCCCTATGTGCTGGATTAACAGGCGTTCTTTATTATAGTTCAATGATGGTAATGCTTGCTACTTGTTAATATGCTGGTCTTAACCCTTGGAGTGAGACTGACAAGTTCCATGCTGGGATAGTAGATTTTCCATTTTTGTAAAACTAAATCTCTGTGCCCTCTCTCAATCTCTACATTAGTATTTTATAGTTGCCGCCTAAATCACTTTTGTTTTCTATCCACTGTCTTTTATTTTGTATCCTATATTTTCCATCCCAGAAGATTGTTGTGACTCTTCCTACTAAACTTAGCAAATTTATTAGCTAAAACCAACGTACTAGAACAAGAGGAAAAATGAAAAATATTACATTTCCATTTATGGTACTATATGATAATTGTTTTTGATTGAAATATTACTTTGTTGGGTCGCATGTATATCTCAGATAATAGCAAATTAACTTCTACATAAGAAATATTCCAAGAAGATGTTCACATAAGCTTTTCTTTGCTTATTTAGATCTTGATAATAATAAGATCCAAAATAAAAAATACTGTGACTTTCCTCTTGCTTTCTGTCACTCTTTGTACATAATCCTTTTCATTTTCTAGCACCTAGGACATTTTTAAAAATTGCCTTGCAAGCAAGCAAATGAAATGGTAAAATAACCTTACCGAAACGGATTGTAAGTGGTATCTCCGGGAATAATCACAATGTAGCATCTCTATGTTCTAAATAAACGGAGCACATGAGCGAATCCCTCTTTTGCGTGTCAGCTGCACAAACTAGCTTTAAGAGGGCTAGGTGCTCTGGAGCCAAGAGAAGCCTGCTCACTGGAATGTACTAACTTGCTGAAGGAACTTGCCTCTCCAATTTTCACTTATTTTTCCCTGAAAAATGAGTCAACTTATTTTACTGCATTTGTATCTTTTTACCTGAAAGCAAAACTACCAACTTTTAATACCTGCAATACTAATATTATTATTTGTCCAGAAATTGCACTTAATTTAAGAGTGACACCAGAAATCTTGTATTCACTGCCATTTTGTAACAGATAAAGCTGGAACCTTTGTGTACACCAAATATTAATCCAGAAGTGCTCCAAAATATTGCAGAAGTTGAAAATAATAATTGTAAGTAAGTGTAAGGGGATGATCCCCAGCTTAACTGTCATAGGTTTCATAATTCAAACCTTCTACAAACTAAAGCAATATAAAATAAATGAATATGAATCACAGCTTTACCGCCAACACCCAGGCGCAGTGCGTAACCAAGCCTCAACAATTAGAATGTAATCTAGTGTATTGTGCTAAAAGCAAGTTAGTCACTATGGAGCTTCTGAAAATAACCACGTAGCTCTTTGATCTAGAGCTCAATTAAAGAGGGTTGGTTGCACAACTTTAAAATTTCAAATTTAGAGGCTATTATGTATTGCTAACTAAGTCACTGGGAGGAAGTTACAAGCAAAAGGAGACCTATGTAACTGACACCACGGAAGCAGAAATGTGAATGGGATAGAAAAGTCAAAAGGTGTCAATGGATCCTGCAGCCTAGTGGACGTTTTTTCAATGCAGAGTGAAATACACAAAAGACATGACTAAAAAGAGGGTTCAGTTTTGTACAGGAACTCTGCTAAGGTATTACAAATTCCAAGCTTAAATACTTTCAGATAGGGTTCATGGCAATGTTTGTCAGTATGGGCTACTACACTGCAACTCTCTGCTCTATGGGCAATCATGAAAGGCCATACACACTAGATCAAGATAGACTGCCCACCCCCTTCCCCCTTTGTGATGTGTCTCTCTCAACAGCAAGCTACTTCTCAGGAGTAAATTGCCCACATCAGTGTACTTTATAGGTGCCTGGAAAAAATGGGAGTGAAAATATATATATTTATTCAATCGATCAAAAATATGATCATTCACATATTAAAATACAGTACATAATCAATAAAACAGTTACAAAAATGCAGCAGGGAGTGAAAATAGGCAAACTCAGTTTCTTAATGCTCTTACTGCAAAAATGCTTGTGTAATCTGCAGGTCATGCGTTACAATCTTGATAAAATAACTTGGGCCCAGATGTATCAAGATACCCTTTAGCGATTCTCAAATAGCGATTTTTAAGGAATTGCTGTTTGAGAATTTCTAAATGGTATGTATCTAGAAATTCGCTATTTTTTAGCGATTTCTTAAAATTCCTTAATTGCGATTAGCAAATTGCTAATCGCAATTAAGGAATAATTTCCCATTCATTTCTATGGGCCAGGAGGCCCATAGGAATGAATGAACAGTTTTTCTCAATTCGCGATTCGCAATTTGCTAATTGCAAATTAAGAATAATTTCAAGGGTGCAAGGGTGTCTTAAGGACACCCTGCTGCACCCCTGAAATTGACATGTGTGCGCATATGGCGCACATACATGCCCTAAGGGCATGTATGAGCGTCACATGGCACCTTTAGAAATTTCAAAAGTGCTTTTTTAAAAGAATTAGCAAATTACCACCAACTACAAGTTGGTGGTAATTTGCAATTTCTTAGCCTAAATTTGCAGAGCTTAAATGCTACATACATAGCATTTAAGGAATCCTTGCGCAAAATTAAGGAATTTCAAATTTTGCGATTCCTTAATTTTGCGGTGCGATTTTTTGATACATCGCATTTGCTGATTTTTTTGTCGCAAAAACTGCTTTTTTGCGATTCGCAGCGTTTGCGACAAAAAAAAACGGATGATGCATCTGCCCCCTAGTGATTTACTTGACTGCTGTAATGTGCTGCCTAGAACCTACAAAGCATAACTATGACTCACTGTGGGTTTTAAATCAATCTTTGTTATTTTAAGAACGGTATTAAATACACTAAAAAGTGTATCAGTTGCTACTATGTCGTGTACACATGGTTATTTTTGTGTAGTAAAATATAAAGAGACTCACCAGGCTGCGTCTTCGACGTACCGAGCGTTTTCAACTACCACCACAGTACATCAAAGACACAGCCTGGTACAGGCTATTCCTACTTACCTGCTCAACGCCTGAATACCATTGTGGGTGACAAGTGCGTTCAACAATTCTGCCTAACATAACTCAATATAATTACAGAGCTCATATAGAACTAGATAGCTCAAGAAGGTCTAAACACTTTACTACGCTGGTCTAGTCCACATGCAAAAGTCACTGAACATAGTCCAGCAGGTAGGCAAGTTGCCTTCTTGGTACAGGAATTCAACTACCCCCACTCCAATGCTTATCATCAATACAAGCCTCACCACGCACACAGACACCCTCACCCCCAGCCCCATTCTCAGAAAAACGACCATGCTCCAAACAGCTACCATTCGTCATTACCACCTCTTCATCATTTATAAGCATAAAGCCACTGCATCCTTCAATGTCAACACCATCCCCATCACACTCTTGACCACTATACTTGGCCACTCTTTTCAAGTGCCAACATTCATCATTAGACAGCACGACATGCCACCTGTGAACCTCCTTCACTTTAAAAGGACCTCAAAAACTATTAAACCCCTTTTTGACCTTTCCATATTTGATTTTTACCCAATCACTAAGAACAATCCTCGGGTTTTCAATACTAACCTGAAGGACACTACTTGACCCTGAACCACCAGAGACCATTCTAGGGCCTGCAAGGCTATCTTGACGGACACCACTAGATCCTGCGCCCTTCTCCACAATCAAATCTCGCAAATTTGAAGCTGGGTTTCCTCCCTCTCATTATGCAAAGGGAACCTCACCAGTGGCAGAATTTTCAGCGGTACGACTAAACCAAAATCATAATCTGCACATCCCATCGATTAGCCTCTGCATCTGCAGAGTCCCTTTTATCATGTGGTCCTCTCTCTTTACAATTCCATTCGCACGGGGATTCTACTAAGCAGTGCGTGTAGGTCTCTTGCCACACAACACCAAAAAGTCGTTCATCTCTTTAGACGGCAGTTGAGTAGCATTGTCAGTGATGAGTACGACCGGGACACCTTCCTCTCTAAACACCTCGCATAACGCTTCTATGGTTGCATGTGTAGTAACCTTGTGTAAGACTTTAACCACCAGCCACCTGGAATGGACGTCAACTATGACCATTGCTTGGCCAAGATGGCGACGGGCCAGACATGTGATTCGGAGCTCCGCTGTGGGCCCAACGATCATCCAGCAGTTATCTCACCTATCTCGACAAACTCACTAGGGAATCAGGCAGCTCCTGATGCCCTGAATTGTTGTCCGTGTCAGCGAACACTGAGGTGGGGTGGACACTACTGTGAGTCGCGGCCCGGCTGGGCATAATCACTGGGTGCCCGTTGCTCACTCGCTGCGTACCGCGGACCTGGCTGCTGCCTGCCTGCCTGCCTGCCTGGCAGCAGGGTGTGATTACCAGAGGTGTGAGGGCTCGCATTCTCGGCCCGTCTGACGAAGGTTCCTGGAAAACGTGAGGATCGTGCCCCCTGGCAGCATAGGAGAAAGACAGGGCCTACCTGGGAGCCGCAGGCGCTGCATCAATCCAGGAGGCAACCAGCGTTGACAGCGAGGACTTCTGCAGCTGCCAGGTTCTTGGGCTTGGCGGGGCCTGCCAGTGGTGCGGACGGCATTGGTAAGCTGCTGACACTCTGCCGTGTCTCATGGGTGCTGCCAGGTGCTTCTGTGGAACGTCCTGCTCCTGTTCTTCACGGCCTGTCTGGCTGGAATGGGTGCCTGCGGCTGCTGGTCTCGCCCACCGCTGGGCCCCCACACGAGTGGAATAGCCTCCTCTACGACCTCTCCCTGTGATTGCGGTGAGCCGATGGGGCAGGACGGGTGATTCGAAGCCCACAGCCACAAGTTTCCTGCTACAACGCTGGGGCCTAGACTACCCTAACTGGCTGTGGGACAGTCCCCATCTACAGCCCGCGCCAGATGGTGGTGCCCGCCGCTTCCCGGCAATCGAGGCCGCGTGGTGGGCGGCCCTGTAATAACCCTCTTCTTCCTGCATTTCTGGTGAGACGTGGGTACATCTGCAGGCTATCTTCTTTTGGCCATAGACAGCGGCCAGCTGCGCGGTGCTACGAAGCGGACTGCACAGTCCCCCCCCCCCCCCGCCCCCGTAGACTGGCAGACCCCGATTGCCATGGTGAAGAGGGCGACTGCTCAGAAATGCGGTGGGTATTGGAGTTTCTGCTGCCGTGTGCCTCCTGCATGAACTTGTCAGGTTGGTGCTCAATTTTCCTCTTACCACATCAGATCCGGACTGCAGGATCGGCTCAGTCGGTCCCTCCAACCTGAGGCCCTCATGGGGTAGCGCCCACAGTCTTGACAGCTGTGCCTGAAACTACCCCGCTTTGCACACCTCCACAGGGTGACTGAGATCTGTAGAACCGCACCCCTTCTGCAGGCCTGCAATTATCGCACCGATATGACCTGCGACCTTGTGGGACACTGGGAGGTCTCCGATCCAGAGATCTCCACAACGGACTGCTGGTAGGTGCTAGTGCATGGGGAACTGGTTAACTGGGGGGGTGGGATTGCTGCACATAATTACCCGCTAAAAAGGGCAACAGCTTGTTACTACTTGGGCCCCTGCTACCTCGGGCGAGGAGGTTGTCCTCCTGACTGCTGATGCCAGCATGCCTCCCCGCGAGTGGGTTGACCTGCACCATCCACACAATTTTTCTACATCCCTAACGGCTGGGTTGGCCCTTGGTCGGCCTTCTGCAACTCTCCAGAACATCCTGTACGACCTTTCCTTGTCTCTTAGCTGGAACCGCTCGCTACCTGCATCTCCAGGGATCCATTTAGACCCACCACAGTGGGCGTTATCAACAGCGGTCCGCCTGGGTGGTCGCACCACCTCATTGGCATGGTGAACCCTAAACTCACCAAACCACAACACACGTTGGGCGAGGCCACCGAAATAGACCTGACACACGAAGACAAAATCCTCAGTAGCCTTCAGCCTAGAACAGATTATCCAGGCTCACTCTACGCAATTTAAAAAGGTGCTCCAAGCCATCCAGGACACAAAGACCTCCTTGGAGGCTCGCATTGACTCAGTCTCTGTAGAGGTGAACCTACTGTGCGCCGACCATCGTAAACTGACGGACTGAGTGGATGAGACCGAATCTGCGCGGACAGTCCCACACTCCTCCAACAAGGATCTGCAGGAACGCTTAAAAAAGATGGAAGCGCAGATCACTCTCTTACAACATAGAGCATACAACATTTATCTCTTCCTTGATACATCGCTATATTCCTGTCCGTGAACTCTGCTCCTCCCACTTGAATCTGCTTATCATTCCCTCTGTTAAACGGAAAAAACACGGCGGCCTTAGATTCTCCCTCTTGACCCCTCAGTTTTGGAACTCCCTTCCAGCGGAACTAAGATCAGCAACCTCCTACACTCAGTTCAGAACTCTTCTTAAAACCCTACTGTTCTCACAGGCATACGAGTAAGCTTCTGTCCCCATCTCATTGCTCATTCTGCTCACAGCGCCATGAAACCGTTTGGTGCAAGTGCGCTTTACAAATGATTTTAACATAACATAACAGAGCGGAAGATGCAGAGGGCAGGTCTAGGCGCAACAACATCTGCCTGCTGGGTTTCCCGGAATGATCAGAGGGCCCCAGCATGGAACTGCTCCTAGATGACTGGCTGGTGAAAAAAAAATTTGATGGCAAGGCACCAAACTTTTTTCGATTGAGAGAGCGCACCTTACTTCCAGGTGCTCCCCTCGCCCCATCATAGAGCATCTCCTCAACTACCAGGATTGTGACCTGCTACTGCAGTGCATCTGCCCGTGGATCTATAAAAATGCTCAGATCTCAGCCTACCCTGACTTCACACTGGAAGTGCAACGCCTTCACAGATTGTTCCAGCGTGTCAAACACCGCCTTCAAGAACTGGACTTCAAGTATGTATTCCGATTCCCAGCTAAATTGTGCGTTATAGATGGACTCTCGACCGACATCTTCCAATCCCCAGATGATGCCTGGACATGGCTCCACGTGAAGGATTTGCTGAAATCATCGTTCCTGGAGCAACCTGACGATAACTGGCTTGATCCCAAGCCGCGAAGGCACAGACCCCGCCCCCGAGAGCACGACCTTCTAAAGTACAGGCAGCAGAAGAGCAGGCCCGAGTGGTGGCAGAGGCCACCCTCCACAGAATGAACCCTTTCGTCCCCTGCTGGGTAGTCACCCTCCGGAGTTGGTATCGGACTTGAGTGGCTCTCACTTTTCATCAGGCGGGGTTCACCGTGGACTGAAGGTGACTCCCAGGTCAGCAGATGATCTGGGAGTATAGTTATGGGGATGGGACGACGACCCAGTACTGGCTAGTACCCCCGCATCGCTTGCTGCTGACTTGTAAGCAGCACACCATGGACCGTGGTATTGCGAGATGCCCACACTATTGCTCTACTGGACATTACTATTAAGGCACCAGTACCACCTCCACTCTCCTCTCAAAAGTCATGCCTCCCACAGGCTCCTACGTGGACTCTAGGTTTCAAAGCTGTTTTACCATCTTGCGTTGGCTGAAGAAGATTCTATGGATGCTGCCAATCAACACCCAGAGGTCTGTGGTGAACGCTTTGGTTACCTCCCGGTTGGACTATGGTAATGTACTCCACCTGGGGGTGACCAAGGCAGTCACTAGAAGCCTCCAGTTAGTGCAGAATGCTGCGGCACGTCTGCTCAGTGGCTGTCGTAAAACTGACCATATAACGGGACGTCTTCATGATCTTCACTGGCTAAAGGTGAATAGCCGAGTGAAATTTAAGGCGCTCAGTTACATGCACAAAATCAGGATGAGAACTGCTCCCAGCTATCTGCAATCCCTGGTCAATGCCTACTCCCTTCTCGTTCCCTTCGTTCCTCTTCTCAAATTCTTTTCACTGTGCCCAAGTTTAGATTGTCTAGGATGGGCGGAAGGTCGTTCGCTTTCCTAGGGCCCAAGTTATGGAACTCTCTTCCTTTCGACATTCGCTCCGAGGACTGCTATGCTCGTTTCCGCAAATCCGTTAAGACCTGGCTTTTTAATCAATAACTGCGTTTCTTTCTGTTCCTACTGCTTGTTGCTATTTCTCAGCGCCGGGAAACCCTTTCGGGTAGCCGTCGCGCTTTATAAGCTCAATAAATAAATAAATAAAGCTATATTGTTTTTATAGTTCTTATTGCCTCTGTTGACTAGATTAGGAATGTTTAACTGTACGGGCCAGAGAGACTGTCCTGGTGGGGTGGGGTTATGTCATCACGAGCTGCTCTACTAGTGTCCAGTTTGATCCTTAACATTCACCGACATGTAGTGAATTTACCACATACTACCCGGATATTCCCAGGCGGGCAGGTGGGTTGGCCAGTGTGTTGAGGATCTCTTCCCCTTTGACGCATGGAATACCCCATATGCCTAACACACAGATGAACATGCATGTTCCCCAATATCATATCATGACTTGGAAAGTACTGGGCATGGCCACACCAACAAAACGCCATCGTATATATGCTTATCTCAAGAGACAAGTCCAGACAGCTATACTTCAGGAAAAAATATCTCACCACCATTAAATTACACAAACTGCATGCACGATGGCGGGGACAGGTACACAGCACCACAACCTCTTCCTTTGCCAGAGGGGTTCTCATTTGGATAGCTCCGGAAGTACCATATGTTGTGGCTTCACAGAAATTAGACACAGAGAGCAGATTTGTAGAGCTGAAGGGTCAATTGGACAGTACCCCCTGGCACTTGTTACAATATATGCCCCCAACATCCGCCAGTGTGAGTTCCTTGATACTGTAACCGCAGCACTCTTTCGCAACCCGTCCTCTCCCGCCTTCTGGGGTGGTGATTTTAATTGGGTCCTGGACGGGATCCTAGATCACTGTACAACCCCGCTCAGAGCGATACTATCTGAACGTGCTGCTTGGCATATCTGTCCAAGGGTGACCCACATGCATCTACAGGATGTCTAGTGGCTCACACATACATCAGACCTTGAATACTCTTTCTATTCCCCTGTATACAATAGAACTGATTTACTTTGTACTCCACACCTTAGTGCTCAGTTGGCCCTTTTCTCGTATCCCTTGGAAGTAAAATTTTCAACTGCCGTTTGTAATCAGAACGCAGGGTGATATGGCCACCCCAGGCATAGGTATCGAAATATTCTAGGCCCCAGCCTGCTGCTAAGGTCTCCCTTTCGATAACAGCATAATGGCGCTCAGTATCTGTCAAGGTACGCGATGCGAACGCAACAGTTTTCTCTGTGGCGCCATGCATTTGAGACAACACTGTACTGATACCTGTTGCAATCACATCTATAGTGACTATAGTTTTGTTCCTTGTACCAAAAGGAACCAAAATATGGGCATTACACACCTCATCTTTGATTTGTTGGAAACACTTTTGCTGTAGCATACCCCACTCAAAACACACTCCTTTTTAAACATTCTGTCTTGCTGGCAACATTTCTGAAAATGTTTGATTTGTACTCTAACAATCCTAGGAAAGAGAACAATTGCTACTTGTCCCTGGGTGACGGCGCAGACCTGATAGAGGATAACAGGTCGTTTTGGGGTCTTACACCATCAACAGACAGATGGTACTCAATTTGTTCCACTAAAAATTCACATTTTTCTTGCCTTAACGTCATCCCGGACTCAGACAGATAATCCAATGTCAACTTTAATGTTACATGATGGCTCTCCACAGCATCACCGAACACCAATATAGCATCCTGAAAATAGATGACATTGTCCATACCCTTAAATATCTCATTCTTCATTCTCTGGAAGACACTTGCCGCAGACGATAACCCAAAAGGCATCCTAGTAAACTGGCAAGTGCTTTCCATGGTGATGAAAGACATTAAGGATTTGGACTGTGTGAGAGCTCCGAAGATCTGTCAGACCGGAAGTGGGGTGAAACGGGCTAAGACAAGGAATACGTACCGGAAAAGCCCAGCGGTCTAGTTGCTCTTGGTCGGCTCAACACGAACATCCTGACGTCATTAGCGGCCGACAAACAAAAGGGTGGAGATCCGGACACAGAGAAAGGCGTTGAGGAGAGTGACGGAGAAGACACCAGAGGGAAGGACGCTACGAAGAAGAGAGGAGAGCGCAACAAAACAGGAGAGGAGCCCAGTGGCGGTCCTGAAAGAAGAACAAAGACCCCTGGAGCGGTGTATATTGCGGTCAAACCCGGCTGCCCAGGAAAAGGAGAGGACGCCCCGGGTCCCAACGCAACGGCCCGGATCCTGGGTCGTGGCTCAAGGCAAGTAGCTTTAAAGGGATCGTTTTGGTGGTGGTGGGGCGGCATGAAAAATTAGGGCACGCGTGGTTTTGTGTGTGCACTTCCCTGACACAGAGCACCGGCACGCTAATCCCCGGTTTTATTTCCCCCTCGCACAGCGCCCTGGTGATGGTGGTGGCATTAAGCAGTAACAAAAGAGAACTCTGAGCTAATCCCCAGTTTTGTATGTTTTCTCCTTTTTTTTGGATTGCCCGGGCTGAGGGATGACACGGCGCTAGCTGCCTTTTCTGGTACCAAACCTCGGGAGCCAAAGAAGACAGTCAAGTGGGAGAAGAGGATTCCACAGCTGTTCCTTTTTTTTTTTTTATTGACAGTGTATCAATACTCTGTCCATTCCTGTATTTTTTTGGTTATATGGGAATGACAAAACAAAGCTCCCGCAATCTATTGCCTCACAGGAAAATAAAGGTTCAGAAAAACCTATACTGTGCATGTCCTGCATTCCCTTCTGCCCCCAGGGCTACTGCAGCACTTACAGACTTTTGTGGAGAAGCATTTGGTAGTATGCATGCCTGAGATCAAGTTTGGAAAAATATTTACCTTCTTTAAGCAGTAAAATCAGCTTGTTAACGTTGGGCATTGAGAAATTTTCAGATACGATATTCTGGTTGAGCCTTGTAAGTCAATGCAAAACCTTAACATCATGTCCTTCTTCTTAGTGATGACCAAGGGAGAAATCCAATTTGAAGCCTCAACGGGTTCAATTGCCCCACTCTCCAACGTTTTCTTGACTTCTTCTCTCCCCCTTATGGGTACCCTCCTTAATTTGTGCTGCACAGGGACAGGACCTTGCTTAAACTTGATCTCATGCATGTATCCCTCCAACTCACCCAACTCTTTCCTTCAGTCCTTACCTGCACCTTGTTATATGTCCTCCAGAGTGATGTCTTCAACAACCATGACTTGGTTTGGTGCCCACGGATTTATGATAATGTGAAAATCATACTGGTGATACTATCCCAAATGGGTGGTGCAGACTCAGCCACATACACATTTCTACTAACACACCTATCCATGAACATTATATCAGTTTTGGCAACAAGCGCACTTTTAGCCACTCCTTGAGCAAGATACTCTTAGGAATAATTGTATACAGGGAACCAGAATCCACCATCACCTCCACTACTAATGGTCAACTCCGCTTTGGGCTTTTTCAACCTGGCTGTCCCAACATATGTGCTGTGTTCTTCAGTAACATATAATACCTTGTCACCCAACAAGTCACTGCACCAAACATGCGCTTGACTGACAGTTTTCTTAACCTTGTGATAAACTCATCCACCGACTCTCCTATCCATTGAGGTTGTGTGTAAAACGTATGCCTTCTCATAACCACATTCGCAGTCTCTTCCTTCCTTCAACACACACATGTTCAACGTGGCGCACCGCCTGGTTGACAGCTTTAGGTACATCCTTAAACATGAGATGACCTTCTTTTCCCAATGTGCTTAATAAAGTGGCCCTTTTCCTACCCACACTGAATTCCAAACCACCAAGAGCTTCCAGATTTATATCAAATAGATCTACCCACTCAACTTAGGGAACTTTAAGTTGGGAGAGAAGAACGGGTGGCGGGATAATCGCTGACACCTCCATGACTGCAGTTACTCTTAGCCCCTGACAAATACACTTCTAAACTGCAACGAAAGAGAAAGTAGGAAAAATCAAAATCTGTGCTTCTGATAAAGAACACTATTCCAGTGTAATCACTGCTTCAGCTTCACACTGGGCAAAAATTACCAAATCATTACCGTCCTGTTCGTGAGCAAAAGTTTTTTTAAAAACTAAATTACCACACCAATACCATCCAAAATGCCGAGCTCACGCCTGTAAACTGTGGCTCCTGGTATCCCGCTGTTAGTAATTGATACGTTGGTCCATGCCAATGCTAGCACTAAATGTTGCTCTTCATTATCACTCCTTTACCATCCTAAAAGGTGTGCTGTCACCAAATTCAAGCAACACATGAACACCGGTTTCTAAAACGGCACTGGTGAGACGAGAGTTGAAGGTGCGTGAGCGTTGCCTGGTAACCAGCATCCACCAAGAACTGCTCTCTATAGATTTCCTCAAGCTTGGATACAGCCAGGGTTAGCCAACGTCACAATCAAAGAGATAGGTGGACACACAGACGTTATCCTAGCAACTACTGCTATTGACGGACATAACAGTTGCTGATTATTCAACATGCACGTACATCATGCGTGTTACACCGGCCAGACAGTTTCACTCACAGTAGGCACGGCCTTACCCACAAGCGCGGAGACAATAAATGGTGCTCACTGTAACGCATCGAACCACCCACAACTACAGGCACTGTGCTTCAACACGTTACTCCGATCCCTGCAGTCTGACCTGAAATGGTAAGAGACTTCGACACCTGGGTTCTTTCGCAGCCACGTCAGACGAGAGTGGAGTTCCCAATGCTGTGCTGGCTAGACGTTGCCAAATGTTGTTGTAAATCAACTCCACACGCCTTATATATTCTCCATATACGTATTTATTAAATGAAGAAACAACTCTCAACGTGGTGCTTCCTCCACCAGCCAGCAAGCAACTGAAAGCAAAAAGAACGCCACACCGACACTATCACAAACGGAATTGGAACCCTCGGAACACCCACAAGACGAATGTCTCTCGAGCCCCATAAATATATTACAACGCTTAACATTAGGAACACCTTCATAAGGTCTCTTCAAAAATTAAAAAGTGTATTTCCTTAACACGCAGAACCGTTTCACCTAAGTACATCACATATCAGTGCACTGATAAGTTTTTCCTTTTTAAGTGATGTAAGCAATTCAGAAACATTAATTCTTCCCCCCCCCACCAACCCTGAAAACGATGCCAATAGTGAACTAAGAGGCAAGTCAGTTGTTATATGCACTCTTGGGGTGTCCTGGGTGCCTATTACACACAAACAATATTACATTTTATTAAATCAAACACAGGAGAAGGTTTTGTACAGTGCAGATCCTGAAGTCATGCATTTTGAGGTTGTCTTATTTGTGATAATGAAAAGAAGGAGGGAATGTGAAATAAAACAATTGCCTAGGATCACACAATTTGGTAAAGTGGGGAAGCAGTGATTGATCCACGTTTTCTGGTTTCACATTGTGCAATTCAGCCACATGATGTATATGCTTCACTTCCTCTACACCCGCTATACTGCTTCAACCCCCTCCCCACTCACCACCCTCCCCACCCTCTTAATCTTCATGACCGCCACTGTGCTAGCATCAAAGCCGCCGCTAGTCACATCACAAACCAAACTTTGTGGCTCCTGAGAAAATGTTTGCGAGTACCCGTGCTCTAGACCTTTCTGAGAACTCTCCTCCTGCTATATCCCTGATATGATAACCTGCTATATCCCTGATATGATAAACCTGTAACTAGAATGCTAAGAGACATTTGCAAGTGCTTCTTTGACAGAACTCTCTGACAATGTTACCTATAGAAGTTTCCTGTAGTGATCCCTATGGAAGTGACATCAAGGCCTTCTTCAGACAGTACAATTCGATGCTCCCTCTGACTGGGTTCCCATTCATTGCCAAGTTTTAGGAGTACATGTTCAGGTACTACCTCTTCTGATATTCCATCTTTTTAAGGCTAGGTCTTTTAAAGTCTACCCTGGCAATAGCTACTCTGGCAGTTCTGTGCAAAGATTCCAATGAGTATTGCTTACTCTACTATGTTTTTTTCCCATGGAGTTTTATGTAGAGCGAACTTGACCTGAAGGAATCAGGTCAAGGTGGTCAGGTGGCAATGCTCCCGCCTTGGCAATCCTCGCTATTACAATTTCCCGAGTGCTCACATTTGCAGTTCCAGTCAGCTTTCTCTACTGCAGTACTCTTTGCCAGAACCAACTCTAAATGTGCTGCTTCCTTTGGGAATTGCCCTCTTAAAGTGAGTGCTCCAACGTGACTCACCTCCTCCTTTTTGCCACGCTTGGTCACCTTCTTCTCCATCTTGGCAGCTGTCTTCTCAGCCCCTTTCACCTTTTTTTCCTTTTTGCTTTTCTTGCCCATCTTTCCTTCTACACTGACTTTACCTATGCGGTGACGTCACGAAAACAACTCACTGTAGAACTCACGTGGATGGAAGCAACCGGTAGCACTAGTTCCGGTTTATGTTAGACATCACATCCGCTTCCTCTCTGCTGTGGATGGTTGAGTGTTAGTTCGTTAGACGATATAAGACAGACCGGCAGCTTCGGTCGGCCATCTTGGAGTGGTAAGATTTTGTTTCATGAGGCAGACTGACAGTCAGCTCATACAAACAAACACGTAAAGATCGTTTATTCCGTCTCAAAGGCCTTCGTGTACTAGATTAATATAACGTGAATTACAACTTCATGAAATCCTCTTAGTAATGTTTCTGCAAGAGCCTAGTTTTTGTCTCTCATCTAAATGGTCGAACCGTCGCAGTGGGCAGATGAACGGAAGAACGACGTTCCCAAGATTGATAAAGTTGGTCTAAAGAGTACCCCCTTTTTAATAATTAAAAAACACAACCGTTCCTGCAACGGTTGAGTTCCGCAAGTTGAAAGGAGACAAGAAAGTTCTCTTCTACCGTGAAGAGAGAAAAGGCAGGGGCAGCTGAAGAATGAGTGCTGCTGCTCTGCTGCCACCTGACTGTATTTCTACCCGCATGAACCATTATTTAAATGCCACGGCCGGAATAAAAATTAGGAAACTCAACTAACGCCGGTATTTTCTCCCCTTATCAAACAACATGTAAGAAGAAAGCTTTAAAACATAATCTAGAGCTGCCTTTCTTCTGATCTCTGACTGCTACGTAAAGTAAATAAAAACAGAAGAGTCACAATGTTACAAATGAATACAAATTACTTTATATGTAGTTCTATTTCAGTATCACATCAGAGCCTTTATAGACTCTTAAAAGATAAACAAATGGCCGGTATTTTTCTTTTTGGGGGAAGTGACAAACTAGCCGAAGAAGAAACAAGCGATTTCTGCAAGGTGCGCTGCCTTAAACAAATGTAAATGTGTAAAATTGGTTATTCAGCAAATCAAAAGGCTGCTTGGGCACCAGTAAAGGCTTCAATTGATTAAAATTAAATTTGTCCTTTTAATAGAAATCTATAAAAAGAGTTTACATTTGGTACGGCAGGGCCTTACTGAAAACTTTTGAAAGCACTGTTACCATTTAAACAACCGGTTAATACATTTTGCAACAGTATGTTTACACTGTGCGCATACTTTTGTGTAATATATATTTTTTAACTTGAAATATTCACTCCTCCTAGCACTATATTTTCATGTCACTATTTCTCCAGTGCACCAACCAGGATTCAAGTCAGTGCCTCTCTAGTGATCACATTAACTGTCTTCTTTGCTCAGGTAAGCACAGGACACAGGTAAGGGTCGCAGTTGTTTATTCTATTGTAAAGGTCTTGGCCTCATTCTTCTGCAGGTCTGCCCACTGCGATGTCCCTCTCGTGAATGCCCCTCTCGTGAATGCCCCCTCCCACACCCTTGCCCTGATGTGGTGTCCGGTTCCCCAGTGTCCACTTCTGGTCCTGCAGGGTCCTAGTGCCCTGCCCTCAGGTCACTACTTTAACCAACTGAGCTTTCCTACCAAAAAAATGCATTTCCCAAAGATACATTTAAATTGCATTTATTTTGTCATTTAAGGTTTGTGCATTATATTTTGTATGCGTGAAATGCTGATAAACTGAGAATATTTTGTTCTTTTTAGCTGCGTCTCTGCTCTTGCCCCACACTCGCTCACACAAGCCCTCACATTTGTCAAGATCACAGTTTCCATACATTTCTTTATGCACATTGGCCGTTGCTTCTATAGTTTCAAGATTTCCACTCACAACATGCCTTATGGAAGGAACATCCTACTGTGGAAACCACAGCATAGCTTCAGGGTCATGCAGATATACTGACCGAAAGGAGCCTATGATCGTACATTCAATGTCAAGCATTGGCAAAGTCAAAAGGTCTTGTCTGTGGGGCAGCTATTGGCTTTGTCAATTTCTTTTAGCCATATTGTAAAGCATCACAGCTGCTGTACAGCATGACTGAAAATTAGGGGGAAAAGTGCTACGACACGGCCAGCGCTGACATAGCTGCCAAGTTTCTTAGATCCATGCGTGATGTGCTACTCCAGTCCAGGTTTATTTTTATTTCATTTTGGAATTTGTACTCCTGTTTTATAATGGAATAAACATGACTACAAGTCCTAGAATAGAAAACAAAATTAACTGGAGCAACACATCACAGATAGACCTGGAAAGTTAGCAGCCCTAACTACCAGGAACAGTGATCTTTCTTAGAATGGGACTATTCCCTGCTTTCACAAAAAATGTTTACTTATCTTACAACTGAGCTCAAGTTCGGTGTGTTGGCCCTGGATGAAGACAGTGCCAAAAAACATGCACAGCAGGGAGCACAGAACTGTCTGCATCTTTCTAGCAGCTTGAAATCCATTGGCACGATCTTTGGGCAACACAAACAAATGATGGAAAGATATCTGACTAAATCATACATTCACCCCCAGTCAAGAGATCTGGGTTAAATCCATTGTTCTTTTGATTACCTTTGCTTACCATGGCTGAGTTTAGACCCAGGCAATTCAGTACTTAATGCTCAATAGTGAAGTGACAAAGGAGAGAACATAACTAAAAAGACATAAAGTCAGTGACTTTAGATTTATTATCATGAAAAGGTAAAAAACATTAGTTAAAAATTGATTCTCAAATGTAATTAATCACACATAGAAATAGTCAAATCAACATTACATAACATCACAATAAAATTAAAAATTACAATTTTTATAAAAAAGAAAATTATAAAGAGAGAGGAAGTGGCATAAAATGCTTCTCGAAGCGCGTTTCGGCGACCAGCGCCTTCTTCTGGAGTAGCCGCGAATAATCTGATAACAAAAGAATATTAAAAGTGACATAAGCAAATGTTTTTGACAATTTATTAGTTAACACCTTGGCTGCTATGGCTTTTCCCCTCCTGTGCTGATTGATGGATGAATCCCATTATACATGACGAGCTCAGCTCGTCATAAGCACACGACCAGTGTGCCTCATGACGAGCTGAGCTCGTCATGAGCAGCGAAGGGGTTAAAAACAACCTTTAGATGAGGAGAATCTTAGAGAACACTGATTGTGATCAACGATATTACAAGTCTCACCCATTGTCACTTAATGATTCTCAAAAAGCAATTTATCATGACACTCAAAAGCCCTATTTCATTGCTCATTCTTGTTCAAAACATATTTGATATATGTTAATATGAGATAGAGTAATTTAGACATAAAAAGCAAAAGGTCTTAATCGGCTCACCAATCATGTTAGCTACCAATAGACTTCTTTTTATATCTATGTTATATATTGAAGATGAACGCTATAGAATGGTGATTAATATATATTTATCGCTTTTAGCTATAGTTACTGCTCTAGCAGTTTTTCAGGACTGAAGGTTGAAGATGTAGTCCGTGAATCAACGATGGTTAAGCTAAAGGAGGGAGGATAACACACTTTCAAGTATATATGTTTTTATTCTATATGGATGTTTATCTCACGGATCAACTTGATTCAAATAATTCCTAAAAACAATATTTCAGGGAACTTACAATTTCGAGTGATCCAGATGTGCTACGGATTGGTCAAAATTCGAAAGAAGGAAGGATGCCTGTTCTGAGAAGGAATTTTCTTCAGGATAGAATCTGTAAGTTCAAGTTATATATATTGCATATTGAGACAGGTTGAATATTGCTCAATAAATGCGATATTACAAAATACCCAGAAAGTTATAGATGTATATTACAAGATGCACCCTGCGTTTATTAAAATATATAGGGACATCTCTTATCTCATTTTTTTAGTTCTTATTAGTCCATATTGAATCACAGAGTTTGGATATCTTAAGTAATTTAAGTGATCAACAAACTAAATAGAGTTGTTGATAAACATATGGCTTAAGAGCGAATTCACTTTTTGAGAACGGTAGATTGATTTAAAAGTTCAAAAAAGCCTACAGTTCTATAGAGTATACGATCGTTATAGCTGGATTCTTTTTATGTCTAAATTACTCTATCTCATATTAACATATATCAAATATGTTTTGAACAAGAATGAGCAATGAAATAGGGCTTTTGAGTGTCATGATAAATTGTTTTTTGAGAATCATTAAATGACAATGGGTGAGACTTGTTGTAACATCGTTGATCACAATCAGTGTTCTTTAAGATTCTCCTCATCTAAAGGTTGTTTTTAACTAATAAATTCTCAAAAACATTTGCTTATGTTACTTTTAATATTCTTTTGTTATCAGATTATTCGTGGCTACTCCAGAAGAAGGCGCTGGTCGCCGAAACGCGCGTCGAGAAGCATTTTATGCCACTTCCTCTCTCTTTATAATTTTCTTTTTTATAAAAATTGTAATTTTAAATTTTATTGTAATGTTATGTAATGTTGATTTGACTATTTCTATGTGTGATTAATTACATTTGAGAATCAATTTTTAACTAATGTTTTTTACCTTTTCATGATAATAAATCTAAAGTCACTGACTTTATGTCTTTTTAGTTATGTTCTCTCCTTTGTCACTTTACTATTGAGCATTAAGTACTGAATTGCCTAGGTTGTTACATTTCATGTGTTGTTCATCCCTGACCTAGGAATTACCATATCCATTTATTCAGGGGGTCCTTGTTACCTACAAACAATGAGTTTAGACCCAGCCATATGCAAATCCGTCTTGATCCTGTGCCTGATTGGAACGGTCCAGACCTAACTGCCTAGCCTGGTCCTCCATGGACCGGAAAGAAGCATCCTGGGTATCTGGGTATTACCCTTCATCAGCCAGGCTAGCTTGAATCCAGTGGCACAGTGAGCAAGGGGCTCATGTCTGGGCATATCCATCCCTCTTAGGGATCTTTTGGCACTCTTTTTTCTAATGAGATGGGATGGAGCAAGTAACGAAGAGGAACGTGTTGGGAGTGGATAGGGCAAGAAACAACAGGGGATGGGTGTCGATGGACTGGATAAGCAACATTATACGAGGAGGGTGGGGGAGGACCTGGCAAGCAATAATGCGGGATGGGGGAGGAGGAAAGGTGTGCGAGTAAATGGAAAGAAAAGTACCTTTGAAAGCAGTGAGCAGAGTAAGCTCACTGCAAATGGAAATCCATACTTAGGCCATGCTCCAGGGTAGTGGCAAGCACCCAAACCGGAAGTGAAGCTGGTATTCTCTGACCATAGAGAATGTAATGTAAATATGACTTGTAAAGTGCGAACTCGTGGCCTGAGGCGTCTTGGCGCTGTTGAGGTCTGATTTAGGCAGCAGCACTATCCTTTTCAGATCAAGCGGGTGCATCAATGTCTTCCACTCCTGTGTGAAAATCCAGGTTTATAAGGTTTTTCTGAAGGAGAGTAGCGAGGATTCAGCTTTTAGTGTCAGTGAAAGGCTATTCCAGAGCATTGCAGTGGCCCTAAAGAATTTCTTTCCACCCCAGGTAGTTTTCCTGAATGGGGGGACAGTCAGGTTCTTAGGAGAGCCTGAACAAAGTGTCCTTGCTGGATATACCATTTACATTTTTTCTTAAAACGGTCTAGCCCGAGTCCGTGCAGTGATTTATATGCCAGACAGCGGTGCTTGACTGGCAGCCAGTGTAATTTCCTAATGGCACCTGTGGCCGACTCGTATTTTGGAATAAAAAAAAAGAAAACAGGCGCATTGTTCTGCAGTGTCTGAAGCGATGAATTGAGTGATGATTAAGCCAACCAATGAAAAGCAATGAGCGGGTTATTTGTCCCCTGTAGGTAAACAAACTGTCTCACAAGCGACAGTGCATGTATTGTCTTAGGCGATAACTATAGTAAATGATGTGGGACGGTTGGGGGTGGAAAAGGGAAAACCTATCAAAGAAGCGAATGTGCGGACAGAATATTGAAGGGAATAAAACAACTGACAGTACCCCCTAAAATATTTAAGGGTGGTAGCGGAAAGGCAGGAGAGTGTTTAAGGAAGGAGTAGGAATGTGTCCTGCCTGAAGGGAAACAACCTTTACCATGCAAGACCATAACCATGCAGGACCTTAACCATGCAGTCTATACCATGCTGGTAAGCACTATGCAGGTAAGTATGTAATCCTTTACCTCACAGTACAGATAAGTATATATTTTTTAAATAACTTACTTTAATGTTAATGATAAAAGTTATTTTAGGATTTATGGATGGGTAAAGGAAGGTAAGGATGACTTTAGGGTTCACAGGCGGTTAGAGGTTAAGGGAGGCAAGGGTTACTTGAGCGGTTACGGGTGAGTAGATGTAAAGGGAGGTGAAGTTGACTTGAGGATTCAAGGGTGGGTACAGGTAAAGAAAGGTGAGGGTTCAGGGTTGGATAGACACAAAGGAAGGTGACAGTGACATGTGGATTCAGGGATCAGTAGAGGTAAAAGAAGATGAGGGTAACTTGAGGGTTTGATGTGGGTAGAGGTAAATGGAGGTGAGGGTGAAGTGAGTGTTCGGGGTAGGTAGCGGTAAAGGTAGGTGAGGGTGATTGAGGGTTATGAGGTCATTAGAGATAAAGGGAGGTGAGCATCACTTGAGCGTTCAGGGATAGGTAGAGTTAAGGATGGTGAGGATGACTTGTTGGTTCAGGGGTGGATAGAGTTAAGGGAAGGTAGGGGTGAATTTAAGGTTTCGGGATGGTTAGAGGTAAAGGGAGATAGCAGGGATTTTAGGGTTTAGGGCTGGTAGAGGTTAGGTGAGTTTAGGGGTTAGGGATGGGTATACATAAAGGTGGAAGAATAAACAACAGGAGTACACCCGTAGACCCAGTTAAGATCTGGGTGGTGATTATATGTAACAGAAAACAATATCTCAACAGGTTTTGTTTTGGAGGCTAGTAAATTAGCATGCGCATTTCATTGCAAAAGAAACAGGCAGGGAGACTCAAAGATTCAAAGAGGTGCCAAAGGCACATTCTTATTCAGAACAAAAATGGAGTGAAAACAGTAGGATTAGCACTGTTGACAGTGAATGTGGAAGTAACCCGACAAAACTTTGTGCACATAAGTGCTCGTGACACACAGGGTGACACAGTGATAAAGGGTGCAGAGTGAACAATGGTGAAAGTATATACAAAGTACGTGTGGTCCACAGGTAAGAATTTACAAAGCTTTACAGAGAATTTAGCATTTTAGTGAACCAGAGTTATTGCGCCAAACGATGCGCTGTGGAGTCAACGGCGTTTCGACCCGTCACAAGTTGGGGTCATCATCAGGACCAGGTTACTATTTTGGGAAGTGCTGATAAGAAACTGGATAGTCAAGTATCGTTTTGATGGATGGAGCTCCGGGGGGTACAGGGGCTCAGGAGGCGGAGCTGCCAGAAGAGACCCGGGTGCGTGCAAAGGGCTGTCTGAAAATCGGAGTCAGCGGTAGATCACCCTCCAGAGGTACTAGGATCGGTGTCCACGAGCGTTGGGCATCTGTCATATAAATCACCCAGAGTTGGCTGAGGAGTTCTGCAGCAAAAGTATATAATTTAAAGTTGGTCCGCAGAGAAAAACTTTGGCCGGCGTGGGTGGGTCATGTCCAGGACCGGGAAGTAGAAATATGGCAGGCGGGCAATCAATCCTCGCAGAGGAAGCATTCCTCTGGGGGCCGTCCCGCAGGATCGACTCATGGCTGGATCTGGAAATAAAGGTGCATATAAACATTATAAAATCACTGCATGTTTGATGGTGACTAAGTCATCCTCTAAATTCTAAAAGAGGTAACCAACAAATATGTAAATGTGGCACAGCGGCAAATGATAATTCACAAAAACATATGCCGTATGGCAAAAGTCTTAAATGAAATGAGTATGTTTACAGCTTTATCATCTATAAAAGAAACAGGGTGTCACAATGTATATTTCGGAAATTGGTTACGTGCCACAAAGTTTAGTTATCGCTAGTTGATGTGTTCAACTCTTTGAAATACCATGAAATGCAAGCTTCAACTGTGATGGTTTCAAGTTGTCTTGCAAGCAAATGTAAAAAAAAAAAGTACCACAATCCGAGCACACTAATCATGAAATCAATCACTCCATGTTCTAGGGAGGAAAATAAACACAGAGATGAAGTGAAACCAACATGTGCTGACATGCGCTCACCAATAAAAAGGAAAAAATAAGAATGATAATGAAGCCAACCAATGGTAACTAATTGGCAGGCTAAAAACTCCTTTTTAGAGCTTATTTCTAGATACTATAGCTTGTTGCAAGCGACAGAGCGTGTGCTGTCCCAGGCGAGACCTAATTAATTATTATTTGCATACACCAAACACCTGCCCTGGTGTGTCAGAGTTTGCATAATTTACTCCTCTACATGGATTATGGGATAGAGTGCAAAAGAGGGAGGGCTGCACTATTTCCCAGTAGAATCTGTTCAACGAGCACAGCAAGCCCACACAGTCCTGCTCTGTGGCATGATTCTTGCCTGGTTTGATCACAAATGTCTGAGAGGCTGCTTGTTTATGTGCTGAGTTTCATCTCAATTCACAGTAGACAGGATTCAAATAAACTAATAAAATTATGTATGTGCACCTCTTCCTCGTTTAGTAGTGGTCTAAAATATAACACAGAACATCAGTTCAACCGCAGATACCCCCTTTTAAATGTGTATTTCTCAAACAAGATTAGACCTCTCATTTGAATAGTTATATAGCACTGACTTCCCCTGATGAGACACCAATGACAGGTAGTAATCTACTCCAAGGGAGCCCAATGTTAGTGGTTTAGTCAAGCATATATGTTACAGTTTATCATGCTGTTTGCATACCGTGGTATACATTTTACAATGTGCACCTTGAAGAGCTCTCACGTTTTAAGACTTCTTAGGGAGTGAGAACTAATTAGCATATCTGATGACATCACAAGAAGTAATGTCACACAAACGTTTGAAATTAATGACAACAAAACTAATGTAAGGTATATACATATCTGACATAGAGCAGTACTCTGATGTGTCAAAAGCAGTTTTTTTCATCAAATGGAGGACTCTGCAGTCCCAGAGGTGGTGTTCCTTACTCATGCTTCAGTACCTCTTTGGAGCTTCTGTGCACATAGCACAGCTCTGAACATATGTGCATTTTAGAGATCAGGTAGAGCCCTTTCCAGCAGGCATGACATTTAGCCTGCTATGAGTGAGATCTCAATCAAACCACAAAATCTTTGAATTTCTCTCACAGTGAGTGAGACTTGAGGTATCTGATCTCCTTCAAATTTATAATGAAATTCTTTTATATGGAGGTTGTTAGACCTGTCAACCCTTAGGGTAGTCTTCCTCTAAACCTTTTGCCTACTCACCTCCAGAAATTAGATTTTGTTAGCTTTAGGACTCCGTGCGCTTTACCACTGCTAACCTTTGCTAAAGTGCTTGTTCTCACTCCATCAAACATTGTAAAATTGGCCTACACTTAATTGGCACATTTGAGAAAATGAGTTGCTGGATGACTGGGGTGTGAGGTTTGGTCAAGCAGCAATCACAATCCCTGTCAGGGTAAGGCACAAGTAAACCCCAAATTACTGTGCTCACCCCCTGGTAGCTTGGCACAGAGCAGCCAGGCTTAACTGAAAGGCAATTTGTAAAGTATTTGTGCAACATTTCAAACAGTAACACTATGAAAACACACCACAAAAGAAGCCCACAACAGAGTTAAATAATAGAGGGGTTTTTAATATATAAAACAAGACCAAAACAACAAACATCCGATCAGTAGGACCAGGGATACTGTATTTAAATGTTTTTCAACGAAATAGTGCCAAAAAGCGTAAATCGCCAACTGTGGATATCTGGTCATGCCAGACAGTGACAAAGTCACAACTATAGGCTGACCACAATGAAGTGTGGGCTAGCTACAGGGACCCAGTTTAGTCAGCTGAAAAAAAGTACCTTCAATCCTTTGAATCCTTTGAAGGCGCGCAGAGCTGCTCGATGCTTCTTTGACGCGGATCCACGCAACGTGGATCCACGTCAAAGAAGCATCGCGCAGCCAAGGTGATGCATCAGTTCTGAGATCCAGTGAGGCTGCAGTGCAAGGTCGTGTTGCATCAACATTGAGGATCTCGTGGACGGGGCTTACAATGTGAAGTCATTTGTTGGGAATGCCATGTGCAGTCAGGGCAATTTGTTGGTTCCAAAGAGCTGCCTTAAGGCATAACCTTTAAGAGCCAATTGATTAATGAACATAGTAGTATATATAAACTTTTTTTGAGTAAGCATAGATTTCTTTGATGGTGTGGGAGTTAATTTATAATAATATGACATGGGGTCTGAAGCGTAATATCCTGTGAAATAAATATACTTATATTTTTTACTTTTTGAACTTTTTGGGTGGGAAGTTGTACAATGTTCCCACTAGGCAGAATTAAAATGAAGTTGCTGTCTACTAGTTCTATGTAAGAAATGTTGCCCATAATGATAGTAGCAGAACATATAAGCATAGTTAGCGGAATTAAGGTACAGATCTGCTGATTCAAAAACAGATTAGTAATCTAATTCAGAAAGCATAGAATTTACAATGTCAACATTCAAATCATCTGAATGTAACCCCGGTACTATTACATCACCTATAGAAACTTTGAACTCATATGGTATCTACAGGATCTTCATTGGTCCGAATATTTTGAAATTAACTTTAGCCCAAAAAATTCCATCAGTTACTGTATCGGCTGAAATGTTAATGAGGGTTTTATGCGATGACGAATGGGGGCCAACACCCCGTCGACCAGTTCTGTATCAGAACGTTCCAGGAGATAATGACTGTTGATTAATCGGAAAAAACAGTCACAAATCCAATCCACATGAATAAAAAAAATAAGGTAAGTATGATCTAGACAAATATGCAAGGAGGTACTAGATAAGTGTGTTTTAACCATGAAATAAAAACACAAATCCAAACGGGAGGTGTGTACAAAACAGAAGATCTGTCTGAAGAAAAATTGTCTTGATCCATATAATACCCAGAGGAACGCAGTTGAAAAACAGGAGGATGGAGCTCAGCAGTAGGACGTGAAAAGGCCAGCTCGGATGGGCTCGCCAATAGTGGATCAATATAAATGACATCTGTTGTAGAAGATGTGATAGTAGAAACAGGTATTGTGTTAGGGAAGTTGTCGATGAAGGACTCAGCCTCCCCCTTCCTCTGCCGGGGGTATCAGTTTTGGTGGTGTTCACGGGCTGCAAAGAAAAGTCTTGCGAGAAAGAACTGACAGTGCATGTCATACTATGAAGTATCAATCACATGGTGTAGCTTGACATGTTCAATGGAGACCAAAAGATTAATCTTGTATCCAGGGAGAGATGGTAAAATCACAGTTCGGGGACCTTGAAGGCCAAGGACTGGAACAGGAGCACAGTACGATGGGCCAAATTCCTTTTTAATGGCTACCTTCTCTCAAACCGGATCCCCAGTTTTTGGAAGCCAGCCAGAAACTGGAAGAGCAACTGCAGTGGCAGAAGGGCTAGACGCAGGTGAATGTTTAACTGAATTAGCATCATGGAACTCTTGTAGGTCCTATAAGACAGCACACTGGTTATCTACATCAAAGGTTGTGGCAGCAGCCACAACGCGTGGACCATCAACGTCTGGAACATACATCTTGATGCCAAAAAGTACTTAATACGGGGTCCACCCACCCAGAGGTCTTTTGGGGATGTTATTTAAAGCTAGTTGAACTCCATATAGATGGCTTAACCTACCACACCCTGTACCTAATCTAGCCATTAAGGACTGCTTTAAGTCTCAGTTAATTCTCTCCACAACAGAATTACTCTTGGGTCTATATGGAAAAGGAAAATGTACCTGCACACCCATGGTCTTCATTGAATCATGGTACGCTTTAGAAGCCAATGCCGGACCTTGGTCCAAATGGAATGTGCAACAGACATATGTCTTGATAAAGACTTGCAATTATTTTATATTAGTTTGAGTGTCTACTGAGCACTGTGGCCAAACCCAGAGAAATCTAAAGCAAGAATCAAGTGCAACTAAAATATGTTTGAAAGTAGTATCAGGAATAAGAGGACCGCAGTGATCCAAGTAAATGCAGCCAAAAGCCTTCTTTCAAATAAACAGATGTGTCTTGATTTTGATTTGTAGACAAATGTCACAAGTTAAACCATATTTTCTGGTTTGTTGGTATAAGCCCTGCCACCAATACCTTTGCTGTAAAAGTAAAATGGTGGCCGCCGCACCAGCATGTGTAGATTTGGCCACTTCGTCAGCCAGTGAATTCCCTACAGCATGTGTTCCCACATGTTGTAGACTCAGAACATGTATTACATGAGCTTGTGGCACCCTATCTTTAAAATGTGCCACCTTTACCCAAAGCAGTTTGTGCTTGAATGTGCTACCTTTAGAATCCCTAAAGTCATTTTGTTTCTAAAAATGTACATTGTCATTAAAAGATTGTATGCAATAATATGAATCACATACTATAAAAGTGGGGACTCTAGGATCTGTATTTTCAAGTGCCAGAAGCAAAGCCTTCATTTCAGCCAGCTGCACTGTGCAGTCTCCAAGAGACTGCATGCAAATTGCTTGTGGGTCAAAGACACCTTCCAATATAGTACCTGGAACTCTGGTGCATGCATCAAAATATTGCATCTTAGAACCTATAGCTGGTTGTGCAGATCCATCCATATAGATGATGGATCTATATTGATTAAGAGGCAGAATTGAAAAAGGTAAAGAGTACACGTGTTTATATAGGCAAAAATTATTGTGTCTACAAATAAAGGTCTTAGACAAAGTCGACATCCACGGTTGATAAGGATGTAGTCCATTGTATCCATCGAGGGTGGAGGTCTTTAGCGTTTGGAGCGCTAGCTTTAGTACAGGCAATGGAGAAACAATGGAGAAACAACAATAATGCATTTACCTTGAGCAAGTTGCCCTTTCTTCAGGATGGCCATTTGGACAGCAGTTAGAATTTTTTCAGTTGAAGCAAAACGCACTTCAGCAGAAGAATATATGTGCGATTTTTAAGCAATGGGAAGTGTTTCACCTCCATTAAAGGTGACATAAGTAAATCCAATTGATTCCGGTAAAACCCAGATGACCAAATTTGTTGTATTGACAAGTGTATGCAAATTGAGTGTTTCTAGTTAGTCAGCCTGTAAAGACCTGAGCATATCAGAATGTTTTGACGTCCAACATAATGCAAAAAAATCAGGACGTATTAAAGTATAAAGAGATTTAATACACTGTACATAATCAGTTATGTAGGTCCTGCTAAAATTCAAAAATCCCAACAGAGACTGTCATTTTTTAAGTGAATTCGGAGGTGGCAATTGAGCACACTTTTCTTGAAAATGAGGTGCAAGACGTTTGCCCTCTTTTGTAGTTTATATCCTAAGAAAGGACGCTGAGAAAAGCTATGAAAAATACTTTTTGAAGTTGAACTTTTTGAAGTTGAAGTTCAGAAAAACACAAAATAATGTGATTCACTCTTGACAAATGAGAATTTAATTCATCACCAGTTAGGAAGATATCATCATCTTGGGATAATGCATCTCATGTACAAAGACTTCTGGGGTGTTCTTATAACCCATAAGAAGTCGAGCATAGCACCTCTGAAAGCAGAGGGTGCTAAATGCGGAGTAGTTGCAGCTCTCTGGAGCTAAATTGTGACAGAAAAAAACATTAGAACTATTCACAGTGGTTTTATATTTTTGATGGATGATATTATTAATCAGAGCCGTACTATGTGTATTTCGAACTGCAAAAGTGCACATATGACTATTCAAAAGTCTGTAATCTAAGGCAGTACGATAGGAATGTTCAGGTTTTAAAAAGGGGAAAAGAGGATTATTCATTTGAAAGATATAGGGTTCAATTACCCTATGGTACTCCAGTTGGGAAAGAACTTCTTTAACGGGTGCCTGCATCCCGTCTGATAGGATACTGTGGTTGTATCTGAAGGGTAGACCGTAGAGGAACAACGTGGTAAGGAGAATCCTTATCCTAATCCGTATGGTTATGATAAAGCATGGGGGCCAAAGCAAAGGCCCATTCGGCAGCATAAGTGTTTAACTTCGTCCAGTAAAAGGTGTGAAAAAGAAGGGAGAACCACATTCTCTCTTTGTGGGCATGTAAAAACAAAAGGTGGGGGCCACACGACCGCCGCTAAGAGAATATCACAAGATGTAGTTAAATTGTCCCAAAAGATGGCTTTAATGGTGCGTTTAACGTCACCTTCGATCTGTATATCCAAAACATATAGTCTGTCAGGGGCAGCTACGCCGGTGTCCATGGTTTCAACAATAATATATGTTTCAGTTGCTTTCGCTAGTGGAAATTGGTGGAGATTCCGGCGTACTATGGTGACCTCTGTCGCGCTGTCGAGGATTGTCACTGCCCAACAATGGTTCAGGAGTAGGGTTCTCACCATCTGTGGCATATTTAGCTGTTAAGGCTGTAACTTTATTTTTCTGAAAAGGGGATATGTATGGAGGAGGACTATCCTCCTTCTGATCTTCACATCAGAGGAGCATTGTGTTTCCCATTTCGGTTGCACGTACTCTCCTTGTCTGCGATCAGATCTGTTGAACTGTTGGTCAGACGAGTCCTGAAAGGAACGAGGAGAACAGGGATCAAGAATCTGAGATCTGTCAGGAGTCCTAATTTTTGTGTGATCACGAAAATCGTACCTCTGCATTGTCTAGGTTTTGTTGTTATTTAGATTTATCCCATGGTTTCTTAGCAAACTCATGGGCCGGTCAGGCATCCTTGTCAGAAGGAGGCTTGCCAAGCAGTGGTACTGAAGGTCTGGTGCCCAAAAGATTACGTCCCAAAGATGTATATACATTAGAAATAATGACCGTCAATTCGCATTTGCGATCGGCTGTTGCCACCATGGCAAGTCACTGGCATACTGCCAAAGACGCTGCTTCACCTTTAACAATAGAAAGAATCATTTTGAGACATCAGGAACAGTTCCTACAAGTTTAATTCCGAAATAGAGGGCAAGACCTGCTCCATGCTCAATCTGTGTCTGTGTAAGGTTATTCGGTAGAACAGCCATTGAGGGAGTGCCATGACAAAGAGTATAAACTGATGCAACAATAGTCCCTGTGGTGTTGCAGTAGACTAGAGGGGTAACTGTGCCATTGGGTAAGCACATAGGCAACATTCTGTACTTGTCTTGTGCAGTTGATCTTTTTTTAGCAATCCAGAAGGGTATTTCTTCATGATTTGTGGGTCACTTGCCGTAACTAAATGAACAATTACGGGTCTAACAACATGTCCCGCAGCATCTGTAGTTGTCCCTGCAGGACAACTCTATCTGGTCCAGCCAGCAAGGCGTGTGCAATAAATTAGTTGAAGCGACAATATAAGAACAAGACCAGTGTAAGAATCTCTAGTTTGTACTAAATTAATATTAACCAAGTCCAGATATGGGTATACCCCTCTAGTGCCGGCCAGGTGGCCAATTCAAGACCAAAGAGGCCGATCTGGACAGTGCCAAGCACATAGGGAAGGATGCCAGTAAACCAAGTCTGATGCTCCCAGACAGAAAGTGGAATTTCAGTAAGGGCATATGGACAATATAAATTAGGAACAGCCGGCAGGGTGTATTCATGAAAAGTATTATCATTAACGACCACAGCCGGGAAAGTAACCCGGGAATAAAAAAAACTCAATGCGGACGCTGTGTCCGCTTCAACTACAAAAATCACATTAGCACCTGCATTAGGAACTCTGCATTGCAATAAATGTTGAGTTACTGCTGGACGGTTATTAACACCAATAGCTGTGGGTTGAGCCATAGGGAACCAAAACAGATTCAAAGTGTGCCACAATCAGGGTGTAAAAACCTTTTATTCAAGCTTGAAAAACCAACAGAACTAGGTACTGCCCTTAGCACCAGACATCTCCGGGCAAAGGTGCTAGGGTATTGTGGACAAGCACTACTCAGGGACCCCGCAAGCAAGTACAAGACCAAACATTGGTGGCGCCATGCTGCAGGATTCTGCTCTTAGAACAGAACTATGCTTAGAACCATAGAACATCAGTGTATAGGGATTAGTCACCATACCACCTCAGTTCCTATGTGTCCGAGTCCGACTAGCTATAGCGCCTCACTTGCCCTCCTAACCTTACCAGAGAAAGTAGTGAGTTGGCACCCCAGAAGACACCACACACTCAAGCCTCTCAGGAATCACCATAACAGAAAGCACCCTTTGGCTCTCTCACATGTACTCATCCAAAATAAGATAACCAGGAGACAGAAAGACAGTTTAGAATATTTATTTAAACTATTGTGCTCTGAAATGAAGAATATATGGCAAAATTAGAAAACAAATGCATAGTAAAAATACTGTTGGCATGGTTAATAATCCATGTATTATGCATGTAGGTGGAGTGCTGCCCTACATGTAAATTCAAGCTCTTCATATCGGAAGTAGGAAGAGTTAAAAGACCTAGGGTTAAATTCTGGAGCCTAGCACTCATCAATTGTAGGTACCCCGCCTGCCACAAGCACTATTTATGCTCACGGACCATGGAGCAACAATTCGATGTCTTGTTCCTAATGTAAACATGGCTATATGATAGTTCCATGCCAGATGTCTTTCAAGCACTTCCTCCAGGATATTCGATATGCAGGAAGGACAGAGAACACACGAGGGAAAGGGGCATTGCGATTATCCTAAGAGACACATCAAGATGCACATACATAGCTCTAGCCATCCCTGACTGCGAAAATCTCTCCTTCACTATATATCTATTAATGTATAGACCTCCAGGTCCATGCAAATCCTTTACTTAAGCCCTCCCAGAGACAGTAGCCAGTCTAGCGATGGGAGCATATCACTTCTCACTTCTTGGTGATCTAAATATCCACTTTGAAGAGTTAAATAAAGCAACAGACTTCTACACGATCTAGCAAGCCTACAGCTGACTCAGAAAGTCAAAAGCGGGACGCATGCTAAAGGGCACCTTCTTGGCCCAGTGTTCCTCAACGACCCTAACATAAAAATTAGACAACCATGTCAACTGGTCTGGACAGACCATGCCTAAATTCCATTCACAATGGAAGGCAACCCTTTCCCCACCCATCGGCCAAGACAACCACAACCATTCTGGGACACAGATGGACAAAACTGAATAAGGAAAACTGAAAGAGTTTACTAGTCGCAACCAAACTTTCGGCTGGAAGCCACCCAGATGACACCAACACCTCAGTAGATAAATGGCAAAAAAATCTCACTAGATGAAGTCGCCCCATTCACAGCAATAAAGGTGGGAAAAAAGGAAAGGACGGTACCATGGTTCACAAGTAACTTAGTATTCTTAAAAAATAACTGTAAAATCCTTGAAAGGAACTGGAGGAAAAATGATGATAACAACCTAAAACACTCCTATAGAATAGCCGCCAGAAACTATCACTAAGAAATTAAAAGAGCACAAGAAGCATATTATGAATGTGATTCTTGGGTCTGGGATATACCCGAATATATTAAAAACTACTCTGCTAAAACCGCTTCTTAAGAAGCCGTCTCTAGATAAGGAACAGCCTAAAAACTATAGACCCATAGCCAGTTTACCATATATATCCAAGGTACTCGAGAAGGCAATGAACATCCAGTTGGCGGACTATCTTGAGCAAAACAAATTGCTGGATGATACGCAGTTTGGCTTTCGAAAGCTCCATGGTACAGAGACGGCCCTTATTAAAGCTGCAGATGATATCAGAACCATCAGGGATCAAGGTGGTGCAGCTATTCTCATAATGCTGGATCTCTCGGCGGCTTTCGACACGGTCGATCTTTCCATCTTGATTGACTGTGTCGGAAGTCTGGGCATTCAATCCAGCGCAAGAGAGCTGCTCACCTCTTTTCTCTCCAGTAGATCACAGGCAGTTACATTGGGTCCTTTTAAATCGCCAGAGCTTGCCTTGCCTTGTGGAGTTCCCCAGGGCTCATCGCTAAGTCCAACACTGTTTAATATCTACGTGTTGGACTTGGCGAGAGTTATTAAATCCTACCAGATGAGCCTAACCTCCTATGCTGACGACACCCAGCTGGTGCTTGCTATTAATAATGACACGGTTTCAAGAGGGCATGCTGGCTATTAGAGATTGGATGCTGGCCAACTGCTTGAGGTTGAACTCCGAGAAAACGGAGGTGGTCATTTTTGGAAACATCACCCCACAGTGGTCACCGGTGTGGTGGCCTCCTTCGTTAGGAGCTTTACCAACCCCCTCTGCTAGGGTCAGAAATCTGGGCATAGTTTTTGATGATAAGCTAAACTTTGTAGCTCATGCTAACCAAACGGTGGCGAATGCTTATCACAAACTCAGACTAATTAGGAAAATCATTCCCTTTCTGTCGGATAGTGCGGGAAAAACAGTAGTGAGTACATTGGTGCTCTCCTCGCTTGATTACTGTAATGGTTTGTTTGTCAACGCACAAGCCCGGGTTATCTCTAAGTTACAGATGATCCAAAATGCAGCAGCAAGACTACTTTCTAAAACTCCAAAATTTAATTCAGTCAGTCATATAATAAAAAACTATCATTGGCTATCAATTAAAAATCGAATCAAATTTAAGTCACTTTGCTTAGCATTTAAAGCCATTCATAACCAGGGTCCTAGGTTTCTGCAAACTCAGCTCTCCACCTACCGCCCTTTAAGACCACTGAGATCGATGTTGTTGCATCAATTAGCGGTACCACGCACAAGGACAGTCACTTGGGGAGACAGGCGTTTTACGGTATCTGCAGCTAGACTCTGGAACTCGCTCCCATTGACAATTCGAATAGCACAATCGCTCCCCCAATTCCGGAAACTGGTGAAGACCTGGTTGTTTAACCAGTAATGGGTTCCTCTTTCAGACTCTGCCACCCTCAGAAAAAACCTATCTGGTATTCATAGCGCCAAGACGCCCGCGGGCATATGTATGCGCTCTATAAATTGTATTATTAAATAAATAAACCTCAATTTTGAAAGCAGCCAGTGCTCCCAGGGAACTTTTTCGCATAGTAAGTCCCTCACTACTCTGAAAGTTGAAAATCCGCTGTACACCCTCACCACAGCATGCTGCAATGAACTAGCAGCCTATTTTCAAGATAAAGTGGCAGATATTTACAGTAACTTACAACATACTAAAAGCTTGTTGGCAACACTTTCAGATATTCAGGCCTCACAGGAAAGGAGTACTTCTCTCTCTAGCTTCCCCAGTCGTGATGGACTCGCTTACAGACCTTCTGGAAAAAGTAAAATCAGGCTCCTTACTGGACTCAGCACAACACACATCCTCGCCCAAGGAGCACACGCAATCTTGCCCACAGTGTTGGAGCTTCTCAATCTACCTCTCTCAATGGGTTTAGTTCCCCAAGCATGGAAACACGCACTGGTTAAGCCTCTGCTAAAAAAGTCTAATCTGGATATGTCGTGCCCGGGGAACTACAGATCGACCTCCTTGCTTCCAGCAATGGGGAAGATGCTTGAACGATATGTCAATCAAAAATTGTCCCGGTTTGCGGAGAACACCGTACTCCTCAACTCAACCCAAACCAGCTTTAGGCCTCAACACAGCACAGAGAATGCATTGCTAATCACCATGCAGGAGTTGAAATTGCTGCTTGACAAGGGAGGGTCAGCAGCTATCATACTCTTCATGAGTGCAGCATTCGACACAGTCAACCATGTAACATTGGTAAAAAGGCTGAGAGACTCAGGAATAAAAAACACTGCCCTGAACTGGCTCTCTTCCTTCTTGTAGAAGAGGTCCTTCCAAATCTGGGAGCCGCCCTGCTATTCTGATGTCTTCCCAATTAAAATGTGAGGTCCCACAAGACTCCTCGCTTAGCCCAACATAGTTCATCATTTATCTCAGTCCGCAAGCAAATATTGTCAAGGAATTTGGAGTGTTGATCTTGTCTTACAGACACAACACTCAACTGGTCTTGTCATTATCCCCAGAGACAGGACAAATTCAACAATATCTAGCCCTGTGCTTGGAGAAAGTTGCATGGTGGATGGCAACTCATTCAATTAAGCTGAATGGAGATACAACGGAGGTGATGGCACTAGGAAATAAACCAAACCCTCAAATAAATATTTCATGGGCAGTATGCCTAGGATCCTACCCCCCCAAGGAATGTGGCCCAACAGTGCCTTATCCATGGAAACACAGGCAAACAAACGTACGTCATCATGTTTCAGGATGATCGGAACCCTACGAAAAATCTTTGACATTCTACCTACCACCTCGAGAAGAATAGTAGTGCAGGCTCAGATACTGTCCCGCCTTGACTATGGAAACTCCTTGTATCTGGGTGCCCCTCAATATGTTATGAAAAGACTGCAATTGATCCAGAATGTTGCAGACAAACTGATCCTTAACATGCCCAAATACTTCTCAGCAGAAAACGCGCTGGACACTCTTCACTGGCTCCCAGTAAAAGAAAGATTCAAGTTTAAGTCATTTTGCCTAGCTCATAGAGTAACAAATCAGAGGGTCCCCTCTCTGATTATGGACCTTCTGGCTCCTTACACTCCTCTAGGATTTTAAGATCCTCTAAGGTGCAACCACTGAAAGTGCCTCGAATTCAAAGAATGAGATGGGGTGGCTGGTCATTCTTATAACTGATTCCAAAACTTTAGAACTCTATGTCGGTTAAACTCAGAAACACAACAAATGAGCCTCACTTCAGGAGAATGCTCAAAACATGGCTATATCCTCACTAGCCATCTTGCTCAGTATTGCGCCGCCTTTCAAGGGCTAAGCCTCACTCAGCGCTGGGAAGACTTTGGGTAGCCATGCACTTTACAAATTAGCATAACATAACATATCATGAAAAGTCCTGTCATTTTAAAGGACAGAATAATCTAAACCTCCCTCCCTTGCTAATGAAGCAAAATGATTATATATCAAATATCTCTGGGATTACTGGAAGACCTCATATGCAGGCTCCGTGTAAAAGTACAATGTGGCACAAAAGCAAAAAGTGTTTGTATAGTTACATGTGCAAAGGAAAATGAGGCCGACAACGTGCACAATTAGGCTAAAATAGGGAAATCTAGATTGTCCTGTGCAGGAAACACACAACACTGGGTCATGAAACCCAGGACACCAGTAGAGGTCACAATGTTTTTTTCAAGCCTCTCTAGCTGGAGATTTATACTATTCAGCTAGAGTGCATAGCCCCTTTGGCGTGGGTTAATTGGCTGCACTTCGCAGCTTGAAAACTATTTTAAAAAAAGACTTAAATACATGTTGGTGTGTTTTTTTTTAAATTATACTTTCTTACATTTATTTGTGATGATCACTTATATTAGACATTGCACTCTTTGAAGTATTAAAATGTACATTTCATTGTAATTATTAGTCATTTTTTAACACAGAAAATACATGTGTTTTATATATGTTGATATCCTGATCCCTTTATAAAGCCAATAGGCCCAGGTTTAGTATTTTGGAGTTCTGATCCTTTGACAAAGTCACTGGGTCCCCCTTGCTTAAAATGACACCCCAAGCCTGCGCTCAACCCATGCTCTATAAGGCTTGGGTGCAGAAGGGTGTGTGGTTGGGCACCAGTGGGGGGTGGGTGACAGGCCTGGCCTGCGGCCAACCCCACACTGCACATGGCCAAAGGTAACTAGCCCTAAAGTAACTATAACTTGTGCCCTCGTCATACACTGCTAATTACCTCTGATATTACATCACTCATGACATGTTCTATGACATCATTGATAACATGACTGTAACATGTGAAATGACATCATTGATGATAGCATTGTGCATGGCAGGGGCACAAGTTATAGTTACTTTAGACTACCCAGACAGCACTTATAGTGGTGCAGGCAAAAGTCGAATATTTTTTTTAATGGCTGCCTCAGTGCCCATCAATGGCACTCATGACAGCCTACATTGTTAGGGGCAGCAGGGGAGCCTAAGGCCCCAGCGTCCATTGTGGGCTCCTCAGCCAAGACCTATGGAGGTGTCAGGAGCCAGCTATTTTTTTTAAGTGGGTGCCCCAATGGCCTCCTGGGGCTCTCACGACAGGGTACATCAATGGGGGCCTTGGATAGAGTCCCAAATCTCCGTGGTCCTACAGACTTTCCATCCACCAACCATTGAGGTGCTTGTGAAAGCCAGCTCTTTTACTTTGCTCTCCTTAAAATTAAAATCGACACCAGGACCAGTGGTCCCCAGGGCCTTCAGAAGGCTCAGGGAGGGGAGCTGCACACACCCTCCCCCTTGTCTGGTAGCTCTTGGCACACCTGCAGCTGGAACACCACCAGATTGGAGATAAAAAAAAGGTTAAAAAGAAAAACAAGGCAATAGACCTTTTCCCTCTGTGCACCTGGGATCTGAAATAGCATTTCTGTATCCATTAGGACAGCCCCAACACTTCTCCTATTTAAAAAATAGTTGAAGACATATCTCTTTAAAGGCCACCAAAATCATGATGCAATAACACTATGTTCCTCCTCTGAGAAAACAGCTACCTTATAATCACTTGTTAACTATATCCTTGCCTTTGAGCCTGTATAGTGCTCATCTGCCTTATGGATATGTTCACACTCTATAAATAATACATGAATAATAAATGGGATTCTGCAATCCCTGTATCAATGCCCATATCTAACATCTTTATAATCGGTGACTTGTGATGCACCCAGTCACCGCTTATAAAGAAAGGACGTCATAACTCAACTGTAATAAATGATTACGGTTAAGTTCTGGGGCCACAGAGCCTGCTGCTAAAGCTAGCATCTGATTTGAAAGGCAGGTTTCAGAGCAGCTGTTTAAAGCAACGAAAATAAAAAGTTGCTTTTTTTTCTTCTGCTCTTTTTTTCTAGCTTACAGTGACAAGCCGAAAGAACATGTTTATTTTATGTACGCCTTAGAAAAATATAGAAAGTTAGAAGCTTTCTACATGTTTCCACACATTTTGAGCTACAGCAGCTTTTTTTCAAAAAGAACATAGACTTGTATTGAACAGTTTTTAATCTCTTTTTGCAACAAATATCTAAAAGGTTTTTGATAAGTTTCATTTTGCACTAGAGGTTCTATTTTTGTTCTTCATGTTTGCAAACATACCCTCTCTTTTATATGAAGGAGCTACGCACCAACTGGCACATGCATCATGCAAAAATCCCCTCGCAAAAATTGGGATTCAGTAAAATAGCTGGTAAGCGCCCGCAAAACAACGCTTTCCAATGCACCAACCAAAATAACGAAATTTCAAGATAATCACAAAAAATGCCCCCACAAATTTAGCGATTAGCAAAATAGCGATTATATAATAGCGAAAACTAAAACTGCTCCAGCCAATAGTGATTAGCTAATAATGAATCGCAAACCAATGCATCAAAACTCGCAAATAGCGATTTTCCTCAAAATCGCTATTTAGCAAGAGCAAATAAGGGGAATCACAACCAGGAGGTAAAGTTGAGAAAACAAAAAAATAAAAAAATTCAAATTCACAGGTGCAACCACTCTGAAACATTTTAAAAATGCATCAGGAGACCCTGTAAGCCATTCACAATGGCAGCCCTCTATGTGCTTGCAAAGAGGATAAGGATAAACTCAGCAGCCCAGCGCAGGAGGAGGATACAGGAGAGGGTATTCTGCGTGTGCATAACATTGCTGGACTAAAATGAGTAAGAAATATACGATAAGTATCGTCTGAATCGTGCAATGATACTGCGCCTAATTGCAGATTTGGAACCCCTACTGTAGCACCAGACCCGTAGGACCAATGCCATACCTGCACACGTCCAGGTCCTATGTAGACTGTACCTACTGGGGTCAGGCAGTTTCCAGGGGGTTGTAGCGGTAGCTGGAGGTGTATCCCAAAGCGCACTCTCACGCTTCTTCCGTAAAATCCTTGATGCCATGATAACATATATCCATACCCACATCACCTTCCCCACAACCCCACAGGAGTTGAATCAGACCAAACTGGAGCACTACCAGGTGGCTCAATTCCCACACGTCATTGGATGCATTGACTGCACGCATGTCTCCATCCGTCCCCCCTCAGCCAACGAGTACATCTTCCGAAACAGGAAGTCTTACCACTCCATCAATGTCCAGGTAGTGTGCAATTCTAAGCATATAATATCGGACATCATAGCACAGTTTCCCGGAAGCACACATGACTCGTATATATTCGGCCACAGTGGCATCCACAGGCGTCTGCTGGCCTGTGAATTTGAAAAAGGGGCACCTACTTGGTACATACATATACCTATTGGTCACATCATTATACCAAATGTGATTGCATTACTGCGGCTCGGCTGATCCTTTGCTTCCCACCCTGTAGGTGACAGCGCCTACGCCTTGCGCGAATACATCCTGACTCCTTACCTCAACCCAGAAACACAACAGGAACAGCGCTACAACGCGGTACACATTAGCACAAGGAATGTGGTTGAAAGGAAATTTGTAATACTAAAAAGTCGCTTCCAGATCCTTCATAAGACTGGTGGTGCTTTACAGTACAACCCCGAAACCTGCTGCAGTATGTGCCATGCTGCACAACATTGCCACAAGAAGAGGCATACCAATTGAGATGAACGAGAATGACAATGATGTTGACGACCAACCACACGCACAACACCGCCAAGCACATGTGGCAAACACAGCCGAAGGCCAGTGGAGATGTGCACACATCACACAACATCATTTCTGAGGTAGGTAAGAATGAGCCATCACAAGATATCGAGGACTGAGAACGTTTTATTGACATGAGCACATGTCAAACAAAAGATTGAGGTATTGAAAATTGTGACGGTGATTGCATAGGTTGATAAAGTCAAAATAAACTAGTTGACAGCACTGGAGGGCAATCACAATGTTGAAATGGACCATGGTTACGCCACCATGGCCTAAGAGGTGTATATACATGGCTAGCGCCTCTTGCCACGAACCCCCAGCCTCCGGTCGCATTACTCTTCAACATCGGCCTAATGTGTCCTTGTTGATGTTGAGCTAGGCGAAGTGCGCCTCCTGGTAGTGCTCACTGGCACAGACACACTACTCAGGGTCGATGCCTCCTCACTGCCCTCCTCCCCTTCCAAGTTGCAGGCAATAACAGTCCCAAACTGTAGGGGTTCCACGGCAGTGGTAACTTGGCCTAAGGCCATTGCAACGTCCCCACAGAAATGGCCCAGCTCAATCTGTAAAGTCACGGAGCGCCATGCCAATACTGCAGTGTTGTTGCTCAGCTTTGTTATGGCCCTTGTATTTGCTGACATCCGTAGCAAACTCTGATGATACCTCCGACGCTTGGAGCGTTGTCCTGCAAAGACGGCACGGGTGAGCTCCTGTAGGCTATTGTTTGTCTGTCGGTTTCCCTCACCAACAACTGTAGTGAGCTCACGCATGCAGTCAGACATAGTGCTCATGTGTTTGGCCAGCTTGGTGATCTGCATGTTTATGGTGCCCATATGTCTCCCCTGCAGGCGCTGGACATAAAGCATCTGCGACTCAACACCGCCATATACATTTGGAGCCTGTTCTACAGTGGCCACAATGCCTGCGCCATTGTCCTAGTCACAGCTGTGCTGGTGTTGGAGCTGGTGAAGGGACACATGACTGGCTGGGGACTGTTGTGGGTGCTGGAGTCGGCTCTGATTCCATTTCTGTCAGTGCGGGTACATGTGCCCTGCGTTTTGGTGGGGGTGGTGGTGTAGATTCAAGCTCCACAAGGGTCTCTACATCCGTCTCTGCTGGGGTCTCAGAGATGATGAGCCGGTCACTATCCTCAGAGTCCGCATGAGCTGCATCTGTGTTTGAAACAGTGCAGTGTTAGTATTGTTTGCTCCTAAATATGTTTCTCACATGGCCTACTTCGTACATATTGAATCACTGATTAAAACTAACTGTATGACATGATGTGTTGTTATGTTTAATTAAGCATTGATGATGTGCCATGGCCACTTGGCTACAACTCCCATGATGCTTCATGTGTATGAGGTAAAATTTAGAATGGACTTCTTCATACACACTGTGATTTGCATGGGGGTATGTGCATGGATATACAGTACGCATAGTACGCATAGTATTAGCGCTTGCATGCATCTTACCTTGTTGTGTACTAGCTGCGCTGGAAGTGTCCAATTGGGTGACTTCCACGACTGCCTCGGGCTCGATCGTCCCCTCAACAAGGTCATCCAGGGCTGTGTTAGCGGGTGCTGTTGGCTATACGCTCCTTGGCCTGATTCCTGAGGTCGTACCACCTTTTCTTCAGGTCTTCTATGCTGTGGTGGGTGACTCCCACAGCATTCAGTCTCTCCTTGGTGGGCAGTCATATTTTGCGCTTCTCCGCCTCTGGCACCTTCAGGGACAACTTGCCAAACAGTTTGTCTTGGCTGCTGCTCACCCCTCTATCAGGTGTTCAAGTTCCCTGTCTGAGAACTTCATCTTTCTCTTCCTCTGTGTGGCACTGTTCCCTGCAGCATTTTGGCCATCCTGGCTATGTGGAATGTGGCTGGATTTTGCAGGTGATGTGTCTCTGCTCAGCTTCAGTGTTCTGCCTTCTCCTCTGAGCTCCTCAGGGCACTGAATGAAGCATGGACTGTTTGACTTCCTAGTTGTGATGTTATCAGCCTGCTCCTAACGCGACTGGCATTTTGCGATTTCGCAAATACCGAAATCGCAAATACCGAAATCGCTATTTACTAGTTTGTGGGTTAGCGGCTCGCAATCATGTATTTGGTTTATTTTTTTGCGATTTTTAAGGGAACGCTAAAAATTACCGATTAGATACATGCATCTCATTTTGCAATTTTTTTAATAGCGATTCCTTATTTTTCGCAAATAAGGAATCGCTTTAGCGATTTTTGATGCATGTGCACCCAAGTGGTTTGTGGGAAAGGTGAAGGTGTAACCAAACTTTCCTCTGCGATACATGATAAGAATATTGCAAGTCACCCCGGAGTTCCATAACCGTATAAAGGAATTCAGCCTTCTGAAACAATCCTCTATATGGTTTTGGAACTGCTTGGTAACTTGCAGTTTTCTTATAATGTACAGCAGGGAGTACTTTATCCCTAATATACATACCTCAATATCCTTAAGGTTCATCGGGAAAAAGCTCCTCAGTTTTCTGTATACATCATCAGAAAGCACGCTTCAATGATGCTGGGGAAGGTTGCAAGACTCAACACTCTTCGGCTTATATCATGGGTAACCATGTATGATTAATCACAAAGACCCATATTATGATTTGTGGTATTTCACACATAGCGATAACTCCAGATGAAAGTCTAATTCTCACAAAGTCCAAGACACTCTGGGCCCAGAGTTCCTGCGTCCGGTAACTCTGGACCCGATAATACATGGACTGGAATTTGCGAATTCGCAATCCCCAAATTTCACGAATTTGCCCGAATTTGTGGATTTTTTATTTTTGCGTATTCGCGGGGAACTTTGCGTATTCGCGGGGCGCTTTGCATGTTCGCGTTTTTTTTGCCTGGTTCTTCACTGCCACCCTCTCGTTTTTTATGCACTTCTGCCCTCTGTACCACTTGTTTTTGTGCCTTTCTGCCCTCTGCCCCACTCTTGTTTGTGCCCTTTTGCCCTCTACCCCACTGGTTTCTGTGCCCTTCTGCCCTCTGCCTAACTCATGCCCTCTGTCCCACTTTGTGCCCTTCTGCCCTCAGCCATCAGTCAGCTTCAACGGGAAGCACTAATGGATAAAGTAAAGCAGGTGCTTGAGTCGAAGGTCAAATTAAGTTACACAGTCATTAATCACCCCAAGTTTGGGGTGATTAATGATTGTGTAACTGAATTTGAGAATCAACTCTAGCACCTGCTTTACTTTATGTATTAGTGCTTCCTGTTGAAGTGGACTTTTGTAACTATTTTAAAAGCTCTGGCAGCTTGCCGGCGCCATTCTAAAATAGTTACAAAAAGTCAGCTTGAACTTTTGACCCAATCCGTTCCGCTCGCGGATTTTGCGGGAAATTCGCGAATCTCGCGGATTGCGAATTTACCGAAAATCCGCAAAATCCGCGAGCGGAACGGATTTTTCGCCCATGCTTAATTAATATACATAAAAAAGCAACAAGTAAAATTGAGAATTTTGAAAGGCTCTGTAAATGTGTGTGGGGGTTACATTTGAAGTTAAAAATGTAAATTTTGACTTTTGCATAATTTTTGTTTGTGAATGAAATACAATATTTCATAATTGATATATTCGGTTGAATTCTACATGTTTGTGATTGTTTTGCAGAGTGAATCAAATAAATAGCTTGGGGGATGGTCCCTGGCTTCCGTGGGGTTCAAAAGAAATCAAAAGGCTAAGAACAGCTGCATTACATAATGTGTAATGTGTTAACTTTATTGTTTTTTTTCAGAATCAAGTACTATGTGTTATGGTATTTATGTTGAGGGATTTGTTTTTTACTCATCCCAATAACAAAAATAATGTTTTTAAAGTAAATACAATTCTGTAAAAATCTGTATTGTACAAAAGACATGCTTTAACATGTATCTGGAACACAGGGTATGTAATCCAACAAAGTAGTTTATCTCTTGTTTTGACAGTCATTTTGCAGAGCTGGTGACAGAGGCTCCATTTTGTCTTGGCTTGCACATTTCATATCTGTAGGCCTCACGCTGCCCCTACCCAGTATGTCAGTCTAGCAGAGCCCACTGGAGCCAGCTCAATGGTTTCTGTTGTTCTAACTTCATTTCCTGACCAACTAACAACCCACCATCAGCAAAAGCAGAGGTGACGTGTGTGCTGATTGTAAACTCAAGGCTTTGTTCAGAAAAGCGCTGTAGATTAACAGAGGCGCTAGGGTTTTATTTCTATGCTCCGTCAGTCATCGCCTATGTCACAGCAAAAACCTAAGCAGACAGATAAAGATTTGCAGGAAATAAATTGTGTTGGGATGCAGAAGTTCCTAAAGCGCTTAATAATTTCTTATATGTGTTTTAAAGTATATTTTTATTAGTGGACTTTTGTTTGATAAATTACAAAAATATGAAGGATAAAACAGAACATCACAACTACTTAACAAAGTGCAGAAACAGTTCTATAGCCACATAGACCATTAACAAGTTGTTGTCCCATTAAGATATTCGTTTTTTCTATCTCCATATTTATGGAACCCATTGCTTATTCCTTAGTTGTTCATTTGTTGGGTGTACAAATTCAACATAACCTAGTATAAGTAAACGGTGCACTTCACTTGAGGCAGGTCCTTGGTGGAATGTCACTGGTGGTCTTTTGTGGGTGTTAGAACAACATGGTATTACATAAGTTGCTGGACACGAAGATGGCGGCAAGGCATCTTGCTGATGTAGTCGTGCATTCCATTTTTCAGAACCTGTGACTGAGAAACCAGAGACTTTTTTACAGGCAACAATTGAGCAGGTTCCAACAATGGCATTCTTAGGTGTCTTTTTAGATGAACTCTCAATTCTGTGTTCTGTTTCCCTTCCTGCATCACTGATGTGCCTACTTTAGACGTAGGCTGTGCAGCAAACAGCAACACATGCCATTGTTTTATCTTTCTTATTTTTTTTGTACTCTGGGAAGCTTCTTGAGACAGTGACTCTTGTCTTTCTTGGGCACAATGGGAGATTGCTTGAATAGCAGAGCATGTCTACATCCAATTTCAGGCTGTCATCGGGGACTGCAAATGATTGATCACCACAATGGCGTAACAAAACTTGAGGGGGGGGGGGGCAAAGAACATGCAGCCCCCCGCCCCCTCCTCCGGACCCACTCAGGAACTCTCAGGCCAGGGTACTGTGCTGACTGGGCCACCTGGATCTCGGACCCCCTGCACTGCCATAGCAGGCATCGGGCATTTTCCCTGGAGGTTGGAAGGGTTGGGGCTCGTCTTGCAGCTGTGAGTGCCAGGTTTTATTACTGGGGGCCAGTTTAGCACCAGTGCTGCAATATCGGCCCCCAGTAAAAAAAAAAAAGCAGCAGTGTTTCAAATTTGCATACACCCCCAACTCCAAGGTGGCGTGGGGGGAACTGGTTGGACAACATTGCCAGTTCCCAGTCCGGCTCTGATCACCATGGCTAGTCTTCACACCTTTCCTCCTGTTTATCAATAGAAATAGTGTTGAATGTTGCAGAGGAGGTTCTGCCAAACATGTGTTATGAAAAGGGCGTTCTTTGTTCTGCTCCAATAGATTTAGGGCCTTAGTATTTCGAGATTGGTGTATGAGATAATCCATCAAAACTGGATGCATATCACATTTGTGATGGAGCATCTCATCTGCCTTACTCTAAATATAGCCCAAAGTTTACAATCAATATACCTGACCACAAATCCATAATCAGTTAAAATATTATGTTTATTGTTGATGGATTCTATGGAGACAATGATGTCTTGTAATGGCCTGACAAAGAAAAATACAGATGTTTAGACATGTATGTGCTATGCTGACGTGATGGTCCATTGTGGTTAGCAACACATTACCCATTTCCTAGAAAACTGGAACAAAGTCTACTGACAATAATATACTGGGTACATTAAAAATAGCCTCCAGCGAGCCGAAATACTTCCGAAGTTTGGTACACGTGGGTCAACAATTTCCTACTTTAAGGTGTGTTTTTTGAAGTTCAGGAGAAAGCAATTTTGTAAAGTAGGATCCTTGATTAAATCAACTCCCAAAAACCTAAAATACCCTAAACACTCCTGCATTCATTTTACTAGATTTGATATGCACCAAAAAGCCACTGAGGCTACTGATGTGTTCAAATATGGTGACAATGTATGTGTTTTGATGAAAAAATAGATGTTAGAAGCAGTGTGGATTTAGTTGTAATTCGGATGTGTGCACAGCAACCAGTTCAATAGTTTGGCAACATTCTTAGACAAGGAGGTGCTCGGTTGTCTGAAGTCAGACTCAGGAGAATCGATGGTCTATAAATATTGGAGGAGCTGAACATTGCACAAACGTGATAAACTCGTAGGATGCGACTTATGTCCAAGACATGGGTATACACTAAATACTCATCTGTGCATTATTCACACACTCACACACTTCTCTGTTACATTCAAACTCTCTCACTGACCCAAAGGACCAAACAGGAATGGGGAGGATGTTCAGGCATACATGGAGGCACATCATTCCCCGAGTACAAAAGTAGAAGGCATTCTGCAACCCAAACAAGTTTCCCTCATAAAGAAGAGTTTTAGAATAGACAGCAGCTAAACAAAGTTCAGTAATACATGCAGAGCACCAGCAGAACACACTCCATCCAGGCACAATGACACACAGAGACACACACTCTCTCGCACATTCTCTCTCACACACACACAGACATTGTACGACACGGCTAGAATCGTTGCAAGCTTCAGCCCTGCCAAGTTTCCCAAGTTTATGCGTGATATGTTGCACCTGTCCAAGTTTTTTCCTTTGAATTCTGGGACTTGTAGTTGTGTGTATTCTATTAACAAGCATTTACAATGCAACGGTCTCGCCTTTGCAAAAGTTAGAGCTGTTGGCATTGTAAATGACAAATTTTTCTCTATGTGTTGTTTTTAAAAACAGATTAAAAAATGGCATTGTCTTTTACAAAGACAATAGCTTAATCTGCAGAAGGTTGGGCGGGTGGTGCTGCAGAAGGAGGGTGGGTGGTGCTGCAGAAGGAGGGTGGGTGGTGCTGTAGAAGTATGGGGGGTGCTGCTGTAGCAGGATGGGGTGGTGCTGTAGTAGGATGGAGGGGTGGTGCTGTAGAAGGATAGACGGGTGATGCTGTGGATGAATGGTGCTGTGGTGCTGTGGAAGGATGGCGCGGTGGTGCTGTGGAAGGATGGCGCAGTGGTGCTGTAGAAGGATGGATAGATGGGTTGTACTGTAGAACGATAGACGGGTGATGCTGTGGATGAATGGTGGTGTGGTGCTGTGGAAGGATGGCGCGGTGGTGCTGTGGAAGGATGGCGCGGTGGTGCTGTGGAAGGATGGCACGGTGGTGCTGTGGAAGGATGGCACGGTGGTGCTGTGGAAGGATGGCTCAGTGGTGCTGTGGAAGGATGGCGCAGTGGTGCTGTGGAAGGATGGAGAGGTGGTGCTGTAAAAGGATGGAGTGGTGGTGCTGTGGAAGGATGGAGAGGTGGTGCTGTGGAAGGATGGAGAGGTGGTGCTGTGGAAGGATGGTGCTGTGGAAGGATAGAGTGGTGGTGCTATGGAAGCATGGAGTGGTGGTGCTGTGGAATCATGGGGGAGTGGTGCTGTGGAAGCATGGGGGAGGGGTGCTGTAGAAGGATGGCGCAGTGGTGCTGTAGAAGGATGGCGCAGTGGTGCTGTAGAAGGATGGTGCAGTGGTGCTGTAGAAGGATGGCGTGGTGGTGCTGTAGAAGGATGGCGCTGTGGTGCTGTGGAAGGATGGTGCGGTGGTGCTGACAGGTTGGAACCAGCTGTGGTAACTGGAAGGCGGCTCTGCTTCTAAAGGGTTGCACACAGACCCTGCTTAATTCTCAGAATCAAGCCAGAGAAAGCTTTACGATAATTATGGAAGAGAACAACTCGAAATCTAACCCAAATGAACATAGCAAACGCAAATTAAATTTAAATGCATATAGTGTTACAATTCAGATGCACCAGGAACGTAAACATATGCATTTAAATGCTTGTTCTACAATGTACATACATGCTGCAATCCCAGAAACACAGCCAGGCCTGCGGGTGGCGTCCTCCGTGCCCTCTGGCAGCAGCTCAGCTGGCCGAGACCTCCTGCCCCGCCCCGAAATCCCCACCTCTCCTCACCTCCATTCCCCTAGGCAGATCCATGTTGCCCCCGAGCAGCTTCCTGTCGCCTCTCGTCCTCCTTGCTGTCCAGGAGCAGGGTCCAGTCCCGGGACCACTGGAAGAGATCTAACAGGACCATGAAAAGTGTGTGCAGCCAGCTGTGTCCTTTCTGACTGTTCTCCCAGCTCTCACCCGCCCCGAAACCGAAAGTGAAGCTGTCGGGAGTTCAACGTGGAAGAAGTAAACAGAAAACCAGGGAGGGTGATGGTGGGTGGGGACATAAGGGAGCTGAGCGGCCCGGATGGTAAAGACTGGAAAGCATGTCGGTCAAGACCTTTTTTTTCAGCGCCATACAGCGCTAACAACTAACAAGAACTGAACCAATTTCAGTATTATTTTGTTTACATACTCTGCCTAGCTGTACTGTGGCCGCTATGTTCAAAAGGGTCAGCGTAACATTTATGGAACGGAAGGACTTTACGGTGTAAGGTTCCATACCGGAGTACAGCCTCTGTTGACTTCGGAGTTTAGGGTGGAGAGCAGAGGTGGGCTGAGTTCGAAGACCTACTACTGGAGCACTGCATCTCTAATGCTAAAGATAGCATCTTTCGCGAGCACCAAATCCACATACAAATGATCCTCGAGCAGACAATCTCGTTTCCAGTGAACATAGGAAAATACGGTGCTTTCTGCTCAGTCTCCAAGTATGGTCTCGGGCAGGCTCTACCACCTCCCCTCCCCCAAGGCCCACCTGTGAATGAGTCCAGTGTGAACAGTTCAAACATTACAAAAGACTTCCTGTTGTCGGGAAGTAGATTCCTCGTAACCCCGATGGCCCTTCCCGCACGGCAGTACCGCCAGCTCACCCCCTTGTTTATGGAGGTTTTATCCAAGCTGCCTCGGCCCAGTTCTGGGGGAGGCGTTTCCGCGGGCCCAGACGCCTCTCTCTTGCCGAAAGTAGTTAGGAGGCATCAAATAAATCTACCGGAAGTAACTCTCCTGCATAAGCATCAGCTGCAGTCCCTCGTTCATCGAATTCAACACCATCCCCAGCCACATATTGTTACGTGTCAAAACCAAGTCAAGTCACGTCTAAGAGTGAGTTCCATTCTTGTGGAATCTGACCGTATGGGTTCCTGCTTTGCCCTGCTGCAGTCAAGCCTCCTCATCAAAAGTAGACGTGGACGAGCCGAGCCAAGGGTCTGGGAGCAGAGTCTGCTCACGCTGCCTGCACGCGCCAGTCAGCCCTCTGATTGGTAATAGGGAGACCAATCAGAGAGCTGACTTGAGCATGCAGGCAGCTTAATGAGGGGCTGCTCTCTGCGCTGATGTCAGGGAGAGAAAGAACACGAAAAACTCACCCCGAATCCCGTCTTGAAATGAGTGACACCCCTCTCCTCCAATGGCTGGCCTCCGTTTAGAAAGCCAGCCAATGGAGAAGAGGGGCGGTTTCAAGCCCCCACACTGTCAACATAAGATCTCTCCCTGCGACTGCACAAGCGCAGCCTACGCAGGTCACAACCTAAAAACAGGACTACAAGTCCCAGAATCCAAAGAAAACAAGCATTTGCAATGCAACAGGTCTCGCAATGCGGAAAGTTTGAACTATTGGCGTTGCGTTATTATTTGCAACGCCAATAGCTCAAACTTTCACTAATGCAAGATCTATTGCATTACAAATGCTTGTTTGAAAAGTAAATAGTACATGTTCTGAGTGCAAGCGGGCACATCTATCTATCTATCTTCTATACTAATATAATAAAGAGAGAGCCCTAACCTTTGAGGCGGGTAATCTCAGGAATCAAGCACCAATCGCAACACCCAATACAGCGTTGGAAAGGGCAGTTGCAGCAGAAGGACATAGGCTATGCAGACACCCACCATATACATTTAAAAGGTAAAAGAACCGAGCCAGCAAAGTAGTCCCTTGTGGGCGTGTCTGCGTTGTGCTGTGGGCGTGTGCTAGGGGCGTGACAAATGCTGGGGGCGTGTGGTACGTTCGGCCCTTCATGCCATGTCTCATATCGTGTGCTGTGGGCATGTGCTGGGGGCGTGGGCGTGTGCGGGGCGCCGGATTACGGAAAAAAAAGCGCGCGTTGGTCCCAATATTTCATTGTTTTTTCTTCCGAGGTTCTGTACATTCCAGCTCCGGGTGTGCTTGCCCCGCGCTCCCCTTTACACCCTAAAAACGAATTCCACCCTGCTCCCTTTAAATACCCCTGCACCCCATAATCATAACCCACCCTTACTCCTTAAAATACCCCAACACCCTTAAACACTAACCCATCTTAACCCTATAAATATACCCTTTACCCCAAAACCCAAACCTATCCCTAAAGCCTAAAAATTCCCCTGTACCCCAAAACCCAAACCTAGCCCTGAACCCTAAAAATACTCCTGTACCCCAAAACCCAAAACCTAGCCCTGAACCCTAAAAATACCCCTGTACCCCAAAACCCAAACCTACCCCTGAACCCTAAAATACCCCTGTACCCCAAAACCCAAACCTAGCCCTGAACCCTTAAAATACCCCTGTACCCCAAAACCCAAACATACCCCTGAACCCTAAAAATACCCCTGTACCCCAAAACCCAAACCTAGCCCTGAACCCTAAAAATAACCCTGTACCCCAAAACCCAAACCTTCCCCTGAACCCGCGCCGATGGCGTTCCAAAGGCAAGCCCGTCTGCCCCCGTCCGTGCCTGGGCCAGGCCTAGGGCCAGGACCCCTGGGGGTTTGCCACTGTATAGGTACAGTCGTGCTCAGCTCCTTGCTTTCCGGAATACTGCCTCTCGGCCCCTGGGTTCATCAACTATAGCTTTAAGCATTCAAGAGGGTCAGATAGCCGACTGTCTCCCTTCCCCTTTTTTAGACAGCAACAATCTGTCTGATCAGAGTAATAGAACCGGGGAACTGCAGAGGGAAGAATCAGTGGAACTAGACAATCTGGTAGGAGGGAAAATATGGGGAAAGGCTATCAATAATGGGGGACTAACTAAGGATAGACAAGGGACAACTCCAGGCATTATCAAATGTATGCTACTAAATGTCCGCTCCATGGGAAAACATAAATACGAAGTGGAGGATATGATTCAGGCATCCTCCCCAGACATACTATTCCTGACGGAAACATGGTCGGACAATACCTCTGCTCCCGACTGGAATATTGCAGTGCCAGAGGGATATGCCATCCTATCACAAGAAAGAGAAGAGGGTCGTGGTGGGGGAATAGCTATTATATACCTGGAGCATTTTAAGATACGGACTGAATCCATATCAGTCTTGCCGGCAGAAGCATTAAGTTTTTGCATTAAAGTAAACAATGCTACCTCATTCCAGGGATATCAAGTATACCGCCCGCCTGGGGCAAGGAAAGCTTTTACTCATGCCCTGCAGATACTGTTAGAGTCCTGCATCGACGCCTTGCCTCTCACCTTCCTGGGAGACTTTAATTATCACCTAGAATCGTTAGATAACTTAGAATCCTCCAAACCGTTAGACACCTTGGAGGCGTACGGTTTAGTCAACTAGTTACTGGACCGACTCATAAGGCAGGCCATCCCTATATGGCATTTTCACTAACATTCCTGATCTTATGCTTGGGGACATAAGGGCTTTGACCTGGACGGACCACAAGGCTATCCATTTCATTCTCAGAGTCACAAATCCTGTCCGAGAGCCCGCTACCAAGTCTAGTAAAGTTAAGGTTTGGGGCTGGGAATAGGTTCAGGGCAGTGTTTTTGAGACAGCTTTGAATATGGGTCCTGACTTACCCACGTCAGACAATGATGCTGCGGCATCCGTGTTCAATGAATGGATTGAGGCGGTGGCCAAGCAGGTAGCCCCTGAGAAAGAGATAACCATAAGGAATCCAAGGATATCCTCTCCTTGGTATAGTCCTCAGCTCAAGGCTCTAAAGGTTGAATGCAGAAGAGCGGAAAGCCGGTGGAGACTAGATTATAGTGAGAGTAGTAAAACAATGTATAACCTTGCATTGCAGAAATACAAGAATGAGATAATCACCACCAAAGAGCAATACTTTACCATCAAAATCAGAGATGCGGCCAACTCTAATAAAGAACTTTTTAGAGTAGTCAATTCTTTGGCAAAACCTCAGCAGAAAAATGCTTTTAAGGCAGACCAGAAGATGTGTAACAACTTGGCCCTTTTCTTTCAAAACAAGGTGCAAGTGATATATGAAGATCTTCTAAATGCACAGAGACCCCAGGTTGCCACCATACATAATGAAGAGGATGATCGGCCGTTGACACAACGCAAGCTATCCTGCTTATCAGAATTGGCAAAGGAGGAGGTGCAAAAGCTGCTCCTTTCCATAACATCAGGCTCTCCGAGAGACCCCTGCCCCCCTGCCATTGTGAATCTAGCCCCCAAGAAGATTTGTGAAAAGTTGACCCCCCTCATTAACCAAGTACTGACAACAGGATCCTATCCGGCCCGGTGGAAACAAGTGGCCATCAGGCCTTTACTTAAAAAACCCAACCTGAACCCGGAGGTACTAAAAAACTACCGCCCGATTGCAGGATTGCCTATGGTGGCGAAGGTCATTGAGAAATCACTGAACAAAGTGCTGAGTGGCTATTTAAACTCTTACAAGCTATTAGACTCAACCCAACATGGCTTTCGTGCCTGTCATTCCACCAAATCGGCCTTGGTTGTTGCAACGGAGGAAATTCGGCAGGTGGTTGACGAATGGGCCCTGCCCCATTCGTCAACCACCTGCCGAATTTCCTCATACTCCTAGACCTATCGGCAGCATTTGACATCGTGAACCACACGTGTTAGTGCAGCGGCTGAATGATCTGGGGGTTGAGGACACCGCCCTTGCCTTGCTTCCTTTTTGGAGGGGAGGGAACAAAAGCTGGTTTGGGACGGACTGGAGTCCAAGAGTTTCCATCTTCCTTGCGGGGTCTCACAGGGATCGTCTTTATTCCCCACACTGTTCAACATATATGTCACCCCGTTAGCAAGGCTCATCAGAAGACATGGTTTCGCGTTGGTATCTTACGCTGATGACTCACAGCTTGTTATTTCCATCTGTAAACAGCCTGAGGTCACAGCTGCTAAATTCCACGTTTGCCTATCCGAGATCATTGTCTGGATGAACCATAATTTTTTGAAGATCAATACAGACAAAACGGAGGTGATAGAATTTGGAGGGGGATCCCCCGTATGGAATGACTTATGGTGGCCAGTCGAGGCTGGGAAATGTCTGGTTCCTGTCTCTAAGGTTAGGAACTTGGGGGTCATCTTTGATGATAAGTTAAATTTCTCAGCCCAGGTCAATAGTCTGACATCATCCTGTTTCTTTCCCTTAAAAACCTTGAGAAAGATTTTCCCATTTATCTCGGGTGATCTACAGAAGACGGTGATGGTGAGCCTTTTTCTCTCCAAATTAGATTACTGCAACGCCCTGTTTATGGGCATAGATACAACGCAGATGGGAAAGCTTCAGTCCCTTCAGAATGCGGCAGCCAGGTTGCTTCTGAACATTCCCAGGGGTTGCTCAACCTCTGCAGGCATTAAATCATTGCATTGGTTACCAGTACAGCAGCGGGTTGATTTCAAGGCCTTGTGCTTGGTTCATAAGGCACTCTATGGAGGGGGTGCCGATGAAGTCTCTAAATTATTCACACCTTATGTTCCCTCACGTCTTCTGAGATCTACTAATCTAGGGCTTCTGAAGACTTTCAGGGTTAAACGGGTCAGATGGGGCGGTAGGACACTATCCAACAGGGCAGTACACCTGTGGAACAGACTACCTCTGGATATGAGATTCCAACCAGATAGGAGGCTGTTTAGGAAGAGCCTGAAGACGCTGCTTTTTGTAACTTAGGCTGGCACAAGCTATGGTTTTTTGGATCCGGATTCACACACACTAGCGCCAAGACACCACGGCAATCGAGCGCTTTACAAACATTAAAAATAGAAAATAGAAATAGGACCCTAAAATACCCATGTACCCCAAAACCCAAACCTAGCCCTGAACCCTAAAAATACCCCTGTACTCCAAAACCCAAACCTAGCCTTGAACCCTTAAAATACCCCTGTACCCCAAAAGCCAAACCTACCCCTGAAACCTAAAAATACCCCTGTACCCCAAAACCCATACCTATCCCTAAACCCTAAAACTACCCCTGTACCCCATAATCCTAAACTATATCTGAACCCTTAAAATACCCAAACACCCCAGAACATATACCTCAGTACTCCAAAATATATACCCCTATACCCATAATTACCTTATCCAAACATTAAAAAAAACATGCTTTTACCATTCATGCATTTACAACGAATTTTGTTGTAAATGTATGCGTGGTAAAAGCATATACAATGTAATGCCATGCGTTATAATGGAATTGCGGATTCATGGTATTTTCGTAATGAAAGTATGCGGAGTGATGGTATGCAGAAATAAAGTTGTCGAGTAATGGGTGTTTACCCTCCCCCGGTAAGTACATTGGTGGCACGGCGGCCCATATCTCCAGCAACATACTCATATTTTTTCACCACCCATTTGAAAAATGCACAGGTCTCTCTCATTGATGGCCAGCACCGATATACACTTTTAGACACACCTCCCACCACAAGTTCTAGAATTGCGAACTTTAGAGCTGGGGAGCTACGTTCGAATCTCGGCATCAGCTCAACATCCTGTGATTCCAGGCAAATCGCTTTGTCTCCCCGTGCCTACCACAAATGAATGTGTTCTTCTGTAATGTAAATTGTGCTCATGCCATGTTGTCGATTTCGCGCTATATAATATTGCAAGGAAAAATAAAGTAGGGAAACTCGAGTTCACACACTACTGAACGCGCACTCTTAAGTGCATCAGCAGTGCACTGTGAATCGGAGCGTTTCACAGGCCTGTCACAGATAAGAAATGCTATCAAAAGGAAATCCTACAAAACAATATACTACTGGCCGGCAGCAATTCATACCCGGACAACGTCTGGACGGGCTGCTAGTATAAAGATAAAAGGACTTGAGAATAGAGAAGGAACAAACAAGATGCCTTATGCTTTACTCGGAAATGTGGCCTGCAGCATCCCCCAGCCCATGGCATGACGGGTTAGGGGGTAAAACTAGTTCATGCCTGTCTTGGCTCTCCTGTTAGAAAATAATCCAAGCTGAAGAACATTTGCTGAGGGCTGGTTGGGATTATCTGCTTCAAAGTCGCAGGGCAGCATGTTTGTACAACATGGCTGAGAAGGAGGTAGGCAGGTGTGCCTGGAGGTCCATGGTGCGAAGCCGCACAAGTTTGTCAAAAAGGGGCACAAAAGACAGGTTCGAACAGGGAAACATGTGGGAGGAAAGGAGAGTGTTCAAGCATGTCAAGTTGGATGGGGAGAATGCAAGATTGTTTTTTATTTTGGTCAGTAAATCAGATTTGATGGCAAAATGGAACTCCACTGTACTGGGTTTTCATAAGGTTAGATCAGAGAAATGGGAGGAGGGGAGCTCTGAAAGAGTTCATTGATGGCCTTGTCTTGCCATTGTATGTTGAGTCTATGAAACAGAAACAAGTAGAATCCATGCAAAGCAGCGACATCAGGAAGTCGTAGACAAAGAAACTGGATGCCTAGGTTTCACCAAGAGAGGTGAAAGAGGAAGTTAGGTGATCTCAGACTGGAAAACAGGGCGTATAACATCGACTAAGGATTTATAGACCCGAAGTGTGGATTAGTGCCATGAAACCCTCGAAAGTTATGAGCACTTACCAAATCTCATACATAAAGGTCTGCAGAGAAGAGCCGCGATCTTCAGGTGATGCAGTTCCATTTGGTTCAGAAAGGGAACATCATGTAGCTAAAAAGGAAATGTGCGAGGCTGCCATGAAGATCAAGTGTGGCGTGCCGCTGCATAGCAAAGTATAATTTTAATATCAAAATGATTTGGTGAGCCGCGCTATAAGAAAGGCACGCGGCCACCATTGGGAGGGAGGGGGATAGCCAACACATTTTTTGTGTGTGAAAAAGGCCCCTTTATTGAAAACAGGTGCATATCACAAAGTCCAACCTAGGCCATTGCCTTACAAACTAAAACCTCGCTATACATCAATAACTGCTCCTCCATTCTTCCCACCCCCACCCCTACGATCCCCACATAAAAATCCCCCACCCTGCCGACAACATAACATTACATAGCATTCCATAACAATCCTATTCCACTGTATTGCAGTTTCAAACTCCTGCCCTCTAATAAAACCTACAACCCTATCTGTCCTTCTGCAACTGTAGCTACCTAACCTCTATGTAAACATATCCTACTTTCCTAACCTTTCCCTGGCCCTGCCCCCAAAACTTCCCAAAATGTAACTACAAACTTCTGCCAATCTGGCCAACTTTAGAACAACTCCCCCACCCAGGAAAAAGAGGGAGCCTAGGCGTGAAGCCGGCTCCCCTTTTTTCTGCCCCCCATGCCCTACTAAGAGTACTATCATAGCGGTACTGTACCTTCCAACCCCTAACCTTAACATTTGTAATCACTAAGAACTCCTGACACCATAACCCCACGTGAAAAGTGCACCCTCTTCCCTCTCGAAAAGTCCCCCGAGTCACTGAAATCTCCCCTGTGCAAAATGACCTCACAGTGCACCTCCTACTCCACCCCATATGCATCTACAACCCATTGTGACGCTTACCAGCCACCCACATATCATACAATGAATGCATAGTTCTTTCCAACGACTGTTCCCCAACCTTTGAACCAAATCTTGAAGATAACTTTATTACACCGCTTTGCTCAAAAAAAGCAGGGAGCTCCCTGTCCCGGGCCCGCTTCATTAAAAAACACCCCAATCCATATAATACTGACCATGGCTAGGGATCCCACACCGGAACCTGAAATAGAAAACTATGTGAGCAGACAAAACCAACAGAACCGCGCTATAAACTTCCTGCTGCGCATCTAGCACACCCTCATCAACACTTGCCCATCTTCGTCGCCCCTGTCGCCTGTTACCCCCGTTCTCCCTTACATTCACCCACGAAGCCGATGTTTCACCCTGCCCATCGTCCACCCAAGTCCGTCTTGCCTCTGCTACTGCACCACCATCAGCCGACAAGTCTCCCTCACGCAGATTGACCACTCAAGGCCTAACATTCCAGCTGTGCCGGGCCCCTTGGTGGACACCTGTTAAAGGCCCTCCATACCCCTCATTAACTTTTTGAACTGTCCAGTGTCCCTGGCATACAGTGGAGTTTGAGGTGCTATTACAGAGGAAGTCATCCAGGAAATACAGTACCACTGGTGACTCGTGTGCCCGGAAAATAACTATTAGAAGAATGTTTTTGGAAGCAAAACTGAGGGATGCGCCAGACATTAGCCGCCCATCGACATTGCTTTGCCCACGTACCATTCACTACCGAAAATTCACTACTGAAATGGATGCCCTGTAGGTCCAATCTCCGAGTGGGCTGAAAGCTTTCGGAAAGCTGAAAATATGTCGCAACCTTTCGTGTCCAAGTTACGCCCGTGGACACTTACCAGTGACATGGCCGCGTCAACCAACTACCACAACGCCAGTGGTCACTCCCAGTGACTTAGCCGCATCAATCAGCTAAACAGACACCACAATCAAAGTGCTGTCTCAAGAGGGGTCCACCGTAAGTATGAATCGGAATAAATCCCAGGGATGCGCCAGGTGAGCTGCAAGCAGTCGTAAAGCTGACTGAATGTCAAATCCTATCCTGCCCAAGTTGCGCCCGTGGTCACTTACCAGTGACATGGCGACATCAAGCCACTACCACAACACTCATGGTCACTCCCATTGACTTGGCCACGTTGTGGAACCTTATGCCCTTCCTTGACCTATTTATCGTGCGTCCCTCTAAGTCTTCCCCTGCTGTATGAACCTGCCTATAGCGCCAACGCAGCCTCCTGGTTTGTTCCAACTTCATGAGACTGCCCAAGAATTTAACCACCCTAATTAGGGTACGAGCCTTTTGGCCAGCCCCCCTCCCCCCCGGAAGGCTGCTGCTGCTTACCCCCTCCTGAAAACCCCCTCGGTGCCACTGCTGGCCCCCTGCTTGTGGTTCTACCCCCCCCCCCCCCCCAAACAATTCACCAAGGCCTGTCTGCCTACACATTTCGAGCAGTCATGCCGGAACTTACAAAATTCCCTAGTGCACAGTCCCTTATTAAACTCCCAGCAAGCTCCCCCAGAGCCTGTCTGCCCCCTTCCTGTACTATCCGGCCCTTCCCAAGTGGGCTGCCCTTGAGACAGCCGATAAGCGAGCGGGAGTCCGCTGGCCATGAATACAGTCTTCCCCGCCCGTGCCGACCCCATCGTGTGCTGCCATAGGTCCGTGTCCAACTCTCCCCATTTACCTTCCGCATCTCATGCCATACGACCTCTAAACTCCTCGTCGTACTGTGCCTAGGCATATCCTCCTCTGTGATCTGAACCTTCCAAATGACTTCCATATATTTAAAGAGCTCCACGCACTTCTCAGGGTGTTTCTCACAATATACGCTGGCATATATCAAGAAAGCTGCCCTTCAGTTTTCTATTGTGAGCGGCACCCTTGGCCGCTTCGCCAATTCATATTCTTCTTTCTTTGACCCCTGTTTAGCTCAAACCTCCCTGTGCAGCAGCTTGAGCATCTCCACATACTCTCCCTTCCATATCCGCTCTTTAGTGGCTAGCATCAGGTGCGCGCCCAATTGTTTTGTCACCCCCATATAAGGCAGCTTCTTGATTTTTAACTCCTTCCTCTCCAACTTTGCCCCAGACCCCTCTGACACTGCTGCTTCCGCGTCACCTGCCGTCTTTGTCTGAAACTTTTCCCCTACTCCGCCTGCCACCTTGTCTGCGTACTCCGTACCAACTCCCACATCCAAAACATATTTTCCCCCGCTTAACCTCAACCCCTCCTCCCCCACCCCTTCCCCCTCCGGTCCCCACCGAAACCATCACAGGTTTCACCCGTCCTTCATTCGTTTTACCTGGCTCTGATGGCGCCATTCTCGCTGTAGTCGGCCCCTCCGCAGGAGCCGCTGCCGCCACCAACCCAGCTGTCCGACCCATGGGCTCCGCCTGGCGTTGTGACATCTGCAAGGTACTATAAACAACAATATTTGTTCCCCCCACACCCCCAAAATGCATTTTACACACCTGTGATTTACATCTGCCCATTTGTACTCGCTTTCTCTTACTTCCCCTCCTCAAGACCATGCCCTTCATAGTCCAACTCCTCAAGCTCCCACTGCCCTCAAACCCCTACTACAGTGGGCGCTGACCGCCCTCTCCTCGAATCCCTGATAAAAACATCCTGCGTGGTCCTGCATCCTCGATGTCCAGTGCCCCGATGAGGGCCATCGGGTGTTGGGGCCAGCGAGACCGTTTGGGGCCTACTTATGCTGACCACGACGGACTCCCTCGAAGGCACCGGGTACGCCACGTGAGGCTCCACCCTCTCTTCACCTCGGCGCCTATGAGCTGCTGCCAGCTCTGCCAAGTCATGCTCCCGGCGCTGTGCTACCGCCTGCAACAAAAAAGTCTGGTCTGGTGTGCTGGGCCTAAATACCTGATCCCCCTCCACCCAACACCTTGGCCTGTCTATCCCCAAAGTACTAGCCGCCCAAAGACACCCCACTCTGCTAAGGTCCATCGCTACCCCTCCAGACCCCTCCCCTTCCTCGTTGCCACTCCAATCCCAGCTCCCTAGCCTGCCCCCCAGGTCCGCCCCCTGTGCGCTTGGGGCCTTGTCCCCCCCAAACTCCCTCTCTCCAACTGACTCCCCACCCGCCTGGTCCCTGCGTCTCGCCTCCAGACCCAGAGACGCCCTGTGCACCATGTAAGCATCAATCTGTTCCCTCCTGGACAAGCCCCGTACCTCCTCATGCCAGGAGGTAAATATATCAAGGCCCTTCCAATTCCTATCCCCCCGCTCCTCAGGGACATCCTCCTCCTGAAGGGCCCATCCTTCCTCCCCCATTTACACCCCCCCTTACCCGCAAATTCTTCCAGCCCTGCCCCACCCCGCTCCTCCTCCTGCCCTTCTTGCCCCCCCCTCAGTGCCTTGCATATCGCCCAGCTGTTCACCCCCTCTACCTTTTCTAAGTCGAGCACCAGGCAGCCCCCTCATTCCCCACTACTGGGCAGGCACTCGAGGGAATGAGATGTTCCACCAAAAAAACCCCAGGGGCTTCTTCCCCCCCTCCTCGGGTTCCAAACCTACCCCAAGCACAGGAAATCCTTTGTCCCCCTTCCCCCCTTGCTCAATGGCGCTCTGGTGCACGGCAGCGGAAACACAAGGCCCTTTCTCCCGGCGGGCCCCATCCGCCTTTTGTCTTGCTGGAGCCCCCAATGAAGCGGGGCTCCAGTGCCTTTCTCCCCTGTGGGCCGCCTTCCGATTATATGAGCGGCCCGCGGTTGCCCTGTACCGGCTGGGAGACGCGAGATGCGAGACGTGCTCCTCCGGCGAACCCCGCCCGCCCACATCCTGCCACAGCCTCGTCACTCATCAGAGGCTGCGGCACTAAATCAGCACCTCGGGCCGCACACGCGCCACCTTTGCGGCCCTGGGCGCTCACCTGTGCGCTCCTTGCCCTTTTGGGGGCGAGCAGGCCCAAAGACGCGCGCCTCGCCGGGCGCGCGACTCCCACTGCGCCGATCGCGAGAATATCGAGCAGGCCGGCCTCCTTAAGCAGCCGGACCACCTCTTTAACCTGCCAGTCTTCTACAGCCATAACGCCACACGAAAATCGCGCAAAGACCGAAAAAACGTAATAAAACTAACTCCCCAAAAACTCCTTACAGCTACGGTCCCAGCCACCAGGCCACCAAACCTAAAATGGTGACTGGGAGAGGGAGGACAAGCACCACATAGCCTTTGGGCTAAAAACTGGCTTGGGCTACATTTGGGCTATTTCCCACAGAGCCCAAAAAAGTTACCAAAAATTGTCCGGTGACGGCCGTCCCTCCCCCTCCCAAACTGCCCGGGCGGCAGACCTCGCGGGCTCGGCTGCCCCCTAAGCCCCCCTTGTTCCAGCTGAAATGTGTCAAGCCAGTGTGGTTGAAAAAGTTTGGCTAGCCACGCATAACAAAACTAAAATAAAAGGCGTGGCTACCATTTTTAAAGATGAAATGGGCGTGACATGCTGCTTTCCTCAGAGATAGTGCCCGGGTTGTTAATATGAAAGGGAAAAGTGGGCGCCATGCTAAAACCTAAAGCGTGGCATCCGGAGGCAGGACAGGGATGAGGGGCTGCAAGCTGGAGGTGCCGTTGTTGACTGTGTTGATTGATTTGGAGACCCACGCATAATAACAGAAAAGCGAGGCCTTCATTCTGTATCCTGAAGCATGCCTTGTGCTTGAAAAAATAACACAAAGCGCGTCTTAAAACAACAGTGCTTTAAAGAAAATATATTATGGTGTAGAGCGGCTGCCATTCATGAATGAAAAAACTAACATAAATTAAAGTGTGGCCGCGCTGCTTAAAAAAAAGGCAGTTGCAGGAAAGCATGTTGTGCATGTTATTGGAGAAAGTCATTTAACAAAATAGTCCTCAAAGACTGTAAATAAAACATACTGAGTAACAACACACATGAGAGGGCCAGTCCTCATGGGAGGTTACAACAACAGAAAAGGCGATACTAATGAGGGACTATTAAGCCTATTGACCAATGAAAAGCCACCATTTACAAAGGACAGTAACAGGAGCCAATTAAAAAGATGGGCAGAAAGTGGGCGGAGCTTAATTCCCATTTCCTAAATACTTTACTTTACTTTAGAAATCTTTATTTCGACCATTCGGTCATAAAAGAAGCGTGTGCATACATTCAGATAATTTCCTAAATACAGTATGTCTCAAAGACATGCACTGCTTAGGCGAGACCTAAACACCTGGACTGGTGTAGCACATCACACATGGACTTGAGAAACTTAGCAGCTGTGCAAGGCTCGCTTTTACACAGGACAGGTAGAGCATACAAATAGCAGAGCAAGGTTCTCTCTCACACATAGACCACGCAGAGCACAGCTAGCCACAGCATAAAAATCCATCCTGTGCAAAGGATAGGTACCACAAGGCAGCGTTTAATTTCTCCACAAAAAATAAATAAGGACAGGGCTCAAAGGTTCATAGGAGCCCGCTGCCCAGTGCCAGGTTTGCCTAATACCAAGGTTTCCTACTTTTGATTTCACCTCATGCCTCTTTCTTGCAGTAACCCAAACTTTCAGTCTCTGGATCTCACTGCCACAGGCTCTTGCTCATTTCTTCTCTTTCCTTTTGTAACTGTTTTGCAAACTTTTTTCCTCCCTCTTTCAATTCTTTTTACACATAGGTGTTGGTACCACCAGGTGCAATCACCAACATAAATTAGGCACTGCTACACAGGCCGCAGCAATGCAGTATTCCTTCATCCACTCACACCACATACAGGATGGACTGCAATAGTGCACATCTTGTCACAGAACACTGGTAGCATGGGCAGATGCAGTGCAAGCTGCCTTGTTACAGCACAGGCAGGAATCTATTAAGGTCCATTACAAATGTAGATTGGAAGACACACAGGCAGCAGTTGTGCAAAGTACACCCCGAAACTTAACAGGTGCCGCGTGGGAAGCAACAGAGCACACTGCATGAAACACACAGGGTAGGAGCAGAATAAGGGTCACTGAGCAGGTGCCCCACGTCCAGCAGCAACTCACTCTGCCCACACACATAGAAGAAGCACCGCACATCAGTGCTTAGTTTGTAAAAAAATAAGTGCCAGGGCTCTTATCAAGAGGCCACTGCAGCTTGCACCACACATTGCCCCTGCCAGCACTGCCGATGATAGTAAGAAAACACCTACTAACCGCCACACTCAGGCAAGTGTGATAATTCGGACTATTTCAAGACCCCAAAACTATAAGAATGTCTTTGGCGGCAGATAATAGTCATTAGTAATGTATATTGAATTAATATTTAACTGTTGTTGTGGTCATCTCTAAATTAACTAGACAACATCACCTTGTGACAGACTGTCATAAGCTCCGGTGTTGACAAATAAGTGCCGGTTCTGAGCACCGGAAACCCCTGGCCCAAATTAACCCTTTAACCGCGGGGCAAATTCTCCTGCAGTGCGGGATAATTAAAGAGCTGGCGGGGCTGTGACAGACAACGGACGTTCTCAGCACCAGGGAGGTAGTGCTTGCATCGGCCAGTGGCCGACGCAAGCACCGAACGGGTTAAGCACTGCCACACATACAAAAGACTGGTCAGGTAACAGCACAAGAAGTAGCAGGGCTAGCTTCCACCCAAACAAAAAGTACTGCCAGAATGTGACTTTTCAACAGGATAAGATTTTTCAAGCCAGAACTTATTTTTCCTTTATAAATCATTGTTACCATATATTTCAAGTCAATAACTGCCGTAATGAAATGCTTTTTTAAATAAAAAGCCTAGATAGGAAAACTAGTGCCACACTTGATGGAGTACCCTGCCCCCCAAACACTTGGTCTGCCCAACTCATGTAGATTTGGGTGGATTGCTAGTGGTACACCCATCAGCTCAGTTAAAGAAAAGCTTTCTCCAATGGCCCGATGGAGTAGATTAGGGTGGACACGGTGACGTCTGTCACCCTCAGGCAAAACCTAGTGGTGAAGGAGAGAAAAAGGAGAATTAACGACTGCCTCATCCCACACTCAGGGAAAAAACTCATGGGGGCAGATTTATCATTATCTCACACAGTGCAGCAATCCACCTTGCTGTGCTGTGCAGCGTGAAATGGAAAGGGCAGGAATGTGCCGTATGTAACATTATATGGAGCATTCCCCGTCCTTTCCTTGCTTTGGTGCACACTGTGCTGCCTAGCGCCAATGCAGGTGCCCCCCTTACGTCATAGTGCAAGGGTGCCTGCGTTGCATAGAGGATTATTTTTGTGCAGCAAAGGAGATCTTCCTGCACAAAACATTTCTTTGAGGAATGTCTGTCTTTCTATGTGTGCTACAGAATGCAGCATACATGGAAAGAGGAAAAAACAAGAAGAAATGAAGATATTTCACCTCGTTATGCCTCACCTTGGGACGCACAGCATTTTGACACATTCACAGGTCTAGCAGCAATGGTAAATATGGGAATGCGCCTAACTCCATGGGTGTATGTGTGGGAACACCCACACTCCACCCTTGGAACGCCTCCCTGGGCCAGAGTAACGCAAGGCAGAGATTTGTGTTGCCTTGCATTTTTCTAGGTTTATCATGCCATGCAAGGCCAAGCAGGAGTCTCTAAGACCTAACACCCCAGTTTACAGATCTCGTCCCTTGGAGATCCTGATGAATTCCTGACAGGTCAACTGACCTTTGCCACCATAATGGAATGGAGCAGGAGCAAGAATACAAACCATTTATAGATCACCAACTGCCAGATTCTTAATGTTCAATCCATCATGAGAGATTGATAGAGTTTTCAAAATCTTTATTTTTCCTAAAGGATTAGTATTAGCAGATTTATTCAGATTAGTGTATTTTACAGAAATGCCAAATAAAAGATTGATTAGTGACAGCATAAATCAATACGAAGTGTTCCATAAAGGAAAATTGTTGCAAAACTAGCTAAGAGCTTAATCTACCCTAAATTGAACCCATGAAGAGTTCCCTTTTGGAACAGATCAACATAGATCTTCCCATATAGAGTTATTCTGGAAACTCAGCCGAGTTCCCTACAGTCATAGTAGCAAACATCAAAATATCAGTAAAGAAAGAATAATCATTCCAGTAGCATTGATCAGAAAAGAATTTGGGTAAGTTAAAGGATAAAGTCACCTTTAGCAATGGCTGTCGATAACAAGGACCTAGAAGGAAGTGACTCTCTGCAGAGTTATAAGGGGTCTCCTCCAAACGAGTCTCAGAGGAAAAAGAATCAAGTCGTCTGGTCTAGGCTCTCTAGCTAGGAACATGTATTAATATAAAATCACACAATAATGTAACAAAAATTTGACAAGTGTTAACACTTCTCCAATGGAAATTGCACACCCGATGGTGTCGTCAACTTCCGATGCTTCTTATCTCGATTCCCACTGTAAACATTCACGCTGGTATGTAGTAAAACAATGTTGCATATATTTGTAATATGGAGGAAAGTTCTCATGAGAACCTTTTTACTTAAGCTAAAAGATGCAGTCTATGTTAAATGTGAACACAAAGCAAGTCGGATATGCCGAGACAAAACTAGAAATAATATCCTGGTGTGGCATACATATCTAAACCATTATTTATTCTTACAGTCACAGCAAGGTTCTTTGTTCAATTTGAATGATCTAATGTGACATGATGAGGCTAAGGAAACATAAGCTTGAAGTCAGCACATTTCTAAATAAGATGCTGGTGCTAGGCAAACTATTCTAAATAAACGTACATTATGCCATGAGCAAGAGTTGGAAGAAATGGGCCTATTAAAGGGAAGCATTTAAGAATGATAGCCTAGTAAAAAAAATATGTCTTAACATTATTCCATATACATTTAAGAAAGCACATTTTCCCTGCGTGTGATTAATGAATGAAATATTTTGTAACAATAATGCATTTTAAAAGGATTCTTTCACATTTTAAAGCAAGCACACTTTCCTATGTGTCATTTTCTATGTGAAAACATTTCTGCATCAGTTTAAACATATTCGAAGGTGCACGTCTAATATGTTTTGCAAGTCGGAATTAGATTTTTAAAGTCATTTCCCACAATTGCATGGGCAGCAGGAAGCCAAGTGTATTTTGACAGACAGTCACACAAGGCTGGTGCAGCACAGGCAGCGGCAGCTTTGTTAAGCATCTCACATACAGATCGTGTTCTACAGTGGGCAGCATAGCAGTGCAAACATCTTTCACACATGGACATGGACTGACCATTTATCTCATTTGGGATTTACCTGAGGGACTGGAGCCTTTGGAAGCTGGTATTCGAAGGGCCAAGGTCACCCCTGGCACTTCTGTTACTCCTCCACAGAAGGTTTATTATATCATGCAATGTGGGGTTATAAGCAGAGAGTGAAGGAGAGGGTGGAAAGAAAAACGGAGGGGGGAGCGAGGAATGGAAGAGAGAGTAAGAATGAAGAGATTAGAGAGAGAAGGACAGAGAAAGATAATGGATGACAGCAAAGAGAGAGAGAAGGAAAGAAATAGGGCTGGTCTGAATATTTCTGCCAATGCTACTTTTAATTCCCAGTATGGCCCTGCTCTCACACAGGACAGAATCTTGTTTTTCCTGGCCACAAAAACAGAGGATACAAAGAAACTACATTTATGATGAAACGCAGGGGTGCGATATACCCTAAACATTTCAATCTTGTTTCTTGTGCAAAAAATGCTTAGCTCATTGGTGCAATCAAGGCTTTGCTTGGTGTAAACCAATGAGTAGAAAGTACACAATGTAGTAACAGCAAATCTGCAGAACACTAAAGAGAGGGCATTCTGAGTTTGACGTGATGACAAAATGCACTTAAAAGATTAGACTAAAAAGCGTTCCTCAATTATCCACTAAAGTAGTCATTCACTGAACAAACATGGCAGACTTAATAACTGCTTTATATTTATTGCACTATTATTTTGTGCAACATTAAAACACTTATCTCCTTTTCTCTGATCTTCACATTGTCCTAAAATATCCTCACGATGCATTACAAACATATTTTCTGTTATGATGAGTGTGTCACTCAGTTTTCAGGGGCTTTAAGTGACCCAACGAGACATCGCAGTTGTATGTATTTTCAAAGGACAGCCTGATGAGCACTACTGCTTTTGTTAACATGTCAAATTTTCTAATCAGAAATGCAATTTGCTTATAGATTGTTATTGGTTTGTTAGTAAGTAGTGTCAGATTATTGTTGCTAAAACAATTACAATGATACACTGATGAGACAGGGTAGAATTCCCCAATTTGCCTCAAAAAAGTGAGTCTAAAAGTACTAGTAAATGGGAGATGAACATGACAAAGTATAAGAGGGCCAATATGTTAAGACAAATCTTTAACTTGTTAATGCCTTTTATGTGTGATTCAAACAGGAACTGACATCATTGGAAAAGACTTAACTTAAGTTTGGATTGAGAACCTCAGACAGATTCCTCTGAGCAGATCACCATCTTGGAAAGTGCATTTTATCAGGCTTGACCCTGTCACTTCCCAGTAACTTAGAACACAAAGATGTGACATATTTTTACAAATGTATGATTCCACTGTGCAACCACTGACCACTGCCCTTCCCATCTGAGCGATCGCGTCTGCAGAGGCACCAGCACTGTGAAGGCCACACATACGCCCAATCACGGGCTGAGAGTGGTGTCATAATATACTGCTTGACAGTGCAGTAAACACAATGGCTTTCTCTGAGCCCTCCCAACCTCTGGTAAGCACTTGGTGCAGATTTTACAGTTTGCCCCCTCCTAAAGATCTGGGCTTATCAAGATGTCAATCAAAGAAGTGACTACCTGAAACGGGGACATGAAGTTAAGAAGCATCTTCACAAGAATGCCCAGTAGATGGGCAAACTTTCCAATGAATCAATGACCTTGAAATATCCCAGAGTCACATATTTCTTGAACCTTTTATTCTGGTTGTCCTTATACCATTAGTGGAGGTTCAAATGAAAGCTCATGATAAAGACCAGGAGCACATGACTTCAATCGAGAAGAATGAAAGACACAAGTAATATTTCCATGGTCGGAATTTAACTGGCAGTGTATGAACAGGAAGAAACCAGAAGTCAGCCAAACTTTGACTCCAGGTGAAAAAGAAGAAAAATGAGATCTCGATTTAGATGCATGTTCCTTCGTTTTGATCTTGGATAGGCGTAAGCTTTAGGAAATAAGTTGTTTATGATCTGTAACTGATTTATATATTCCAAATTTGCAAGTAACTGGGGATCAATATGACGGAACAAGAGAAAACTGTTGAACAAAATCCTTGTATGCAGAAAAAAGTTGAAACCTCAGTAGCACTGTGAGGTGCATTGTAGTAAGAAAATTCGGCAACTGGTAGCTTTATTTTCTTGGATTGCGTTACAGAAGCATCATTGATATCATTCCAAACTTTAATTAATTTACTCTGTTTCCCCATTAGCTTGAGGATGATAACCAGAAGAAAGGGTGTGTTCAATTCACAATGCCTTATATAGGGCTTTGCAACCATGTGATAAATATTGAGCAACTTTATCAGACATAAGGGATGCGGTAATCAAGGAAAAAATTAAGCTATTGGACCATCTCTTTTGTGAAAGGCAACGTAGATGGAAGAGAAAAATTGGCCATATTTGAAATTATTCTTCTATACCATAGTTACTCAGTATCCTCTTGAAGATGAAAGATCCATTTTTTAATCTGCAGAAATCATATTGCAAAATTATGGAGCCGCTGGTTACAGCTGTAAATATCCAAACGGCTTAGAATGAGAGGATTTATGTTGGGTACAATAGGCTAAGCAAGAACATAATCTTGAACATCAAAGTAAACCAGTGGCCACCAAAACATATCATAAAACTAAAGCCAATATAGTTTTTACTCTACTCTGAACACGAATAACAGTCATGACACACTCTCATTACTTTCAACTGTAATTCTTTTGTCAGAACAAGTATAGCTTGTTCACTGAAATACAACTTATTCCAACTAATACAGTCTTAACATTAAAACATTTGAATTCTTTTGGATCCATTTGTTCTTGAGCTGTCTTAATTTGATCTAAAAAAGACTGAACACTTTCAATCAATGACGGTAGAAAAACCTACAGGCTAGTCATAAGTGAGTGATATTCCAGGGTAACAACCAGATAGAGGACTAGTCAAAACTGTCTTGTAATCAGAATTATATATATTCTTGAAATTATAAATCTACATCATTCCCTATTCTTGCATGCATGATTTCATAAAATGATGGACTATAAGTTTTATTTACAAATGGCATTCTACTGCAAATATGTCTCCTTTCAGAATAAGCCATCTCTATGAATAAAGTACTTTCTAGAACTGAGTAATTTAATTCAGACTCTGCCAAGACATGGGATAAGTATAAGACAAAGAGTCTCGTCCATCTTCTTTTCTTTGCATCAAAACTTCTCCAATTGTCCTTTCAGAGGCATTTGTTTGAACAATACATTTCTATTATGTATCAGGATGACATAATTGATGCTTGAGTAAACATCTATTTGACTGTATAAAACTCCTTTTCTGTTTGATCATCCCCAAAAAACCTTTCTTCATGCATTCCTTCTTTACCACATGCGTGATATCACTAGTTATCTTTGGAAAGTTCTTAATAAATTGACAATAAAACATTGCAAATCCAAGGAAACTTGGTGTCTTTTTCACATTGATAGGCGAATACCATTTTAGAGTGCCCAAAACATTCTTTGGCTCCATGGAAAGCGATGAAGCATTCAGTGTGAAACCAAGATACTCAGGCCTCATTTATGAGGTTTTGGCGTAGGGCAGCGCTGTAAGGAATCTTGCTGAGCTGCCCTACCTCAAAAGAAAAGGGCAGGAATGCGCCGTATCTATAAGATACGGTGCATTTCTATCCTTTTCCACAGTCCTGGCGCACAATGGGCTGCAGTGCGCCAACCCAGGCACCTTTGCACCATGGTGCAAGGGTGAATGCATTGCGGGGCTGATTGATTTTGTGCATGACGGGACACCTTCAATCAATTCTGGCGAATTCCACTTTCTATGTGTGCTGCAGATGCAGCACACATAGAAAAAGGAAATACGAGGAGAAATAACAAAATGTGTACTCGTTGAGCCTCTCCAACGCCACCCCTGGGGTAGCATTAGATTCTGACGCATTCCCAGGTTTCCAATTTCTCGTGAATCTGGGTGTGGCATGTGAGCACCCACAGCAACACTCATGGAACACCCCTTTTGTGCAGTGTTCTGCATGATAGGGGCACATATTTACAAGGCCATAAAAAAAAGCCACGTAACATGGCATTACGTGGCCTTGTAAATATGGCGAGGCACATTGCGCCACAGAACATCAACAAAGTGACGTTCCGGTGCCGCAAGGGGTCTCATAAATGAGGCCCACAACCTGTTCCTTCTCAAATTTACCCTTTACTGGTTCACAATACAAATGATGTTCCTGATATCTTGTCAACACCAAACTAACATGTGTTTGATGTTCCATAAAAGCGTTCATAAGAACGATAGAAATCACTTGGCGTCATCTATGTAGAACAATACAAACTGACTTAAAACATAAAAAATATATATTTAGGGTCCATAAAATAGTTAAAAATGGGACTATGCAACTGAAATGGCACTACACAGTATTCAAAATGCCCAACTGGTATGCAGAACGCCATTTTCTACTTCTTTTCCTCATTCTCTTTGAATTGATTACAAAATATTATTTATGAAAGGCAAAGGATATCTATCTTTGATAGTAATTTGATTTAACTCTGTGTAAATTCAAAGTACACCCATTTAGAAAATGTATTTACTAGCACCGGCATGTACTGTACTTTTCAAACGGACCAGCAAAGTCCAAGGCTACCTTTGACCATATATCATCAAGTAAGGGTACCATGTTAAGTTATTGTTTCATGGGGTTTCCAATACATGTCAGATAACAAGCAGGTACTGCACTTGTCAATATTCCTGGTGACCTGAGTTTCCATAGAAGGCCACCAGCAGAATTGCTTGAAGTTTTTACAAGTGTCATTAACCCCTAGATATCCAGCATGAGCCTCTGACCAAAATCTCTCTGACAACACATGGAAGAGCACATACATTATGAGTGTAAGAATACACCTTGTCAACTGACAACCCACTTGAAATGTGAACAAAAGGCATTAAGCCGGACGCCACATTTCTCTCCTGTGAGCAGCCCACCTTCATGAACTTAAACACGGTTAGAAGGACCTCATCATCTTTAGTTGCTTCCTGCCATTGCTAAGATGTAATTACATCTGTGTCATCTAACATGTCTTTTACCAGGGCTACAACACATTCAATCCCATCATCCTTGGCTTTCATGTTGTCATCAACAGGCATTCTGGATAATAAAAATTCTGCCCCAAAATTCTTTCCATCAGGAATATACTTGACAGTAAAGCTGAATTCTTTGAGTTGTAATAACAATCTTACAGAACTCGAGGAAGCTTTCCCAGTACCATTTCCATTAAGCACATAAAGTAAAGATTTGTAAGAGTAAAAAGAGCAAAATGTGAGCCCCATAGAAAGGTCTACATTTTTCCACAGCCCAGCAGCATGTCAGTGCTTCACTCCCAATGGCACTACAACTAGTTTATTTTAAAGTGTGCAAAGCAAAGGCAACAGTTTGATACCTATCATGTAATTTTTGGGATAGAACAGCTCCGAGACTAATCTGACTGGCATCAACCAGCAAAGAACACTTTTTTTCCTGAAGCCAGTTGTCCCAAGGTGGGTGCAGAAACGATGAGCTGCTTGATTTTGCAAAAAAACTTAATTGACTGAGCCAGTCCATAAGTATTTTTCATCTTTCTTGAGCATATTGCATAAAGGCTGTACAATAAACGCATACCCTTGCACAAAGCGTAATGCTCACATGGACCTAAAAAATAGTGAAGGGTGTCTTTTTCTCGGGTTGAATCAGCATCTAGGATGGCCTGGATCCATGGAAATGTGGGACTTCTGCCTTTGTAATGGATGGTAGGACCAAAATAATTGATCTCCTGGACCAAATATTGACACATATCATTATTTAGGGTAATGAAATATATTCTCTGAAAACAATAAGAACCTTATTTAAAATCAAATTGTGTTCTTGCACATTATTGACAAACATCAGGATATCATCTGGAAATCCTTCACACCTGTAATGTCTACCAAGATGGTGTCCATTAACCCCTTCGCTGCTGGCCCGTTTTTGCCGCTGTGCGGTAAACAAACGAACAGGGCGGGGCCGTGACGAACCCCAGCAGTCATCAGCACACGAGCACCGCGGAGCGTGACGGCTGGGGTTCGTCACCAGCATGCGAAGGGTTAAACTCTGGGAGACACTAGCTGCAGAAGCCAAACCAAAAGTCATCCTACAGTATTTAGATGCCCTAAAAGCTGTTTTAGACGTTGTCAACTCTGGTGATTCTCTGGCTAGGAGAATCTGATTGTAAGCAGACCTAATATTGAGTAGTTAAAAAAAAATTGGCATGTCCTATATTGGCAAGCAGCTCATGAATTTTGGGTAAAGGGTGACAGTTGATGAATATATTCTTAGTGAGTGTGTGAAGATCCAAAAACAGATGGATCTCACCAGATTATTTCCATTTGATAACCACTAAACTGACCCATCCAGCTGAATTGATGGGCTGGGTGATACGTTCAATTGCCAAGTTATCCAGTAATTTCTTGAGTTCCCCTCTGATGCTCAGAGGAACATTCTGGACAATTGGTTTGGCATTTATTTGAGCATCATTTTGTGCACACACTTGTTGACAATACAAATCTCATCTAAAGTTTGTGGAAACTTACCAATTGTTCGTGTGACAGAATCAGTGGCAACATTTTCAACAAGAGAAACTTGTAAGTCAAAATCATAAAACAGGATAGGCACCTGGTAAAAGCATGAGGCTCAACTTGCCTCATGAAAGAGTCATATTTAAAGCATTGACAATTGCACACTCAGCCTTCTATAAGACCAGCTCATGATAGCTACTTAACAGAATGACCCTACAATACCCTAGAACATCTCTATGGTCACAGTTAGCCTATCAGTTGTCCATCCCTTTCACCAAAAGAAAGCAATTGGGCAGCTCTACCTGCTCGATGCTGGCAACCAAATATTGGAATGAAATTCCTTTGGCCCGTAGATGTATTCCAGATAACAAACTCTTCCTCAAACAACAGAAAACCTAACTGTCAAAGATATGAGATGGTCTTGATCCTCTCTTGGTTATATGCCTATCACTGTGACACCAGCAGTAGCTGAGAGCTTTACAAATCCCTTCATTCATTCATTCAGCTTGGCAAGATTCTACCAACCTACTATATTTCTCCCTTTTTGTTAGCTACATATATTTTTGTAATAGTCAGTCTACCAAGACATATTGTATTGACAAAATATCCAAACATGTCAATGTCTTGATCTCCATAACCTTTAGGGTGTACATCAGAACTACTGAGGACAAAGTCTGAACCTCACTGCTTATGGAACAAAGAGGCAGATATGATGATGATGATGAGTTCACCTGAGTCAGCTAACATATTTAACATAAAGACTGAACCCAAGGTGACTTCACACCAAGGACATTTAAACGTTGGTAGAATAATTGGTGATCTACAGCACAAGCATCCTAGTCCAAATCAACACTGCTCGCTTTGACAGTGGTTTTGCCATTTTTGCAAACACTGGGACATATCCCCACTTTTTTGCTTATTACAGCGTTTGCCTTGAGCAGGGTAGTTGGGGTTATTACTCACATTAAGGTTAGACTTACACCTAAAACATATTATATTCTTCTTGTGTTGCTCATTCCTGTAACCCCTTCACTGACAGTAATGACATTAAGAGTACCCCCATCATCAAGTGCATTGATAAACAGTGCAGTGGAACCAGTGGCGTAACAATGGCGCCCGCAGACCCTGCAGCATGGGGGGGGGGGGCGAGCTTCGTGAGGCCCCCTCAGCACAGTAGTCTGGCCTGAGAGATCCTGAGTGAGTAAATAGGGGCGGGGCCTCCATGTACTTAGCAGGGGGGGGCCCTAAAGTTCGTTATGCCAGTGGGTGGAACCAACAGTGTGTTCTTGTGGAAAGAGCCAACTAGTAACAAAGCGTTCAATGCTCTTAGCGATATCAGTAACGTCTGTTAAGGAGAGGTTTCTGCAGGTTAAAGGTCTTTCTTGGATTTCTTTAGAAAAGTAGCTGAAGACATATTGGTCTCTGATATATGTCTCAAACAAAGCTCCAAAGTTACGTGTGGCGACTAAAGCCCTTAAAGACAAAATACACTCCTCTATACTTTCCTCTGGACCATGCTCCCTCTTGAAAAAGTAAAAAAATTCTAAAAGTGTGCTTGGTTCTTCGGAAAATTTATTTTTGAGTCTGGCAACAGCCTCCGTATAGATGTCCCAGTCATCAGACTGACCAGGCGGGACATTTACTTCTCGTAAATTATCGAAAATGTGCTGGCCTTCCTGTCCCTGATGACAGAATAACAAAGTCGCCTTAAGTTTTGGCTCAAAATACTCTGCATATATTGCACCCAAATAATTTGCAAACATGCATGTCCAGGATTTCCATTTTATCGGAGGTGTATATGGATGTTATACAAATTGAGTAATTTGGCCCAAATGAGTAGATATCATGGTAAAATGAAGGAAAGGGTTGTGGAATGCCTGAGTCGCAAATGCACATTCTTTTTCTTACCTTTCCGATGCATGGAGCGCAATGGCAGACAGAGAGGGTGATGCAAGTGTTGAACACTGCCTGGCCTGGCACGTTGCTGGCAGTGCATTCACCCCCCACCCCACCCCCGCCCGCCCCTGAAACAGGGCCCACACACAGCCGCCCGAGTACTTCACAGGTCTTTAAAAGACCATGCTTGTTAATGTGGCTTAATTGGTTTTTCACCCCTCCTAGCCCCTGCATCGCCGCGTTTTCTGGAAGAATTCATTACACAATACCAAGCCCTGTCGGCTAAAACCCCCGAGGAATCGGGTTTTTGCTCGCAGGAATCGTTAGGCGGGAGACTAGCCCTGAAATCGGTAGTCTCACGCCTGAATCGGGAGGGTTGGCATCTCTGCAAGCATAACGTCCGCAGTAGGGAGGTGTGCGAATGTCAGTTTGGCTGGTCGTCTTAGGCAGGCCAAACAGACATGCGCACTTCAATTTCTTCAACCGAGCTGTGTTCTACAGCCAGTTTGGAGAAAAGCTGTGCCTGAGCAAGCATTAAACCTGCCAATCCAGATGCTGCACTCCTGCTAGGTATTGCATAAGAGCAACGTCTGGATTGGGTGAGGAGCCTGGGCAGTGAAACACATTCACTTCTGGGAGAGGAGCAACGAAATTGATTGATTTCACTCTATTTTTTCTTTTATGCAGGTCTGGGAATCTACTTGCTCGCTGTGTTCGCTTCCCAAGCACAATTGGTTAAACCCTCCCATGTTGCATCCAGTCTGAATCCATGTTTTTGCTGCCTCAGTACAGGGCAGCAGCTCCAGCTGTCTGTCACTGACAGCACTATAGACCATGCTCCACAGGCCCAATCCTTACTCATACAGGATTTTTTTGTCAATCTCTGTTGTCTTGATATTAATTGTGGCTTTCCTCCCTTTCAATTTCGTTGTCAGTAAATTCGTCATGTGTACTGCTCTGAACGCAGCATCCCATCTAAGAAAACAGAGACATGTTTAAACAACATGTTTGCTGGATTCAGTTCCCCCTAGTGGTCACTAGAAAAACTCTAGCAGAAATGTGCAAAGTTACATCATCAGTCTTGACAGACATTGAAGATTGATTAATAGAAACAAGTACTGACAATGCCAGTTGGTCTCACTTGTACAGAAAAGTAAGCGAGACAGATTGGCATTGCCAATGCATGTTCATTACTGACTTCTAAAGTATGGAACCCACTACCATCTGATGCCCTTTCCTCACCTACATTTCACGTTTTGCATCCCTTAAAATCCCGCCTTGGGTGAGACTTTCCTGGCAGCTTTACTTTGTCCACAACACAATTTCTAATGCCTCTTTTTTCTTTGCATCTATTGTACTTTACATATCATGGACTATACATACTTAAGACCTGTTGACTTCTTGCCCTATATACAGACTTTACAATTCTAAAACCGTATTTAAAAAGTTAAATCATTTAATCAGTGAGGTGGTGTGTCTTCAGCTCCTGAACCCTGCCTTGGCTCGCAAGGAACAGGAATCCAGCGTCCATGGTGCTGACAGCAGCACCACCTCCCTGCCCCTGTACGGTGCGTCACCAAAGCCATGCACGTGCACGCGGGGCGCACCACGCAGCGAGCTGGCTAATTAAAGGCGGTTCCAGTCTGGTGTCATTACTAGCCATCTGCTATTGAGAAGGTGTTTTCCACCGTCAGGAGACAGCGGCTGTTCAGAGAGAGGCTGCCGCCTCTGCTTGCCGGTCTAGGCCGCATTAATGAAGCACAAGGGGACGCCTCGTGCTCACTGCCTTCCTGTTAGCGCGCGCTTCCTACAAGTGCGTTTACCCTAGGCTCCACCTTCTGCAGTTATCATCTCATACTTATAAATCATTTTGTAATTAGCGAGCAAGTTGGCGCAGAAGAGCGTCTTGCGATTTTCATGAAGGGAGGAAGAACTAGATGCTAGAAACAAATACTTTTAAAAGCCCGTCAGTCAAGCTAAATATTCCCGAGGCGCAAATGCTCTTACGCAGGGCTTTAAGTGGAAAGTAAAAACTGAGGGGGGGGGGGGGGGGGGGGGCAGGACACAAAACAGAGCCGGATAGAGACCCGTTTCGAGGCACACTTTAAAAAACTGCCGGTGCTCAGCATCGGTGAGACCCGGACCGCTTAAAGCCCTGCTCTTACCTCACAGTGTGTATACAAGGCGAAGTAATCCTGTCAGAGTTCATGGGCAAACCAGGCCCTGCAAACATTCCCAGATTTGGGTAACACATAGGATGGAGGGAGGAGGCTAGGGAAAGGAAGTGGAGTCATATGGGGTGGAGTCTGCCAGTGAACATATGTATATACTGTTAACTGAGTTCTTTTTATCGCTCCGGATGTGACGTATTCAAGATGTAATTTTGAAGGTATTTTTTTAACTGTTTTGATGTCATGATTTGCACCTTGACTCTCTTCTTTAACTTTCTTCATTCCACAGGAGGAAAGGAAGGGACCCACTCACTCCTGAGAACACCAGCACGGGCTCCCTACCCTTTTCTTCTAAGGCACCCATGGAACTTTCTTCTCAGATAAGATTTACACCAATTATTTTTTTCTTCACGGACGAAATGATGCATGGGATGTAGCTGCACTCATTAATCTGGGGTGTGCTACCTTTTGCTTTGTAGCATGGGATACGTGAGGTGTATTCCATCCTTACTTGAGGTCTCCTGTAGTCACAAGGCACTCACTATGCATTTTGGGGGTTGGTCGGTTTTGATCAGGCACTTGCCATCATGGGCCTCCCACGACAACGCGTGCTTGGAAGGAGACGCTACATTGCACTTTGCAGAAATTTTCCTGCAGGTTTAGTCAGACACTATGTCATTACTTGAAATTTTGTTCACCAGCTGAACTTATATCGCCCACAGACTGTACTTGTAGCATATCGAATTGGACATGTATTTCTCAACACTGTTTTTGTAACTACATGCATTTAGGTATACGTCTGCATTTTGCATTTGATTTATTTTTAATCATGATACTCCTGCATGGATGTGTGAGCGGGTGATTCAGTGAGTGTATAGGTTCATGAGTGTGTCTGCAAGGGTCTGTATGGGTGAGTGAGTGTGCGTATTGCTGTGTTGGGTAAAGTGATGTCTCAGTGGTATATGTGCGAGTAACTACATATGTAAAAGTCATTATTTGTGAGTGATGGAGTATATAACTGACTATATGTGAGAGTGAGTGAGTGATTGTGAGAGTGGCTGTATGGATGAGTGTGTGCTTGTGTCAGTGATTGCATAAGAGAGTAAGTATGTTTTAGTATCTGTATGAATAAGTGAGGTGGTGTGTGTATAACTGCAGAGGTGAGCAGAAGGCAGTGTTATTGATTCTTTGGGTGACTGACTAGGTGAGTGAGTAACTCTATGGATGAGTGGCAGTATGTGAATGTCTGTATGTGTGTATGAGTGCATATATCAGAGGCTGTATTGATGAGTGACTGCGTGTATGACTGACTGTATCGGGGAGTAAGTGGATGTGTGTAGACCTATGAATCTGTCAATGGGTATGTACTAACTGGTATTGGTGTGTCTATTGTTTCAAGAATGGTAGTCTGCATTTTAGAGTAGGTGTATGAAAGGTTATATTAGGCTGCGAGCAGGTGCATCAGATATTAAGCGGATGATGTCATCAGTGATGTCATCAATGATGCCATTTGAGATGTCATGAGTGATGTCATCAGTGATGTCACTGACAATGTCATGAATGATGTAATATGTAACATCATCAGCAGTGCATTGCGGGGCGCGAGTTATAATTAGCTCAACTAACCATAACAGCCGAATTTCTCTGATTTCATATGAGTGAAATGTCCAAATAACTATAACGTCCCTGAAACCTATGTTTTTTTCAGTGAATTTCAAAGGTCTTTTAAATGCTAATTACTAACCATAATGTCCCTGAAACCTATGTTTTTTTCATTGAATTTCAAAGGTTTTTTAAATGCTAATTACTAACTATAACGTCCCTGTAACCTATGGTTTTTTCAATGAATTTCTAAGGTTTTTTAAATACTAATTACTAACTATAATGTAGTAGTAGCGTTTGCCGAGTGGTGCAGAAAGGGGATTGGGCCTCAGATCAGCGCTCAGAAATTCTGCTGCGTAGGACTTACAGGATGTACCAGGAGGGTTTCTTGGCCCCAAAGTCCCTCAGGAGTAAAGTGGACTTAATCCCCCAACCCTTAGTGTGCCAGGAGGCGAGTTTACAGAGTGGTGAAGAAAGAGGGGCGTGGCCTCAGAAGACCTCTTGGCAAACCCACTGCGTGGGACTTACTGGAGGTAACAGGAGGAGTAGTTGGGCCCCAAGGACAACCTTGGGCACCAGCTCCCCCTCCTATTACCTCCAGTAAGTCCCACACAGCAGGATTGCTAAATCCTCATAGCCAGCCACGCCCCATTTGCCCACCATTCTGCAAACGCGCTCTCCGGCGCGCTCTCGGATTGGATTAAATTCTCCTTCGATGCTGGGGGTCCTTAGGGGCTAACTATGCTACCTGACACCTCCAGTAAGCCCAATATAGTAGTATTGCTGAGAGGTGTACTCAGGCCACGCCCCCTTTCTGCACCACTCTGCAAACGCACCTCCTGGCGCATTCTTGGTTGGGGGATACATTTCCCTTGCCTCCTGAGGGTCCCTGTGGGCAAACTAGCCCTCCTGTTATCTCTAGTAAGCCCCACACAGCTGGATTGCTAAGAGTGGTCTGAGGCCACAACGCTTTTTATACCACTCTGCAAACATGCCTCCTGGTGTACTGCTGCTCAGGTTAAGGTTCTCAGGACACAAGAGGACCTCATTGCCCCACCAGCAGGGTGCCAAGAAGTGTGTTTGCAGAGTGGTGTAAAAAGGGGCATGGCCTCAGACCACGTCTCAGCAATCCCACTGTGTGGAGCGTACTGGAGGTACTTGGTGGGCTAGTTGGCCCCTAAGGACCCTTAAGATTCTAGGGGACCTAATTCCACAAACCAGAACGCATCACAAGGCGCATTTGCAGAGTGGTGCAGGTAGGGGGTGGGGCCTCTGGCGAGATGCCAGCTTTTTTGTTGTTGTTTTGGAAGGAGAACTGTGTGATCCCCTTTCCCTTAATTATTTTTGGGCCCTGGGGACCTCATCCCCAGGGCCCAATACATTTTTTTTATATATATATATTTTTTAAACTGGGAAGTTGGGGCGAGCATCCCTCCTCCGCATGGCCACATCTTTATATATTTTTTTATATTCTTTTTAAAGAAGGGGTCATGCAGCCCCCTCCTGAGGCCTTTTTCGGCCCCGGGGACCCCATCCCTCGGCATTGCCTCCTTTAAAAAAAAATAAAAACCTTTTTCTGGGAGTGGGACTGCGTGGCCCCCCTTCCCTGGGCCACTTATGGCCCCCAGGACCCCATCCGGCGTGGCCTGAGTACACCTCTCAGCAATACTACTATATTGGGCTTACTGGAGGTGTCAGGTAGCATAGTTAGCCCCTAAGGACCCCCAGCATCGAAGGAGAATTTAATCACCATCCGAGAGCGCGCCGGAGAGCGCGTTTGCAGAATGGTGGGCAAATGGGGCGTGGCTGGCTATGAGGATTTAGCAATCCTGCTGTGTGGGACTTACTGGAGGTAATAGGAGGGGGAGCTGGTGCCCAAGGTTGTCCTTGGGGCCCAACTACTCCTCCTGTTACCTCCAGTAAGTGGAGAAGTGTGGCTCACCGGTTAGAGGCGGCAGACCCAGAAGCAGAGGTCGGCCCGGGACCAGGGTTCAATTCCCGACGCGGCAGGGTACGGAACCAATGTCAGCGGGCTCGATAAATCTCGCCTCTGTGCCCCTCTAACCATGGGTCCCACGCTGCAACTCTGGGCAATAGCGTGCTTAATCTCCACAACGGCCCCCTCGCTGCCGGGGATGCCTGGCTTCACCTTGGGGATGCCCAATAGGGACCATCTTACAGGGAAAGCCAGGACGGGTTCCCCAGCGGTACACAGCGCCAAGAAACCCCAGGGTGAACGTGCGCTCTACAAATTCATACTAACTAACTAACATCCCCCGGGGCCGACCCTCATGTTGGGATCTGTGGGGGGAGCCCCAATGCCCCCTCTGTTCCTGACGGCTCCCCGTCTCCTGCGGTATTGCTTTTGGGCAAAGGGAGTTGCTGACATGCAGCTCCCTTTGCAAGCAGCATGTAAGATGGGACCCCCTCAGAGAAACAAGTTGTGGCCAAGGAACAGAGGGGAACGAAAACACATCACTGTAAACAGGTTGTTCCTTCAATGGCCCTGCATTACACAGTCGGTATACATCCAATTATTAAAGTTAGGTGACAAAGAGATTCTAAACACTGATTATTCAAAAATATATATACTTTATTTTTCTTTTTTCTTTTCGTATACTTTTTTTACTTGAAAAATTATTTCATAAAAAGTTCATTTTTTCAGAAGAAAAGAATATTTTTTCTAAATACATATAAACATTTATAACAAAAATATTTATAAATATATACAAAATTAGTAAACACACAATATATATAAGAAAAACATCACCTGATATCTAACATACACTGCAAAATGCATACATACTCGCACCCACACCACAGTCAAACCACATCCACAAAAGAACAGGGAGGAACTAGGTTATAGTTGGCAAGAACTGAAATGCCAATTCTGGGGCCTCAAGATGTAATTGTAGGCCGTTGTAACAGGTCGACGTACGTTTCGGTGGGTCTAAGCCACCTTCCTCAGGACCTTATTCATCACACTTAATATATCAGATATCAGGGAACAGAAGACAGATATGTCCTATCACTTTGGGATCATATAAGTTGTTTCATCTATAAGGATACGCGGTGCGCTCTGCATCAGTAAACAAAGTATAATGCAAGATCCGATTTAAATAATTCAGGACTCCAATGTTAGTGTGTAAAGATTCCTTCTACATCCAAGTAGCTCTTATATAGTTTTTAGAAATTTATCAAATCTCTTAGAATGATCCAGCGTGCATGAGTTGGAGAGATGCTGCATACGTGGGTTGGGAGGGGGCTAAATATAATTCTCAGTAATTTTTATCAGTGCTGTAAGTAATTTCAATTTCGGGTCGGGCGCTGAAGTCTCAGTGTACTAAGTTCTTTGTCGACACCAGTTCTCGCACTGCCACGTCGATTCCCCTCACCACTCCAAGTAATCGCGTTTACTTGGAGTGGTGAGGGGAATCTAATGACAGCTGTGTTACAAATCACTTAGGACCTCATTTAGAGCCTGGTGTTTGGCCCGCTGACCAACCAGGTGAGCAGAGGCTGTCCCCTCAGTTTCCATCACAGAGGACTGCCTACCAGATTCAGAGGACCCCTCCTGCCTGGCGGGGAGCTCTGTGCTTTCAGTGGAGCCGCCAGCTGAAGGTCAGGAAATAGAAAAAGGTATGAAGCAGTGGACCATCAGCGACAGTGGTGTAACGAACCGTATGCGCTCCCCCCCTGCAGGTACGTGAAAGGGCCCCTTCCAAACTCAATCTGGAGCGCTCCCTCCAGGGTACTGTGCTGAGCGGGCCCCCTGGAGCTTGGTGGGCCCCTGCACCGCGGGGGCTAGAGGGGCCTATGTTATGTCACTGATCAGCGAGCAGGTGTATTGCACTTTATAGAGATTGCCTGCAGCTTATGAAGCAAAACGGCGAGGCTGCCCACTAGGAAGCCCCTGAAAACACCTTAAATCTTCCCATCTCCCTCAAACACTGTCAAAGTGGTCATGAGGGAGATAGGGTGGCAGCAGGCCAGAGGATAAGATTAGCAGAGCAGAGGAGGTATGGAGAAGGAGAAGAAAGGAATTAGTTAGGCCGACAGTCTAAATGAATGTATTGGAGAAACTCAATCAGGTGCAGGCATATATAATCATGTTACCTGTGGACACAGATCTTGGCTTAGCCATTTCTTTCATAACTGGCTTAGTGAAGTGTAAAGAAATGAATCCACCTCTTTTACCTGATCTATAAAAAGAGATGATGAGTGCAGAGATCAAGGGTGTATTTCCAAATCGTCTTCTTGTTTAGGCCTGCCAGGGTCATGTTGCACCTAGGGCCATTCTCTTATTTGTTTGGGAATATTTTTATTAATACATTTTCTGAGAATACAAAACTTTGCATTGCCAACGAAGAGCACAGTGAAGCAATAAATACATAGAGTCAAATCAGTAGTGGTACATTTACAAATTAGTGCTAGCATAATCCACATCAGACGCCATTACATATTCAGTACGGGTCTCTATCAAAGACCTGGACGAGTGTAGTCTCACCTTCCCCCCTCTTTTTAACCTACAATTAGTGGTTGAGATTTGCTAGACTCTCCACTCATCTCCAGTCCATGATATCTCAGCCAGGGGCCCCCGATCTTGGAGAATGTCTTTTGGCACCCTCTCGCTTTATATGTCACCTTTTCTGCCCCCATATAAAGGTAAATGCCTGTTCTCCATTCAGTCACTGTTAGGGTGTTTGAGGTGCCCCAGTATTTAGCAATTTCCCTTTTGGCCACCACTAGCCCTAGATTGCATAGTATGAGTTTATGTCTGGACGGTGAACAACCTTTACAATGAAACTTTTACAACGCACTACCATTACAACGCAACCATTACAACGCATTGCGCTGGGGGGCGCTCTAGGATAGGGAATACGTTTAATTTACTATCCAACACCTTCCCTAGTGTCCACGGGGACGGGAGTTGGAATAGTAAATTAAACTTTTCACTATCCAGCACCCTAAAGCGCTATGCGTTGTAAAGGTTTGCGATGAAAAAACCGCGTTGTAAAGGCATGCGTGGTAAAAGTATGCGTTGTAACGTCATACATCCGTCTGGACACATCAACCTCTGGGGGTATACCCAACAGGGCATACTTGGCATCCCTTGGTAGCTGCGCCTCCATGATCTTGCTAAGTTCCTCTAGTATTTTGGCCCAGTATGACTGTATATGGGTGCATTCTTATAGATTATTAATGTATGTCCCTTTTCCGCTCTACAGCAGAGACACTCGGGGGTTTCCACGATCCCAATTTTGTGGAGGCGAGACCTATCAAAATGTACCATGTGCAGGATTTTAAATTTTATCAGCCATAATCTTAGTTTAATGCCCACCTCCCTCAGGTGCTTTAGGGCAGCTTCCCAGTCCACATCTTCTAGTTCTCCCGTAGTGGTTTCCCATTGAGTCCTAAGGCCTTTTAAATTATCTAGGATGTTATTTATTAGGGTCTTATACATGCATAAGAGGCTTTCTCAGGTATTTATCCCAGGAGTAGTCTTCCCTTCAGTGGTGTGTATTTGGGTATGTAAGATGTGTGTACATTCTCTGCCCTGCATGCGTGTTGCAGTTGCAGGTATTTATACCTTGGGTATTGCTCAGCTGGCATTTCTGCTGAAGGAAGCTGAACGTAATCAGGGCTCCTTCCTCCAGGCCTCTATCGTCCTCTGGGTCACTGGTATTAGTTGTCTAAGACCCCTGCCCCTATAGAGGTATTGGAGATAAGTGTGTGATTGAAATTAGCTCCTTTCCGGGGTATATGTGGGGTGGTCCCCCAGCAGATATCCCCATTCATTAATAGCTATCAAGTGTGCTGCGCAGGAGTATGATCGTATGTCTGGAAGGGCAATCCCACCATTGTATTGACTACGCTGAAGTATCTAAAGTGTCTAAAGCGTGACCCTTGGGTGGCCCCCATTCCATAATAGTGTACGTACCTCATTATCAATTGTCCTAAAGATGTCTTCAGTATCCTATAGTGTGTATTTTGAAGGATTTATAGCAGTTTCGGGAGTGTGATCATTTTGTACATAGTGACCCTGCCTAGTAATGTCCGGGGCAACAGTCTACATTGTTCGACGTCTCTATGGAATTCTGCTACTATGCTCCGGATACTGTGAGCGAGGCTCATTGAGGTGTTAGCGGTTATGGAAAGGCCTAGGTACCTGAATCCTTCATTATCAATGTGGAGGTGTCTGGGGAGATCTCATGCATATATGTGTCTCCCTACTGGTTATAGGCTGGATTTGTCCCAGTTAAATCTGTAACCTGCATGCAGTCCGTATTCCTCGAATATTTGAAGTAGGATTGGGAGTGTCATTGTGGGGTTTGTCAAATGCAAAAACAACAGTTGATGGACAGAATGCAGAACAATGTCATACATTCACCCCAGGACAGAGATCTGGGCCTAAATCCATCGTTTTTTTGCTCACCATGCTATTCCAGTTTGAATTCTGCCATATGCAAATCATTCTTGACCCTGTGCCTCATGTGAACAGTCCAGCCCGACTGCCAAGCCAGGTCCTCCCTGGACTCGAAACAAGCATCCTAGGACCGGTTTCAGGGTTTCACCTCTCTTCAGCCAGGATAGCTTGATTCCAGCGGCATGGAGAGCACGGGAACCACATCTGGGCATACCCGTCCCACTCCGGGTGACAAATGCAAAAACAGTTGATGGACAGAAGACAGAAGAATGTCATACATTCACCCCAGTACAGAGATCTGGGCCTAAGTCCATCGTTTTTTTTGCTCCCGATGCCATTCCAGTTTTAATCCAGCCATATGCAAATCAGTCTTGACCCTGTGCCTCATTGGAACAGTCCAGCCCGAACTGCCAAGCCAGGTCCTCCCTGGACTGGAAACAAGCATCCTAGGACCGGTTTCGGGTTTCACCCCTCTTCAGCCAGGATAGCTTGATTCCAGTGGCATGGAGAGCCCGGGACCCACATCTGAGTCACGTCCGAGCGGACTTCCGCTATTCTTCTTTACAGTGCTTCTCTGTAGGACTGTATTGCCTGGAGGAGGGTTGCATTGTCTGGTATGGGAGGGTTTTTGCTCGCTGCCCCTGGGGGAGGGGCCATGACTTTTGCATACCTGTCCATTTTCCCTTGTTTCTGTGGCTTCTGCTCCTTGTCTCTGACCATTGAAGGTGACTATGTTCAAGCGCCGTCTCGTGCTGGTTGTATGTCTGGGCAATGTCTGATTGGGAACACTGTCTCTGGAAACTGCCTGTTTATCTGAATGTGGACCAGTTTGGGTTCATGTAAAGGCCCGGTGTTCTCATTAGTTTCTGAAGTGGAACCCAGGGTCTTCTCCTGGGTTGGGTTTCTTTATGGGTCTTCTGAGGTGTGTGGTTCACTCCTCCTATCCAATCAGTGTCCTCCGTCTGGTGCTGTGTCACTCTTCTCCATGGCTCGACCTAGTTCCCGTCTCTGCCTCCCAGCTAGGGCTGTCGCTTAGGGACTGTTAGTGCTTTGGATGCCTTGCTGTGGGTCTCTGTTGGGAGCCCCCTGTGTCTGCACCCATAGGGGGGGTTTGTCACCCAAATCTCTGGGTCCCACCCCGGATCAATCCTGTGCTCTTCTCTTTGGCTCCTATGGTGTCTCACTGGCCCCTTTGGTGCCTTAGTTCAGTGTGGCTTCTGAACCTGGGGTGGTTCCCCTGTTGCTGGGTCCCAGTAATGTTGAGACTATCTCTCTAGATCCTTCCGCCTGGTCAAAGGCCCATCCTCCCTGTTTTTGCCCAGCTGGGCGAAGTGGCTCCGCTCACTAGCCTCCCTGTCCCCCTGCCGTATGTCGCAGCCCGTATTTTGTCTTGGGCTCGGTTCCGTTCTAGAGGGGAGGTCACTGCCCCCACTTACGGGTCTTCGGATCTTCTCTGGTTCAGCCGCTCCCTCTCTGGCCTCTTCTGTGGGGGTCCAGGTTGCCCTCCCATCTGGGTTGGTTGGGCTCCTCCTGATCCCTGTGTCAGGACTCTGCTACTACTCAGCGCTGGTGCCCCCAGGTGATCCCGGCCTCTCCCCGCTATCAGGTGACCGCCAGCGTAGACCCGGGTGGCTCCTTTCGATTCCCTGCTGTTATGGCAGCCCAAGAGAGCAGGAGGTCCGTCACTACTCTGCCTCGGGGGACGACCCGCAAGTGAAAGGTCTCCCTGCACTTGTCTACTGCCTGGGGCGAGGCACAGGTGTTGAATTTCGGGAGCCACTCGGAGCTTGGTTGAGGCTCCCATCCTGCATTCAATCGGCTCTTAAACAAACATGCACAGTTGAAGCTCCGCAACTCACACATACAAAGCACTGCACAAAAGAGACCTAGCCTACCTGAACAGCTGCATACCCTTCCATCAACTCTTCAGGCACCTCTGCTCAGCCAGACCCTTACTGGCAAACATCTAGCTTCAGATCCTATGCATTTTTCTCATGAGATTTGTGAAATATAATGTGTGCATTAAACCAGCATGGTGTGCCCTGTGTTAGTGCAAAAAATATAGTGATGATACATTTGTCGCGAAAAAACCCGCGTCGGCTAACACTTACATGCCTTGCCGGTACTCATGAAAGTTTTCCCGATGTGAACAAAATATCTAAAACAAACAAAAAAAACGCATGTTAAATCTGCTAATCTTGACCTTTTGGCTTCCTCCGATGCGTGCATTAAACCAACATTTTTTGCACTAACACAGGGCACACCATGTTGGTTTAATGCACGCATTATGTTTCACAAATCTCACGAGAGTCAAGACAAGTCAAGTCAAAGATTTATATAGCGCGCTACATACCCGGAGGGTCTGAAGGCGCTTGAAGAAGGGTGGGGAATTACTTGTCGAATATCCAAGTTTTAAGTTGCTTTCTGAATGCTAGGTGGTTCTGAGTGAGACGAAGGTGAGTGGGGAGTGAGTTCCAGGTTTTAGCTGCGAGGTAGGAGAAGGATCTACCTCCCATGGTGGTTTTATTGATGCGAGGTACGGTAGCAAGCGCTTGGTTGGAGGATCGTAGTTGGCGGGAGGGGGTGTAGAAGGAAAGTCGTGTGTTGAGGCATTCGGGTCCAAGTTCGTAAAGTGCTTTGTGTGCGTGGGTTAGGAGGCGGAAAGTAATCCTCTTATTGACGGGGAGCCAGTGGAGGTTTTTCAGGTGATTAGAGATGTGGTCTTTACGTGGGATGTCTAGTATGAGTCTGGCTGATGCGTTATGGATGCGTTGGAGTTTATTCTGGAGTTTTGCAGTGATACCGGCGTATAGGGTGTTTCCGTAGTCCAGGCGGCTGGTGACCAGTGCATGGGTGACCGTTTTTCTGGTTTCGGTGGGGATCCAGCGAAATATTTTTTTGAGCATGCGAAGAATGTTGAAGCAAGATGATGAAACGGCGTTGACTTGTCTGTTCATAGAGAGTGAGGAGTCCAGGATGACGCCCAGGTTCCGTGCGTGGTCCGTCGGGATGGGTGCTTTTCCAAGGGCCTCTGGCCACCAAGAGTCATCCCAGGCGGAGGGGGAGGTACCTAAGATAAGGACTTCTGTTTTGTCTGAGTTAAGTTTCAGATGGCTGTGCTTCATCCACTCGGCTACATCTTTCATTCCTTCATGTAGGTTGGTTTTGGCGGTGTTAGGGTCTTTGGTGAGTGATAGGATCAGTTGAGTGTCATCAGCGTAGGAGATGATGTTGAGGTTGTGTTGGCGTGCGATGGCCGCAAGGGGGCTCATGCATGCGTTGTAGAGGGTGGGACTGAGTGAGGACCCTTGTGGTACGCCGCAGATGACTTCAGTGGCCTCTGAGTGGAATGGTGGGAGGCGGACTCTCTGGGTTCTTCCGGTGAGGAACGAGGTGATCCATTCCAGTGCTATTCCTTGGATTCCGATGTTTCTGAGGCGCTGTAGAAGGGTGCTATGGCAGACTGTGTCGAAGGCTGCGGAGAGGTCGAGGAGGATGAGGGCGACTGTGTCTCCATTGTCCAGTAGAGTTCGAATGTCGTCTGTTGCTGCGATGAGTGCGGTCTCAGTGCTGTGTTTGGCTCGGAAGCCGGACTGTGAGGAGTCGAGGGATTTGTTGGTTTCGAGGAAGGCGGCGAGCTGGTTGTTGACAGCTTTCTCAATGACTTTGGCCGGGAATGGGAGGAGCGAGATGGGGCGGTAGTTTTTGAGTTCGGTGGGGTCAGCTGTGGGTTTTTTCAGAAGGGCGCTGAGTTCGGCGTGTTTCCAGCTTTCTGGGAAGGTGCCAGATTTGAGGGAGCAGTTGATGACGTCTCGGAGGTGTGGTGCTATGATGGAGTCTGCTTTGTTGAAGATGTGGTGAGGGCAAGGGTCTGAGGGGGATCCTGAATGGATGGAGTTCATCAGGCGAATGGTGTCCTCAGTGGAGATTGGGTTCCAGTCATTAAGGATGTTCAAGGGGGTGAAGGTCCTGCAGAAGGTTGGGTGGGTTGGTCTCCGGGTCGGTTGTCGAAGCTGTTGTGGATGTCTGCGATTTTGTTGTGGAAGAACGAAGCTAGGGAGTCGCAGAGGGCTTGAGAGGGGGTGATGTCGTTGGAGTTGGCTGAGGGGTTGGTAAATTCTTTGACGATGTAGAATAGTTCCTTGCTGTTGTGGGCGTTGTTGTCTAGTCGGTCTTTGAATGCGGCTTTCTTGGCAGATCGGATAAGTTGGTGGTGTATGCGGGTGGCGTTTTTGAAGGCGTCCCTGGTGCTGGTGTTTGGGTCTTTTTTCCAGGCCTTCTCGAGGGAGCGACAGAGTTTCTTTGATTTCTTAAGATCATCGTTGAACCAGGAGGCGTTTTTGCTGCCTAGTTTGGTTTGACGTTTTTTCAGCGGTGCTAGGATGTCGGCGCTGTTGGATAGCCATTGGGTGAGGTTAATTGCTGCTTGGTCGGGGTTTGAGGAGTGGGCAGGGGGGTTTTGAAGAAGCGATGAGGAGATCTGGTCGATGGTGATTTTGTTCCAGTTTCTTCGCAGAGTAGGTTGAGGAAGGTTGTGAGTTGTGGTCTTATTGTAGGTAAAGTGTACGCAGCTGTGGTCCGTCCAATGGAGAATAGTGGTGTGACTGAAGGAGACATGTTTGCTGGAGGTGAAGATAGGGTCGAGTGTGTGACCTGCAATGTGGGTGGGCGTAGTGACAAGTTGTTTGAGTCCGAGGTTGGCGAGATTGTCCAGAAGGGAGGTGGCGTTGCTGTCATTGCTCTTTTCCAGGTGAAAGTTGAGGTCTCCCAGTAGAATGTATTCCTCGGAGGGGAGGGCGTGTGGGGTGATAAAGTCAGTGATAACATCGCTGAATTGTGCGCGGGGTCCTGGAGGTCGGTAGAGGAGTGTGCCTCTGAGTGTGGTCTTGGGGTCGGTGTGGATCTGGAAGTGAAGGTGTTCGGCGCTGGCAAGGTTGACGTCTGAGCTGGTTGAGATGCGGATGGAGTTCTTATGGACGATAGCGATGCCTCCTCCTGTTTGGTCGGTGCGGTCCTTACGGATGATCTTGTAGCTTTCCGGGATGGCAATGGTGATGTCTGGGGCTGATGAGGCGTTCATCCATGTTTCTGTTAGGAAGGCGACGTCGGGAGAAATGGTGTCTAGTAGGTTCCAGAGGTCGAAGGCGTGTCTGTGGACTGAGCGGGTGTTGAGCAGGATGCATTTTAGGTGGTTGGAGTCAGATATCTGTTGTGCGATCGTGGATGAGGAGTTTATCTTGGTGCCGTAGAACTTGCAGGAGTAGCATGTGAAGGGTCCATGGGTGTGTCCAGGAGCGGCTTGGGCGCAGTTGGGGAGTCGGCCGGGGTTAAGGGCTAGGAGGGTGGAAGCATCGTATTTAATGCGGGAGGGCTGGGCATTGCATGGACCAGGGGGTCTGGCGCTGGGCGCGGCCTTGGCGCGGACGGGCGCAGACGGGCTTACCTTTGGCGCACCTTCGGCGCGGCCGCAGCGCGTGGACGCTGCACGTACGTCCATTCATCATAAATGGAGTGTGGAGGGGGTGGGGCGAGGGGTGTGTCAGCAGGGAGGCGGGAGCGGGGTGGAGAGGCGGTGCTGGGAGGCAACAACAATCAACAAAATGGCAGCGACCTCAAAGCCAAACAGGACGAGGCTGGGATATTAAAATTTGGACAGAGAGGAAGCGTCGCAATAGCCAGCAAAAACAATTTAAACAGTCACAGGCAGCAATGCACAGACAGATTCAAATACAGATAATTAGTGCGCCGCTCAGCGTCTACAATCGCGCTACGATGCTATGCTAACGAGGCACAAATGAATGAATTAATGCAGGGGTCAATGCGAGCAAAGGGCAGTGCTTTAAAATTCTTTTTTCAGTCTGGCAATGTGACGATACGATACCAGCATGGGAGCAAGGGAGCAACCGCTTCTGAAGAGGTTCAGGACGCTCACAGCGCTAGTGGCCGAGGGAAGAGGCTATCCTTTCTGTGGGAGGGGTGTGTCAGCAGGGAGGCGGGAGCGGGGTGGAGAGGCGGTGCTGGGAGGCAACAACAATCAACAAAATGGCAGCGACCCCAAAGCCAAACAGGACGAGGCTGGGATATTAAAATTTGGACAGAGAGGAAGCGTCGCAATAGCCAGCAAAAACAATTTACACAGTCACAGGCAGCAATGCACAGACAGATTCAAATACAGATAATTAGTGCGCCGCTCAGCGTCTACAATCGCGCTACGATGCTATGCTAACGAGGCACAAATGAATGAATTAATGCAGGGGTCAATGCGAGCAAAGGGCAGTGCTTTAAAAATCTTTTTTCAGTCTGGCAATGTGACGATACGATACCAGCATGGGAGCAAGGGAGCAACCGCTTCTGAAGAGGTTCAGGAATCACGAAACACAGTAACACCTATACAGGACATGGTTACGTAAATGTGTTATATAATTTTTGCTTTATAGCAATGCTTCCTGATGAAGGGCTCTATGCCCGAAATGCATAGGATCTGAAGCTAGATGCCAACAAATGATGTGAATTTGTGAAATGATCATAAGAAATTCGTGAACAACTGTCCACAAGGACAAGTAAAAGGAAATGAAATAAAGCTTTAACCCCTTCCATGCGGCCGCGATTCCCCTGGTGTGCTGTAAACAACACGAACAGGGGCGGGCCGTGACGAACCACAGCCGTCATCAGCACACGAGCACCGTAGTGCATGACGGCTGGGGTTCATCATCAGCATGGAAGGGGTTAAAGTGAAAAGCAAGACAAAGAAGTGATTCATTAATTTTGTTTTGAAGTTCTTGGGCAAACCTGAGAACAAGAAGGTGTGCACAAGGGGATGTGACCATTGATCCATTGGAAACACGTGTGTTGGATATATAGTAGGCGCCCAGGACAAGAGGTGCTACCCTCGCAGCACCCATAATTTACATAAACTGTCTGAACTCTAAAAAAGAAAAAAATCAAGGCTGTGCACTAGTCTCATAATTATATTTAGTTTACTACATATTATTTGTGTCACTTAATTGAAATTGACACAATTACTCACAATGAATCAGTTAAAATAAGAACAGATAATAACATATGAACAGCAGTCCCAGAAATAGAACAAGCCTGTAAAATGTGACTCTGTAGCAAAAACAGGAAAATAAATACATTTAATTTAAAACCATCTTGCAGCAGTGTTAGAAATTGTGGTATTCAAGCCTTTCGCTATCTGATGGCGGTAAAAATGATGTTAACAAATTTCCTAAAGTGTGCCAAGTACATGGGGACGGTGATAGTCACACAAAATTCCAGCGCATCCTTGCAGGTGAAGACCCCCATTTAACTTAAACATTGGTTTTAATAAAGTGTCACATGCAGTTAGAAACTATGGGCGACAGCATAACAGACGAATCATGGCCTCTCTTCTGCTTCTGCACTCGCAGCATCGACAATGCCTGCTGCCGGATATTGCTGCCCACTCCGATTGAAACTTATTGCGTGGAAGGACCAGGAATCGCGTTCTAAAAAAGCAGAGCCTGGTCTCCTTGCTTAGTGCTGACTTTAACCGCTTAACTGCTATGGAACGTCCAGCTCCAGTGCTGGACGTTCCATTACGCAGGTGCAGTTTGAACGTTCAACGGCCGACGGCAGCACTCCCGAGGTAATGGTGCCGTTCGCCGGTGAACGTGCGCAGCACTTAAGGGGTTAAGTATGGTTGCAATCTTGTTTCAACCATATGATTTTATAATGCGGGCAGCAAATGTGATGGAATATACAGTTGCTAAGTTGACCTTCTTCGAAACATGTGCGATCTGTTTCCCCAAGATTGACATAAGAGACTCCTCCTCTCTTCTTGAATTCCGCAAGAAGCTGGCGACCTTGGGCCCTTCTACAACAAACTAACACAGCATGGTGCCACAAGCCATTTGGCTGCACTGCGCTGCGTTAGTTTGGAAGCAAAGGGATGCCTCATATCTACAATAATATGATGGATCCCTTTGCTCTCCCAGCGCTGGTGCACAATCAGCTGCCATGCGCCGACGCAGGCACCCTTGCACCATGGTGCAAGGATGCCTGCGTCAAGGGGAAATTGTTTTGGGCATGAAGGGACACCATCCTGCACAAAAACAATAACTAGAGGTGATTTCCTCTTTCCATGTGTGCTGCTGCAGCATTAATTGAAAGAGGGAAAAACAAGGAGAAATGTAAACATTTTCCTCATTGCACCTCGTTACGCCTCCCCTGGGGTAACGTAGCATTCTGACACATTTCCCGGTTTATCGCAAATCTGGAAATGTGGCTGACTACATGGGTGTTGCGTGGGAACACTCACAGCAACACCCATCTAATTCCCCTTTCACGCAAAGTGTTGCGTGAGAAGAGGCAATATTTACAAGGACACGTAAAGCCACACAGGGTGGCTTTATGTGTCCTTGTGCATATTGAGGAGCCGGTTGCGCCGCCAGTACGTCACAAAAAGTGGCGTACCGGCAGTACAAGGGGCTTGTAAATATGCCCCTTAGCTGTTTGAGCAACTGGCTAACCTAACTCACCTACGAAGTGCCAGGAGGCCCTCTGTGTGATAGATAGTGAGCTATCAAAATACACGTAACATGACCTACTCGTGTTACCCAGCTATGTTCACTTTCTACGTTTACATGGGGGCGGGCGATCTACAATGCTGCTGATTACGACCGTTGGAAGGTTTTTTTTCCATAGACTCATGCGAGCTACAGTCCCTGGCTGAGATGGCAACAGTGCGCCACCAGGGGGCAGGCATTAGTTACTCTGAAATAGAAAGGCATACTCTGCTCAGCTGCAGCTTTGTTTTTTTTTGTATATAACAATGGTACAGGCACCGCGTGTCTAGACTCTGCTGCAAGACAGGCAGGGAGGTTGCATCATCTGTTCTTCAAGTAATGTATTCCTCAGTGTGAGCAGAGCACATCCTTAAGCGTCCCTGCGCGCGTCAGCGTGTGCCTAATTCACGAGCTCGTGATGTAACGAGCGTCCTCTCTCATATGGAAAATGCTAAATCCTTCCCCAACTTTCCATGTTAGGTGCATGAAGCTGGGTAAATATTTCTGGATAGTTCAACTGTAAACGGACCTCATATTCTCGTTAAACTAAAAATCAAGCCTTGTTAGACTAAAACATCAAGATAAAGTTACTGGTGCTCATATAAAGCGCTCCAATGCCTTCGGGTCGAGTTCGCGCTGTAGAATACTGCAACAAAAAAAGCCAATTGAATGTTACGTTACGTGACCTATTTTTGTGACTCATAAGTCATGTCGCAGCGTGTGTTTGTGTACTAGCGTCCGCCCGTGTTTCTTTTCTTGTGTACGCCAGTGTAGCTGTGCGGCATACACGTGCCTCTGTGTTGCTAGGGGTGTGGCTGTCTGTCTGTGATCCTCGAAGTTTATATTCATATGTTTAAATCTGGGTGTCTGCCTTTACATATAGCGATGTATATACGTGTATGTATGTGTGTGCTTTAGAATGTGTTTGTGTCTCTGCTTACTTAGCCAGCATATTTCTAAATCCGTATTTTACTGTATACCTTTATTTATTCTTTCTGCAGTTGCGTCTGTATCATGGGTGTGTGTTGTATCTATGGGTCGTCTGCCCTCCTACCAAATGTGGTGGTTGCAGAGCAATTTCTATGTATAGGCCACCTGGACAGTCAATTATGGTTCCCTTGGTCGGGCGGGGGAGGGTGAAGGTGGGGGTTTGGGGTGGGGGAAGAAGGGCACACGTATCAGCAACGCACACCTGCTACAGACCTAAGGTGTTTTTGCAGCACGTTGGAGGCAACACTTATGAGACAAAGGGAATGAAACTCCTAAAAAGTGTTTTAGGGTAGTAAAATATACTTGAGGCGTCCCCGGAAGAAGGTGCTAGTCAGAAATGAGGGTGCCCATGCTAGCTCCCCTGTCTGATGAAATGAAGGCGGCGCGTGGGCCCAGCGTGGCAGCCACAGATACTCCAAAGCAGTCTGATTGGCCCATCGCCTAAACAAGCGGCACCTGCTGGCTATGACGTTCGCCCTATATAGCCTCGAAGGTTTGCCCACTGTGGAGAAATATATATGTGTGAATATGGACAACTCATGCATGGGGTCTGGTCTGAATGGATGTCGAGTAATCAGAATGTGTTTTATATCAGGAGGGAGGGGGGGGGGGGAGAGAGATGGAAAAGTATGTGATCCTTTCAGCTTCCTTAGTTGCAATGTACAAAAAATCAATGGCGGAAGGGATCACTTGTCCTGAGTAACCAGGGTTTTTGTTCTCTTATTCGGTTCTGGTGCCGATTAAAAAACCCTCATTCACGTACCAAGGCTCGATAGGCGGTATATCTTGGTTCTCCGCCTTGTTGTTAGCAACGTGACAGCATCATCATCGGGTTTGATTGTATGCTTCCTCCACCCAGAGGTAAACCACTGGTTAGTACAGTAGTGAATCAGTGATCAAAAAATTGAAGGGGTGTGTAATTAAAAAAGGCTTCTTGGACAGTTTAGGTAGTTTTAATTGGTGCTGGAAAGGAATGCCTGGTTAAAAGAGTAAAATGCAAAGCGGTACAAAAGGGGGTGGTGATGGACGGAGCATCTGAACCAATCAAACACTCACACCCAGTCAACAGATCTGGGTTTAATCCATCACCGTTCTTTAGCCCACTCTGCCACCCCAGTTCAGACATGGCCATATGCAAATCAGTCTGACCCTGTTCCTCATGGGAACAGTCCAGCCCGAACTGCCAAGCCATGCCTTCCCTGGACCGGAAACAAGCTTCCTAGGACCGGTTTCTGGCATTATAGCCGTCTTCAGCCAGGCTTGCTTGAATCCAGTGGCAAAGTGAGCAAGGGACTCACGTCTGAGCATACCCTGCCAACTTATGGTAATAATTAATCTTTCACCATTCTAAACTTCTCCCGTACTTCGAGTGATTTCCGGGAAAGTAGAGAGTTAGCACCAAGTCTGTCCACTATGTCTAGTAAGCATCGATCCATTTTAGACAGGAAACTAGGCTGCCTCTACTTCCGGGGACTGAGAGGCAGAGACAGCACAAGAAACAGCAAAGGAGGTAGCACGCACGCCGAGAAGGACATCTCTCAGCCACAAAAACCGTAATGTATACGTGGGGAACTATGTGTAATTCAGCATGCTTATATGTCTCCCTCTGACAGCAGGTCCGGAAACTCTCAGCACGCCCGAAGAGGCGATCACTGATCCCTTAAAAGGTATGATTTCCAGAGCCAATAGAGTCTGCAAGCTAGCAGCTCCACCCTCTCACTGCCTTTTTTCAAAAGCACACGCACTCCGCTGTTTATTTTCTCACTTCACCTAAGCGGTGTATAAAGATAACCGGCGTGACAAACGCCGTGTTTTCCGCATACACGGGGCACTATTATAGCGGGACATTACGGAGTAAAAAGCATATTATGCACGCCGCACTGATACCAATTCACTTCACCTATGCCGCGTATAAAGACAACCGGCATTACGAACGCCGTGTTTTCCGCGTACACTGGGCACAATTATAGCAGGACAGTACGGTGTAAAAAACATATTATACAAACCGCACTGAAACCAGTCCCAGCCAGGGGAGTGATATTGAGAAAAACAATTTGGCATACGCTTAGAACCAACACCACGCGCACCATTTATAATGTGACACATCAACAACAGGTGACAGTGGCGCTGTTTAGTAAATACCGAATACGCCGCACAGTTACCTTTCCAAAAGGGATAGAGATAGAAATAACCGGCATGACAGACGCCGGTTTTTCCTAATGTCAAATTGCGTAAATACAACACAGCTGCAAGCTCTTTACTTAAGGAGCTTGGACAACGCAAGGCACATTACCATAATAACGGTCCGGGCTCAATACTATGTGGCCTCCTAACATTATTTTCCGTATATTCAATAGGAAATCTGCACGCATCAAGGACTAAAGTGGGACAAAGTTCTTTAGCATATCAGTTATCACTGCATGACCGCAACCTGTAAAACACTGTGTATACAATCTGATCAATGAGAGAAAGTTTTGCCTTAACGGGAACGAGAGATTTTTTGCCTTCTGTAAAAAAGATTTGCCATTTTTAAGTTTCTTATCTCGTGTACAATAGCACACCAGCATCTATGACATTGCGCACTAACGCAACCTATACGTGTTTGTATTGTCTGTCACCTTTTTCTCCATTTCCATAGGTACTTTAAGGCCTTTTCCCAATTCTAGAAAAACTATTCTATGAATCCGACCTGATACTCAAGGTCATCACACTGTTTCCCTCCCTGTCTATTCTTAATAGAGATATTAGGTCCTGTAGAAAGCCAACTTGACCAATCAATCAATCAATCACGGCATTTATAAAGCGCGCTACTCACCCGGGAGTGTCTCAAGGCGCTGGGGGAGGGGGTGTGTTACTGCTCGAACAGCCAGGTCTTGAGCTGCTTTCTGAAGAAGAGATGGTCTTGGGTTCGCCGAAGGTGGGTGGGGAGGGAGTTCCAGGTCTTGGCTGCCAGGTAGGAGAAGGATCTTCCTCGGGCGGTGGCTCTGCGGATGCGTGGAACAGTGGCGAGGACGTGGCTGGTCGATCGTAGCTGGCGGGTGGGCGTGTAGAAGGTCATGCAGTCGTTGAGGTACTTGGGGCCAAGGTCGTGGAGAGCCTTGTGTGCGTGGGTGAGGAGTCTGAACGTGATTCTCTTGCTGACGTGGAGCCAGTGCAGGTCTCTCAGGTGTCCGGTGATGTGGCTGTGACGGGGGATGTCCAGGATGAGTCGTGCGAAGGCGTTCTGGATGTGTTGGAGTCTTTTTTGAAGTTTGGCTGTGGTTCCGGCGTAGAGGGTGTTCCCGTAGTCCAGTCGGCTGGTGATGAGAGCCTGGGTAATGGTCTTCCTGGTTTCAGTGGGGATCCATCTGAAGATCTTGCAGAGCATGTGCAGGGTGTTGAAGCATGAAGATGAGACAGCGTTGACTTGTCTGGTCATCGACAGGGAGGAGTCCAGGATGAAGCCCAGGTTGCGTGCGTGGTCTGTTGGCTTGGGAGCGGTGCCCAGGGCCGGGGGCCACCAGGAGTCATCCCAGGGGGAGGGTGATGATCCCGGGATGAGGACTTCCATCTTGTCTGAGTTCAGTTTAAGGCGGCTGTTCCTCATCCAGTGGGCGACGTCTTTCATGTGTAGGTTGGCTCTGGCGGTGGTGGGGTCGTTGGTGAGGGAGAGGATCAGCTGGGTGTCGTCGGCGTAGGAGATGATGTTGAGGTCGTGTTGGCGTGCGATGGCTGCGAGGGGGCTCATGTAGACGTTGAAGAGGGTTGTACTGAGGGAAGATCCTTGTGGTACGCCGCAGATGACTTCGGTGGCCTCGGATCTGAACGGGGGGAGGCAGACTCTCTGGGTTCTTCCGGCGAGGAACGAGATGATCCACTCCAGTGCTTTCTCTCGGATTCCGATGTTGCTGAGGCGCTTCACTAGGGTGCAGTGGCAGACGGTGTTGAAAGCCGCAGAGAGGTCCAGAAGGATGAGGGCCGCTGTTTCCCCGTTGTCGATCAGGGTTCTGATGTCATCGGTGGCTGTGATAAGGGCGGTCTCGGTGCTGTGGTTGGCCCGAAACCCGGACTGCGAGGGGTCGAGGGATCGTTAGTCTCGAGGAAGGCGGCAAGCTGTCTGTTGACGGTCTTCTCGATGACTTTGGCTGGAAAAGGAAGGAGCAAGATGGGACGGTAGTTCTTGAGGTCGGTGGGGTCCGCCGTTGGTTTCTTCAGGAGGGCGGTCAGCTCGGCGTGCTTCCGGCTCTCCGGGAAGGTGGCTGTGTGGAAGGAGGAGTTGATGATGTCCCGGAGATGGGGTGCGATGATGGCGTCGGCTTTGTTGAAGACGTGGTGTGGGCAGGGGTCGGTTGGTGATCCGGAGTGGATGGAGTTCATCGTGCGGGTGGTGTCTTCGGTGTTGATCGGGGTCCAGTTGCAGAGGGTGGTGATGGCGGGCGTTGGTTCGGTGATAGGGTGCGTGGTCTGTGCGTCGAAGCTGTTGTGTATGACCCATGCGGGCAACCTGTGGCTGAAACATGTCGACCTTTTTATGGCCATAACTCAGTGCAGAAGCCCCATAATCCAGCTTCCAACGCACACCTACTCTTTTAACCAGGCATTCCTTTCCAGCACCAATTAAAACTACCTAAACTGGTCAAGAAGCCTTTTTTAATTACACACCCCTTTAATTTTTTTGATCACTGATTCCCTACTGTACTAACCAGTGGTTTACCTCCGGGTTGAGGAAGCATACAATCAAACCCGATGATGATGCAGTCACGTTGCTAACAACAAGGCGGAGAACCAAGATATACCGCCTATCGAGCCTTGGTACGTGAATGAGGGTTTTTTAATCGGCACCAGAACCGAATAAAAGAACAAAAGCCCTGGTTACTCAGGACAAGTGATCCCTTCCCCCATTGATTTTTTTAGTAATCAGAATGCACATTGCAATACAATGATTACGACCTGTGCGTGACCTGACCTACCTTTGCCCTGGGCTGCTGGCAGCAGGCATTGTGACGTCAGAACTCGACTGTCATAAGTTATTACAGTGGTATTCTGGGGCCGTATTACATTAGGTACACCCAGGGCGCAACAGGCATTTGCACACACTTTGTTCACCCCGGTGCATTTTGGTGTTAAATAAGGGAGAGGAGACGCTTGCGCGTCCCTTCTATAATACCGATAGCTGTGGCAGCTATCAACACAGCGTGTTCCCTCATTTGCATAATGTAAATTGATACTTGTAGGGGTAGGGATAGGGACGAGCCCTATGCAAATAAGGGAATTCCTTTGACTCTGCGCCCGCGCCCTATTACAGACGCGGTGGCAGAGGCACAAAAAAGCCCTGAGGAGGCACACTGACAGTGCACCCCCTGAGAGCAGTCCTCTGCAGGGGGTCCCATGGACCCCCCCAGACATCCCCTTGCTGGTGGGTGCAGTCACTAACTGCACCCGCCTGCAGGGGTATCTCTAACCCCCTGTGAAAGTACAGGCAGGTGCCGCCTGCTCTGTGAATACATGGAGTGGCTGCTCCGTGTTTTCATATGAATGCACTGCCCGGAGGAAGCACAAGTCTGTGGCTGCCATAGGGCAGCGTGTTCACCATAATTGGGCGCATTGGCATTGTTTGCTCCCGGCGCTCCTTTTTAAAGGTGAGCCAGGCGAAAACAATGCCAATACGTAATATGGCCCCATATGTAATTTCTTTATAAACAGCGACTGTGGGCGTCACACAGAAATAAAGAAATTAGAGTCGCATTTTTAAACAGGAATCGCAGAATCCCTTGTATTTTATAGTACTTACCTGATGAAGTGTTTAAGCCCCTTCACACATTGCAGTACAACAAATATAGGTATCTGCAGCAATTCAGATTCTGCTGGAGTCTTTAACAAAGAAAAAGTATTGCTTGCTTTATTTATGTCTCAAATTGACACTAAGGGGCTCATTACGATGGCGTAACGATCACCACTGCCGAGCCGGCGGTGGAAACCGTTACGCCATCGTAACGAGAAATTCTCCTGCCATATTATGAGGGCGGGGGGTCGCAAAGTCCGTCCTTCGCTTTTCCGCCAGTCGGCAATAGTTCTGATTGCCGGCCAAGCGGTGCTGGGACAGTAATATGGTGGTGGTACCTAGCAGGCACCGCCAGCCATAATACGATGGAGGTGGTTTACAGGCCCTTCCATGCCGCCATGGAAGGGCTGGTGGGCATTGGGTTTTGGGGCCCGTTGCAGGTCCCCAGAGGTTGGGGCGGTGTGGGCGTGCACTTGGGGGGGTATCCATGGTACCCCCCTGCAGTTCCCTGCACCATGTGGCGGGCACCGAGTGTTGCCTGCCACTATGTGCAGGGAAATGCTGGGCATGCCCTTTTACCATTGCGATAGGTGCTGCAGCCAGCAGCACCGTCTGCAATGGTAAAAGGCCAGAATGCACCCGCCAGTATGGCAGGCACATCCAAATTGGTCTGGTGGGACCGCGGCACGTCTGAGACAGCTGGCTAAACACATATGCGCACTTAGGGAGTGCTTATAGCACTCATTCTCCTGTGCCCTGCCCCGCCCCTCCCCGCACAAGCTCGCTCAGAGCCAGCAAATGAAAAATAAAACAGTGCTAGAGCGTCGTTTTATTTGTCATTTTCTGGCTGTAGGGCGACACTCCTCCGCCATTGCAGAGGAGCCGCCACTGGTTACAACACAAACTAACAAAGCATAACTTTAATATCTGGCACAGTAAGTGGGAGCACTATTTTTCTACAGCAGTACATGGTATCTGGACATCAGGGTTAGATGCTTGGCCTCGCAACTCTCAGCCTTGTTAGCTCTGAAACCAACCCTGCTGCTCAGCGCACCTCTCTCCTGCACGGCTAAGCCAGTGCTCACAAACTACACCCATCCCAGCTAAATTGTGACCTCAAGCCCGATCTCGTGCGTCATTCTGCTACGGTGCTTATAATGGAAAAATAAAAGTGCTGGTATTCACTATTCAGAGTACATGTTTACTACGCGTGATTCTCGCCCACTAAATGCATTACAGTAGTGCTGAGAAGTGCCGGTACTCTCCCTTTTGAATTAAAGGAGTGCAGCTACTCAGTACATAACTGTACCTGCCCCTTTAAAGCTCTGCTCTGCTTGCTGTACAAAAATGTCACCTAGGCACTTTGGTTTAAGCAGGCTAGCATTGACCCGCATCCACCTAAGCTGTGATATCCTCAGTGCTCGGCAGGTGGCAGGCTTTCGCCGCCTTTGAGGACATACAACGTCTGCCCTTTCCTCGTTCACCCGACGTACCCTGGCATTTCTCCTCCTAAAAACATGCTCGCGCCCGGCATCCGATTCAGGGCGCCATATGCGGTGATTCACGCACCGCCGAGGCTTCGACTGCGGGTTCCGGAATGCTTCCGGGTCATTGATTGTATTCGGGGAATGGAAAGGAAATGTCACTTGCAAAGACTACCGAAATCACATAGCCCACGAGCTAAAACATTACTGTTTGTGTTTCAGGTTTCAGCAGCTTCTAACATGAAATACCAACAGAAAACACACCTTGATGGGCTCGATCCACAAAGCTTTTACCCCTAAGCAGCTAAAAAAACACCATACTCCCCAAGTCAGGAGTAAGTCACCTACGATCCTCAAGCTGACCTCCTTCATTTAGAGGGTGTCACTGTGCTTGGCCCAGTGGTCGAAGTGGGGACAAAAAAGTAGGGGAACTGTGGGCGGAGACTCAGGGGGCGGGAATAAGCAGAGGATTGGATTAGTGGGCGGAGTTGGAGGTGTGGCTAAAAATAGCAAAACATACCAATTTTTTGTGCATTTGACATTTCACTGACCAGTTACAGCTTATAGCGTTATTTAATTCAAACAATCGATACACATGTTTATTTGAGGTTTAATATATAAGTCGTTTAACTATTATGGAGTCAAGATCCCTGTATTGAAGTAAAATAAGAATGAGAAATATGAATGTGCATGCATCAGGAGAGTTGGAGTGAGCTCTCTAGGTCTCATACGGGATGGAAGTGATGTGCGCTCTACAAATCCGGCTAACGTGTGCTCTACAAAAGAACGTATAGTGCTACAGGAGCCTGTAGATAGGGATAATAACAGAGAGTGATGTGAATGCTTCTTGTCACCGGCACACTACTTATCAGCGCATGGGCTTTGCTTTGACATGTGCTATCAATTGGGAACACAGAAAAGGCTAATTATGCAGCAAACAATGAGAGCAGGGTCGGCCCGTGCCTGAGGTTTTACCAATGCCAATGGTTATGACAGTGTGAGCCGGTTCAAGGAGTAAATAAAAGCCGACCTTGAGATGGATAGCCTGGAGAATGAGAGCCACCCTAATAGCAAAGCTGAGGAATGATCGCCATCCACACATCAGTCCAGGACCTGGCAACTCAAAACCCATTAATGTTTACACCCATTCCAGCGGCAGGCGGAACCTACAGCTTACACCCAGCACAGGCCCTACCACACTGGCCCTGGACCACGTCTCACCCTTCTCCAGACAGTCCAGGAATGACTGTAACCTTTGTGCTCCCCCACCCGTGGCACCTTTTAGAAGAGGAGAACATTTTGCAGTGCTCACATTTGAAAAGTCATTCCCTGCTAGTATTTGTTACACAACTGTGTTTGCCATGTCTCATGTTTGTAAACTGGATGTAATTTAAGAGGTGGCTTCATGTGGTGAAAACTTTTTTGCAGCTTTCAGGGGCGGCTGGTGACATTTGAAAGTGGTGAGGCGTAAACTAATTTGCATATTGCACCGCAGCGAGCGAGCGAGCCCGAACCACCTTGCATCCATCCATACATCATTCATGCATCCACCCATCCATCCACCCACCCACCCATCCTGCATCCATACATCATTCATTCATGCATCCACCCATCCATCCATCCACCCATCCATCCACCCATCCACCATCCATTCATGCATCCACCCATCCATCCATCCATCCTGCATCCATCATTCATTCATGCATCCACCCATCCATCTACCCATCCATCCTGCATCCATCCTGCATCCATCATTCATTCATGCATCCACCCATCCATCCACCCACCCATCCATCCTGCATCCATCATTCATTCATGCATCCACCCATCCATCCACCCATCCATCCTGCATCCATCATCCACCCATCCATCCTGCATCCATCATTCATTCATGCATCCACCCATCCATCCACCCATCCATCCTGCATCCATCATTCATTCATGCATCCACCCATCCATCCATCCACCCATACATCCACCAATTCTGCATCCATCCTGCATCCATCATTCATTCATGCATCCACCCATCCATCCACCCACCCATCCATCCATCATCCACCCATCCATCCTGCATCCATCCTGCATCCATCATTCATTCATGCATCCACCCATCCATCCATCCACCCATCATTCATTCATGCACCCATCCATCCATCCACCCTGCATCCATCCTGCATCCATCATTCATTCATGCATCCACCCATCCATCCACCCACCCATCCATCCATCATCCACCCATCCATCCTGCATCCATCCTGCATCCATCATTCATTCATGCATCCACCCATCCATCCATCCACCCATCCATCCATCCACCCATCCATCCTGCATCCATCATTCATTCATGCACCCATCCATCCACCCTGCATCCATCCTGCATCCATCATTTATTCATGCATCCACCCATCCATCCATCCATCCACCCATCCATCCTGCATCCATCATTCATTCATGCATCCACCCACCCATCCATCCTGCATTCATCCTGCATCCATCATTCATTCATGCATGAGGGCAAACCGATATGTTGTGGGTATTAAATTGCTTAATAAACGACAATATTGGAATTAGAATTAGTAGAGGGGATCTTATGTTATCATTACACCTGTCAAATGACTGCATTGTTACTTCATTCAGTGTGTTTAAGAGTTTAGTGAAAAACGTTTTCTGCACAGGAAAATGTATGTTTATTTCGGTTTTCATACTTTTACAGACTGTCTTCCTCTGTTCTAAGTGAAATCTTTTTGTCATCTGCCTGGGGCTTCTTATCTCTGTGTTCTGGCCAGTGCGGGCGGGTTTTCTACACAGTAATATAAGGCCAGCTTTACGTTAGATGCCAAGCCCCCCAAATAATTGAGAATAACACAATAAAAATATTCATGCATGTAGATTGTTTTTTTTTTAAAGTAAGAATGCCGCAAATAAGTTAGGGACACTGCCTCAGAGGAAGGCCAATTGTGTTTACAGTCTGCCTACTCCTGAAATACGTCCATTATTGCAGGCTACCAGAGCACTGTCCCTACCAGCCAGGAGGCCAGTCCATCACAGGACCAGTGCCCAAGCTGAGTCATGCACATTGAAGAAAGTAGGGCAGACCATAGCGACAGTTCAAGCACCCCACAGCCAGTCAGCATGGCGGTCAGCATGGTGGTAATCAAAGCAAGCCACATTGATCCCCAGCAACTCCTGCATACCACCCAACACTTCTTCGCATCCTTGCTTCAGAATGCTGCACACCCCACCATAGAGCCTCCATAAGTACGAGCACACCTGGGTACTTATAATGAATCTGGGTCAGAGCTTATAGAGGTACCAGCAGCAAACGTCACTACTAAGTGGGCCTAATCAGTAGATTCTCTAACCTCGGTGCAAACGGTTTGAGATGTGACCCGTATACATCACACTTTGACAGGATGGCAGAAAAATACAAGCGAGTAAGAAGCAGGTGATGGAGTGAAGAAAAGAGAATGGTTTGGAGATAAAATACGAGGAAAGGCAGAGAGAAAGAAGACAGAAGCAGCAAAGAAAAGGGATAAGGAGAATTATGCACCAAGTGTTTTATTCCCCCCCACTTACTTACTTGATGTTTGGGGAGTTCGGCTTCAGAGGCAGTCCAGGCCCGGTTCATCGAAAGGGTAGAGCTGTAAAGGAGGGGTCAGGGACCTCTGGGCAGGCACGGGTCGGAGAGTAATTTACAGGAGAGGCTGGTGGGGCTGGGTCAGCTTTTCAGTGGCTGGCTGGCGAGCAGATATATAGCAAGTCAAGAAGTCCCCCAGGTGGCGTCCTTCAGTCTGATTGACACCAAAGAATCATTGTCACAGGTCACAGTGGGGGCTGGCAGCATTGCGAGGTGTGAATCACGGGCTCACAGTAGCCACAGGGCCATCAGAGTAGCCGTTTTCGCACCATGCTACACTGATGGCCCTTTCACTCTCGCTTTGCAGGCCCATTAGAAACAGCAGGGAAGGGGAGGAGGTCGGGCGCCCTGCAGAGGCCTCCTGAATATTCACGGTGCACCACTCGTGCGGCGAAAAAAAAGGTGTACTTTTAAAGTATGGCAACTTTACAGTCCCCGGTACGCTCTATCAAAAGTAAAAAGTAGGGGAACGGACTAACACAATTTTAAGAAGTAGGGGCACGCCGTGCCCTTCCGTCCCCGCCCACTTCTAACGCTGGCTTGGCCTCATTTTCACCCTCCAGATAAGCGAAATATCACCATTACCCCCAACACCCCAGAAGTCTCCCATAAGCTGTGTTTATCTTCATAGATTTTTTTAATAAAATCATCTCATTGACATTTTAAACACCACAATTTCATCATCACTCTCATTGATTTTGATGGGCGACTCCATCTCACCCTCCTTAGACACTCTTAAAGGCTGACAGGTGTGCACTCACACCTACTCAGAGAAAGATCTCCATGAGTCATGCCTTATGAAAGCCAGGAGCCTGGACCCACCTTCCACATTCTGGTCTTTGGCCTGCATGTACAAAACGTCCCTTTTGCATTTCATAAATAGCAAATCCTAAGAAATCGCTACTTAAAAAATCAAAATGGAATGTACTAAAATTGCGATTTCCTAATAGCGATTCTTATAGAGTTGCAAACACTATTAGGAAATCGCATATTTGGAAATGCAAAACCATTCTTAGTTAGGCCCCCCTTAAATCCCCCAAAAATAAAGTAGTGCACATGTAAAACACTCCAATGCCCTAGGGGTTAGTGTGCGTTCTATGACACTCCCAAAACTGCAGTTATGGTGCCTCTTCTATTTTGCACATGGTTGCCATCGCTTTGAATCCGATGGTAATAGCATTTTCTGAAAGCCCATTTTGCGCTTTGTACATGTGCTTAGGAAATCACAAATACGAAATCTCTATTTGCAATTTCTTATTTTGGTAATCACAAAATGCGATTTCTATGAAATAGCTATTACAATTTGCGACTGTGATTCTACTTTTGTACATATGGAAAGCCTAGTTAGTTTTTCTTAATGACCTGAAATAGCGATTCGGTCCATTAAGAAATTCTAAATGGCTTCGTACATTTGGGCCTAAGGGCCATATGTATCAAGCCTTTTTAGATTTGCAAAGGCCGGAATTCGGCGAATTCTGGCCTTTGCGAATCGCAAAAGGCTGTTTAGCATTTTTTGCTATGTATGTAAAAATCGCATCATAAGGAATCGCAAAAATGTGCGATTCCTTATTTTGCTATAGCATTTAAGGAATCGCAATTTTGCGATTCCTAAAATGCTATGTATGATGCAATTTTCAATAGCGATTTTAGCTTAAGAAATGCAATTTACCACCAACTTTCAATTGGTGGTAAATTGCGATTTCTCATAAAAATGCACAAATTGGCATTTTTAAATGTGGCATGTGGCATGTGACGCACATACATGCCCATATGCACACACATGCTGATTTCAGGGGTGCAGCAGGGTGTCCTTGAGACACCCCTGCACCCTTGAAATCAATCTCATTCTGCGAATTCACAAATTGCGATTCACAAAATGAAATGCATTTCACATTCATTCCTATGGGCCTCCTGGCCCATAGGAATGAATGGGTAATTATTCCTTATTTGCGAATTCGCAAATTGCGAATTCGCAAATAAGGAATAATTGGAAATCGCTAAAAAATAGCGATTTTCTACATACATACCATTTTGCGATTTCTAAATAGCGATTCCTTAAAAATCACTATTTGGAAATCGCAAATGGTGATGATGATACATATGGCCCTTAATTCTTTAACTTTGTTGGTGCGGGGGAAAAATGTTAGTGTTTTTTCATACATTTAAGACAAATGTTATATTTTGATAAACACGGTGTTACTACTTCGAGAAATGTGACAATACAAATTTTGGGAAGTGTTCATGCAAAATGTAAAATGCATACAAAAGCACGGCTTCTGGATGTTATCCACCAATTAACTCTAAATTTGCAGTAAAGTCAAGCGTCATTATTAATTGCGGTAACTCACTCATCGTGGTTTCGCCTTGATTGAACTCACTTTATGTATTTGAGACCGCTGTGTGCAAAATATTTAGGAAATTAAGTAATAAAATGCTTCTTTGAACTGTGACCAGGAAACTTGCGACCAGAAGGAAATGAAATTGCAAAATAACGGTTTACTAGAATTTGTCAAAGGGAAGGAAGGCCATCTGGAGAACCATCAAATTATGTATTACATTCATTAGTAACAAGTGTTCTACAGTGCGTAGAAATGTCAATTGAGCCATATAAATGAAAGCACTTTGTAAAAAGTTATCAGTGCCTTTGAAATACCAAATTTGGCGCAAAGCCTGGTTTGCGCTCGAATCGGGACTACTAGTATTAGACAAAATTCACATTTTTTCCTCTTCAAAAATTGTGCACGAAAATCCCACACGATTCGAAGTTTTTGCAGCTGGGATGAGGGGAAAGGTGAGATATTACAGCGTTATTCCACATTCTGATCTGCAAACTTATAATTGGGTGGTAACACAGCCCCAGGGAAAAAAATGCTCTGGGATGTTGGTACTTCCAAGGGTGGCATTGCCACACTGAAATACTTTGCAGGTTGGCATCGGGCCCAACGACTTTTGTTCCCATTGATCAAAAGGTCTGTGTTGTCATGTAATGAATCAATGTTTCTTTGTGTAGGCCTGCGCACCGGCAGTACTTAGTTGATACAGGCAGCATTGTGATCTGTTAGTCCTCTGGCAGCCTTCGTATGCATGAGTAACCAAAACTTTGAGTCGGCCATCTTGTAAACACGAGCTTTATAGTTTTAGAAGTCTGGAGAGAGAAGAAGAGGGAGAGAGGGTCATGGGGGGAGAGAGAGGCAGAGAACGAACCCAGATATATAGCACAACAACTGACATACACCTAAAGCCAACCAGGACTATTGGCTTTGTCAATGGTTGTTAGCTGTTTAACATAAATGAGTATGAACATTGATTTTGTGGTAAATAATGTTGAAAATGTTTCCTTTCTGAAATTGTGAAACTGTGCATTAAACACTACTTAGGCCTTTGCAAGGGGTAGTGGTATTTAGAGTGTCTCAACCATGTTTACTCCATGTTAAACATATAGTCCCCTTTTCTACTCATGTCGCCTCAATCTGCATATCTTGCTTGCCATCTCTTTCCTCTTCAGTAACCTCCCTTCACTCACTCCTGGATGCACTTCCTTGCATCTCCCTCACTTCACCACCCCAAACATACAAGGCACCCTCTCATCTGTAAGCACTGCATTTTCTTTTACTTTCACCCTTTCAATATTTTAACATCTGTGTACCTCCTTTACAAACAGTCGCTCAGAATCACAACTGCAACTGGAATGCGTAACTATTGCTCTGTCCGCTCTGCGGAGAGGCCCAGGATTGGATGATCATGTATTTTGAACACCTTTCTGACCCACTGACAGTAAATGTGAAAAACTTGCACCAAGGGCAGCTCCGGTATGGCGGAGGAGCGCCGCCCCACTGCTTAACCCCTCCCCTGCTGGTGACGGAACCACTCCATCATCAGCCGCGGTTGCGCTGTGCTGATGACGGAGCGGTTCCATCACGGCCCGCTGGGAACGCCTGCGCTGAACGTTCTATTGAGCGGGCGGGGACGTGACCGAACCGCTCCATCATGAGCACAGCGCAACCGCGGCTGGTGACGGAGCGGTTCGGTCACCAGCATGCTCGCGCGGCCACCCCACCACCTTAGCACTGCGGCGGAATAGCCGCCGCAGTGAAGGGGTTAAAGGCATGAAAAGAGAACTAAAATGATAATAAAACACTTTTATCATCATTTTATTTTTCATTGACTCAGCCTAGTTTGCTGAGTCTACTGAGTCTGGGGCAGGGCAGGGCCAGGTCGCAACATCACCAGCAGGGGGAGGAGGAGTAGTGTGCCCTGAAAGAGCGCATTTCGGTTTGGCTGGCCGTCCACGGCCAAACCAACATGTGCACTTAGATATCTCCAGGCTATTCCTTGGAGATATCTGCGGGGCTCAAAAGTACAAGCTCCCAGTCCCGCTGGAACATGAAACCGACCCGCTCCACCCAATCCCAGCACTTCTCTAATGCTGGGAGTAATAGCATCAGAGAAGTGATGGGATTGCATGGTGAGCTGGGAGCTTGTACACATGGGAACTGCAGTGACGGGAGCAGTGAGACGTGGGAGCAGAAGGTAAGTGTATATTTATTGATTTATTTTTCCCCGCACTGCGCCACGACGTAGAATGGGCAGCAGCCACAACTGACGTGCACTGCTTCCGGACTCAACTCCAAAGCTCTACATTGTGCCCAGTTATACACTCCTAGGGGCATCTTAGTTCATAGTATACACTATCCAGGAGTAATATGCTCTAGGGGAAAAAATACAGAAACACAACGTCCTGGAAATAGCTAATACTCTTTGGGACTACAAGTAAAACGTGAAGGTAAAGACACAAATGTAGGCCTTGATAGGTACCCGTTTCAATGTCCATTTTTAGTTATGACTGGGTCTGAAACAGGGGGGGACCTCAACTGTTTAGAGCCCTGAAGCCAGCCCACCATGGCCATAAGGCACAAGCAATTCGCCTACAAGCGCTCAAGAGTTACAGCACAGGGGTGGAGATGTGTCATATTGGCCAGAGCTGCCGACTTTGGAACTGGGGAGCCAAATTAGATTCCTGGCTTCAGACTCAACAGCCTGTGATTCTAGGAAAAATCACATAATCTCACCGTACCTAAATGAAAATGAAACTGATCTTGTATAATGTAATCTGGTGCTCATGGGAAGCGCTCCAATGCCCTTGGGTTGAGTTTGTGTTATATAAAACTGCAAACATTTTTTTTTAAAGCTTGCAGTCACATTGTTCATCAAGCATCTACGCCTGTCCTTTACTGGGCAGCTCTTGTTTCTGACTGAATAGAAACAAGAACTACCCTGCCAGGGTTAGTTTAAAGGTCCCAACAGGGGATCCTAATAATCAGGGGAGAGGTGACAAAAATCTACGTATCAGAGCCAACAAGACATCACACAATTTCAATACACCTTTTTATGAAAATAGAAATAATGTATTAGATAAATTTGAGTTCATATGATGAATCCATATAGATACTTTAGAACAAATATACAAACATTGATTTATAATCTTGCATAATGCATGAGCGATCAAAGGAACCATAACTGATTTAATGAGCCATTCGCAGGTTCACTGTACCGGCCGTGTGTACTTACACGTGCATGGCTTAATCTTTGAGACAAGCATATGCTACTGGCAGGATCAACCAGGTATGCTCTTGTTTCTGAGACTACAGATTTGATCCAGCAGAGGATGCTTAGTTCCACCAATTGCTGTAGGCATGTGTAGAGTCTGGCCAGACTCTACAAGACCGTATGGTAGCTGCCCATCTGTGTATTTATTCATTCATTTTCTTGGACACCACAATCAAACTTTCAATCAGAAATGTTTTGCAGTCACATCTATGACATTTCCAGCAATGAATTGGGTGCGTTCAACAGTTTTCACAAGGTAACAATGGCTGTTTTGCTTAATTGCACCCTTTCCGTGGTTGAGCTTGCTGATGACAAAACATGAACAAAGTAGCCGACATATAATTTCCTATGTGATAATACAAACATGATGTACTTTTTGGTAAGGTGAATATGTAAGAACTAGAGCAGTGGTTCCCAAACTTTTGATTCCTTCCTGTGGACCCCCATTGAGTCCCCACCGGAAACCGGGGACCCCTAAGCAATTTGTAGGATTTAAATTTCATAATTTACAAAAAAGGGGTGACCCAGTGTCCCTCAGAACCTGGGTATGTAACAGTTCAACAAAAAATTGGTTCTGTTGGGTAAGACAGGTTATTTGAACAATGCTCATAGATGCAAGTAAAAACAAATCAGCTCTCTGATACAGGGAATAGTGTTTAGTGAGAAATCAATTGCTCAAAACACGGAAGAACGAAGTTATATGTTCAAAAGTATTATATTTTACATATTAATACATGTTTGCTTCTGTACAAAACTGAATTACTTAATTCGTAAATTAATTCATATATACATAGCTAGACCGTGATAAACAATTTTGTGACTTTTTGTGAATGGGTGCTCAGTGAACAGGATAATGTATACAGTGCGGGAAATAAATCTATACAGATGTATATACAGGTACAATTAGGGTTTGGTCAGATGATGGTTTGATCTCAACCGAGGATTCCTTTGGTTACTGTGGGAATCCTGGTGATTCTGAACCTATGGATTCGTCGACGTTTCGACCCTTGTGTGCCCCTGTAGGTGGTCACGGCGGGTCTTTCTCAAGACAGAGGGGAAGGGGGACGGTTTAACACCATCAGCGCTGCAGCAATTCCCCTGCTGTGCTAAAGAAGTCATAAAACAATGCAATCATGACGAGCTCAGCTCGTCATGAGTGTACGAGGGGTGTACCTCATGACGAGCTGAGCTCGTCATGAGCATCGAAGGTGTTAAAGATCAAAACAGGTGCATCCTCGGGTTGATCTAGTATGGCTCAGTGGCCTCTCGCATCTGGCGCGTGTGTCTCGGGGGTGAATCTCACTTTCTGGTGCCGAAAACCGCCGGCCGTTTCCGCAAAAAACTAAATAATTTAATGGGAAGGTTGGTGATGCATCCCAGTGACAACCTTTTACATGGCTGGTTTTATTTTGCAGTACGAGGCTCGTGCTCCTGCCAGGGCCAGACTGGAAACCAAAAGCAGCCCTAGAAAATGTTTTCAGACCAGTCCCCATACAGTGCATATCAAGTGCCTGGCCACTAAAGAGGGGGCTTTGGAAGACTCTCCCCAAAAAGTTTTTGGGGAAACAATGGTGCAGCCTACAACACAGTTATCATTACTTATTGAATTTTATTAGCTTTTAAAGAATAGTAAACCATGTACCAGGATACGACAAACTGGGAGGAAAAGTAAGTTACTGACAAAAGCAGTAAGTAACCGACTGACCTATGCACTTAAAATAAAAATAAAATTAAATGCATGGCACATGTTCTTTGCAGTAGGCATATTAACCTTCTCTGCTACATTAGATAAGTTAAAGCTGTCACTAGACAAAACTCTCATCTCTCTCTCCAGCAGGTACATGAATCACTGGTGTTATCTTGACACTTGTATTGTTACTGGAAAACTGCTAATTCTACAAGGAACTTTGATGTGCTTTCAAAACTGCTGCCTGCGGACCCCCTGGGAACGTGTCAAGGACCCCTGGGGGTCCGCGGACCACAGTTTGGGAAACACTTAACTAGAGTATCATAAGTGCTCAGTAGGTGTGTATGGGGCAGTGCTTAATTTGAGCTGGCTGTTTCTGTTGCTCGGCACCGGCACTTAATTTTCAGGACTGGTGCTTATGTCTGCCTAATTCAGGTATGAGCACAACAACAGCTGTTTATTAATTCAATATACATTAACAATAACTGATACCTTCCACCCAATCCATTCTTATAGCTTTGGGTGTGTTGTATAATATAAATTGTCACAGTTGTGAGAGTGTGATGGTTAGTAGTTGTGTTGGTACTGTCATTGGCAAAGCTGCCAGGGGCAATGGGTGGTGCAAGCCTCAGTGGTCTACTGACGAGAGCCCTGGCACTTATTCTCTTACAAATTCAGCACTGGTATCGGGGTAAGACGTCGGGCAGATAGGTAGAAGCCAGGTTGTTTATTCTTTTGACTGCAAGTATGTAGCTGACCTGTTGCAAGTGGTTTCTACTTGATCCTGTGGATGCCATGTTACTTTGTGAGGAACCGTGAATTTATAGTGATAAAATTACGATTGCGCCCTGGCAGTGGGTAACTGTGTCTATAGTAGCTTTTGGTACCATGTGTTACTTTTATATAACCAGGAGGTTAACCCCTGTTTTCATACCAATACATGTTCCCCAATAACCTATGTGTCTAACTACATTGGATACCAATCATTTGCACTCAGTTAAAGGAATTTTTAGGTATGGGGTCAGTTTCAGTGTTCAAATTCCTAAGCCCTCGTGTCTTTCTTGACTGGGATACAATAGAATACACTTATACATACAAGGGTTGAGGCAATAGACCTGCACCTGTTACAGTCTGTGACTTTGAAGTATTGTGATGGTGCTCAAGAAACCAAGGAACACAACCCTGTCTGTTCCTTTCAGGGCAAAGCCCAAAATACAAAGAAATGATGTGGAATCAGCACCCATCAAAAAGTATCTTCCATGATCTCTGTTGTTCCTCAATAAAGAATAAAGTTGTTTCCAAATGAACAGGTCCGTACTTGAGTGTGGTTTATTTTCAGTTCTTTATTTTAGTGTTCAACAATAGATAAAAACGCTCCAATGTTACAGCAAGTTTATAGGCACAAACATGAGATGTGACGTGTCGTGCCAGACCACATGAGCATTCTCAGACTTTACTATGCCACGTGACTGACCCTGGCGGCTTTTTACAGACCCTGGCATTACCTGTGACTGACAGCTTCAGCTTGACATGGCACTGAGGGGGAGATTTATTAAGATTTAATGCTGTGCTTGTGTCACAAAAGTAGCAAAATCTTTATTTTCCGATTTACTTTCTTTAGCGCAGGAAAGAAAGTGAAAGTAACATAAAGCAGTGCATAGCACTGCTATGCATTATTTAGCACCGGGAAAGGGGGGAGGGTACCATGGGTGGTGCATGGGCACTCCCATGAAAACACTCAAGGGTTTAACTACAGAAAAATGTGCCATTTTGAGGTAGGTGCAAGGAGGGAGAAATGCTTTCATTTCGCCTTCTTTTTTCGATTTTGCGCGTGTGCTGCACTTTACAGCACACATGCATTGAGGGAAAAGGTTTAAAGTTAGTCTAAGCCTGGTATTTTATACTGGAAGACTGTCCTTTCAGCACAAAACCTATGCTAGACTCACGGAGACACCCTTGCTCTACGGCGTAAAGGTGACTCTGACGCACAGCAGCTTATTTTTGCACCAGGGAAAGGGTAGAAGAGTTACATATTTCTGTAAATATGGCGCTCTCCCCTTCTCTTCTTATCACGCAGCGCAGCATTTGCGACTGCTGCACTGCCCTGTGTGAATAAGTGTTACACCTGGCCCTGAGTGTGCCCAGCCTTACATGCCTCACAGCAGGGGCGGCCTTAGGCATGTGCAAGCTGTGCACCTGCACAGGGCCACCAAACCCCAGGGGCCACCTTGCCAATATATATCCTTAATATAATAATCCTATGAGGATGGATGCACATTTGCGTGACGGCCCCTGGCAGGGATTTGGCGGCCTCTGGCTCTGTTCCACTTCCAAACACGCTGACCCCCCCCTCTTCACTGGCCTCCGCGCTCCGCCCCACCCGGACCCCCTCTTCTGGGGCCCCCTACCTACGCTCCCTGCCCAGGGCCACCATGAGCCTAGAGCCGCCCCTGCTCACAGTGACACTGACCTCATATCATCAATAACAATGTCTGCCCCTTCGACCTGTCAGAGGCAAGCCTGACATGGGAATAATTTTTCTCTAACACTACATGCCTTCCTATCATATATTTCCTGTCATATCTTGTTGTGTGCCTTGTACGTTCTGTTTGTTGTGTTCAGGTGCTGCTGTGTGTCTTCCTGTCTCTGTGCAGTTGTGCTGTTATGGAGTTTCACAGTTTGTTCTTCTATCTGGGATTGTTGGAAGGGCTCAGATGTGCCCAGGCTGAGCTGCCTTAGACACCTTAGCCCCTGTCCGGGATTAGTATTACAGGTTTACCCATGACGCTGGTTCACCCCGGAAGTTCTTGTCTTGTTTGTCGAATCTTCAATAAACAAATGCGTGAGCTGTTCCGGCCTGGCCTCATCTTCACTGACGCAGGCGACCAGACTTTCCACAAATTGGGGCCGCTTGTGACGTGCCAGCCAGCGATGACGTCGAGTGCTGTTAATAGAAACCAATCAATGTGATGTTCCTGGTGTAATTTTTTTGGCTGAGAGGACTTTTGTGGCTCTTTCACCAACCCAGTGCTTTGATGAGGCAGCTTCCCCGCCTTAAGTGTCAGCCAAACAACAGACCGAGCCGGCGAACATCCGCGTTTGAGCCGTACATGCAGAAAATCACAAATAGCTTACTAACAGATGTTTTTTTGTTTTCTTTTAGGTTTGGAGATGCTGTAGACGTAACTCCAAGAAGCAGCAGATGCATCCTCATGCACAGCGATGTTTTGTAATTCCTTTTCTTTTCCTTTGTGTTTGTAAAGCGCTCTGATACCCACGGGTCTAGCTAGCGCTATATAAAACTTTATGAATAAATAAAATAAATAAACCAGAGAGTTAAATAGGGACTATTTTTATTGCAGCGGGACCCTCTCAAAGTTCATGTGGAATTCAGTGTGGTGTACATGCCCCACCGAGAGGACATGATTGGCCCAGAAGCACACGTTTGATCAGTCAGGATCCTTGATAGGGGGAAAACATTACCAGCTTTCAAGGTCAGAATTTTAGCTCTAGAGAGTATCTCGTGAAGTATGCTGATAAAGAGCAAATATTGACACATTTCCTGACATTTCTACGCATCTGTTTCTGCTTAAAAGCTCCATCGCGCTGGTGAGAAGTATTTTGCTTTACTCCCCTTAAGAAAATTCAAGTTTTTTTATGAAAGGGAAAAAAAAAGCCCTGGCCATTTGATTAGAAGCAGCTCCATGAGAAACCTCCATAAAAAGAAGGTGTCATAATGTGCACGTATTCTGCAGAATGCGTATTTATTTGTAAAGCACGTGTTCATCCCGCGCTTTCTTGGCGCTAGATAGAATATGTTTGTCATGACCACGCGCCCTAAGAAAAGCTGAACGAAATACCTATGACTGGAGGTCAGACACAGATCCCTAAGGTGAACGCTTCGGTCTCTGAACCAGCAGACTTATAAAACACACACATGTCATCTTCCATCGCTGTTCTCAGCTTGGACTGGAAACATACACGAGCTTTGTAGATTCGCTCTCTCGCCTCGGGAGAGATCAAACGATATCCTTATATAGAGTACGGTCTTCAAAAGGCCAGTAGGGTTGGGCCAGAGTCTGTCACGTGTCAGGCTGGCTGATTTAAAGGGACATTGGTCCTGCAGGGATGTAAACCTGTGGCCTGCATGTTATTTATATATCTGTGCCGCACGCCACGCATCTGAGCATTGGTCCAGACTGAAACGTGTTACCTGCAGGTTCCAAGTAACTGAGCCGGATTCAAACGAAGTTCGTAATTCTGCACGTGCAGACGTCACATGCACGTGCGAGCGCAGGTTTATGAATTTTAGGAATCAGTCTGTGGAGCTACGCAGGGACTCGGGGGCAGATTTACAAGCCCCTTGTGCCTCATTTACGCCGCGTCACTTTTGTGATGCAGCGGCGGTGCAAATCCTGCTCCATGGTGCGGGGTACTTTCAACGTGACGCATCTGGGAGATGCGTCACGTTGTAAAGCCCTGCGCCACATGGGGGCGTTCCGGCGCAGGAATGCCTCCTAAAAGTGGCTGAGTGAAATCTACAAGATTTCACTCAGTCACTTTGGGGCCCATGCTGCGTCAACACCCTGCGCCTGCTTGAAGCAGGCATAAGGATTGACGCAGCATTAACTAGTTAGGGCCCCCAGAGCATTGCTGGAGCTGCATCGCGCTTGCGACGCAACTCCAGCAATGCGCCGCTTTTACGGCACAGATGCGTCACGCATCTGTGGCGATTTTGCCCCATGGCGATTTTGCCCCATGGTGCGCCGCATTGTAAATGTGGCGCATCCCGGGTGGTGGAGCTTCGGCGCACAATAACTGGCGCATCCCTGCTGATATGCAGGGATGCGCCACTTATTGTAAATGTGCCCCGAGGTTTCCATGAGGATTACTGGAAAGGTCATGTGACATTCCCATTGCAGTCCTACTTCCAGTGGTGAAATGAAACTGGAGGGGGGCCCCCTGCAAAGTACATGGAGGGGGGCCACCACGTGCCGGACCCAGGCAGGAGTGCTCAGGCCAGGGGCCCTCCGATCATGGACAGTGCTGGAGGGGGCACGGGGAGCTTGGGGGCCTTCCCGCACAGTGGGGGCTCCGGGGGCTATTGTTACACCACTGCATATTCCTCCTACTCCTCTGTGGAGGTCACCATGACTCCACACAGGGAAGTAGGAACCCCTGAGCAAACATACCATTTTTATTTCCACAGGGAAATATATATCTAATCCCCGCCAAATCTAGTGGTGACCTATTCTTGTTTCTAGCCTGGGAAGAAGTTCACACCAGCCTTGGGATGGACTAAAAATGTGGCCCTTTCCAGGGCGGAAAGAGAAAGGACATCAGTATGTGAATATCAGCAAACAGGCACGTTTGTTGGCTTTTCCAGACTTCCATGGGCTAACCGCACCTTCGAGTGCCCACCCTGTCACCCCTTGAGTAGGGTTTAAAGTTGCGGAGAGCTCCGCACTTGTGGCGGGATCGCCATACACATAAAGGAGATTACAGCTGTTTGGAATTGCTTTGTAAATGTAGTAGTATTTGTATAGCGCACCAAATCGAGCTTGTACACATACCGCTATGGAAACCTTCCTATTATTATTATGTTTCTTATATAGCGCCTGAATTGACCCCCGAAGGGGTATCTCCGCGCTTGCCTTGGGAACCCGTCCTGGCTTTTCCCTGTGAGATAGCCCCTACAGGGCATCCCCAAGGTGAAGCCAGGCATCCCGCCGCGGGGGGGCCGTTGTGGAGATTAAGCAAGCTTAATGCCCAGAGTTGCAGAGTGTGAACCCATGATTAGGTCAGGCACCGAAGCGAGAATTATCGAGTCCATGGACATTTGAGCTCAAGACCCTGCCGCGTCGGGAATTGAACCCTGGTCCCGGGTCTGACCTCTGCTTCAGGGTCTGCCTGCTCTAACCAGTGAGCCACACTTCTCCACTAGCTTTTCCCTGTGAAGTGCCCACTCCTGGGCACCCCCAAGGTGAAGCCAGGCATCCTAGCGTTGTTGGGGCTGTTGTGGAGATTAAGCAAGCTATTGCCCAGAGTTGCAGAGTGGGACCCATGATTAGAATGGGCACCAAGGCGAGAATTATCAGGTCTGCGGAAATTGAGCCCAAGACCCACCAAGGCAGGAATTGAACCCTGGTCCCCGGCTAGACCTCTGCATCAGGGTCTGTCGCTCTAACCATTGAGCCACACTTCTCCACTGTGAATTGTGAATTCCTGGCAGGTGTAAAACAGGCACATTTTGCCCAAAGTTACATTTACGACCGAATTTCCTTTGTGAGTTGGAGCCATTAACACCACATTGAGAGGTAAGGTAAATCTTGAAGTAGCAACGTTAACAACTTCACCTATGGTCCAGAGATTGAGATATGTAACACACACACACAAAACATGAAACATACCTGTTATTATGAGGACCACCCATTGACCGTAATGAAGTGTGTAATTACTATTCTAACTCCATGCACGCTTTGACAGTAGGGTAGGTTATAAAGCGGACAGAGGTAAATCAAAGTGCACTTTTAGATTTTTTATACACTTGCTCGAAAGTACGTAAACACACTATGGGACAGGTCCTCACAACGCACTGGTCCTCACAAAGATAGTGTCTGGTTCTAACAAGGTAAAAAATAAAATAAAAATAAAACAAAAACTCATAGACCCCTCTACCCCCTTTGGAGAGGTTGCAATACATACCTCTGTACCGGGTGTACATCCCAAAGTACATATCTTATTGGTATGCATGTGGGTAAGCTACAGGTTACCCACAGATATCTGCAGCCTGTGCATTATTCCGATATGCTATCACAGTGGCAGGTGCATGAAGCAACCAACTAATAAGACTAGCTCTGGAACCCTTGACCTGCTGGTTACACACATATTGGTACAGCAAAAACGAATCCACCAGAGCTATCAGACTGGAAATGAAACAACTGACATATAACTACCATACTATAAACAGTATTTTATGACACACAAATTGTGAGAAGCCATTTTAACTACATTCTAAATTGGTGTACATAAAAGCTTTGGGTAAACGGATGAGATTGACAGCATTTGTATAATACCTACTGGAAAGTGTTGTGCCAAATGCATTTTTAAGAGTACTGTGAGTATTATAGTACTGCACACAATGCAAGTCAGAACAGAGGGGCTGTGTGATGCCCCAATACAGATACGTTTCAGAAAAGGGGTTGGTGATGAACAGAGTGTCTGAATTAAGCAGACCACTCTTACCCAGTCCAAAGATCAGAGCTTGATCCATCACCGTTATTTAGCTCACTGCACCAACCCAGCTCAGAACCTGGCTATATGCAAATCAGTCTGTCCCTTGCCCAGTGCATCATGGGAACAGGGCAGACTAAACTACCAAGCCAATTCTTCACCAGAAAGGAGACAAGCTTCCGGGGACCGGTTTCTGGCATTTCAGCCGTCGTCGGCCCGGCTTGCCTGAATCCTGATGGTGCAGTGAGCAAGGGACTCATGTCTGAGTATACCCTGCCACACCTATAGTGGCCAAAAACGATTCAGAAAAGGGGTTGGTGATGAACAGAGTGTCTAAATTAAGCAGACCACTCTTACCAAGTCCAAAGATCAGGGCTTGATCCATCACCGTTATTTAGCTCACTGCACCAACCCAGCTCAGAACCTGGCTATATGCAAATCAGTCTGTCCCTGGCCCAGTGCATCATGGGAACAGGGCAGACTAAACTACCAAGCCAATTCTTCACCAGAAAGGAGACAAGCTTCCGGGGACCGGTTTCTGGCATTTCAGCCGTCGTCGGCCCGGCTTGCCTGAATCCTGATGGTGCAGTGAGCAAGGGACTCACGTCTGAGTATACCCTGCCACACCTATAGTGGCCAAAAACGATTCAGAAAAGGGGTTGGTGATGAACAGAGTGTCTGAATTAAGCAGACCACTCTTACCCAGTCCAAAGATCAGGGCTTGATCCATCACCGTTATTTAGCTCACTGCACCAACCCAGCTCAGAACCTGGCTATATGCAAATCAGTCTGTCCCTGGCCCAGTGCATCATGGGAACAGGGCAGACTAAACTACCAAGCAAATTCTTCACCAGAAAGGAGACAAGCTTCCGGGGACCGGTTTCTGGCATTTCAGCCGTCGTCGGCCCAGCTTGCCTGAATCCTGATGGTGCAGTGAGCAAGGGACTCACGTCTGAGTATACCCTGCCACACCTATAGTGGCCAAAAACGATCCAGAAAAGGGGTTGGTGATGAACAGAGTGTCTGAATTAAGCAGACCACTCTTACCCAGTCCAAAGATCAGGGCTTGATTCATCACCGTTATTTAGCTCACTGCACCAACCCAGCTCAGAACCTGGCTATATGCAAATCAGTCTGTCCCTGGCCCAGTGCATCATGGGAACAGGGCAGACTAAACTACCAAGCCAATTCTTCACCAGAAAGGAGACAAGCTTCCGGGGACCGGTTTCTGGCATTTCAGCCGTCGTCGGCCCGACTTGCCTGAATCCTGATGGTGCAGTGAGCAAGGAACTCATGTCTGAGTATACCCTGCCACACCTATAGTGGCCAAAAACGATTCAGAAAAGGGGTTGGTGATAAACAGAGTGTCTGAATTAAGCAGACCACTCTTACCCAGTCCAAAGATCAGGGCTTGATCGATCACCGTTATTTAGCTCACTGCACCAACCCAGCTCAGAACCTGGCTATATGCAAATCAGTCTGTCCCTGGTCCAGTGCATCATGGGAACAGGGCAGACTAAACTACCAAGCCAATTCTTCACCAGAAAGGAGACAAGCTTCCGGGGACCGGTTTCCTACATTTCAGCCGTCGTCGGCCCGGCTTGCCTGAATCCTGATGGTGCAGTGAGCAAGGGACTCATGTCTGAATATACCCTGCCACACCTATAGTGGCCAAAAACGATTTAGAAAAGGGGTTGGTGATGAACAGAGTGTCTCAATTAAGCAGACCTCTCTTACCCAGTCCAAAGATCAGGGCTTGATCCATCACCGTTATTTAGCTCACTGCACCAACCCAGCTCAGAACCTGGCTATATGCAAATCAGTCTGTCCCTGGCCCAGTGAATCATGGGAACAGGGCAGACTAAACTACCAAGCCAATTCTTCACCAGAAAGGAGACAAGCTTCCGGGGACCGGTTTCTGGCATTTCAGCCGTCGTCGGCCCGGCTTGCCTGAATCCTGATGGTGCAGTGAGCAAGGGACTCATGTCTGAATATACCCTGCCACACCCATAGTGGCCAAAAACGATTCAGAAAAGGGGTTGGTGATGAACAGAGTGTCTGTATTAAGCAGACCACTCTTACCCAGTCCAAAGATCAGGGCTTGATCCATCACCGTTATTTAGCTCACTGCACCAACCCAGCTCAGAACCTGGTTATATGCAAATCAGCCTGTCCCTGGCCCAGTGCATCATGGGATCAGGGCAGACTAAACTACCAAGCCAATTCTTCACCAGAAAGGAGACAAGCTTCCAGGGACCGGTTTCTGGCATTTCGTCGGCCCGGCTTGCCTGAATCCTGATGGTGCAGTGAGCAAGGGACTCATGTCTGAGTATACCCTGCCACACCTATAGTGGCCAAAAACGATTCAGAAAAGGGGTTGGTGATGAACAGAGTGTCTGAATTAAGCAGACCACTCTTACCCAGTCCAAATATCAGGGCTTGATCCATCACCGTTATTTAGCTCACTGCACCAACCCAGCTCAGAACCTGGCTATATGCAAATCAGTCTGTCCCTGGCCCAGTGCATCATGGCAACAGGGCAGACTAAACTACGAAGCCAATTCTTCACCAGAAAGGAGACAAGTTACCGGGGACCGGTTTCTGGCATTTCAGCCGTCGTCGGCCCGGCTTGCCTGAATCCTGATGGTGCAGTGAGCAAGGGACTCATGTCTGAGTATACCCTGCCACACCTATAGTGGCCAAAAACGATTCAGAAAAGGGGTTGGTGATGAACAGAGTGTCTGAATTAAGCAGACCACTCTTACCCAGTCCAAAGATCAGGGCTTGATCCATCACCGTTATTTAGCTCACTGCACCAACCCAGCTCAGAACCTGGCTATATGCAAATCAGTCTGTCCCTGGCCCAGTGCATCATGGGAACAGGGCGGACTAAACCACCAAGCCAATTCTTCACCAGAAAGGAGACAAGCTTCCAGGGACCGGTTTCTGGCATTTCGTCGGCCCGGCTTGCCTGAATCCTGATGGTGCAGTGAGCAAGGGACTCATGTCTGAGTATACCCTGCCACACCTATAGTGGCCAAAAACGATTCAGAAAAGGGGTTGGTGATGAACAGAGTGTCTGAATTAAGCAGACCACTCTTACCCAGTCCAAAGATCAGGGCTTGATCCATCACCGTTAATTAGCTCACTGCACCAACCCAGCTCAGAAGCTGGCTATATGCAAATCAGTCTGTCCCTGGCCCAGTGCATCATGGGAACAGGGCAGACTAAACTACCAAGCCAATTCTTCACCAGAAAGGAGACAAGCTTCCGGGGACCGGTTTCTGGCATTTCAGCCGTCGTCGGCCCGACTTGCCTGAATCCTGATGGTGCAGTGAGCAAGGAACTCATGTCTGAGTATACCCTGCCACACCTATAGTGGCCAAAAACGATTCAGAAACGGGGTTGGTGATAAACAGAGTGTCTGAATTAAGCAGACCACTCTTACCCAGTCCAAAGATCAGGGCTTGATCGATCACCGTTATTTAGCTCACTGCACCAACCCAGCTCAGAACCTGGCTATATGCAAATCAGTCTGTCCCTGGTCCAGTGCATCATGGGAACAGGGCAGACTAAACTACCAAGCCAATTCTTCACCAGAAAGGAGACAAGCTTCCGGGGACCGGTTTCCTGCATTTCAGCCGTCGTCGGCCCGGCTTGCCTGAATCCTGATGGTGCAGTGAGCAAGGGACTCATGTCTGAATATACCCTGCCACACCTATAGTGGCCAAAAACGATTCAGAAAAGGGGTTGGTGATGAACAGAGTGTCTCAATTAAGCAGACCTCTCTTACCCAGTCCAAAGATCAGGGCTTTTTCCATCACCGTTATTTAGCTCACTGCACCAACCCAGCTCAGAACCTGGCTATATGCAAATCAGTCTGTCCCTGGCCCAGTGAATCATGGGAACAGGGCAGACTAAACTACCAAGCCAATTCTTCACCAGAAAGGAGACAAGCTTCCGGGGACCGGTTTCTGGCATTTCAGCCGTCGTCGGCCCGGCTTGCCTGAATCCTGATGGTGCAGTGAGCAAGGGACTCATGTCTGAATATACCCTGCCACACCCATAGTGGCCAAAAACGATTCAGAAAAGGGGTTGGTGATGAACAGAGTGTCTGTATTAAGCAGACCACTCTTACCCAGTCCAAAGATCAGGGCTTGATCCATCACCGTTATTTAGCTCACTGCACCAACCCAGCTCAGAACCTGGTTATATGCAAATCAGCCTGTCCCTGGCCCAGTGCATCATGGGATCAGGGCAGACTAAACTACCAAGCCAATTCTTCACCAGAAAGGAGACAAGCTTCCAGGGACCGGTTTCTGGCATTTCGTCGGCCCGGCTTGCCTGAATCCTGATGGTGCAGTGAGCAAGGGACTCATGTCTGAGTATACCCTGCCACACCTATAGTGGCCAAAAACGATTCAGAAAAGGGGTTGGTGATGAACAGAGTGTCTGAATTAAGCAGACCACTCTTACCCAGTCCAAATATCAGGGCTTGATCCATCACCGTTATTTAGCTCACTGCACCAACCCAGCTCAGAACCTGGCTATATGCAAATCAGTCTGTCCCTGGCCCAGTGCATCATGGCAACAGGGCAGACTAAACTACGAAGCCAATTCTTCACCAGAAAGGAGACAAGTTACCGGGGACCGGTTTCTGGCATTTCAGCCGTCGTCGGCCCGGCTTGCCTGAATCCTGATGGTGCAGTGAGCAAGGGACTCATGTCTGAGTATACCCTGCCACACCTATAGTGGCCAAAAACGATTCAGAAAAGGGGTTGGTGATGAACAGAGTGTCTGAATTAAGCAGACCACTCTTACCCAGTCCAAAGATCAGGGCTTGATCGATCACCGTTATTTAGCTCACTGCACCAACCCAGCTCAGAACCTGGCTATATGCAAATCAGTCTGTCCCTGGTCCAGTGCATCATGGGAACAGGGCAGACTAAACTACCAAGCCAATTCTTCACCAGAAAGGAGACAAGCTTCCGGGGACCGGTTTCCTGCATTTCAGCCGTCGTCGGCCCGGCTTGCCTGAATCCTGATGGTGCAGTGAGCAAGGGACTCATGTCTGAATATACCCTGCCACACCTATAGTGGCCAAAAACGATCCAGAAAAGGGGTTGGTGATGAACAGAGTGTCTGAATTAAGCAGACCACTCTTACCCAGTCCTAAGATCAGGGCTTGATCCATCACCGTTATTTAGCTCACTGCACCAACCCAGCTCAGAACCTGGCTATATGCAAATCAGTCTGTCCCTGGCCCAGTGCATCATGGGAACAGGGCGGACTAAACCACCAAGCCAATTCTTCACCAGAAAGGAGACAAGCTTCCAGGGACCGGTTTCTGGCATTTCAGCCGTCGTCGGCCCGACTTGCCTGAATCCTGATGGTGCAGTGAGCAAGGAACTCATGTCTGAGTATACCCTGCCACACCTATAGTGGCCAAAAACGATTCAGAAAAGGGGTTGGTGATGAACAGAGTGTCTGAATTAAGCAGACCACTCTTACCCAGTCCAAAGATCAGGGCTTGATCCATCACCGTTATTTAGCTCACTGCACCAACCCAGCTCAGAACCTGGCTATATGCAAATCAGTCTGTCCCTGGCCCAGTGCATCATGGGAACAGGGCAGACTAAACTACCAAGCCAATTCTTCACCAGAAAGGAGACAAGCTTCCGGGAACCGGTTTCTGGCATTTCAGCCGTTGTCGGCCCGGCTTGCCTGAATCCTGATGGTGCAGTGAGCAAGGGACTCATGTCTGAGTATACCCTGCCACACATATAGTGGCCAAAAACGATTCAGAAAAGGGGTTGGTGATGAACAGAGTGTCTGAATTAAGCAGACCACTCTTACCCAGTCCAAAGATCAGGGCTTGATCCATCACCGTTATTTAGCTCACTGCACCAACCCAGCTCAAAACCTGGCTACATGCAAATCAGTCTGTCCCTGGCCCAGTGCATCATGGGAACAGGGCAGACTAAACTACCAAGCCAATTCTTCACCAGAAAGGAGACAAGCTTCCGGGGACCGGTTTCTGGCATTTCAGCCGTCGTCGGCCCGGCTTGCCTGAATCCTGATGGTGCAGTGAGCAAGGGACTCATGTCTGAGTATACCCTGCCACACCTATAGTGGCCAAAAACGATTCAGAAAAGGGGTTGGTGATGAACAGAGTGTCTGAATTAAGCAGACCACTCTTATCCAGTCCAAAGATCAGGGCTTGATCCATCACCGTTATTTAGCTCAGGTTATGATACCAATCAGGACAGAGTGACACTGTAAGAGTTCTCTTGATCTATCAATACTCTGATGCCAGACTGTTGTTGGGAGCTCTCTTCTGGTGTGTGGGTAGGGAGGAAGGGTGGAGTGGTGTGGCTCACTGGTTAGAGGCGGCAGACCTGGAAGCAGAGGACGGCCTGGGACCAGGGTTCAATTCCCGACGCGGCAGGGTCGTGGACCAGGGTCAGCGGACTCGATAATTCTCGCCTTGGTGCCTACTCTAACCAGGGATCACACTTGGCAACTCTGGGCATTAGCTTGCCTTATCTCCACAATGGCCCCCCACATATGCTGGGGATGCCTTGGAGATACCCAGCAGGGACCATCTCACAGGGAAAGCCAGGACGGGTTCCCCAGCGGTCTACAGCACTGAGATACCCCATGGCGGGGTGATACATGCGCTTTACAAGACACCATTACATTACATTACCCTATTAAGTTATGGATCCCTCTTTGCATTCTGGTACTTGTAGTTTTGTTATATCCATAATGACTGCAGGGGCCAGAATTTAGTTACAGAACATGCTCAGGATGGATTTATGATGGGGCTTGCCTTAGGCCTTTCCAGCAGGGAAGGGGAGCTTTGGTTTTAGGCAGGCGACAGAGATGAATGGGGAATCCTCTAGTAATCTGCCCACTGTGAAGGTCGTACAAGGTTAAGCCCATGAGCCTCATCCCTTCCTCGATGCAACTAATAAGGGTGAGGTGTCACGCAACATGAGTGACACATGATGGATTCATCGCGGTAGCCTCTTTGCTAAGGGGGAGAAGTTAAAACAGAATACGAGATTGGCCTTTTTGCACCTGCAAGACCAAAACAAACACACAAAAAAAGATTCACATGCTTCTGAAACGACAGAGCACACCTACACATCTGGAACTGTAATTAATATCTCCTCTGCCTGCTCAACTTAAAACAGCCCCTATTCCCAGGCCCTAAGATACTGACCTTCTCCCGAACCTCCCTCCTTGTAAGCGCGAATACCTGGATCATGGAGGCCATTTAGGGGTCGCCAGGGGTCACAGCTGTCACCCCTGGCACTGCCTTTGTGACCCCCGACCTCAAAGGTGTCAGAAATCAGATCCAGGAACACAAGGGCAGATCGTCTTTATGGACGTCTGTTAGGCCTCCACTTTTCTTGTTTTCTGTCGTTATTTTTAATAGTAAATACTATTTCATCATTCACTATTGGTGTAATGCAGAATGGACTGACCCTCCCTGGCAGCTTAGATAAGTAAAAACATTCTTGTAAATGTATGTTGTGGGCATGCTTGCAGGTGATAGTGTGTTTATGGGAGAGAGAGTGTGTACACGTGTGAATGTGTAAACATGCGTGTGTAAGCGAATGTAAAGGTTAAAGGGCATGTAATGACACTTCCTCTACCCCTGGCATTTGGGTGAATTGATGTTCATGTCCGGGAAATCTATTTCAACATTTAAATCACTGATTGGACCTGGGCTCTGGGTTGGTGCAAAATGACCCAGCCCCCAGTCACATTCCTTCTTGAAATGTAACTGACTCTTTTCCAACCATGCCAGGCCAGAAATCTTCAATTGGCCCTGTAAATGAATGAGAGACACATGCCTCTGATAGCTGTGCCAGGTAGACACTATCAACCTTCAAAGAAACAGGCCTTTCAGCCAGGTCACAACGATGAATACATTTCAGGCATGGTGTTACTGCAGAAGACAAAGTGGCTACGAGCCTACTTGAAGTCTAAAACATGTTTATTATGCAAAAAAATGCAAAAATAGCAATATCAAAGCAAAGAGACAGAGCCTTGCCCCCTTGCAGGTGAGCATATTATGCTAGTTCCTCTGCAAATATCCCTATTATTTTATAATTTCTTCACATATGCAATTGAAGGAAGGTGCACGTGAAAGAACGACACCTTTAGATAGTGGTGCACTGGTGCTGGCAAGCGCTTGGCTTTCTCACGAGAGCAGGGCAAAAAGACCTTGAGGAAAAGATACAGCAGAGGGCTGCAGACACAGCTAGTTCAATCGAGAAACCTCGCTTCTCTGTGCCAGGGATGAACGTGAGACCGGGGCACATCAGAAGCGAGAGAGCTCACGCAGCTTGGTTTAACATGGGCATGCAAAATGGCGGCCCATTAAACAACATGGCGTTAATTACTACCATGTGTATTGCATGATTCCTCAATTCTTACAGATGTTTCTTGGAGTGGAAGTAAAAATGCACTCAATGCTTATCACCGGGGGCTTAATGCAAGACACTGGTGCCTCCAACAGGGGGCGCTATGTTCTCCCTTAGGGTATCTTGGTGTCCAAGGAGTACTAGGTCCAACTCATCTCTGATGGCGTGTGATGGTTCTTTGGGGTTCTGCCTTGTCCATGAAGTGCTTTGTAGTTCCCACAAGGTAGCTGCGTTTTATTCTTCTTTACATTTCAGTGATATCTGCTTTGTGGATGTTTAAAATAGTAAAGACATGAGGCAGTTAGAATTCTAATGTATCTTATTATTCACCGGCTTTATGGGGGGTACTCAGTAGTATGCATTGGGTGCTGCCAGGGGGCCTGCCTTGCCAGACTCCACCATCACAGCTTACCCGAGATCATGGTGGGAAAGGGAAGCTGTGGGTGAGACACTCAAGAAGGGGGGGGGGGGGGTGAAAGAGAGCAAAGAGAAGTAGGGGACAGAAAGAATGGGGAAGGGCCAAGATAGCACAGGGTGAAGAGACAGTGGAAGAGACACAAGACAAAAGAGGAAAGAAGAGGGTTGAGAAATAGCAGGAAACAGAGAGAGAAGAGATGTGAGAGGTCGGAGAGCCATGATTGATAGGAGAGCAGAGAAGTGGCGGCCGGCCCGCTTGGCTTGTGGGTGGCAGGGTAGGTGCGAGGGAGAGGGGGGAGGCGGGGAATAAAAAAAAAATAAACTTACCTTGCCACCTGGTCCCACGTCTCTGCTCCTGCTCTTCTCATGGAACTTGAGGAAAAGGAAGCACACAGCAGCCTCTACTGACCAATCATAATGCTGCAATGCAGCGTTGTGATTGGTAAGCACGCAAGCTCCCCTAACCAATCACAATGCTGCAATGCAGCGTTATGATTGGTTTTGAGCATTCTGGTTTGACGCTCAACCAGGGAATGGGGCCTGGGCATGTTCTCCACACAGGCTGTAATGCAGCCTGCATGGAGAACGGGGAAAGTGCGCATGACTGGTTTGGGCCCCTGACAGGGCCGACCAAACAGTCATTGCGCACTTAGGAGTGGGCAAACCACTTCTCTCCTGCCCTGCTCCAAGAGCAGAGCAGCCCCGTCCACTTTCCACCCGCAAAGCAGCATGAAGCATAAAACGGAATAATGCAAAGTTATTATCATTTTATGTTTCTCATATGTATACACTGCTTAAAAGCAGTGGGGCGACGCACCTCCCCCATAGAGGAGGAGCCGCCACTGGAGCAGAGAGGGAGGCAGGAGAGGAGGGATTAGAAGATGGTGGGAAGGAGCAGAAAAGGAGGAGAGGTGGAGGGAGAAAAGAGTGGAGAGAAGGCTTGAAAGATCAGTAGTGGGCTGCATGGCTCACGGGCGGCGGGGTGGGGGGCGCGGGAGGGGGGGGGGGTTACAGGGAGGTTGCGGGGGCGAATTTAAAAAATAAACTTACCTTGCCAACGGGTCCTGCATCTCTGCTCCTGCTCTCCTCGTGGAACTTGCGGAACAGGAAGCATAGCAGCCCCCACTGACCAATTACAACGCTGCAATGCAGCATTGTGATTGGTTTTGAGCATCCTGGCGCGAATGCAGCATGCCTCGCAGAGCAGCATGCGCAGCCCAGGCTCGACCTAAAAACATAACTAAAAAATAGTGGCATTTGCAACGCCAATAGCTTTAACTTTCACTAATGTGAGACCAATTCCATTGTAAATGCTTATTTTATGATACATTTTACTTTGGAAGAATCACAGACTGGAATAGTCTCTTTGGAGACATTACTTGCAGGCTGTGCAGTTTGATATTCGAGAGAATATCCAGTGCTTCATCTAACTGTAGAAAAATGCCTCTTCTTGACATTTTACTGCTGAGTGGATAATGTTCAGGGGCTGTTCCTGACAACATTCAGGGAGTGCTCAGGAGGAACAATGTATTGCTAGTGCCTGAACAGTGCGTTCAAAAACAGGGAGTAACAAGGCGTTTTAAGAACACTGTGCTTATTACATGGCCATCCTTTGGAAAGAGACTTGGTCCTTGAGGTATTTACATCTGGGGCCAGATTAGCTGTACTGTCGCAATGCCCCTGTTGAGTAGGCAATGTTTATTTTGGGAGGGAGAAAATACAGAGAGAGACAGAAACAAGCATTGGTAGTGCACACAGTTTCGCCTATGTGATTCCTAATATTTTGTAATTTGTAGCAAAAAATAGCAATGATTTAATCCACTCTTACGTTTGCGTCGACGTGTGATGATCAAACACAGTGCAATTCTTCACGCTGAGATATTATTATTGGAGCGTGGCCCTCGGTAGTAGCAAGCTTGCTAAAGAAACAAGCAATGACGGGGTGGGGGTGGCGGGCGGAAAGTAATGATCAAGGTGGGGGCTGGCGGCCGGAAATGGATGCCAGCAAATGTTGGGGGTCGCAATGGAGGGGAGAATGGTCTGCAAAACAAGCACTCGTTTGAAGTGCTTCCGGGTTAATTAAAAAAACTGAGTAAAGGGGCAAGACTGAGGATGTGGCCTAACGGCCAGAATTGCTGACCTTGGAGCTGGGGAGCCAGGTTCGAGTCTCGGCGTGGGTTCACAAGCACACTTGAAATGCATGCCCAAGCAGTTTAAATAAAATACGAGACAAATGCATGCAGCTAGGAACAGTAAAGGGTGTTTAGAAAAATTGTTGCATTAAAGAAAAGTACCCCAACAGCGGAAGGAAACAGTACTTTTGCGACGGAAACCAACAAAAGCAGGTGAGGAACGCTCATTGGTGAAGGCAGGAAACTATGCTACAGCCAATAGAAATGGAGGAAAAGTAAGTAAGAAGAACAGGAACCAATGAAAAGCAAGGGGCGGGATGTTGCCCCTTTTAAGATTTTATTCAATGCAATAGATTAATAGATTTCTCAAGCACAGCGCAAGCGAAACCTAAAAAGTAAGTGTCTGGGTACAAAGATTTCTTTGGGCGCCTGCCACTGGCGCTGACTAATGCCATGGTTGGAAAATACCAAAGCTACCTAGTCTTGATCGCCCCTCATACCTCTTTCTTCTCCACCATAGTCTTCCTGTCTCTTTATCTCACCCTTAAAGGTTCTTTTTTCATCCCTACTATCTTCCTTTCCCATCTTTTCCATCCTCCTTCTTTTTTCCTTATCTGTCTTTCTTTATTTTTCACCGGGTCAAAGTCTGATGCAAAATAAGTTCAGGTCTCCAAAAATGAGTGCCGGGGGCAACCACCAGCAAAAAAAGGCACCGAGTGGGCAGTGATTGACCCCTAAAGTTTCTCAATATGTTTTGTTGTAGTGGTACTTTAGCATCAAAAGGAACAGCCATAGTACCAAATGGGAAACATCCTTTACAACGCAACTTTTACAATGCACTACCATTACGACACAACTTTTACAACGCAAGTCATTACAGCGAATTGCGCTGGAGGGCGCTCTAGGATAGGGAATAGTTTAATTACTATCCAACACCTTCCCTACTATCCATGGGGACTTGAGTTGGAATAGTAAATTAAACTATTTACTATCCAGCGCCCCCCAACGCAAGTCGTTGTAACGACTTGCGTTGTAAAAGTTGCGTCGTAATGGCATGCGTTGTAAAAGCATGCGTTGAAACGTCATACAACCGTACCAAATGGGCTCTGTGGCAACTAGCCAGGGAACCCCTTTTCTGTCTTCATCAACAGAGTGCCATTGAAGTGCCACCACATGCTGCAGCATCCTGAGGGAAGATATGCATTCTCTGCAGTGGCGAGCGGTGACCCTCAACACTGGAGGTGCGTTGGGGGAACAAAAGCCAAACCCAGTGGGAGCTAAAAAAAAAAAAAAATTTAAATGTACTTTCGCTCTCTTCCTTCTTTTTTTTCTTTCTTTTTGGATACCATCAGCGCAACAGCACCTTGTGGAGCCTCAGGCAACCCCCTTCTGCAAATCCTGATGCTGCTCCCATGCTGCAGTTGAGCAGCATGAGAGCAGCACCAGGATTGGCTGGAGCCGGCTGCCTTGACGCTCCAGCCGGCACAGGAGGGCTGTGCCTGCTCTCCAGACAGTTGTCTAAGACAGCTAGGAGGAGAGGTTTACACTGCGAATGTCAGGCTGGCTATCGCAAGACAGCTGACTAAAGTGACTTGCGCAGTGTAAACTGGTGGAGTAAGCACCACTCCCCTGCTGCCAGTCAGCAGCAGCCCCAAACACTGCTTGGGCTGGGAGCAGTGAAAAATAAAATGGAAATTCATTTTATTACCGTTTTATTTTTCACTTTTGGTGCACTGGCAGCGGGGCGGGGGCGACTCTCCTCTGCCCTAATGGGGGGGCCGCCACTGCTTCTCTGCATATGAGGGGAGCTTGAACTGCTCCTTGCCAGTGTGGTATCATCTCTATCTATAAGAATAGCTTGTCAATTCTTTTTGCAATTGACAATTGTGCTGTGGCAGTCTATGCTGTACCCAATATGTGCTTAAGGCAGCACCTGCTCTCTCTGCATGAGGAAAACATGACATTACTGCTGTCCAATCACAACATATCTTGTGTGTGAGTGAGGGAGGTGTACACTTCTGTTGCCCATAGTGCACCTGTGCTGCGTATAAGGGAATCATTAATCAATCAATCTGGTTGTTTGTGAAGGGCAACTACTTAATTGTAAGGGTTTCAAGGCGTGTAGGGGGGGGCTTCTAATCTGCCGAAGGCACTGTGGTTCAGTCGAAGAACCAGGTCTTAAGGTCCTTCCTGAATTGAAGCAGTAACGGTGATCGCCTGAGGTGGAGAGGCAAGGTGTTCTAGGTCTTTACAGCAAGGTAGGAGAAGGACCTTCCAAAGGCTGTGGTCTTGCAGATATGTTGGACTTTAGCCAGCACCAGTTGAGCGGAGCGGATGTCTCTGGTGGGTATGTGGAATGTGAGGCGGCGGTTGAGGTATGCAGGTCCGGAGTCATGTAGGGCTTTGTAGGCATGTGTGAGGAGCTTGAAGGTGCTTGAAGGTGATTCTTTTATTGACTGGGAGCAAGAGGACGTCTCTCAGGTGGCTGATGATATGGCTAGGGTGGGGGATGTTGAAGATGACTCTGGCAGAGGCGTTCTTAATGTTCAGCAGTTTCTCGGGGAGTTTCTGGGTGATGCCGGCGTACAGTGCGTTGTTGTGGCGTTTCTGCTACTGATGAGTGAGTGGGTCACCGTCTTTCTGGACTCAGTGGGGATCCACTTGAATATCTTTTGTAGCAAGTGTAGCGTGTGGAATCTAGGTGATGGGACAGCGTTAATCTGGTGGCTCATGGTGAGCGAAGAGTCGAGGTTGATGCAGAGGTTCCGCGGGTGTGGGGAGGTTCTGATTACTGTGGTTCGCCATGAGTCGTCCCAAGCAGATGGGATAGAGCCCATGATGAGGACTTGGGTCTTCTCTGAATTGAGCTTGAGGCAGCTGTTCTTCATCCAGGTGGCAACAGCCTTTATCTCATCATGAAATTCTTTTTTTGGCGACTGTGGGTTCATTAGTGAGGGAGAGAATCAGCTGGGTGTCATCAGCATAGGAGACGATGTTGAGTCCAGAGTTCCTGACGATGGCCATGGAGATGTTGAACAGAGTGGGGCTCAGAGAGGAGCCCTGCGGTACACCACAGCTGATCTCTGTGGGTTCTAAAAGGAACAGAGGAAGTCTGACTCTCTGTGTTCGGCCAGTGAGGAAGGAGCTGATCCATCCCAGGGCTTTGTCGCAGTTGCTGGGGTCGTGGGATCTTGCGCATAGGGTGCGGTGTGAGACAGTATTGCAAGCGGCCAGGAGGTCCAGGAGGATGAGTGCTGCCATTTCACCTCGGTTGAGGAGGGCGTGGACGTCATCTGTGGGAGTGAGGAGGGCGGTCTCCGTGCTGTGGTTGCTTTGGAAGTGGATTGGGAGAGGTCCAGGATGTGGTTTGCCTCAATGAACTCAGAAAGTTGAGCTTTGCTGGCTTTCTCAATGACCTTGGCTGGGAAGGGGCAAGAGATGGGTCTGAAGTTTGGTCGGGTCAGCAAAGGGTTTCCTCAGCATGGGGTTGAGCTCTGCATGTTTTTAGTATTCCGGAAAGGTGGTGGAATTGATGGAGCAGTTGGTGGTGCAGCATAGTTTGGGGGCGATGGTGGTGCCTGCTCTGTTGAAGATGTGATGTGGCCAGGGGTCTGAGAGTGCTCTATAGCAGATGCTCTTCATGATCTTGAGGGTGTCATCCATGATGAGGGGAATCAAGCTGAGTAGGGTCTGTTGGCGTCCAGCGTCATAGGGTGTGGTGGTTGTGGGGGGGATGGGAGGGTCTTGGGTGCTTTAGTGTACAATGGCGATGCCTCACCCCGCCTTGTTGACACGGTCCTTGTTGATGATCTTGCATGCATCTGGTATGGCGGTGGGGATGTCTGGGGCGGAGGTGGACTTAATCCAGGTTTCCGCGAGGAAGGTGATGTAGGAGTTAACAGAGTGGAGCAGGTCCCAGACCTCCACAGCGTGTTTGTGGAAGATGCGTGGGTTGAGCAGGATGCAGTTGAGGTGGGCGTGTCCAGTGTTTATCAGTCGTGGGATGGGTGGGACTGGTGTGCGGTGACCTTTCCAGATCTCAACCTGGCCTATGGGTTATACTCCTGTTGTTTTTACAAGGCGAAGGTGCAGCTGCAATTCCGGCAGGAAAAAGGGCCATGGGTGTCCTTCGGTGATGTCCAGCGGCAAGCAGTGTGGTGTCCATTGTTGAGAGCGTGGAGGGTGGTGGCGTTGTAATGGCAGATGGTCTGAGAACCAGGGTCTGTGGCTCTGGGTGCGGTCCAGGCATGGGCAGGCACAGTCGGGTTAGGCTTTGGCGCGCCAATGGCCGCCATAAGTAGTGTAAGGGGTAGGGCTTGACAGCTGGGTGGCGTGAAAGCGGGAATCGGGAATCGGTGCTGAAGGGGGTTGGGCTGCAGGGGATGAGCAGCGGCAGAGACACAGAGGGAAAAGCCACAAAAGGAAGTAAGAGAGCACAAAAGTGAAAAGAAACAGAGAAAAGCAAACACAAATTAAAAGGAGGGAAAAGGAGATCGGAAGACAGAGAGACAGAGAGCAGAGCAGTGGCAGAGCAGAGACACTTCACTACTGGACCACCAGGGATGAGGCGCAGGCAGGAGCCTGTGGGTGGAGGAGTGCCTCGAACCACTGACCAGAGGGTCAGCAGCAGTTATGGGGGCCAAATGCAGAAACAACAATTGATGGATGGAATGTTTTACAATGGCAAAACATTCACCCCCAGTCACAGACATGGGTTTAATCCATCGTTATTTTGCTCACCACACCACCCCAGTTCAGACATGGCCATATGCAAATCAGTCTGACCCTGTGTCTCATGGGAACAGTCCAGCCTGAACTGCCAACCCATGTCTTTCCTGGACTAGAATCAAGCATCCTAGGACCGGTTTCTGGCTATCAGCCGTCATCAGCCAGCATAGCCTGATTCCAGTGGCATGGAGAGCACGGGACTCACGTCTGAGCATACCCGTCCCACTTGGGGTGACAAATGCAAAAACAACAATAGATGGACGGAATGTTGCACAATGGCAAAACATTCACCCCCAGTCACAGGTCTGGGTTTAATCCATCGTTATTTTGCTCACCACACCACCCCAGTTCAGACATGGCCATATGCAAATCACCATCCCCTTTTGTACCGTAGTTATGGGGGCAGCAATTACCAGGCGGAGCTGTGCAGGAAAGTAGCAGTCTACCGACAAAATCAGTGGATTGCACCTTCACCATGCTGCGGCCGCCATAAGTACTGTGAGGGGGAGGGCTGCACAGCTGGGAGGTGGGAAAGTGGGAATCAGCACTGGAGGTGGGGCGGGTCCGTGATCGAGGGGCAGCGGCAAGAACACAGAGGCAAAAGGTGCAAAAAGAGGCAAGAGAGGAAAAAAAGAAAAAAGTAAAAAGAAGCAGAGAAAAGCAAAGAAAAATTTTATGGAGGGAAAAAGAAATCAGAAGGCAGGGAGAAAGAGGGAAGAGCAGAGACACTCTACCACTGGACCACCAGGGATGAGGCACAGGTGGGAGCCTGCAGTGGAGGAGCACCTTGAACCGGTGACCAGAGGGTCAGCAGCAGCTACGAGGGCAGTGGCTAGTAGGCGGAGCTGTGCAGGGAAGGAAGCAGTCCACTGATAAGATCACTGCTCATGTACTGTGTTTTTTGGCAGCTCACATGCAAGGACCTTTAGAGACCTATGCAATATGAACATTTGCTGGTGGGAAACTCTCTTGTCACTTTCAAGTAGGGCATGTTAGCTATTTGTTGCAAACTGTGACCTTTTGGGCCATTTATAGTCAAGCTGTAAGGCAGTTTCTACAAACGCCTGAATGGAGAATGAAGATTTTATGGCAAGAGAAGGGGCTAGCGTTCTGCATAATACCTTTATTTTAAGGTAAAAAAATAATTTTTCCCTTTGGGTAGACCATATATCATCAACATCAAGCACATTCAATCAATACACTTAACCAGAATCACTCCCCTCATGGAATTAAATACACCTAATACATCATGTGAAACACTTACAAAGAAAAAGTAATACATCAATTATATCAAAACAGACTGTTTATTTTCATACTAAAAAAACATTCAACTGAATGTGCAATCAATATAAAACACTCATTTTTTTAAAAAGAACAAATTACAATAAAAATTCATAAAACTATTCCTGAGGTAAAGACATATTTTATCTCTGTATTAGGGTATACGAAGGATATGGAGAAATAATTACTTATGTCCTGAAGAAGGTGGCTATAACCAACGAAAGCCTCCGAAACGCGGTGACGCATTATATATTTGTTAAATTTGGATGGTCAACAAGTAAAGGGTTATAGGGAAGGAAAGCCCAACCCTGTGTTGTCCAGATAGAGTCTAAATTTTCAGTGATAAGACAAAGTTGATTGTCTTTCCCTTTCTCCTGTGTAGTTTTATGAATTTTTATTGCAATTTGTTCTTTTTAAAAAAATTAGTGTTTTATATTGATTGCACATTCAGTTGAATGTTTTTTAGTATGAAAATAAACAGTCTGTTTTGATATAATTGATGTATTACTTTTTCTTTGTAAGTGTTTCACATGATGTATTAGGTGTATTTAATTCCATGAGGGGAGTGATTCTGGTTAATTGTATTGATTGAATGTGCTTGATGTTGATGATATATGGTATACCCAAAGGGAAAATTCTTTTTTTACTTTATAGTAATTTGGTGCTCTATTCCCTTTTGGGTTATAACAGAGCCCCTCTCATTTGTTTAAGATTATACCTTTATTTACCAGTTCTGAGTATAAAACACTTCAAAGAAAAACTTCAGAGTAGAACTTTCAACATCAAACAATAGAAATAGAACTTTAAGGTCCCATATAATCTTGCTGTCCGCCATCTTCTCCCTCTATTATTTGCTCTTTTGAGCAGATAAGTACTCATATTTTTATCTTTGGATGAGAACGGTGTGTGGAAAGATGATAGGTTCCAATTTATGGGCCAAGTGTGTGTTATCATGGTTTGCCTGATATAAACACGTTTTTCTATATTTAAAGAAAGAGTTTTTAAAATACATTTTGCCAATGTGTTTTTGGATAGCCTTAGTTTGCCCAGATTTAGGGAGGAATACGAGTTGCTTTGCGTTAGGACCCCGTTTTTTACTAACAGATGATAAGCTTTTTTTGGTTAAACCAAAAAGGGTGAGTATTTGAGGTAAATCTGGACAGAGGTGTAACGTGCTTACCATTGGAGGCATGAGGGTTGCTTCTCGGCTGCGATGCGGCGGCCATTTTAAGCATCGGATGCATTCGTGCGCATCTCACAGTCGTGTTTCAAGCTTGCAAGCCTCATTCCACGGAAGGAAAGTTATTTTAAAAGGAAAATTTAAACAAAGGAAGGGAACGTTGTTTTACGGCGCATTTTAGGCCTAGACAAATTTAAGATTAATATTAATAAACATTTGTTACGATTGGAAGCACCATTTTTAATGGGCTTCCATGGAGATGTTCCCAAAATTACTTTTAGAGGAATTCGGGCATTCTGTAGCTTTGTGAGGCATGGCTAAGCAATGGTTTATGCCGTTTTAGTAACAGTATATACTTTTCAAATTGCGCATACTTTGAGAGGCGTTTGAGGTATTTGGTTGGCTCTGTTGTGGTGTTGAGCATAGGAGTGAATGTATTTGGCCATTTTTTTGTGAATGTCTAAAATAATCTCAGTTATAATCATGACTGAGAAGGAGAGTAGTAATGGGGATCAAGACATTTTTATTAAAAAATTGTTTACTGATGAAATTAGGAATTAAGTACAGGATTCTGTGAGGTCTACTATGGCAAGTAGAAAAAGGAGTCATGTTGATGAGGAGGATGAATATTATTCAATTTTAGAAGGGGAAGAAAGAGTTTACCAAGAACCAGGAGGCAAATGCACTGGTAAAAGAAAGCACCTGGAACACGCGCAGTTAGTCCAAAGCGGCTCACAAAGAGAGGGTGTTTGTGGTAACACCTCAGATGGGCAGGATATTCCTGCAGAGAGGTTAGGTAATGAATGGGATGAATATGTTTTTAATATAAATTTATAAGGATGATTTAGACAATGATTTTTGTGGTAGTGAGTTTAGCAGAAGCAGAGGTGAGAAGATGGTGGTAGATCCACTTGGTCAGAAACTTTTTGACCCAAAAGAGATTCGACATCTGATGAATCATGTAGCAGAATATATCAGACACTGGATTCGCAGGCCACTAAACAAAGGGGAACATAATGTAATGAGAGCGGAATGTTCCTGCCCCGTTATCAGGGACAGCAATTCAATGACTCTAAACTTTGATACATAATTAATCACCTATATATTTAAATTAGGAAGAGACCCAAGAAAGGATCTTGAGAAGTCACTCAAGCGGTGTTAGGACAAGCTTCTAGACACATTGGGGCCTCTTGCTATGATATTGTGTAGATGTATGGTTTTTTGTTGGACAGGAAGAATGGCGCTCAAGCTGAACTGTGCGTCTGTATGATGAGCTATATGTGTACGGTGCCAACAGGTCGAGGGAAAACACCTTGAAACCCTCATATAGATGTGAGTCCAGAAAACCACAATTCTAAAGCAAAACAATGTCCAGGGCACACGTAATGGGTGTCAATAGACGGTTCCGTGCAGAACAGTGTTCTTGGCTAGGCAGGTGGGTACACCAACGCAGATGAGAGTCCTGTTACCGAGGAGATGGGTGGCAAGCAATCTCCTCCGTAACAGGACTCTCCTCGGCATTGGTGTACCCGACTGCCTAGCCAAGAACACTGTTCTGCACTAATATCCCACCTCTGTGGGACCCCGCAGTGGCTATCAAGCATAGAAGCCCACTCATCTCCTCATTCGATTTACTCAGCCGGGTTCGAAATATCACCGGCCACCGGGTTGGCGCATCACCCGCCCAGCCAACCTCCCAACTCCTCATCCGGAGCATAAAACCCAGCCGGGTTGGAATTATCACCGGCTTCCTGAACTCACGCCAACCACTATGCTATGCCTCAGCCCTGAAGAAGTCACAAGATTACTCCCACATGTGACGAAACACGAGTCGGCTGGTGGCTTGCGCATATCCTCATTAAACACACGTGAAAATACTCATCTGGTGTTGATCGAATATCGTGTCTAGAACACTACAACAACACGGAACCGTCTCTTGACACCCATTACGTGTGTCCTGGACTTTGTTTTCCTCTTGCTATGATGTTCGACATGATAGAGGAGGCATATTTAAAGCAATCAGATTTGGATATTTCTCCGCTGAGAGGATGGTGCCATAGGGCACTATGTTTCTTGGGCAATGCCAATGCAGGACTAGTTGCAGAGAGGCGTAAGTCAGTTTTGCTTCACATTAACCTGAAGTTGGGAGATTTTGCATGCAAAGAATCAAGTGAGGACCCCAAAGGCATGCTCTTCGGCGAAGGTTTAGTTAAGGCTTTGGGAAATACATGCCCACTTTCACTGCTTTAGATAAAGCGCAGTTCAATATGGGTAGAGTATTTGGTGGTGCAAATAGTTTTCCAGAAGTGCTGGGAGGAGAGGGCAACAACCCAGCCATAGCTTTTCAATCCCTAAGGAACCAATATAGGATTCTACAGAGGTTCCCAAAGCCAATTTGGATTTTACCCTCATAGAGAAAGGGGGTCCAGAATGAGAGCCGCAAGGGGTTGTGGACAGCCATATGCAACAAGTTCAAGTGGGTACAAGTATGAGGATTTGTACTAGTTTTATCCAAGGAAAGATGGGTGGAAGGTTGAGAGATCATGTGGAGGCATGGATAGGAATTACATGCAATCCATGGATTTTGGAGACAATTGTGGGTAACACAATAGAGTTTTATTCAGTGCTTGAACAGAGTCAGTAACCAAGAAGAACTCAGTTTTGACAAAGTACAAGAGAACATAATGAGAGAGGAGATAGAAAGTATGTTAAGGAAAGGGACGATAATAGAGGTAAAACGAAGAGGAGGCACTTTTTGTAAGTATGTTATTTGTGGTTGAGAAAAAGGACAAGGGATGGGAACCTGTAATCAATTTGAGAGTTTATTATGTGATATACAGGCAGTTCAAGATGAAGGGTGTCCATCACTTGAGAAATGTTTTACAAGATTCAGACTGGTTGATAAAGATAGATCGAAAGGATGCATACTTTGCAATTCCTATGTCGAAGGAGGATCAGAAGTATCTCCAGTTCAGGTGGAAGGGTCATTTGTACCTGTTTGTTTGTCTACAATTCGGATTATCTTCAGCCCCTTGGTGTTTCACAAAAGTGATGTGAACGGTAGTAGGTTTTTTAAGGGAGAGAGCATTTCATATGACTGTTTACTTAGACAATCTACTGATAATGAATCTGAATGTTTCTTTGTTAAAGTTGCAGTCGGAAACAGTAAAAACCCTGCTGGAATCCTTGAGTTTTCTTATAAATTTGGAGAAATCAGTGTTAGAGACAGCTCAGTCTCTAGTGTTTTTTAGGTTTTGTGTCGGACACAGTGAAAGTCAATTGGTAAATATCAGAGAAGAAGATAATGAAAATGAGACAAAAAGTAAGGCCCATGCTGAAAAGACAAGTAGTGAAGCTGAGAGACTTGGCAAGAATAATTGGTCTTATATCCTCTTCTATACAGGCAGTGGTTCCATGGCTTTTGCACTACAGGGCTTTACAACGGTTAAAGACGGCTGACTGGCAAATGATTTGTGGTATGGAGATTGTGTGAAGATGTCAGAGGAAGCAGCAAAGGAACTGGGTTGGTGGTTGGAAAACTTGGAGGCTTGGAAGGGGTGAGCGATTTTTGGTACAAGTCCAGAATATGTGTTGGAGACAGATGCAAGCATGTCTGGATGGGGAGCATTGTGCTTGACTCAGGAGACAGGTAGAGTATGGAGCAAGATGGAACAGATGGAACATATAAATTATTTAATGATAAATGCAGGGAGTTTTGCATTGCAAAGATTCAAGTCACTGTTTTGGGGTGGTACAGTGCTTCTCAAGATGGACAATACAACAACAGTGAGATACATAAACAAGTTGTCAGGAAGCAAATCAAGGAAGTTGACAGAGGTGGCGAAGGACATTTGGAAGTTTTATCTGGAATACAAGATTGCTTTGCAGGCTCAGTATCTGCCAGGAATGCAGAACTTGATGGCAGATCAGAATTCAAGGAACTTGTTAGATTACAGCAATTGGAAGCTGGACATAGTAGTTTTTCAGGAGATTCAGTTTTGGTTGAGTTCTTCGAAGGTGGATCTGTTTGCCTCAAGATTGACGCACTAGCTGGAAGATTACTACAGTTGGAGGCCAGATCCAGGAGCTTTGACTGTGGATACGTTTACTCAGAATTGGGAAAGTGATGGGGGTTATTCCCTACATTTGCTTTGATTCAGAGAGTGTTGATACAGGTGTGGAGGCAAGTCTGTCGGATTATGTTGGTGACTCCCTTTTGGAGTTCTCAGGGTTGTTCCCTTCTGTGCTGGAGTTGGTGATGGACAGCCCTTTTTAGGTCTCATCCTATTAATCGCGCAAGCGATACTAGGACGAGAGTATAGAGGCTAAACCAAGGTCTGAAACCATCGCTGATTTCGTCGAGTGCATGTGCTCGTGCACGCGCTTACCATTTGCTCCCCGAGCCGCCTGCCTCCGAGAGCTATATAATTTATTTATTTAAGGTTGAGCATAGTGTTAAGCAGGCACAGATAGCCACGAACACGGGGGAAAACAGAGCACAAAAATCGGCAGGATAAAGACGACAGTGTCTCTGCTCAAGGTCTAAAGAGAAATGCAAGTGACATCATGACTTCAAAGGGATCCGCTCCCCCGCCCCCTGCTTCACACTTTTTACGGCCGCCAGGCTGTGTCTCGCATTTCTCCTCCCCCCCTCCCCACAGCAATGCCAAGAGCCACCCACTTTAACAAATAATTACATTAAAAAATCTGAAAATGTCACACACAGCAATTTGAAACCTTGGCAGCATAGATTTCGTTGTTACGTTCTTTCTTCTGGGTTGTTTTTGTATGCCAAGCAGGCTAGTCTCAATAGTGCCTACATCTTACCTCCACGCCGTAAACTCCAGTGTCTATGACAGCCTGATAGTAATCCTTCAATACTGCGCACTGAATTTTTAATAATTTATTTATTTAAGGTTGAGCATATTGTTAAGCAGGCACAGATAGCCACGAACACGGGGAAAATCAGAGCACAAAAATCGGCAGGATAAAGATGACAGTGTCTCCGCTCAAGGTCTAAAGAGAAATGCAAGTGACATCAAGACTGCAATGACCATCGAATCAAAAACAGATATAAAATCCAAAAATTTACAATAAAAAAGGACTGCTATTATGCTATTAACAAAATGTTAGAAAAGTATTCCGTTTCTAAAACACATTCTTGTTGGCCCTGCTGCGAGTCTCCCTAAGTGCCAGGTGTGTGCTCTGCAGTGCTCAACCCTTCTATTTCACCCATTAACGGGGGGCCCAGTAAGGCCAAATCGTGTTTCTTTTCCCAGAGAATGGCTCCATGCAACCCGGGCACCACCAAAACTTTTGATGCGTGGCTGATTTGCATATTATTGGTTCTCTGCTTACAAGCATTATTTTGTTTGTGGTTGGACCCCTGCTGTAAAGACTCATTCCAGCTAAAATGATGGAGCGGAATGCTGCCAGGGTATGCCCACTAGTTATAAACCATTGATTCCGGCCTTTCCAGCCATCATTTTTTTGCTGCCTCTTTGTATACCCTGCAGGGCCGACTCAGCCGTTCATCTTTTGGAGGTAAATACAAGTACCATTGAGTTGATTCTTATTAAGTGTTACGCACTTGCAAGGGAATGTTCTGTGTGTGCTGCAGTGAGTGCGACAGGCTTCTCGCTCCCTGTAAGCCCAGTGAACATACTTTAATCGCGGGTGCCAGTTCAGGAGCGCCTTGCTTAGCTGAACCATCATCTAAGTTGGCGAAGGTTGTTTATGTAAATAAGTGCAAATGCTTAAACATACACAAGAATTGCTACAAAGCTAATTTTTTTTAAATCATTCAGTAACGCTAGTACGTTTGCAAACGTGAAGAAGTGCTCTTTATTTTCCCCCGGAAATGGCATGCTAATGCCAGTATTTCCACCCGCGGTTTGGTTTCATGTTGTGAATGTTCTGCTGCCCTTGGGTGTCGCTGCGCCTTCTCAGTGGTTTTCTGTACTCCGGGTTCTTAAAGGAGACAAACTAGGGAAAGTAAAACAAGTGATTTTTTTTATCATTAGCAATGTTTATTGTTTATACCAGCACATAGGAGGGTAATGAGGGACTTCAAACGGTGTGAGCTCTGGAATTTTTTTTTGTAGGAAGGGCTCTAATTATATTCTCAGTTGTGGATCAAAATGGAGTGGACACCCATGGTGAGCAGGTTTCGGCGTAACAATACGGACCTTAGCAGGGGCTTTGTCAGTGAAAAGTAGACCCCCCTTTCCCTCCAAACAGTCCTGCCGTTTCTTCTCGTCCCGTACCCCACCCTGCTCAAGTATTTCATGCGGCCGGCTAGCTGGTTGCAGCATTCATCTCTTTGATGGAGCTCCTGCTGCAACGGATCCCTGTAGTCTCTCTATGAGCACGGCTGCTCAGCTGTCCATGGCAGAGCCTGTTGCTTTCCATTCCCCACTCCTGCAGCCCTCTCCTTCCACAGGCTCCGGTTTTCAAACACACTCTTCAAATGACTGTAGGGTCCACAGCATCGTACTGTAATGTGGCAGAGCAAGGTGATGACGTGGCTGGTGCATCTATCACAAAAGGTTAAGAAACAACCTCAAGGCCACCTATTGGCGATAGTAATGGCCCTGTTGCTAAGGCAGAAGAGCACCAAAACAAAGCCTGGGGCTCTGAAAATCCCAATAATGCCAGGTCATGCTCATAGCATAAGCATACAAATGAATCACCTCAAGAGGGTTTTGTTGTTGCAATTTATAAAATCATGTAGACAGCACACACAACAATCTGCTGTACCTGTCGCTACATTACTGAAAGGCAGTGTACCTTTTTTTATGAGGAGAGAATCCCGGTTGCCCAAAAGTTGCTTCTAAACTTGCATGGGGTGAAATGCGGTAGAAAAGAAATAACCAAGCTGTCAGGTTTCAATAAATGTGATCATGCGTTTTACACCATGCACACTAAGAAGCTACATAGATGCTTTCTAATGCTATAGAAAAGTGTCTTGCTTGTTGTGCCTTTCTGCCCTCTGTTAGACTCGTTTTTTTGTGCCTTTCTGCCCCCTGTTAGTCTCGTGTTTTGTGCCCTTCTGCCCTCTGTTAGACTCGTTTTTCCCTTGTTTTTTGCCCTTCTGCCCTCTGTTAGACTCGTTTTTCCCTTGTTTTTTGCCCTTCTGCCCTCTGTTAGACTCGTTTTTTGTGCCTTTCTGCCCTCTGCATCACCACATCATCACTCAGCGGTACCCCAGCATCACTCAGCACCACCACATTATCACTCAGCCCCACCACATTATCACTCAGCCCCACCACATTATCACTCTCACCCCCACATTATCACTCATCACTACCACAGCACCACCCAGCGCCACCCCAGCATCACTTAGCGCCACCCCAGCATCACTCAGTGCCACCACAGCATCACTCAGCGCCACCACAGCATCACTCAGCACCACCACAGCATCACTCAGCACCACCACATTATCACTCCGCACCACCACAGCACCGCTCAGCATCACTCAGCACCACCACAGCATTACTCAGCACCACCACAGCATCACTCCGCACCACCACAGCACCGCTCAGCATCACTCAGCACCACCACAGCATTACTTAGCACCACCACAGCATCACTCAGCGCCACCACAGCACCACTCAGCACCACCACAGCACCACTCAGCACCACCACAGCATCACTCAGCACCACCACAGCATCACTCAGCGCTACCCCAGCATCACTCAGCACCACCACATTATCACTCAGCACCACCACATTATCACCCAGCACCACCACAGCACCACTCAGCACCACCACAGCACCACTCAGCACCAACACAGCACCAATCAGCACCAACACAGCACCACTCAGCACCACCAAAGCACCACTCAGCACCACCACATTATCACTCAGCACCACCACAGCACCACTCAGCACCACCACAGCATCACTCAGCACCACCACAGCATCACTCAGCACCACCACAGCACTACTCAGCACCACCACAGCATCACTCAGCGCCACCCCAGCATCACTCAGCGCTACCCCAGCACCACTCAGCACCACCACAGCACCACTCAGCACCACCACAGCATCACTCAGCACCACCACAGCACCACTCATCACCACTACAGCATCACTCAGCGCCACTCCAACATCACTCGGCACCACCACAGCACCACTCAGCGCTACCACAGCATCACTCAGCACCACCACAGCATCACTCAGCACCACCACAGCACCACTCAGCACCACCACAGCATCACTCAGCGCCACCCCAACATCACTCGGCACCACCACAGCACCACTCAGCGCTACCACAGCATCACTCAGCACCACCACATTATCACTCAGCACCACCACACCACAGCACCACTCAGCACCACCACAGCATCACTCAGCACAACCCCAGGTTATAGGTGTCACATTTGCGAAAGTTATAACTATTGGCATTGTAAATGACAAAGCTATTAATTTAGCTATTTTCAAAACCAACACATAAATAAAAAAATTGTCATTTACAAGACCAATAGCTCAAACTTTCCTAATGCGAGACCTATTGCATTGCAAATGCTTGTTTAATCAAACCGTACAAAAGAATGTTGGTTAGAGAAGAAGGTATAGAGCATCCTATAGTGGAGGTAGGTTCACTCAACCCTCTAGTTCGGAAGATTTCAGGCAATCCAATAGATTCTCAGAGCTTTCCCAAGCAGCTTTAGATTTACTCAAAGAGTCATGGGTCCCTGGAACTCAGAAGAGGTATAGGGGTGCATGGGCAGTTTGGCTACGTTGGTGCCTGGCAAGGGATTTGGATCCCATTTTATTTTTTTAAACAGACTTTATTGGGTTTTCAAGTGACATATTCAAACAAATGTCAGGAAGCTTTTGCATTATATCCGTAAGACAGCAAGTAGGCACAATAAACACAATCCCTTCAATTTTCGCTTGTGTAATAGGAGAATAGTATTCATCATAGGATTGGGCCATCCTCTAGCTTGCTGCCCCTTGCTAAATGTCAACGTAATAAATATTATCAATCTCCTCGAACCTCTTCTTTAATCGCAGTGCTCCCCGTATAGGGATTTGGATCCTATATAGGTTGATGAGATAAGGTAGCTAATTTATTTTAGGATGGTAAACGGTTCTAGATCATTGGTTTCTGCTGCTCATGCTTTTGTGTGGGCTATGTCTATAGAAAGAAGTCATGTGGTGTGCAGAGTGATGAAAGGGACCAGGTTGAAAAGACCTCCGAAAGCAAGGTATAATTTTGTTTGGGATGTTGATTTGATTTTTAAATTGTTTGAAAGTTGGTCAGCAAATAGATTTTTGGGTTTGAGAGAATTACCTTGGAAAGTTGGCACTTTGTTATGCATAATTTATTTTAGGACAGTGTCAGACATTAGGGCTCTTGATATTAGCTCTAGGTATTATCAATCACAGGGGGATCTGTTTGAAATCTGGAAAAGAACCAAGATAATGTCAGTTTACGTTTTTTATCCAAGGTTTGATGCAAATTCGAAGCTTTGTATTGTCAAGTACTTGAAGGAATATGAGAGTAGGGAGTTGGAGTTTAGGGGTTATGGAGTAGATCAGTTATTGATATTGTACGTGAAACCACATAAAGGAGTTTCTACTACTACTATAGCTAAATGGGTAAGGTCAGTTATGAAGGAAGCAGGTGTGAATTTGCATATTTTTACAGCGCATTCTGTCAGAGGTGCTATGGCTAGTAAGGCCTACATTAATGCTGGAAGTCTGGAAGAAATCCTAAAGGCGGCTGATTGGTCTAATGCAGAGGTTTTCAGGAAGGTTTATTTCAAACCTATAGAGCATTTTGCAAATAGAGTAATGGAAGGCTTTGAACATGCATAATGCTAGCCTCCTGTCTTGCCATAAAATTTCAATTCTCAAAGGTTTACTGCATAGAGAATCGAGATTTTATTAAAGACAAGGAGGCTAGCATTATCCCTTCCTCCTACCCTGGTTTTGGGCTTGGGAGTTTGGAAAGTGTATTATAAGGGTATTCCTTGAAAGTTCTTTTATTATACCTATTTAGTTAAGATTTCTTTTAGCATGTGTTAAGAAGGATTTTACCATGAGGAATGGTATTTTATTGTAATGAGATTTTTTATTCCTTATTGAGAATTAGGATCCATTTATGGACATGAGTTTTGTTGTAATATCTGGTTCGGTTAAGGTTACGTTCGTTACAAGGAGAAGAAGGAAACATAAGAGGGAGAAGATGGCGGACAGAAAGACTATATGGGGCCATAACACCATCGGTGCTGTAGCAATTTCCCCTCTGTGCTGAGAGCCATTGCTTCCCATTGTTCATGACGAGTTCAGCTCGTCATGAGCACACGAGCAGTGTACTGCATGACGAGCTGAGCTCGTCATGACCATCGAAGGGGTTAAAGTTCTATTTCTTTTGTTTGATGTTAAAAGTTCTATTCTGGTGTTTTTCTTTGAAGGTTTTGCTGATCAGAAGTGGTAAATAAAAGTATAATGCATAATGCTAGCCTACTTGTCTTTCATAAAATCATGATTCTCTATGCCGTAAACCTATGACAATCGACATTCTCCAATTGATATGCAAAGAGAATCTTGATTTCATTAAAGACAATAGAAGCTAGCATTATGCAATAACCTGGTATTGCTGCCCCAACATCAGCCCTTTAAAGATCATCAATAGACCATAAGGCATTTTAGAATATTCAAACAGTATAAATGTCCAAGACATGTATTCATGCTCCTCAGTGAGCTGTATTATTCCTGAAGAGGTGGCTTAATGAGGCTTCTGCACCAGACATAATTCCCACGCTCCCCCAAACTCTATATTGTGAAAAGAGCCAGACAGTATAACGTGGGAGGCAGATTTGCTATTATTTTTAGAGATAAATTTAAATGTACATTTAAGATCTTCCCATCACTGATTGTGCGGCGGTATTTTTCTCATTATGCCTCACACACAATTTACCCTGATTTAAAGGTCACGGGGTATGCTGAGAATTGGTGCGCCACCATTTTAGATTATCTCTCTCCTTTGGCTTCTGGATATGCCAATTTTACTTTGCTTGGTGATCTCAATATTTAGTTAGCGGACCCCACGTGCAGCCAGGGCACTGCACGTATTGAAGATTTGAATGTTTTAAATCTGGCTCTTTATAATTCAACCCCCACTCACAAGGCTGGTCAACTCTTGTATCCTAATCTTCTTAACATGGAGGATCTTCTTACAGTGGCACCCATTCTGCTTCCTTGGTCTGACCACCTGGCAGTTAAATTTACTATCACAGCCTCGCCACTACCATCCGGTGGCCAGTGGTCAAAATGGGGAAAAAAAGTTAGTACTACAGGCGGAAATTCAGAGGGCGGGTATAACCTGTGGATTCGTTCAGTGGGTGGAGTCAGAGGTGTGGCCAGAAAGAGCAAAACATCCCAATTGTTTGTATTTGTTTGTCATTTCACTGACCAGTTACAGCTTATTAAATTATTTAATTCAGCCAATGGATACACATGTTTATTTAAGGTTTAATATGAGTTATTGACATTCAAATACATTCACAAGTGGAATATGTTTCTAATCGCAAAATGTCACAAATATGCATAAAAGTGGAATCACACGCCATTTGTCTCTGAGCCATGCAGTTTCTGTCATCAACACTTCTATTTCCTTTTTCAACAAGAGCAGTTCAAACATGGATGGCAAAATATCCTATTTTGCAAATGTTTTCTACATAATAATGGCTCTGCCATATTTGCCACATAATACATTATCTGCTGCATAATCAGACGATTTTAACAAACAAATTGTTTGTAGCTCAAACGGATCAAAAGTTACCAAAAAATGTTGTGTGTTGCTGTGAAGGGGAGGGCCCTGCAAAGGTTGACTAGGTACCTTTCTCAGGGCTGAATTTGCATATTACACTGGTACTAATGAGGCAAAATATTTGCAGACTGTTATGCTAGTATGTGTTGGTCAAAATAATAAAGAATCAGAAAATATACCGCATTACTCTACAGCCTTTATTTGCTGCATAATTTAGTCAACACTGAGCCATAATGTTGCCCTCAATTGCTGCATAATTCCAGTTGTCCCAGACCAGGCAGCACTTGTTAAAAGTGCTTGTGCATGAAGCAGAGAGACTGTGAAGTTTGCAAACTTAGTTTGGTGTGCGTGCAAACCCTGCATTGCCGATTCCTGGTGAGTTGCACTACTACTGCTGAAACAAGGCCAATGGGGATACCAATGGGTGAGGCGAACTGACCTCAAGGGTCCTGTGACTTCAGTGGCAGAGTCACTGTCACTCTAGGGTGTTCTGCTTCGTAGGCCTGCCCGCAAGACTGGAGGTGAACTTCAGTATGGATTGTGGTGGAGAGGCCTTCAAGGTTAACCCACAATTACCATTGCTAGGGTCCACCTGCTGGTGCTAAGACATCAGAGCTTCTAAGGTCTTGTTGGGCCATCTAAGGTCTAGCATAGAAATGTGCTCTCTCAGGAGAGTGGTCTGGTGGACGGATCATGAAGACGCAACCTAGTTCCCCAGTTCCAAATTCGACAGCTTTGGCCATAGTGCCACATCCTCGTTCCCACTGAACACCATACTGCCCCATTGAGAGAAACTCGCACGGCCTTTAGCTGCAGCCCAGTTGTTCCCAGCTATAAACACCTGGTGCGACTCAATTCAAATTATGCACTAGACATGAACAATATGCTTTTGTTTCAAAAAAGTAATGACATCCTGGAAAAAGCAAACACTTATAGGAAAGCAAGATTAGGTAAAGCATTTGAAATGTAAACAGGAACAACATGTTTACCTTAACACTTTTACACTTGTTATTTTTTCTGAAAAGTTAAGGACATGACGTTTCAATGTCCATTGCTGACATCCTTACAAAGCATAGGCAGTATGGTTTAAAAAGACCACATCCCTTTTTAAATTTTTTATTTATTTTTGGTATTTATACACATACATACATACACTGCACAGGGATAACTTTGTATGGGTGACCGTCCACCACATCCCTGAACACAGAGCCCCGGTACACATTTTATAAAGTGAAACAAGGAAACAGATAAGGTGTGATAAGGATCACATTGAAGGTTTTCCACTCCAGCATCAACCAGGTATTGCAGTTCCTCCAGGAATGGTACACATCCCCACCAGGGGAAAAAACATGTTGTTCAAGAAAAATGAGGAAGCAAATTAACTCTATAAAGTGACGCTAATGTGTTTGGATGTGAATAAAACCAATCTGTCCACTTTCTGACCACTCTGTCTTGCTTTATTAAGTTATTTAGTTATTTTTCGTATTTTGAACCTTTTAGCTCTCTGTCCCAAGAATGCATTATGGAACAGAAAAATTTCAGAAAAAGACATTTCCAGCAAAAGTGTTTCTTTTTTGGATCCATTTCACAAGGGAACGAATGAAGGGAAGGAACGGAAAGGAAAGTAAAGAGAGGGTAAGAGCCGTTTCTTGATGTCACCGTTTATATTCAGCAAGTGAGGAGCAAGACAGAGACAGAAAGAGAGAGAATAAGAGGAAGAGGAAGAAAGACAGGGTCCTTTTCCTTCTCTGCCCATCCGCCTGTCCCAGAACGGCCACGAACAGCCGGGCCTTATCTATAGGCCTTGGCTATTTCTGCAATCCTTGGACGCATTTTAGAAATAAAAAAGTAGGGGAACGGATTCTATTAACCCCTTCACTGTGGGGCTGTTTCCCCCGCTGTGTTGGGGGGCACGTACAGTGCCCTAGTGCTCATGACGAGCTCAGCTCGTCATGAGACATGGCGCTCCAATGGAATGCCCAGCACAGCAGGGGAATCAGCCCAGCATGCGAGCGTTCCACTAAAAAGGCGCGGTCACGACAAGCTCAGCTCGTCAAGAGCACAAGAGGGGTTAAATTGAAAAAGAAGGGGCACGTCATGCCCTGCTGATTCTGCCCATTTCGACCACAGCGGCTGGCCCCTCAAATGTATTATCAAGACCAGGAACTGGTTTAAACTGGATGCCCCTACCCTGAATTCACTGCTTCGAAGTTCTGAGCCAGACCTAAAGCAGAAGGTCGATGCATATCAGCCTTTGATAGACCACTGGATTAGAAACTCTCTGGAGTCTGTGATCCCATCCTCCGGCTCCATGGGTCAACGACATGCTTCATTTAGAGAACAAAATGCTGCAAGGGTCTCGAGAGACTCTAGAGGAAGATGTATAACCCGGAGGCTAAATCCGAATATCAAATTGCTATCAATAAATACCATGCACTGTGCAGAGCATCCCAAGCATCTTATTACTCAGATAAAATTACTCATTCTCAGAATTGTCCTAAGATACTTTGTAATGTGGTCAAAGGATTGTCTGACCCCAGTAATCTGTCCCCTTCGCTTCTTCCTTCCCACTCCCAATGTGCAGAACTGACTCACCTTCTTGTGGATACGGTGGCTACTATTCATTCGCAATTGGAGGTAAACCACAGGGCAGGAATACAAGTTGGGTATTCCAATAGTGTCATTGGGAAATCCCCTTTAATCGATCTTAATCCTCTTCAGGATATGCCAGGCCCAGCCCAAAAAATTGAGTCATGGCCTCAGTTGGCCCTTTCTTGATTTTTTGTCCATTTTGTAATCAATAAAATCAGGCTCTCCCCAGACCTGCTTCCTCCTTCTAAGTTGGGACTGCTTGATCCTGACTTGTTGCAAATAGTGGTGGACTTGCTCAATTCCTCAGTTTATGATGGCTATGTTCCACGGTTCTGGAAAAAAATCTATGATCCTCCCACTTTTAAAGAAGCCCAATCTTGAAACAACTAATTGGGCTAATTTTAGACCCATTTCTCTGCTGTCCGTCTTTTCCAAAATGTCGAAAAAGCATGTAAACTCAAGCATGTAAACTCACGGCTCACCACCTTTATAGAAGCCCAGCAACTCCTTTACTCCTCCCAGTTGGGTTTCAGGGCACAGTATGGAGTCTGCTCTCCTAGGAGTCACGGATCATCTAAAACAACTCCTGGATGAAGGCAGAACAGCTTCACTGTTCCTATTAGATCTCAGCGCGGCCTTCAATACTGTGTCCCACTCAATTCTTGTGGATAGACTGGTGACATTGGGCCTTGATGGAACAGCCCTAGCTTGGCTGAGCTCTTTCCTGAAAGATAGGTCATTCCTGGTCCTTTCATCAGATGCGAGGTCTGGGATCTGTGCCTTCACCTCATGAGTACCCAAGAGTTCCACATTGAATCCCATGCTGTTCAACCTGTATGTTCACCCTCTCATAGATTTGGTGTAGAGTTGTGGCTTGACACTGTTTTCTTACTTAGGTGACAAACAAATTATTTTATCTATATCATCCACACAGGGATATAACCCAGATGCCCTTGATCTAGCTCTTCCTGGATGAAAAGTAACTTGCTTAAACACAACGGTGACAACATCAAGGTTATGGTCTTGGGCAGGAATCCACAGCTCTGGGTCCACAACACTGGCCTGAGTAAGTAAAAAGCTTGGGGTTCTGACTGGATTAAAATCTTTCTATGCGTGGGGGCGCACAGAAAGATTTTAATCCAGTGGTCAAAGTGGCATCCACCCGTGATGAAGTGGATGAGGAAGATTATTTGGATCTGACTGACTGAGAATTTGTGTTCTGAATTATGTGAATCTGATTGGATCATGTGATGTCAACTTTCAGATTATCGTGGCTGGATTTGATATATTTGAACCCTTATTGTGGGGCTTCTTCTTGAATTAATTTGGAATTTTATTGTGAATAACCATCAGATTACTAAACCTAGCACTTATAGCTGAGATTATTTACTTTTACCCTATGCCTTATAACTGTGGTCCCCACTTCATTATCCCTCCCTTTCCTTCTACTTTCTATGTTTTGTAGCTCAACTAATTAATTTTGATTGATTCTTGTTTATTGTATAATTCTTTCCCAGTCTCCTCTATTTTTCTTGTTTCACTTTTTACTCTGATCGGTTTTTACAATTTGGAAATTTAATGTATTGCACTGTTCATTCAATGACAATATATTTAGTTTAATTTAAGTTTGATGTATTTTATATTTACCTCATGATTCTTTTCTAGCATTTCTACCTTTCTTTCTTTACCTTTCATTTCTATTAACACTTACAATCTGAATATGGAATGTACTGGACTTCATTTTTAATAATATATGTATGTTTATAGGTGTATATATTTGTCATCTTATTTGTATTGTGGGCTAGTGTACAGTGTGTTGTTTTATGTAGATTTACTTAGTAATATGTCCTTGGTTATATGGTGTCTTTATTTATTAGTATGTTATAAGGATATTACTTTCGATTATTATGATTTGTGTAATATGTGTATGTATTTGTTTAATTTCATGTTTATTATTATTGCTGTATATATTTGTTGTGGGTGTTTATATACTGTATTATGTCAATTTTTTCAGGCCCTGATGAAGTTCTTTTCAAAGGAACGAAGTGCGTTGGCTGATTACTTATCGCTTGTTTTACCAAGAAGAATAAAACAAATTCAAAGGACTTCCTTAAAAGTTTGTAACTTCTTTCCTGGTGCACCTTCCATGAGTTAAAAATGTTCTTGTCTGGATTCCAGTGGGGCCCAACTGCGGTGGGTTTCGGAAGCAACATGCACAGGACTTGTATATTTGGCAATAGGGATTGATGTGCTGAACCAGTGGTCAGCGGCAGTTTGGAGTTTTTATATTCTGGATCTGGTGACTCCCTATCAGACCAGCAGGGTATTGAGGTCTGAGAATCAGGCTTAATGCCACATGCCCAGAATCCGCCTGGTACATATAGAAGGTCGCTCTTTTACTTATCTCAGCCCAAAAATTTGGAATGCCCTCCTAGAATTTCTAAGACACTGTATGACTTTGCTGCTATTTTGTAAGAAGCTGAAAACTTGGTTATTTTAATCTTCCATTTAAACATTTCTACCTATGCTCAGTGCCGGGAAAGTGGAAAAATAATAATAAAAATAATCTGAAACGAAACAAAATCACTTAAGATAGCGAAACGTTCATGTTAAACATTCACCTTTTAATATTTTACTATTCCATATTAATATATTTATCTTTTTCTCTTTTTAAAAAAAAATACTCAATTAATCTCCTCATAAGTTGAGGAGGGTGGGATAATGTTAGATTCCATTGTCTTTAGTGAAATTAAGATTCTCTTTGCATGTTAATTGGAGAATCACCATTTCGTTACAAGACTGAAGGCTACCACTTACATGTTTAAAGCCATCCAGCGCAACTCTACTCACATGCTCCAAAGGTCTTAAATAAAGTTTTGCGTAAGTATGCGCATTAGATCAGTCTGTCACATTCAAGATCTCTGTTAGAGAACCACCAGCCCAGAATACCTTGCTAGCCATTGCACCTCTAGAGGAGTGAGCTCCAAACCTTGAAAGATTCACTCCTGTTTCGGTCATCACTGTCCTTACCCATCTCGACAAAGTAACTGTCAAAACTGTTTTGTAAGGCTTTACATAAGACAGTAGTGACTGTACCTCTCCATCTGCAAATTCCAACAATCTGCTTTCATATGACTTCATACAATTCACCACACATTACTTAGCACACTCATGAAAATAGGGATAGAAAAGTGTCTCATGGTTGTAGTTGTTTTCCAAACATCAAAATGTATTCCTTCAGGAAAATATCTATTCAAAATGTCCAGTGCTGTAACATCAAAAACTCTTCTAAAGTAAAATAAGCAAAGTAAATTTGCTACCTTCAAAGAAATCCGTCTATGTGAAGGTTAATTATGGCCTGGCCATGAAGTGAACAATCTGAAAACTAAACCAACATCTCATAACAATTCGTAATGAGCCCTAGGAGGTCTCCTCAACCTAACTTACTTCATAACTCTCCTTATCAAATGGTCACTCCCTATTGCAAAGTTATTACCCAAGGCATTTCCTGCAGGTACAGCTAATCTGTAGCGGTTAATTATCCTAAAAGAAAATCCAAAGTTCAACAAATCTACCAAATAGTTTGCAACACCAGCTACAGGATTTTTCATGGGATCTAAACCCCTTTCCATACACCAACTATACCACTTCCTCTATAATTCCTTGTATCTATTTCTACAGCCCAGAGCGCAGGACTCATCCAGTAGGTCTTTATCTTCCCCTATAAGACCTAAATAGCTCCTGGTACCCCTAAATCGTCGAACCAAGAAGTTTCATACTTCCTTCTAAAACCATAGGGTATTCTTCTCCCTCTGAATCCACCAGGAAGCCTAATGAAACTGAAACCAGATGGAGCATCATGCCTGGGAACCAAACCTGTGACTTCCAGTAAGGTGTTACTAATGTGATACTACATCTCTCTGACCTGACCTTCATCAGCACTCTCTGGATCATTGAGAAGGGGAGAAATGCATAACCTCCCTCCCTTTCCCAAACCTGGAGAAAGGCGTTGACCGCCATTGCCCCCAGGATCCGTTCTCCAACTGAAGTATTTGGATGCTTGCTAATCTAGTAAACAAGTCTACTTATGTTGGACCCCATGACCTCTGAATTAAATCGAAAATCTCTGGATTCAACTTCCAGTCGCTGAAATCCCTGAGGTACTTGGAATTACAATCTGCTCTTACATTTTCCTGCCATGGAATATACTCCACTCTCAAAAGGATTTTGTAAATCCAACAGAAATACCATATCCATTTTGCCAAATCTTTCAAACTTGAAAAGCCCAAACCATTTATATAAGAAATGGCTGTAAAATTGTCTAAACGAATCAGAGTCACACTATTCCAATAAACATTTGAAACTCCTCAATGTATTTAAGCCAGCTTACATCTCTAAATGATTCATGTAAAGCAGTTGTTGTTCCTTGGACCATCTGCCCCCTGTCTTGAACCTGTTCAGTTGTGAACGCAAGCCAATACTTCGGGTATCCGACTCTAGAATAAACTTGGGAACATTCCCAAAGAGGGCTTTGCCATTCCAAGACTTTAAAATTTCCAACCACCATTCCAAATCCTCCAGAGCATCCACATAAAATTAAATTGGGCATACCACAAACCTTTCCTCAATCCCAAGGCTTTTAGCCTCTAAAGAGCTCTGTAATGTAAAAGACCTGGGGAGACTACCTGAATGGACGATGACAGGAGTTCCAAAGCCCTCACCAGGTCCCTCAAGGAAATCAAATTCCCTTCCAGAACAACCTTTATATCCTTTCTTATTTTTGTTATATTTTTTCTGCGAGAGAATTAATTGGGATAAAAGCCTATCCACCTGAAAACCCAGGAATTGCTTGCTCTGCATAGGGACCATAACAGACTTTTCCACTTTTATTACAAACCCTAAACTTTCTAGAAGATCCCTTGTCTAGGCAAAGTGTGATAGCAAATCTAACCTGCTCTGGGACTTTAGCGATATGTCGTTCAAATATATTATCAATTGGATGCCTCTCTCTCTCTCAGGAAGGCTACTACTGGGCGCATCACGTCGGTGAAGCACCAGGGAGCTAAGGTCAAACCAAAAGGTAGATCAAGGAAACTGGTATAGGACACCTCTCCAACTCAACTATAATTATTTCTGAGAGTCTTTTGCCCTGGGTATTGTTAAATATACATCCTTTAAATTTAATTTCACCAACCAGTCTTTTTCCTGCAAAATGTCTATCAGTAGATGTATACCCTCCATCTTGAAATGCCTGTATACCAGTTTAACGCCCTCAAATTTATTACAGGACGCATCTTTGTCCTTTTTTACGAGAAAACCTGTATTCGCAAAACTTTCCCCTATTTATTATTCTTCTACTTTTACGAATGCCCTTTTATCTAGCATCCTTACAACTTCTGCGCCTATCAGTTCCTACACCTCCAATTCCAAGTCTATCTCCCTTGGTTGTCTGTTTTGTACAGATGTTCCCCAAAACTCTATCCTGAAACCACCTTCGGTCTCCAACACCCAACTGTCTCTTGTTATTTTTTCCCTACAGTGGGTTACGAACCTCAGTCTTCCTTTAACTCTGAAGTGGAAAGACCCAAATGTGGTGTTTGAGCTCACTTTGAGCTCCTGAATTTTGAGGTCTTGATCTTCCTCTATGACACCTTGAACTCTTTCCTCTCTGAGGATAGAAACCTGAGTTGGAACAGTAGTTTCTACCATGGCCCCCATTGTTTCTAGGCTCCTGGGAGTAGAATTTCGACCTATGGGATCCGCAGCTAACAGCAAGTCCCCTCCTGTCAGCCCTTCCTAAAACCCCTGAGCCGAAGACACATCTCATGGACTCTGTGCCTTGCTAAAGGCAGTGAAAGTGGGGACATATTTCCTCAAAATTTAACAAAGCTTTCTCGTTGTTTTGCTAGTGCTAAGTTTGCTTACCAGATCTGCCTGTCTTTAGGGCTTAGAAACCCTTCATAATGGTAATTGAGACATGAAATCTGTAAACTAGGGGCCATATGTAGGTAGCTAAATACCGGTCGGTAACGGCCGAAAATCAGTAATTATCCTGTTACCGACCGGTATTTAGCCTTTTCCAGGGCCATATGTAGGTATTCTCTATTTACCAATTCTAAAATACAGAATTTTACCGATTCTGTATTTCAGAATCGGTAAATTGTATGTAGGTAATAATTCAGTAAATTTTACTGATTCGGTAATATTCGGTATTACTGATTCAGTATTTACCGATTCGGTAATTCTCATTCATTCCTATGGGCCTGGAGGCCCATAGGAATGAATGGGAAGCCATTCACTATTACCGATTTGGTAAATACCGAATCGGTAATAGAGGGAACATACTCAAGGGTGGCAGGGTGTCACATTTACATCCTGTTGCACCCCCGAATCGTGCATGTGTGCATATGTGGGGCACATACATGCCCTAAGGGCACGTATGTATGCCACGTGGCACTGAGAAAAAAGCAAAAAATAGCAGCTTTTTCAAAGGGATTCGGTATTTACCACCAACTTATAGTTGGTGGTAAATAACGCATCCTTAAGGCTAAAATGCACTCACTTGAGTGCTACCTACAAAGGCTTTAGGAATCGGTATTTTACCGATTCCTTATTTGAAGCCTCGTATATCTCAAATCCCTAAATACCGGTCGGTAATGGTGAAATTTACAGAATTTCACCGTTACCGACCGGTATTACCCCACCTACATATGGCCCCTAATGTAGGAGGCAAGTTTTAAGGATTCAGTAATTTACGGATTCCTTATTTTAAGGAATTAGTAAAATACCGACTCCTTATTTTAAGGAATCAGTAAATTACTGAATTCTTAAAAGCGATGTAGGTGGCACTCAAGTGAGTGCATCTTTGCTATCAGGATTCCTTATTTACCACCAACTACAAGTTGGTGGTAAATACGAATACCTTAAATAAAGCAATGTTTTGCTTTTCTTTCAGTGTCATGCGGCAGACATACATGCCCTTAGGGCATGAATGTGCGCTACATGTGCACACATGCACAAATGAGGGGTGCAACAGGGTGTCAATGTGACACCCTGCCACCCTTGAATATGCTCCCCCTATTACCGATTCGGTATTTACTGAATCAGTAATAGTGAATGGCTTCCCATTCATTTCTATGGGCCTCCAGGCCCATAGGAATGAATGGGAAGGTAATTCCTTATTACAATAAAGAATTTTACCGATTCGATATTTTTTACCGACTTTTTAGCTACATATGAAATACTGATTCCTAAATACCGAATCGGTAAAATTCTGTATTTAGGGATCGGTATTTCATATTTACCTACATCTGGCCCTAACTTCCTCAGCCAAAATGTTAACTTTTTTGTTTGTGACTAGCAAAGCCTATTGACTAATTTTCATAAGCGCAGTTCAGCACCTTGTTGTATTATGGAGGAACTGATTGTCTAATTTATAAATGGCTGCCAAACAGGCACGGCGGTTCTTCTCATTGCATTGTACTCTGTGCCATGGGGCTGTGTCAGCAGAAAGCAGCCCTGTTGCAGAGAGTTTTGTTTTTTTCTTTACAAAAAGAAAATACTGAAATGGGATTTTCTTTTTGTAAAGAAAAAAAATAATGCTCCCCTCCCCATGGACGATTTATGCCAAGGCAGGGGAAGTATTATTAACATGCTACTATTCCTTACCACCAGGATTCACCTGCAGCAAGAAACAGTGAAAAAAATGCCTACATGTCTGCCCATGTAAATGGGGCGGGTGGCCATGTAGCCATTGCTCCGAGTACCTTTACCACACAAGGCTGTTGGAGAAGTTTAGTTATACTAGAGACAGACTCAGGGCCGGACTGGCCATAGCGGGCACCGGGAAATACCCCGGTGCGCCGCACGGTTGGGGGCCAGTTTTGCATAGCTGCAAAATTGGCCCTGTAACAAAGTCGGCCGAAAACCGGCCCGCAAAGAGCTCGGCGGCACCTCCGACGCCCCCGAGGGGGGGGGGCGAGCACTTTGCCAGGGCCGGTTGAGGTTCCCAGTCCGGCCCTGGACAGATTAGTCTGTGCTGTGGCCAAACTAAAGATCTGCCTACATTTACTTGCGGCAGGTGGACCTTCAAATTGATGTATACTCCACCACCGTTGTGATGGAGTATACATACCACAAGCATATAAATCACCTCCTAAGTCATCTAATCGATTCTAGAAATGGTTTGTATAGTAGAGTATATATTTGGGTCTTTCATTCTTTCAGAAAGCTCAGCTTTATTGCTGGTCCCCTTGTCCGTAATTCTGTGATTGACAGAGTCTTTGTTTTTTCCAATGAACACTTTACAGTCTTCCCTGAAATGGGAGATGGAACTTTCTTCAGCACATGTTTTACATGCTTTGGAAGTCAAAGGTGCACTGCTAGTGCCCATGTTGTGCTCTTTCTCTCTGTAAAGGTGAAGTGTGCAGTGTTGCTGCCCATGTTAAACCTATACTCTGTGACGAAGAGTAATTGATGCTGCTCACCAGGCAGCATTTCTGTGCACCTTATTGAATTTTATGGAAACCTTGCCACACCACAAACAAAATAACATAGTTGCCTTGTTGCAGCCTGTTTTTGTTGAATGCTCACTATGCCAGAGCACAGGGATATTCCCTCTGAGGGTGTGTGCTCATCTAAAGCTATAATAAGTTCAGAAAGTCCCGAGGACAAGGAAGTGGTGGCCTAGGTAATGTACACCCATCATTTTCCCCATGCAAATTTAGGCAGCCTTCAGAGATACAGAGGTTTCACAATCTACCAGGTATGGGGTTAGTATGCGTCCATCTCTATTTTCCTAGCATTCTAGTATTTCTAGTTTAGTGTTGCTTCTTTCATTATAAGTTCAGCAGTACAAGAATGCAGAAAACAGGTGTTTAGATGATCAATGCACACAGCTTTGTCCACTAAAGAGCCCTCTTTACGAGTGACCTTTTAAGATCCCTGTGATTGCCACACCCTGGAATTACCTTGACAGAGTCCATCGGAATTTACATCCGACTCATAATGAGAGCCTAAATGTAAATGCTTTATGAATCTTGTGGGAGACTTAACTGGACCGGCCTACAGAGTTGTAGAGAACGGCGTTCAGTGAACATTCAGGACATCCACACATAAACTTCTAGTAGGTGTGGGGGGAATGACTTACCGCAAATGTGGAGCTCTTCAGCCAAGGAAGTGACACGAATCACTGTCACTTTCTTTCATATCTTCCTGCCCCTCTGTGAAATATGTCCTTCTTTGTTTACTACACAATGCAGCACACCACATTTACAAATCGCCATTTTGGATTGTTTATGTGCAGGAAGGTGTCTCTTCCTCTCTTCCTGGATATCAACAACCCTTCCCTCAATGCACGCACCCTTGCACTAGGATGCAAGGGTGCCTCCGTTGGCGATAGGCAGCTGATTTTAGCGCCAGCGCAGGGAGAACGCTGGGAAGAGCCGTCTTATTGTAAATACTGCGCATCCCTGCGTTTCTAAAGTGACAAGGCGCGGGGTTAGCAATTTTGGAGCTAAACCGGGCTCCACCTCTTGCTTATAAATAAGCCCCCTAGTTCCATGTTGGAATAGGATACATTGCTCCACGCTGTGTAAAGATTGCAGTTGTGCCGTCGCGAAACTCCTGCCCCAGGCCAAGGGCACAGAACCCAGTCAAACAGTCAGCCCCTACAGCATGTGTGGGCCACCTCTCCTGCTGTCAGACCCTTCTGTGTCCAGTCTTCACTTCCTGGCCATGACTTACCTTCTTTTTTTCAGGTAAGGGACTCTCTTAAGCTGGTGGGTGACAGGAGCTGCACTTTTAGGATGCATATGTGCTCCTGGGTTATCCTGCATGACCCCTTTGCTGAAAGAGTCTGAGTGCACTGACTTATTTTCTTTCAATGGAAGGCTGAACCCAAATACTTAAAAAACAGAAACCATGCTCTTTATTCAATTTAAATCCCTCTCATTGAGTCATCCTCGTTCACAGGTCTCAGGTGCGAGTGCCTCATTACATTCTGATACACATAATTACCCTGTTATGAGCTTGTTTGATTTTTTCATATCCATTAATTACCAAGAGTGATAAAACCCAACTGTCGCATTTTTCCCCTCAATCCATCTGGGCAGGTCAAACCTGTCGGAATTTAACAGGGAACCCACATATTTATATTGGAACCTGCGGCTTTTGGTGGAGAAAGGGCAAACATCTGCATGTTAGACCTCATTCTTTAATAGCCATAACTCATGATAGGTGCTGTTCACCATGCCCATTAAATAAGTCTTGTGTTATGGGATTTTAATGGGGGTATTAAATGGAATCTACCTCTCAGAGGCTTATGTCAAGGAGGCCGTAGGGTGCAGCCCCCCCCCCAGCAAACAGTGACTTTAAACACATAGGAACATAGATCATTGCATTAGTCAGGGACAGATGTTAAGTAGTTACCTTACAGGTAAGATTCTTCTAAAATACTCAAATCCATGCCCTTGGGATGGCACCAATGATGAGATCTAGAAGGGTCCTTGTCATAATATCTAAAACCTCTGACCCTGTCTCCCTTTAGTGCCTCCTGGACTATCAGTGGTCGATCCTTATTTGAGATGTTCTCTCTGGGGTGTCTGCTATTTTTTCATACATAAGTAGCACTTTCTACTTTGTGTTTCCAGTTATGATGTGAAGATGTTCTGCATTTCCACCTGGTGCCACTGGTCTGTAAGCTCAAGCTGGTGAACACAGAGGCCTCTGATCAGTACTTAATTTGTAAAAAAATATTAATAATAATAGCCTGGCTATCATTAAGAGGTCACTGCAGCTTGCACCCTCAATTGCCCCTGACAGCACTGAAAATGATAGTACTAACATAACTACTTCAATCACACTCCTACAAGTGTGACAACTCAGACTATTCCAGTCTACGAAACTATAAGAATGGCTTTGGCAGCAGGTATCAATCATTTTTAATGCATAAAGAATCAGCAAACAACTGTTGTTGTCTATAACCATGTGTCAGACTGTCATAAGCGCCATGTTGGCAAATAAGGGCCGGTGCAGAGCACCCGAAACCACCGGCTCAAATTAAGCACTGCCCCTGATCCTCTTCCCCACAACAGTGATTGACCAATAGTGATTGACCTGAGCTGACCTGGGCACTGCAGATTGTCCTACTAATAGGAGCAGAGATATAAAGTGTTCCTTCGGTATTCCCCACCGACCCTTCCGAATGTCAGAATTATGGCATGCTAAGGCTCTCTGGTCTTGATTCCACCTCTTGCCTTTTTCATCCACCACCCAAACTTCTTATCTGTTCATCTTTTATGTGCAGGTTCGTTTCATCCTTGATTTCTCATTTAGTTAGACATTTTCTACCATTCTCTTCTACTTTCTTGCACCCTTTTTTGCCTTTCTCCCTCTACCTCTGTGTCAAAGCATGATAATGAAAAATATGTTCATTCCTGAAAAATGAGTGCATGTAATCACCACCTGCAAAATGAAGCCCCATTCGAATTTACTCAGGGCCCAATTACGAATACTGTGCTGCGATGGTGGTGCGGGCACCGCGGCACCCGCAGTCCGGCCTCCCTGTTATAACTTGGGCAGTCGGACCGTCATTGCACTGCTGCAACCCCCAGGGATCCGAGATCCTTGGAGGTTCTGCGGCGGTCTTAAGCCAGCAATATGAGTGGCGGGACCACTGCGCTCCTGCGAAGCCTATTACGAGTTTCCTCACCACCACACTTTTGATGGCGATGCAAACTCCATGAAAAGTGTGGAGGTGAGGAAACAAAGCTGGCCCTACAGGGTCACCTGCTGTCTCACACCATGTGGATGCATACAGGGGGGCACTTGTGCATGCACACCAGCACCTGCCTGGTATGGACTGAAGCAGTCCATGCTGTGAAGGTACTGCCTTTGACGCTCCCATTGTGCTGCCTATTTCATAGGCACCACCTTGGGACCGCCAAAGAACCATCCGCCAGTAACTTTAGAAGTCATATTCTGGCGGGCGGTGCGCAAATAGGTTTGACGGTGTGGGAGCTTGGCGGCGGAGGCGTGTCGGTCCCGCTCCCACACAACAAAACTCGTAATCAGGCCCTAAGTATAATAATTGCTGGTGGGCAGGAATAAAGTGAGTGCTGAGGAGTGGCTGTATATTCTGGAACAGCTCAAGTCTCCATAATAAAAGAGTTGTATCATTGAGATCTCACAGCTCGTGGAGGGCAATATAAGACACAAACATTATACAACGTGTTAAATCTACTTCAAAACAACCTGAAATATAAACATAAATTGAAATCGAGAAACAATTCTGTGCTCAATAAAAGTTTTGAATTAGAGGTGAAGGTTTTTATTATTGCTGATTTTAAAAAATAATGTCTCCCGACTTGTGTTGTCTAAATTACTGCTTCAAGTTTATTTGTTTCCAGAGCTACTATTATAGCCTTAGAGCCTGATGCAGCTGGCTCTACTGGCCATTAAAGGCCCGCTCCAGCGTTAAAGGCCCTACCAAAGGCGAGAGCCTTTAACAAGGCCGGTAGAGCCCTCTATGCAGGGTTCTAAGGCTTTCAGAACATTCTGACCATAGAGGGAATTTGTAAAACAAAGACCTGCCCGAGGGGTTTGAAATCCACTCGGGCTCTGTGAGGCTTTGAAGAAACATAGGAATGTTGGAGCTCCGGTCTTCTACCGGCCATTAGAAGCCCAGAGTACTCCATTGTCTTCAACAGAGCGCTCAATATTCCGATGTTCTAATTTGTCACTTCATGATTCTTGGTTCAGGTGGTTTCTACTGCTTACTATATATATATATATAGTTTTTAAATGAGTGAAGCGCAGGCACTGCCACGAGGATTTACAGGTTTTAGCTATCATGGTTAAAGACCCTTACCCAAAGCTGGCTCGGTCAGACTGGGCTTCCATCACGTGGAAATGTGTCACTTGACCTAAACATGCCGGGGGCATAGCATCGGAGGGCGGTGTTTGGGGGGTTCAGCTCTCCTAATAAATGAATTTGAAGGTAGGTAGTATGGTTTGGGGTCAGGCAGTGACACTGGAATCATCATTAGTCATCATCAAAGACACATGACCCTATGAAGCTTGCAAGAGCCCCTTCAGACCCGAACACACTTCCCCCTACCACAAACACAGCTCAGCCAAGGAATGGAATAGAGTAATGAAAACACTTTTTTTTAAAAAAGTTTTATATAGCGCAAACTCGACCGAAGGTTTTGGAGCGCTTTACATGAGCACCAGTTCCATTAGACAAGTACACTTTGAGACCTGAATTGTCTCGAATCAGGCGACGAACCGAAATCTTTCCCATTTTAGAAGTGTGCATCTCCCCCACTTTTCTACATAGTACTTTTTAATTATTTACTTTATGATCAGGTGCATGGATGACAGCTGAGTCACAGACACACCACGAAGAGCTGTATTTAGAGGTGCACACAAATCTGTCCTTCTTCCCACCTGTCCTGTAACAAGACAATGCTGAAGGCTAAACTTGTATTTGCCAAATGTTCATATGTACCTTACCTCTTGTTTCTTTTTAAACATTCTGATGAAGGTTGGAAGGCACCTGTTTTCCCTAGCTGGAGAGCAAACTGGTAGAACGGGTAATATGTACTGACTCGTGCGCCTTAACTCTCTTTTCAAACCACAATATTTAAATGTACATATTCGTGTGTCCTGCGGGTACGTGCTCCAGCCCCGTGCTGTAATCCTGCTTCATCATGTGACAAAGAATCATATGATTGTGGGTAATGCATTTACATATGTACAATGTAAAAGTAAACAGAACATTTCACTGTCTGCTAATATTGCTGTATCATTTTAATATGCCTCATCTCTTCTTCATTTTCGATTTTATTGTGATATGAGTTAGTCAGGGTCCCCCACACACTATATTTGTCCATGTACAGCAGCATCTGACTGTCAGATGCTCATGCTAACATTAAAAACATTGCTGTGAGGACCTCTGCATGCTGTTATGAAACATATAAAGTAAAATACAAATGACCTTGAGAACACAAACACACAGCCACATGTGCAGCAGGTGCAGTAACCCATCAAATTACCCTACTAGCATTGGAACCTGTGGCCTGCAGGTGGAACACTGACACAATAGCAACAACAATAGAGTGTAACAAAAACATTGTGTCAAAAATATCTTTTACAAAATGTCCTCTCTCTATACTTATAACCGAAAGTACATAAATATCGGGAAAAAATATATTGTTTCACACTAATATCATTAAAATCATACACGAATATAATATATTTATATATATATGTGTGTGTGTGTGTATATATATACATATATACAATATATATAGTGTTAAATAGTAAATCTTAAATTTTTTAATACATAACTAATATAATGTAAATTAAATAAATGTAAATAATATTTCATACCCTATATAAATATATACTTAATGAAAGAAACACACATATGTGTGTTTATGTTTATATATACATATATGATGTAACACTTATGAAAAATATTTGTTACATTATATAAAAGAAAATTTGTTTCAATTTTTTTTACTACTACTATAAAAAGCATATAGAATATATATATATATATATATATATATATATATATATATATATATATATATATATATATATATTCACTTAAAAAACCATAGGTTTCAGGCCTTATATAGTTAGGAATTACCATTTTAAAAACCTTGCAAATTCACTTAAAAAACCATAGGTTTCAGGCCTTATATAGTTAGGAATTAGCATTTAAAAAACCATTGAAATTGCTCCTATATAGTTAGTTGTACTAACTATATTTCGCGCACCCACAATCCACTGCTGATGATGTCACATATTACATCATTCATGACATGGTCAGTGACATCACTGATGACATCACTCATGACATCTCAAATGACATCACTGATGACATCACTGGTGACATCTCATTTGACATCTGATGACATCACTGATGACATCATCCAGTGACTGTGTGTTTCTGTAAAGTTTAAATATGTTTTACATATTGAAGAATGAGTGGATGTATAAGTGTCTGGATGAAGGATTTAGTAGGTGCGTGACTGACTGTATGAGTGAGTGATTAAATGTGTCTTACTAAATGCATAGGTTAGTGACTAAACTGTCTGAATGTGTGCATCAGTATGCCTGTTGTTGTGTAAGCTGCTGCATCTGTTGATCAGTAGCTATATGAGTGGCTATATGGGTTATTGATTGGTTGCCCAAGTATTTGACTGAGTGTGTGTGTGGGTGGCTGGGAGGTGTGTGACTCTGTGCATAGATGTGTGAGCAGTTGATTCACTAGGTGTATGAGTTCAAGCCTGCATGTGGAAACAGCTATATGGGCGGTTGACTGTGTGCATGAGTGTATTGGTGAGTGAATGGATATCTCAGTGCTACATGTGCAAGTAAGTACATATGTAAAACACAGTGCATGTGAGAGTTGGCATATATAAATGACTATACATGAGAGCCAGTGAATGAGCGAGTGGCTATATGGATCATTGTGTACTTGTATCAGTGATTGTATAAGAGAGTAAGTATGTATTAGTATATGTTTAAATAAGTAAGGTGTTGTGTGTATAACTGTATAGTTGAGGAAATGGAAGTGTGATGGATTCTTTGCATGACTGACTAGGTGTGTGAGTAACTCCATGGATGAGTGGCAGTGTGTGAGTGTCTGTATAGGTGTATGAGTGCAAATGATAGTGTTGTATTGATGAGTGACTGTATGTATGAGTGATTCTATGGGTGAATGAGTTAATGTGTATGTAGACCTAGGAATCAGTGAGTGCGTATGTAGTAACTAGTATTGGTGTGTCAATAGTTTCAAGAATGGTAGTCTGTATTTAACCCTGGGTGTATCAAAGGTTATATTAGAGTGTGAGGAGGTGCATCGTATTATCACATGAATGATATCATCAGTGATGTCAAATGAGATGTCATCAGTGATGTCATCAGTGATATCACTGACCATGTCATGAATGATGTAATATGTGACATCATCAGCAGTGGATTGCGGGTGCGCGAAATATAGTTAGTACAACTAACTATATAGGAGCAATTTCAATGGTTTTTTAAATGCTAATTCCTAACTATATAAGGCCTGAAACCTATGGTTTTTTAAGTGAATTTGCAAGGTTTTTAAAATGCTAATTCCTAACTATATAAGGCCTGAAACCTATGGTTTTTAAGTGAGTTTGCAAGGTTTTTTAAATGCTAATTCCTAACTATATAAGTCCTGAAACCTATGGTTTTTTAAGTGAATTTGCAAGGATTTTTGAATGCTAATTCCTAACTATATAAGGCTTGAAACCTATGTTTTTTTCAGTGAATTTGCAAGGTTTTTTAAATGCTAATTCCTAACTATATCAGGCGTGAAACCTATATTTTTTTTCAATAAATTTCAAAGGTTTTGTAAATGCTAATTCTATTAGCGGATAACGTTTATATATGTTATTATCCTTCTGGGACCACCTGAGCAGCCATCTTGTTTCTCAGGAGAAGTGAGGCACAAGAGAGCACAAAACAAGAGTGGAAAACGTGAAAAGGGGGCAGGGTTGAGACCCCCTGACCCCCTAGCCCTTCTCAGGGGGTCCCAGAAGGACCACCAATTGCAATTTCTTTTAATCGCGGGGTACGCGCACGGTACGCGTACCCTACGTGTACGTGCACGTACCCCGTGCTTTTTTTTTTTTTACCTTGGGGGTCCTTTTGGGACCCCCTGAGAAGGGCTAGAGGGTTAGGGGGTCTCTACCCTGCCCCATTTTCGTGTTTTCCACTCTTGTTTTGGGCTCTCTTGTGCCTCAGTTCTCCTGAAAAACAAGATGGTGGCTGACACTACCTGGTTTGGACAGTTTGGAATGTTGACAGTCGACTGCCAGCCAATCAGAAACTCGCTCGCGCACGTAAGGGTACGCGCAAGTACGCGTACCGTACGCGTACCGTACGCGTACCGTACGCGTACAGTGCGCATACGGTGAGCGCATATAAATATATAATTTGATCAAATTCCCTACCATTTTGCCAAGTTTGGTGTAATTCCGTTCAGCCGTTCGGGCTGTAGCCATGTCTAAAGGTCCCATAGAAAATGCCATTTGAAAAATTTCAAATTCAATTTTCCCAAGAACTACTGGAGCGATTTTCACCAAACATAGCAAAGGCACATCTGCATACCAGGCCCTACCATTTTGCCAAGTTTGGTGTAATTCCATTTAGCCGTTCGGGCAGTAGCCGTGTCTAAAGGTCCCTATGGAAATTAAAATGGAGAAAACACGTTTTGGGACAACCCCTTTCGGCCCCCGCTTGACGAATCCCCCCAAAACTTTCAGGGAAGGAGCGGAGCGGAGCTGGCCAAAATTCTGGAAAATTACACACAGATTCCTCAATCGGCGCCAAAGTTATTCCTAATAAAATGTTGAGCACATATAGATATATAATTTGCTCAAATTCATTTTCTCAACAACTACTGGAGGGATTTTCACCAAATATAGAAAAGGCACTACTGCATACCTGTCCCTACCATTTTGCCAAGTATGGTGTAATTCTGTTCAGCCGTTCGGGCTGTAGCCGTGTCTAAAGGTCCCATAGAAAATGCCATTTGAAAAATTTCAAATTCAATTTTCTCAAGAACTACTGGAGGGATTTACACCAAACATACAAAAGGCACTGCTGCATACCAGTCCCTACCATTCTGCCAAATCTGGTATAATTCCGTTCAGCCGTTCGAGCTGTAGCCTTGTCAGAATGTCCCTATGGAAATTAACATGGGGAAAACATGTTTTGGGACCCCCCTTTTTCTCGGCCCCCGCTTGACGAACCCCCCGGATCTTTCAGGGAAGGAGCGCAGCGCAGCGAGGCGAATTTAAGGAAAATTACAGGCAGATCCCTCAATCGGCGCCAAAGTTATTCCCAATAGAATGTTCGGTATTTCCTATGGTAACTAGGTCCTAACTATATATACCTACTGGCGACCGCCAGTAGGTAATATATATATATATATATATATATATATATTACCTACTGGCGGTCGCCAGTAGGTATATATAGTTAGGATTTTTTCCCTATGGGATTTCTGAAAATTCTATGCCTAATAACTTTTGCGTTCGTGGACGGAATTGGCTGAAATTTTCAGGAAAATGGCACATTTTGTTTCTGAGCAGACCTTGAAAATTTGGGGGGGTTTTGTGGAGGGGGGGCCGAGAAAAAAGGGGGGTCCCAAAACGCCTTTTTCCCATGTTAATTTCCATAGGGCGGTTGGACTCACTTTTAGCCCGAACGGCTGAATGGATTTTCACGAAACTTGGCAAAATTGTAGGGACTGTTAGCCCGATGTGCCTTTGCTAGGTCTCAATATATGTGCTTCAGTGGATTTTGAGAAATTAACGTTTAAATCAAGATATATATCTGTAACAGCGCTCCGGGCAGCGATCCGGTTCGCGAACCTTTCGCGTAACGGAACTTTGCGATGAGAAGCTGATTGGCCCTCCGGTGTCTGTCAACATTCTAAACAGTCCGGAGCGGCCGCCATCTTGTCTCTCGGTAGGATCGAGAGACAAGAGGAGGCCAAAACAAAGGGGGAAATTACCATAAGGGGGCATAGTAGATCCTCGTTGACCCCCTAGGTTTTATGTGGAGGTTTTAAAAGGGCCTAGGAGGGTCCAAAAAAAAAAATTTTTTTTTGCGTGGTAAGCGCCAAGTTCGCGAACCGGATAGCTTTCTGGGCAGCGAACTTTATGGATAAAAGAATGAAAGACTTTTCTAATACTGTATGTTAATTGTTTGTTGTTTTTCTTGTTTTTTTTTGTTTTCTTTATTTCTTTATTTTTTTTATTATGATTGTGTTTCATACTTTATTAAATTTTCTAACATTTCATTGTCAGAAATGTCATAATTTATTATAGGGTGTAATTGTTTTTCATTTTGAAGCAAGTTGTCTACTGCTTCAACACATTGTAGAAGTTCGTGGTCTCTACTGTCATCCATAAAGTCATCAAGTTTGTCTTGGCTGCTCTCCTTCAGTTCAATCGAAAATGAAACTTGCTGCTCGCCTTCCATTTTGCCTGAAATTTGGATTAAAAAAATATATATTAGTAGAGATAGGGCACTGTTGGGATTAATTTTAGATAGGCAGTTTTTATCAGTGAATTTATCTTTTGGCAGTGTATAGTATGAGAGTGGAAATAGGACTAAAAAAAAGTGTATGTGATTTAACCAAGACACTACTACTACAGAGGGATAGTGTATATGTAGCAGAAAAAGTCTACTATATTAAGTCATAGTGCACAATATATTAAATTATAACTTACCTTCACAAAGAAGTTGAAGTTTTTTGAAGCTTTTGAAATAGGAGGTACAACAAGAAGTAGTAGTCAAAATGGCTGTGTTTCCTTCTCTCCCTTTATATATATACAGGTATATAACCAATCAAATGTCAGGTAATAAAAGTAGAAAATGAAAGTAACATTTTCATTGGTTGTCAATTCCAACAATTCAGATGTGTTTTGTGAAGTAATTTACCTCACGGTACTTGGAGAGGTCTACAGGCTAAATGGCTAAATGGAATTTCAATGAAATTTGTGAGAATGGAAGGGATTGTTATGTAGTATGAGCTAATCTATATTTGGTGAGAGTGTTTCTAGTCGTTATTCTGTAAATTACTTTCCCGCCTTTTTTTAGGACCGCTTTCCGGGAAGCTGCCCGGTTAGCGAACCTTAAGCGTCACGGGAGTCCACCATTTTGTGTTTCGTTCGCATTAAGATACAAGATGGAGGGCAAATAATGTTTAGAATGGGTAGAAGGGGTCATGGTAGACTTATCTTGACCCCCTAGGTTTTCTGAGCGTGGCTGAGGAGGCTTATATGTGCGGAAAAAAAATTTTTTTTAAAAAAATTCCGCGAGGTTAGCTTTCGGTTAGCGAACCGGGTAGCGCTCCGGGGAGCGAATTTTGTGGAAAATTAGTGAAAAAAGTTAGAGAAAAATAATAATTGTGAGTGATCAGATGTAGGGTAGCTCTGAGAAGAGCTTTTGGGTTTATGGTACATTTAGGTACTTATAAGTAGGTACCAATGCAGAGTCTTAAATTCAGAATGAAAATTCTGTTGCCCTCATCTGAGAAGTGAACTCCATCTCCTCTGTAGATATCTTGCATGTAGTAACGCAAGTTATTGTTGTACAGAGAGCCCATTCCATGGTCTCTCATGTAAGCTGAAACAGATTTGTTTACATGCTTCCTCGCTTTCTCAATTTGTGGACAAAATTGGTTGGACCACCTCCATTTCTGTCTTTGGCATATATTGGAATATACCAAGGCAGTTTGAGGAAAAAGTGCCATTAATTGCTCCAAGGTGTCCTTTAAAAGCATTTCCAGACCTACCCCTGTCAAAGTGCCCAAATCATTACCTCCACAGTGCACTATTAACAGGTCAGGTTTTGGCAAATGCATAAAGGTTTTCACCAATGGTATCAATTGGTGACATTTTAATCCTCTTTGGCCCAACCACTTAATTTCCACATCTTGTAAATTGAGGTTGTGTAAATTTCTGCTCTCAGCATACCTTTGAGCCCAGTGGATGTAACTATGTCCAACAATCCAGACGTTAAACATGGTGGAAGAAGGTTGTTCTGCAGTCAGATGAAGTGTGGTAATGAAAGGGCAGTTGAAACAGTAGGAGTTTCTAAAGAAAAAAAACTGTGGATTTACAATGCTAATGATTCATTAGCAGTGATTGGTGCATTTCCATTTCTGAAAACAGAAAGTTAGGGTGCATGGATGTGTTCTTTGAAAGATGTAATTTGAATGGTCAAGGAAGAAACATTTAATGAAAGATTGCACTGGATACGCAGGTGCACTGAGAGTTCAGAGTTCAATTGAAACATTGTTGTGTGAATTTGCAAACATGAGAGGTCTTCCAGGAGGTGGTTGCTATGGAAACAAGGCAGACAGGGCAGAGGGGGGAAGGGTTTTGATTTGAAAAAAGTGAGGGAAGAGGTATGATTGGCTAATATGAGAGATATGTGAAAAGAATATCTGTATTTCTGTGCTTTCAATAGCTGCAGCCTTTGGAGTGCATCCTTTTTCTTCTGCTGAAGACAATTTGGTGTATTTCTGAGACTGTTTTCAAAACTCAAAAAATATTTGCTAAGGTGAGAAAAGATTTATTTAATTTAGATAGAGAATAGTATGATTTAAGGAGAAAATGATGAAGAAAGCTGTGTTTTTAAAATGTGGTTTTGTCTCTAGTGATATACTAATAGAATTAGTTTCAAAGAGAAATTATAATTGCATATTTGGTGTAACATTCTGGCATGCAGTTACACAAGATATTGTAATACATGGAGGCCATTTCATGGTCTGTTATGTAAGCTGAAACAGATATGTTGCTTTTAAAAACGATTTAAGAAATCAATTACATTTCTAGATATGTACTGCTAGAGCTTCATAGGTTGTTTTGGGCCATATTTATAAGGTATTTGAGTGTCTAAGATGTTGTGTTCGCCTTTTAAAATGTAAAGTGTTCCTCATGGGACAAGTGTCTTGTAAATACGCTCCCACTTGTGCTTGGCAAATTTAGATTTTGATTATGGGAGTTACCTAGCCATGTTAATAGTGTCCCAAAAATGGTGCTAGGGCATTCCAGAAAACACTTTCATGTGTCTCAAGGACATTTTTAGTCATTTCTTCATGAATGCAGGTATACAATTGATTTATATGCTGTGTTTAAAAACGAATTTTGAAATGAATTAAATTTCAGGATATGTACTGTTAGAGCTTCATAGGTTGTTTGGGGTCATATTTAGAAGGCATTTTAGTGTCTTTGAAGTTATTTTTCCCTTTTTAAATGGAAAGCGTTCCTCATGGGGCCCTGAGCAGTTCTTAGCCATGTTATTTAATTGGAAGTGGATAACATGGCTAAGAGCATTTGCTGGAAAATGCATGAATATCGCTGATTTTTCTGCTATATTCATGCATTGTGGCCGTTTTTTTCACATTGCTTCATAGGTTGTTTGGGTTCATATTTAGAAGGCATTTTAGTGTCTTTGATGTTATTTTTCCCTTTTTAAATGGAAAGCGTTCCTCATGGTGCCCTGAGCAGTTCTTAGCCATGTTATTTAATAGGAAGTGGATAACATGGCTAAGAGCATTTGTTGGAAAATGCATGAATATCGCTGATTTTTCTGCTATATTCATGCATTGCGGCAGTTTTTTTTCACATTGCTTCATAGGTTGTTTGGGTTCATATTTAGAAGGCATTTTAGTGTCTTTGATGTTATTTTTCCCTTTTTAAATGGAAAGCGTTCCTCATGGTGCCCTGAGCAGTTCTTAGCCATGTTATTTAATTGGAAGTGGATAACATGGCTAAGAGCATTTGCTGGAAAATGCATGAATATCGCTGATTTTTCTGCTATATTCATGCATTGTGGCCGTTTTTTTCACATTGCTTCATAGGTTGTTTGGGTTCATATTTAGAAGGTATTTTAGTGTCTTTGATGTTATTTTTCCCTTTTTAAATGGAAAGCGTTCCTCATGGGGCCCTGAGCAGTTCTTAGCCATGTTATTTAATTGGAAGTGGATAACATGGCTAAGAGCATTTGCTGGAAAATGCATGAATATCGCTGATTTTTCTGCTATATTCATGCATTGTGGCCGTTTTTTTCACATTGCTTCATAGGTTGTTTGGGTTCATATTTAGAAGGTATTTTAGTGTCTTTGATGTTATTTTTCCCTTTTTAAATGGAAAGCGTTCCTCATGGGGCCCTGAGCAGTTCTTAGCCATGTTATTTAATTGGAAGTGGATAACATGGCTAAGAGCATTTGCTGGAAAATGCATGAATATCGCTGATTTTTCTGCTATATTCATGCATTGTGGCCGTTTTTTTCACATTGCTTCATAGGTTGTTTGGGTTCATATTTAGAAGGTATTTTAGTGTCTTTGATGTTATTTTTCCCTTTTTAAATGGAAAGCGTTCCTCATGGGGCCCTGAGCAGTTCTTAGCCATGTTATTTAATTGGAAGTGGATAACATGGCTAAGAGCATTTGCTGGAAAATGCATGAATATCGCTGATTTTTGTGCTATATTCATGCATTGTGGCCGTTTTTTTCACATTGCTTCATAGGTTGTTTGGGTTCATATTTAGAAGGTATTTTAGTGTCTTTGATGTTATTTTTCCCTTTTTAAATGGAAAGCGTTCCTCATGGGGCCCTGAGCAGTTCTTAGCCATGTTATTTAATAGGAAGTGGATAACATGGCTAAGAGCATTTGCTGGAAAATGCATGAATATCGCTGATTTTTCTGCTATATTCATGCATTGTGGCCGTTTTTTTCTCATTGCTTCATAGGTTGTTTGGGTTCATATTTAGAAGGCATTTTAGTGTCTTTGATGTTATTTTTCCCTTTTTAAATGGAAAGCGTTCCTCATGGGGCCCTGAGCAGTTCTTAGCCATGTTATTTAATAGGAAGTGGATAACATGGCTAAGAGCATTTGTTGGAAAATGCATGAATATCGCTGATTTTTCTGCGTTATTCATGCATTGCAGGCCTTTTTTTATCACATTTGCAAGCATTTCTTAGCCATGTTATCCAATGGGAGGTGGATAACATGGCTAAGAGCATTTGCTTCAAAGGTTGTTTGGGGTTATATACCATTTTTGGGAAATTATTAACATGCCTATCTAACTCCCATAATCAAAATCTAAATTTGCCAACCGCAGGTGGGAGCGTATTTACAATAAATTTGCACCATGAAGAATGTAAAATAGCATACTAGATACTCAAATAACTTATAAATATGATCCAAAACATCTTATGAAGCACTAGTAGTGCATATTTCCAGAAATGTATTGGTTTTCATTTAATGATTTACTTCATTGGTAGGCCTTCACATGTTTTTTTACCTTGGTTTTTTTTCAGTGAAAATCTTATCTGCAACCATGTGTTGGCCTCACCTCAAATAAACAAAACAGGTGATGGACTGAATGTGGATCAATGACACACATTCACCCCAGTCCAAAGATCTGGGCCTAAACAAACCTTTAGATAGGCTACATCTTATCGTCATCCTGAATTAATGATTTAAAATATTAGGGAGTGATTTATGAGTGTTGTATGCCTGTTTTGTACCATTGAGTGTCATTTTTGTGATGCAGTGCTGGTGGAAAATATTTGCTATGTTAAATAATTAGTACAGCATTAAGTTTTAGATGACTGTTATTTATTTACTGTTTGGTAATAGTGGTTAATAACATTTTATATTATATTTTTTCACAGATTCAACTGCAGATTCTTTCATAGTTTGGAAAATGCCTTCCAGAAGTCGAATACGAAAGGCTAGAAAACGTCAAAGACAGCAGGATGATGTTTTATTGCAGCAGTCCTCTTCCCCAAATACTTGTCAAAACACCAAGAAAGGTCCGGGTAAGAGCACGAAATCATTCTTAAGAAATATTTGTAGTAAAAAAAATTTTGCTCAAAAAAATGTGTCTCTTAACAAAAAGAGAAGTAATTTAAATGGAAAGGAGAGACCCATCACAAATGTTACTGGTAGAGGAAGAGATAACTCTGTGCATGATAGTAGAAGGAAACAACAGTTTAGGGACATTCGACAACGAATGTTCCGTAATAGGATATTAGTTAATTTATTGAAAAATATTAAAAAGAAAGGCCAACAGAAAGCGGCATTTTATAGGAAGAAGAAAAATGTAGAGAAAATTATTGATCATGCTTTTGAAATCAAGCGAAAGTTGTTTATTTTGGTAATCAATAGAATTAGGAAACTAAGCAAGGTAATTTCTGATTTCAAAACAAAAAGTAGATGGAAGAGAGTAGTAAATCGTACTAACTTTTGTGAAGTTTTTTCTGGAGAATGGATGCATAGTTCAAGTTCTGAGGCATTTTTTAATGAGGAGACTTATTTTCAGGATAATGATTTGGTGCATGCAGTTGACATCAGTGGTCGAGCTTATGAAGTGAAGGATGGTTGTCCAGTTGAAAAAGAACTACTTGTGACAACAGAGACAGAAGAGGCGCTAAGTGATGAGGTTTTAGGAAGACGTCCTAAGGGTCCTGTGTACATTTGGAAGTGTAGTTCTATTTGCAGTGTGCGACAGGTTTCCATCAATTTGCTATGTGATTTTATACGGACATTTAATAAGAAAAGTTTGAAGCAGAAAATGAAGTTGTTGCAAGATTTAGATCCTTGCAGAGTGAGACAAATGACAGGTTTGCGTGGTCATTCACTGGCTTGTCTTTCCAGGAGAGTATGCCAGAGTGTTTTTCATCATTTCAGGATGCTAGCAGTGCATCATAATAAAGTGAGAAAATTAGTGAGAATGTTGTATTATGCTAAGAGTCCAGCAATTATGCTTAAACAGTTATGTGCTGCTCTTTTGCATGGTTCTGAAATAGATGTGAAGAATCTTTGTGAAGAAATTGAGTTTTGTTACTTTGGTAGTAAAGATGAGAATGTTCAAATTGACCCTGAAGTAGAGGGTAATGTGGAAGATAATGTACAGGTTTCCAGTACAGATAATTTTCAGAAGGAAATTGCCACGTTTCAGATGAAATCAAGTGAGAGGCCTAATTTCACTTGTGTATGTTGTCGACGCACTTATTATAAGAATCAGACTAAGGTAGTGGATTTATATGCAAAAAGTGAAAGGGAAAATAATAGTGAATGGAAGGATTTAGCCACATACTTGATGGTAGAAAATTATTTTGATTTGGGATCGGATCAACGTGTGTGTACTTATTGTTGTAATAAATTAAACCAAAACCAGATGCCTGCTAGGGCAGTTCATAATAATCTGGAATTGGTTGAGATTCCTTCTGAATTGAAGGATTTAAATACTTATGAATCTATTTTGATTCAAAGTATCCATCCCTTTCAGGCTATTGTAAGAATGGAGCCAAAGACAGGGAAATTGCCTCCAGCAGATTTACAGAGAGGATTAAAGGGAAGAGTTGTTTATTTGCCTCTAGATTTGAACAAAAACATTAACACAATTGGAATAGAAAAAGTGGAAGAGGAACCTCTGGTTATCTTGGTTAATGGGGTTCCGACAAAGAATAAGAAAATATGGCAAGATTTAGTGGATGTTAGGAAAGTCAAAAAGGCAACAGTGTATTTGAAGAAAAATAATAAGTACTATAAGAATGTATATGTTGCAGAAGAGGAAGTAAGTGATGAAGAGGATAGCGATTTGTGTGCTGGCCAAATTGAGAAAGTAGAGGCCTCTAAAAGTGAAGAAATATATGAACATTATAGTGTTCATCCTTTGCATTCCAAGGAAGTGATGGGGAATGCTATTGAGTTGTTTCAAATGAAACAAGCCAAAGGGAGTCCCATTAGTGTTTGGGAGGAAAGTTTGGAAGCTCGGTGTTTCCCACAGCTATTTCCCACAGGTCAAGGAGGAAGATATGATGAGCGACCTCGTGAAATTCCTGCGTCTGAATACCGGACTTTACGATTGTATGCAGAAGATCCTAGGTTTCGGCAATGCATTCCCTATTTGTTTCATCTCCTGTTTGAAAGCGATCTGTCTGGACTGTCATATGCAGTGAACCACATCTTAAAAAGTGGTATACAGATGCGAAACATCTCGGCAAGTGACTTTATGCATAAAGTCAATGTCCAAGACAGTATTTTGGATTCTCACTTAATTAATCTCATGGCGTGTCAGCGTGGTACTAATGAGTACTGGTACCGTCGTCATGGTGACTTAAAATGTATGCTGAGGAACTTAGGAACTCCGACATGGTTCCTCACTCTGAGCTGTGCCGAGTATGGCTGGGATGACTTACTTGAATTTCTACGAGAGGCAAATGGAAATATTGAAAACATTGAATTCAAGACACCTGGAGAACTGTGTTCTTTGGATCCTGTGAATGTATGCAGGTACTTCAATCATAGATTTGAAGCTATGATGTCTTTCATCACAAATAAAAAGAATCCACCTCTTGGAGAGGTGTTGGATTTCTTCTGGAGAAAGGAGTACCAAGCAAGAGGTGCCCCTCATATACATATGTTGCTGTGGATCAAGGATGCACCTAAATTTGGAACAGATCCGGATGACTTAGTGATGAATTTCATCGAACAGTATTCTACGTGTGCTGTTCCAAACGCAACGGAGAAGAAAAGTCTAAGAGAACAAGTTCTACGTTTCCAAAGCCATCGTTGTGGAAAGTACTGTCGTCGTAAATTCAGAAACAAGGACAAGTTCTACACCAAATGTCGTTTCAACTTTCCACGACCGGTGATTTCTAAAGGAAGAGTGAACAGTTTGATGTCTTCGCTGCGACATAATGTGACGAGGAAATCACCCAAGAATACATACAATTTGAAAAGGAACGAAGAGTCCAAGTACATCAATGACTACAACCCAGTGATTTTGTCCATGTGGAATGCCAACATGGATATACAGTTTGTGGCTGACAACTGTATGGCTGTGGCTCGGTATGTGACATCTTACATCACCAAAAAAGAAAAGACCGAACTGAAGGATATGTGGGAGGACATTTCCCATGAAAAGAGCCTCAGCAAGAAGTTGTACAGTTTCAGTCTGAAGATGTTGTCGCATCGAGAAATCGGAGCTTACGAATGTTCTGATCGATTGTCTTCAGCAAGTCTCTATGCCAAATCCAGGAGTCTCGTTTGGGCGAGTCTTGGTCTTGCTGCAACGCGAAATCGAGTTCTTAAACCTGTTCGGGAAATTGAGTATTTGGCAGAAAAGGAACCAAACAGTACCGACATTTTGAAGACCAACATGTTGGATACATATTATCCAAATCGAAGCAGTCACCTTGAGAATATTTGTCTATATGAGGTTCTCCAAAATTATATATTCAAGAGGAACATCAAAGAAAATATTGAGAAAGGAGTGTATGCTGTAATTGGAAGTGAGGGATGCCTGGTCAAGCAAAGAAAATGCCAATTAGTAAACCATCGAAAATTAAGTGGCGAATCTCCAGAAAAAAAGGAGTTTTTCTATTTAGCACTTTTGCAACTTTTCAAGCCTTGGCGTGCAGAAGAGGAACTGCTTGGAGATTTCCTCTGTTACGAAGACTCTTTCAATGCAGCCAAGGAGTCCATAGAATGTCCTGCTTTTTCTAAATATCAAGAAATGCTAACTTTGGAAATTGAGCAGGAAGCAACGATTGCAGCCGAGATTGCCAGAGACAGTTCTCAGGACAGTCAGAGTTCTGTTTCATTGAGTCAAGATCCACTTGGAGGACCTATTATCGAAAATGAAGCTGCCACTGCTATGAATGAAGTAGAAAGAGCCATGGCACATGCTCAGGAGGATTCAGTTAACTTACAAGACTTGGAAAAACAACTCAACGTTGAGCAGAGGAAAATATATGATGAAGTTACCAAGGAAATTGAGCACGGATTAAGTCATGAGAAGAAAGAGTGCTCGTGTACGTCGTTGAAGCCTGTCCGACTGTACGTGAGTGGAGAAGCGGGAACTGGAAAAAGTTTCCTCATTAAAGCAATCTCTTGTTATTTGCAGGAAAGGACTGAGTCATCGCTGTCTTGTGTTGTCACCGCTCCTACTGGACTGGCAGCACATAATATTAAAGGTATTACTTTGCATCGTCTATTGATGCTGCCGGTGGAGCATGACAACAAATTACAATACAACAAGTTATCTGGAGATGCTTGCTGTGAAGTTTCAAGAGTTTTGAGGAAAATGAAACTACTTATCATTGACGAAGTAAGCATGGTTTCCAATGTCATGCTTGCCTTTGTGCATTTGAGAATGCAAGAAGTACTTAAAACTGAATATGATGTCTTATTTGGTGGGAAACACATTATTGTTTTCGGAGATCTTCTACAGCTGACACCAGTAAAAGGTCAACCTGTGTTCAAAATACTCACGCATGAAGATACCAGGAAGTGCCTAGGGAGCATTGGCAACGTCAATATATGGTTAAACTTCAATTATGCAGAACTGCATCAAAATATGCGTCAGGCAAAGGATGAAGATTACAAGAATATTCTACAAGATATTAGAATTGGAAAAGTGACCGAGCATGGGAAAGAAGCTTTAAATGCACGGTTACTGTCAAATTTGTATCCCAAACAAGATATTGTGCCTGAGAATATTTTTCAGAAAATTACTGAGAAGAAATCCGGGATATGTCTCATGCCAACTCTTGCAGAATGTGCCATCTTCAACAACAAAATGTTGAATTTAGAAAAGCAAGAGATTGTGAAACTTGAAGCTATCGACAAATTAGAGCATATGGGATCAACAATTATTTTGTCAGACAATTTGAAATCAAAATTGGATTCATTAGAGAAGACTATATCTAAAACAGCGGGTTTTGAAAAGACTTTGAATGTGTGTTTAAATTGCCGAATTATTTTGAGAAGGAATTTACATGTAGAAAGAGGTCTGGTAAATGGATCAATGGGTAATGTTGTTGATTTTGAGAAATACAGAAATAGAGATGGAATAGAATTTTTAAAAATTAAATTTGATGGCATTGAGGAAGTACAGCAAATTGGTCGTTGTTCTGCTAGGTTTTTGCTTGTTAAAGATTTATATGTTCGCCGTAAACAGTTTCCTGTTTGCTTGGCATATGCGGTGACAATCCATAAATCGCAAGGTTTAAGTGTAGACTGTGCATTGGTGAATATTGGCAGTTCTGTGTTCAAGGAGGGTATGGCATATGTGGCATTGTCACGAGTTAGAACTTTATCGGGATTGTACTTGATTGACTGTGATGTCACAAACATTTGTGCGGATCTAGATTGTGTTAAGGAATACAATAGGTTAAGAAGAGAGTATGCGCCACATTTGCCTCAATATCCTTTGTTTGAGAAACGTGTGGTAGGCCGCAAACGTAGAAATAGCAGTAATAGTAGGGAGGTTGTTGCAAAAAGACTAAAAGTCAATGAACCGAAAATTGTTAGCAGAAAGAAAGTGGATTCTGTTGAAGATGTTGTCGGTTTTCAATTTGAAAACAGTTCTGGTGTCAACTGCTATGCAAATGTAGTGGTTAATGTTCTCTTTTCACTAGAGAGTTTAAAAGAACAGATTCTGTTGAATTCTGAACAAATTTTATGCTGTTTGTTGAATTCTGTTTTCGAGAAATGTAGCAGTGATCGAACAAAAGTAGAAAGTGTGTCTGAAGTTCGTTATCTGTTAGATGAATGTTCAGGTCAAACAGACTTCTCTGAAAATAATCAGCAAGATTGTCAGGAGTTTTTAATGTATATGCTTGATATATTGCAAGTTGAGGGTGTAGATGTAGATCACCTGTTTGGGCTTTCTTATCAATGGCAGCATGACTGCGAGAACTGTATGGTATCAAGTACTACTAGTGTAGACTCAGAAAGATTTATATATTTAACTTTGCCAGACAGTAAATCAGTCTCCTTTAATAAGCTAGTAAATGCAGCGGATCACAACATGGAGTGTAGCCAATGTAAATGTGATATGATGTCAACATTATTTATACGTAGATATGGCCAGTATGTCATTTTAATGATGCAACGATGTAGGCCTGATGGAACAAAATTGTCAACTTTAATAAAAAATTTTGTGGCTTCTCAGCTGTCAATATCAGGGAGGACTTTTGTTACTGTAGCAATTATCTATCACGATGGTCCATCAACAACATCAGGACATTATACAGCTTACTTAAAGTCTGGAAACGGCTGGTCATTCTGTAATGATTCTGTTGTAACGTTCAAAAAAAAATTGCCGTTTGACCTTAAAAATTCTTACCTGGTGTTTTTAAAACCAAAATTTTAAGTAGAGGGAATGTAAGTCTGCAATGCTGTCTCGATTAAAAATTCAACTATATAAACCTAATGCAAGTAAGTCTGCTTCATAGTAAGCAGTATCAGTGTCATAGGAAAAGGAGAACATGACTGACAAAGAAGAGTAAGATATTAGTAGTCCAGGATTGTGAAAATAATCTCAAATATTTTATTTTTGAAAGTTGCGAAAATAGAAAATGTCGGGATTTGATTGGAAGAATTACAAGATTTGCGAATCGCGGCAACATGATTTGGCCTAGTGGAAACATGTGATATAATGAGAGAAGTTTTTTTTCTATGTAACATATTTCACGTATCGATGGAGGTTTTCTTTCAGAAAGTGGCGGGCTGAAAATATTTAAAGCACAACAGAGTGGATGCTGTTTATAGGAGATCCTTCGACGTCATTGAAAGTAAGTTAATTTTAAGAAGTTTTGAAATCAGATTTCTTAGGTTGTATGGGTTTTTTAAACACAGTCATTTTGATTGTGTTTTTTTTTCCCCGCTGTTACATGATGAATACCTTCAAGTCACTGATTTAAGTGAAATTTGATACATTCTGAGAACAGCAAAAATAAACCATTTAACATGTATAATTAATGTTATGCTTTTTGTCCTTATGATATACATTTAGAAATGTGTGGTACATATGGGTAAGGTGAGTTCTGTAAATATCAATTTTAATGCTTAGAGTGCTGTACTTCTGGGTAGTGTTTTTTTTTTATAAAAAAAAGAGGCCTCACCTCAAAGAAAGCTCTTGAAAGCACACATCTTATTTGCATCCTAAAACAATCATTTACAATGTTAGACACAATTTTATTATGACTTTACATCTTTTTTGCGCTGCTATTGCATCACTATTGTGAGACATTAGCAGTGCAAGAAAAACATCATGTTTCAAAATAGGCCTCAGTTCAGCAATATCAAGATACAGTTTCTTTCGAATATATATCTTTAGGATTGTGTAGGGAACGTAGAGAAGCAGAGACTTCTGTAAATGTCAAAGTTGTTGAAAAACTGTTTGTTTTTGAACCTTTTCCCTTGTCTTTTCTAATTTTTAAATACATGTTTTAATATTTTTTGAAATGTTTGTTCTTTGTTTTACAGATTGAAAGTATGAAAAAATATTTAAAAAAGGTAACAAGAATTATAAGGTAAATGTTTTCCACTCTTTTTACCCGCAATGCACTGCTGATGATGTCATTGACAGTATCTCTCATTTACTCTCTCTAGCTGTCTTTCTTTTTACATTATTCTCTGTTTACTTCCCTTATACTAACTCTTCTTTTTTTTTAAAAAAATATTTTTTTTAGTTCGCTTAAAGTTCGCGAACCGGTCAGCGAACTTGAAGCGAACCAAAAGAAATAGAGCTTGCCAGAGTGATAAACATTCTAGCAATTTTGTTTGAAAGGGGAGGTAGTTCTGAAAAGAACTGTTTTTTTTTGTTTTTGTTGTTTTATGTTTTTTTTGTAATTTTTTGAACATTTTTTGATTTTTTTGTATTTTTAGAACTGTTTTATGTTTTTTTTGTGTTTTTTAAGGAGGGGAGACAACAAAAAACAGGCTTTCAAAACGGCTCAACTGGAGCAAAAAAAAAGAAAATTACTTTTTGGGTGCATTAGGGCACTTATGATTTTCATATGCAATGTTCATGAGGTTGACACTCATGTTGCCATATGACAGCATAGCACCACAGTAAATACAAGACACCTTCATGTGCTGGAAGTTACGTTGGATGTTTGGCACAGTCTCTTGTGCCTCTCTTCCCGTCAAAGACAATGTGGATGTAGATCTTGCCACAGGAGTTGCCGTCGGATTGTCTACAAGATCCCTTAACTCAGCCCGGCTGTAGTTCAAGGGATGCCACCTGCTCATGTGACGGTGCATTGTATAGTTCCCCATACTGTACTTCTTTTCTGTGCCTCTCGACAATCTGTGGTCACAGATGAGGCAGGTGGCATATTTTGCATTCACTTTCTTGGTTCCAGGAGGGATGGTGAAAAACTGCCAGATGAAACTGGTTTTTCGTTTAGAAACCCGGGGCAACTCATCAACAAATTGTTGTCCCTCTCTCTCCTCTTCTTCTTCTTCCTCATCTTCCTCCTCTCTGTTAGTCATAATTTGACTGGGTGGTCCTCTCTTCTTATGGGGAGGTGGAGGTGGTGGTGGGGGTGCACCAGCTGCAGCAACAATGGAAGCCATTGTGGATCTTCAGATAAATGGTCTTTCTCTCACCAAGATGAAAGTCAGAGTGAGGAAATAAGGAGGGGTTTACTTGATTTGGGGAAAACAAAAGTTCTGAGCCAATGAAAAGTGTTATTTTTAGGTCACATGACCTAGTCATACATCATTTGGAAACCAAAAGTGAAATGAACCAATGAGAAGTTTGATAAACAAGTCACATGACCTGTTCCGCTTACGTTACGCGGCGCGCGCCGCGTCCCAGATCGCTTCCGGTTCGCGGTCCGGAGCACTTCCGGGAGCGCTAACGCGGCGCGTCATTAGACGCATTACGCGATAACGTGATACGTCGCGCTTCCGCGGCGCGTCACTGTTCCGCTAACGTAACGTTGACCGGTTCGCGGACTAGATCGCGGCATCAAGATGAGCTAACGGAAAGCTTCCCGGTTCGCGAACTAGAAGCGAAGAAAAAAAATATTAAAAAAAAAATTATCAATAAACATCTAAATATATTTTGGGATTTAAAGAATAATACATTTTACAGCTACAGATGTTAGCTTTTAAAAAACCAATGAAATTCACTGAAAAAACCATAGGTTATAGACCATATATAGTTAGAAATTTGCATTTAAAAAACCATTGAAATTCAATGAAAAAACCATAGGTTATAGACCATATATAGTTAGGAATTCGCATTTACAAAACCTTATTTTACTCGCATAAAACCATTGAAATTCCATATATAGTTAGTTGCGCTAACTATATATCGCGCACCCGCAATCCACTGCTGATGATGTCACATATTACATCATTCATGACATGGTCAGTGACATCACTGATGACATCACTGATGACATCTCAAATGACATCACTGATGACAACATCCAGTGACTGTATGTTTCTGTGAAGTTAAAATATGTCTTACATATTGAAGAATGAGTGGATGTATAAGTGTCTGGATGAAGGATTTAGTAGGTGCATGACTGACTGTATGAGTGAGTGATTAAATGTGTCTCACTGAGTGCATGGGTTAGTGACTAAACTGTCTTAATTTGTGCATCATTATGTCTGTTGTTCTGTAAACTGTTGCATGTGTTGATAAGTAGCTATATGAGTAACTATATGGGTTATTGATTGGTTACCTTAGTATTTGTATGGGAGACTGAGTGTGTGTGTGGGTGGCTGGGAGGTGTATGACTCTGTGCATAGATGTGTGAGCAGTTGATTCACTAGATGTATGGTTTCAAAAGTGCATGTGGAAACAGCTGTATGGGCAGTTGACTGTGTGCATGAGTGTATTGGTGAGTGAATGGATATCTCAGTGCTACATGTCAAAGTAAGTACATATGTAAAACACAGTACATGTGAGAGTTGACATATATAAATAACTGTGCATAAGAGCCAGTGAATGTGTGAGTGGCTGTATGGATCATTGTGAACTTGTATCAGGGATTGTATAAGAGAGTAAATATGTGTTAGTATATGTTTGAATAAGTAAAGTTTGCATAACTGTATAGTTGAGGAAATGGAGGTGTGATTGATTCTTTGCATGACTGACTAGGTGTGTGAGTAACTCCATGGATGAGTGACAGTCTGTGAGTGTCTGTTTACACTGATTGTATCTAAGGTTATATTAGAGTCTGAAGAGGTTCATCGTATTATCACATGAATGATAAAATCAGTGATGTGATCAGTAATGTCAAATGAGATGTCATCAGTGATGTCATCAGTGATGTCATTTGAGATGTCATCAGTGATGTCATTTGAGATGTCATCAGTGATGTCATCAGTGATGTCACTGACCATGTCATGAATGATGTAATATGTGACATCATCAGCAGTGGATTGCGGGTGCGCGATATATAGTTAGCGCAACTAACTATATATGGAATTTCAATGGTTTTATGCGAGTAAAATAAGGTTTTGTAAATGCGAATTCCTAACTATATATGGTCTATAACCTATGGTTTTTTCATTGAATATATATATATATATATATATATATATATATATATATATATATATATAAATAAATAATAAAAATATATATATATATATATATATATCACGCTCCTCGTTGCATCAGCAGACGGGGCACGAACAGACGGGTGCCGCTTACGGCGATGCTCCGTTTACGTATTATCGCTCAATATTCTCCCAATCCAGAAAGAAAATGCAGCAATCGTGGGGTTGGTTGCAGCAGCAGCGGCTTTTATTTCACAGACGCGTTTCGGTGGATTACCTTCGTCAGTGTGTTTACAGTGGTAGTGTCACAGAACGCCATTTATTTAGATCGACATACTTTGGAAATGAAAGAAGGACTGGCGCCCCAGTGTCAGTCAAGGACACGCGCCATCTTGGAATGGTCTGAATTACGACAAACGAAGCATGCCCGCTTTTGTTAACAGTAAATGTAAACAAAGCTCGTTTAAGAGACACATAATGCAAAACAATATACTTGCAAAGACAGACTCTTAAGATGGCATGTAACCAACGTTGAACAATCTTGCCGTGGATCGGCATAGGCAACCTATATGCCGGTTGCTGGCAAATTCCCGCATTTCCAAAATCAAGCCGTGTATTGGCAACCATTACATTTATCTATATGTTTAAATCTATACCAGATATTCAGACAACAAAATACAATTCATAAGTCAATAGCTCTACACAACATTTTAACAGTTTACAGTGACAGTGAAAATTCATCTACCCAAATGGACCATTAATTCTTCCCCTGAGTTCAAACCATTCGGGGATTTAGTTTGTAAGTCTATTATATAACGAGACTCCAATCTCCTGAGTCTCAACACTCTGTCACCTCCTCTGGCATCATTGGGTATACAATCAATGCTAAAATATCGCAACAGATCCCTGTTACCCCCATGTTTGATGGCAAAGTGCCGGGCTACTGGATAATTCAGGTCCCTTTTGCCGATGGCCCGCATATGTTCTAACACTCTGATTTTAACACTATGGATAGTGCTCCCTATGTAGCGAAGGCCACAGGGGCAGACCAAACAATACACAGTGTGAGTGGTTAGACAGGTCATAAATTTGGTTATATTTCTCTCTGTTGATAACCCTTTGATGTTATATGTGAGAACTCTTCTGCTAAAGGCACAGGCCTTGCACTTTCCGCATGGAAAGAATCGCTCAGGGTACCTTGTCTAGGAGTAAGGTCTGCCAGATGACTATGAATGAGACTATCTTTCAGGGAACAGGCTTTCCGAAAGGTTATTAATGGTCCCGTAGAGATATCGGACCCAATGATGTTATCTGTCCCCAAGATATGCCAATTTCTCCTCATTATGGATCTTAACAGGTTGGCATCTTCTGAGTAGGTAGTAATCCTTCTAAATTGTTTGGTCTCATTCCTAGATTTCACTGGTTTTAGTAAGTCTTCTCTGCATTTGTTTCTAGCCCTTTGTAAAGCACTTTGCAACACTTTAGCATCATAACCCCTGGCCAGGAATCGTTTAGTGCTCTCTCTCGCTGCCAAATCAAAGTCTCTGTCTCTGTCTCTGGAGCAATTCAGTTTTAACCTAAGAAATTCCCCATAAGGGATGCTGTTTACTAATTTCCTTGGATGACCGCTGGACGCATGTAGCGTGCTGTTGCCAGCGGTCGGTTTTCTGAAGAGAGCTGTGTTAATTTTACCATCTATGATGTCTACTTTAAGATCTAGATAGTTTGCTGCCACCGAACTAATGTCCCCACTAAAGTGTAAGTTTAGTGTGTTGTCATTTAGATGTTTTACATAGTCGGCGGCCTTGCTTTCACTGCCATCCCAGATAAGGAACAGGTCGTCTATATACCTGCTCCAAGACACAATTTTTTCAGACCATTTTGCATTAGCCGGAGACAAGGCCACCTGCTCCTCCCACCAGCCAACGAACAAGTTCGCATAGCTGGGGGCGAAGCAGGTGCCCATCGCGGTCCCCGGGGTTTGCCTGAATAGTTCCCCCTGAAAAACAAAAATGTTGTTAAACAGACAGAACTCAGCAAATTCTAATAGCATAGTGTTATGGATGGCAAACTTAAGCGGTCTTTTCTTCAAAAAATACTCCATAGCATAGAGGCCTTGTTGGTGATCAATGCTCGTGTAGAGGCTAGTAATGTCTAATGTCAACAAACAATAGGATGGTTGCCAGGCTACAGATTCAATGTGGTTAATGAAGTCAGTAGTGTCTTTGATGTAGGACTTCAATGTCAGTACAGCTTCAAACAGATAGTGGTCTAGAAATTTTGACAGGTTTTTGGTTAGACTCCCCATAGAGGAGACAATGGGTCTCCCTGGTGCTTTAAGCCGATCCTTATGCACCTTGGGGAGGTGATAACTGGTCGGCAAAGTGGGATTCGTAGTTCGAAGAAATAAGTGTTCATCACTGTCCATCATCCGTTGTCCAAACCACCTGATGATAAGCTCATTGAATTTGTAGATGCTTTCCTGATAAGCATTGTTCGTTGTTGTTTCATAGGTTGCCTATGCCGATCCACGGCAAGATTGTTCAACGTTGGGTACATGCCATCTTAAGAGTCTGTCTTTGCAAGTATATTGTTTTGCATTATGTGTCTCTTAAACGAGCTTTGTTTACATGTACTGTTAACATAAGCGGGCATGCTTCGTTTGTCGTAATTCAGACCATTCCAAGATGGCGCGTGTCCTTGACTGACACTGGGGCGCCAGTCCTTCTTTCATTTCCAAAGTATGTTGATCTAAATAAATGGCGTTCTGTGACACTACCACTGTAAACACACGGACGAAGGTAATCCACCGAAACGCGTCTGTGAAATAAAAGCCGCTGCTGCTGCAACCAACCCCGCGAGTGCTGCATTTTCTTTCTGGATTGGGAGAATATTGAGCGATAATACGTAAACGGAGCATCACCGTAAGCGGCACCCATCTGTTCGTGCCCCGTCTGCTGATGCAACGAGGAGCGTGATAGATGTGACGGAGGCACCGCCGAGAGAAATAACCTGGGAAGCAAGAATCTAAAAAGATACGAAAAGAGAGACGCTGAGGTAAGCCAAATTTACCTTTTTGTTTGGCTTACCGCGTTTTGGAATCTCTTTTAATCCCCGGCGAGACGAGGGGCGGTTAGCTACACAGCAGTGGTTTTTTGACAAGGGGCAACCTAGGCTTAGGTTTGCCATCCACACAGAGACAAGATGTTTAGTGTCTCGGAACGTCACGAGGCGGCAGACGATATGTTCAAAAAAAGATACCAGATGCAGCAACAACTTCAACACCGAGAACTGATAAAATTCCTAATGCGCTTTCAACATTATTTGCGCAATTAGAAAAATCATATGAAAGAGAAGTTCGCAAGTGGTGGGAGGCCACTTCCCTGCAAGGGTATATAGAGGTCGAACTAGTCCTGAGGGGATTGCCAATTTATACTGTACCAGCATACGAGAATCCTGACCCCAAATTACTTGAGGCATGGTCAGCCCACACAGCTCTGTCATGCAGAGGAATGCTGGAGATTCTGGTCCAGTTCGCGTGGAGTGACAGAGAGAAGGCACTTAAGGAAATAGAGACATTGGAGGAACAATTAAAATAGAACACCGAGTTGGACCTCCAAAATCAACTAAGGGAAGATATGAAAAAGTGCCTGTCAAAATATGAGTTAAAAATCAAACAGCGCAAGCAAGAAAAATTTGATCGGGACGAAAGGGACTATGCGATGGGGCGCATTTTAACTTTCGCGAAAAAATTCGACCACCCTCGCAGGGAAGTAATGAAGAAAAATCAGACAACTACCAAAGAGAATCCACAAAGAGTAGAAACCTCTGAGTCCGAAGTGACTGAAAACGAGCAATCCGAAGATGACACCCCGGAATTGACAGGGAGAAGTTGCAAAAGTCCTTTTCAACAAGAGTTCAAGATCATAAGACAATCATGGCTAAGGGGTGGAAAGAACAAACCCCCAGAGGCCGAAGAAAAGACAGAAGGGGTGGCAGGAAGAGGAAGGGCAAGAACCAGCGTGCCCAACAGAGTCACTCGCAGCAAGAGGGGAGGACGATGGTAACGGATGAAGAACAATTAACAATCATCAACCTCTCACCCAAGATCTTAACAGACACTGAAGAATCTGTCAGGAATCAGCCTTCGCGCGGCATCGGGAGTAAAAGAACGACAATTCCCATGAGTCCAAGGGTATGACAGGAAGTGTTAAAACCTGTCTCCACGCGCGAGTGGGTGCGCGTAATTCCTTCCTGTTTGTGGTTCTCGCCGGGTTGGCGAGGAAGTGCAGCAATCGGGGGGAAAGTCTGGAAACTGACGGTTCGGTATGCGGAGACAGAAGGAGATGTCCGTGAGTACCATGGAACAGTGCCTGCGTTAGGCACCGCCTCTCCTCTGTGGTCTGTTGCAGTTAGCGGGGTCTTGCGTCTTGCGGATCCTTTCCATGGAACACAGCGGGTTACTGCAAGCCTTCTGCCGTGTAACGCCGTGTGTGTGTGCATAATTGATTCCTTTCCGATAAAGACATTGCAGCGGGTTACAGCGTGCTAGGAAGGCAGCGTAACGCCGTCTGTTTTCCTTTGATGTTGTTTAATTGTTTCGAGGACATTACAGCGGGTTACTGCTTGTGGATGCAGCGTAACACCGTCTGTATCTTGGGACCTTCCTAATATTCTTAGCGGAGCTTAGCGGTGGTCGCAACCGCAGGTTACCGTTACTGTAGGATATTCATCGGATTCAATTTCCCTTGCTTTGGCTGTGAAATCGACAGCATTTTCCGTTTGCTTCAATTATTTTACCAATACCATCTTCCTAGGTATGGGGGGTCACAGAACGGGTATTCCAGAGTGGATTCTGTGAAGTACTGTTAAGCAGCCTGCTGTCTGGGTGCCTTCAACCTTGTCTGGCTGCTTTCACGATCTACAATTTCCTGTTGGTGCATGTGGTCCTGCAAGGTTCATATGATTCAGAAACAGGGTAGGGGTCTAGAGATAACATTGATAATGAGTGTCTGTTAATGATTGGCTATCCACTGATGCCTTATTCTGCTTTCCCCATCAGATGGTGTTACAGGGGGTCATATGGTGTTTTGTTCTAAGCTTATACAGAGGACAATCAGGTATTGATGACATCTGTGTTTTAGCGAGAATTCATGAGAGTAGTTTATGTGTACATGTATCTTATTGTTTTGTTTATGTCTTTTCAGAGCCTTTGTCCCTGCTGACCCCTCCCCTACCTGGTGTCCCTCGCTTGAAAGCTCGAAGACCCTGGGGGGGAACCCCATGTCAGGGTGCTTGGTGATATCAGGAGATGGTCCTTTATTCTACTGCAGCTGAATCCTGCGAAGCTTATCCTGACAGAATCAGTATTAAAACTCGGACTAAGCTTTTGCCCCCAAAATAGGATGGAATATACACAAACCAGGATAGATCTATTTAAATTCACGCGGAAACTTAATCTTCATAAATTCTTTAAACTGAAACTGTCGTGTTCTAATCTAGGACCCCGATCAATACTGTGACCTTATGCCCCTATACGGCTATAATCCATTCATACCCCTATAATGGCATACACGATCAGAGCCATATTTCAGCCACATTTCTGAAACTCGCCTCTGCAGCTCATTACAGCAGATGACACAGCAGAAGCCACTATCTTAGATTCCTAGATTACACTCCGAGTTCTTCAACAAGATAAAACTCAGCAACCTGGGAAAACCCCGCTTGCTATGTTTTGATTAGTAACAGAACTCTAATGAGCACTGAAAGGACGATCACTTCCTAGTGACATCTTTATTGACGTCTTATGTCCAAAAACGTACGTCAAACAAGGCACCTTTCAGGTATAAATATTACCAACGTTGCCTTAAGCAAACGCTCCACGCGACATTGATGATAGCGATGGTGTGGTGAATACAGGAGTAGAACAGCTGTCCCTTGCAGAGCCCAGCAGATGCAAGCAGCCCACGGACGCTGCCCCTCCTCCTCCTTGACGCGCTGAGAGAGACGCTGTCTTTTCTCCTGCCGAGAAAATCCAGCTCCGGCGTTTCCAGCCTACTCTTGCGAGTGACTGGGATATCGAGTCCTGTAAGGAGATACAAGACCTCCAACATTCTATTTCAGAGGTATGGTGTTGACTAAACCCTTAGAGAGAATTATTGAAGCAAACCTTGGCAAAACCAACTTAACTAAAACTGCTACTTACTTACTCCCTCCCAAGTATTAGGCTTAGGTCAGGTACACTGGGGTAGGCGTAGTTAGAAGCACCAGTTGAGTACGCTAGTCAAATGTATATATGAATGTATATATTTTATTAATTTTAACCATTGTATGGCTAAGAAACCATACCAATGCTTGTACAGTATTATTTCGCAATCCTCATTTTACTGTACGCGCTTTTTATAATAACAAGTCTTGCAATTGTGGCAATTCATTTCTCTTGCGTGAGAAGAAAGACAGTTCAATAAATAATACCTTTTATTGAAAACGCCCGTCTCTCTATTCTCTGCATCTTGGTGAAAGTAATCTGCACAACTGACTGAGTAAAATAACTGTCTATTGTTTCACACGACTCTAGAGATTGACTCTTATTCTAAGGAGCAAAGTTGTCATGTTTATGCGGTTGTTGGAAAACTGAATCCCTTCTTGTCTGTACCAGGGAAGCTGATCACTTCCTATTCAGTCAAGAAAGTTTCCAGTGACCTCTGAGCTAGTTGGTACAAACCCAATTAAGTTTAGCATAGTCAGTCGAGACCTGGAAGACCGCACTTCTACGTCCAAACTGCTGTTTATGTTATTCCAATGCGCAGGGCCTATAGGGAAAATAGGAACTACACTACATCAGCGAAAGAAGCCAGACTATTGAAAACCAAAGGGAATGACACTGATCTCTTGTTGGTCAATGACTTGACAACTTTGAAAGTATTGGAAGACCTACGACAAGAAAAAGATAGAGAAACTGTAATGAATGTGAGCCAACGGGTTAGGCAAGTGGATGTGGAACAACAAGCACCCATCAGTGGTTTCAAGCCAACCTCTCAATGCCTTCCACAAATGCCATTCGATGCCATTGACACCTTAGCGAGGCAGTTAACAAGGAATTATTGAAATTTAGAGCTAACCCTACTCGCTCAAACAAATTTAACAACTTGACTAAATCGCAGATGGAGGCAATCAGGACTCTAGAGAAGGACGAATCTGTGATTCTCAAACCCTCTGATAAAGGGGGTAACATTGTGATCATGTCCCGGGAACAATATACGGAGGAAGCATATCGTCAACTAAGGAACCGTGAATGCTATGAAACAACAACGAACAATGCTTATCAGGAAAGCATCTACAAATTCAATGAGCTTATCAACAGGTGGTTTGGACAACGGATGTTGGACAGTGATGAACACTTATTTCTTCGAACTACGAATCCCACTTTGCCGATCTTTTATCACCTCCCCAAGGTGCATAAGGATCGGCTTAAAGCACCAGGGAGACCCATTGTCTCCTCTATGGGAAGTCTAACCGAAAACCTGTCAAAATTTCTAGACCACTATCTGTTTGAAGCTGTACTGACATTGAAGTCCTACATCAAAGACACTACTGACTTCATTAACCACATTGAATCTGTAACCTGGCAACCATCCTATTGTTTGTTGGCATTAGACATTACTAGCCTCTACACAAGCATTGATCACCAACAAGGCCTCTATGCTATGGAGTACTTTTTGAAGAAAAGACCGCTTAAGTTTGCCATCCATAAGACTATGCTATTAGAATTTGCTGAGTTCTGTCTGTTTAACAACATTTTTGTTTTTCAGGGGGAACTATTCAGACAAACCTAGGGGACCGCGATGGGCACCTGCTTCGCCTCCAGCTATGCAAACTTGTTCGTTGGCGGGTGGGAGAAGCAGGTGGCCTGGTCTCCGGCTAATGCAAAATGGTCTGAAAAAATTGTGTCTTGGAGCAGGTATATAGACGACCTGTTTCTTATCTGGAATAGCAGTGAAAACGAGGCCGCCGACTATGTAAAACATCTAAATGACAACACACTAAACTTACACTTTAGTGGGGACATTAGTTCGGTGGCAGCGAACTATCTAGATCTTAAAGTAGAGATCATAGATGGTAAAATTAACACAGCTCTCTTCAGAAAACCGACCGCTGGCAACAGCACGCTACATGCGTCCAGCGATCATCCAAGGAAATTAGTGAACAGCATCCCTTGCGGGGAATTCCTTAGGTTAAAACGGAATTGCTCCACAGACAGAGACTTTGATTTGGCAGCGAGAGAGAGCACTAATCGATTCCTGGCCAGGGGTTATGATGCTAAAGTGTTGCAAAGTGCTTTACAAAGGGCTAGAAACAAATGCAGAGAAGACTTACTAAAACCAGTGAAATCTAGGAATGATTACTACTTACTCAGAAGATGCCAACCTGTTAAGATCCATAATGAGGAGAAATTGGCATATCTTGGGGACAGATAACATCATTGGGTCCGATATCTCTATGGGACCATTAATAACCTTTCGGAAAGCCCGTTCCCTGAAAGATAGTCTCATTCATAGTCATCTGGCAGACCTTACTCCTAGACAAGGTACCCTGAGCGATATGAGGGGATTCTTTCCTTGCGGAAAGTGCAAGGCCTGTGCCTTTAGCAGAAGAGTTCTCACATATAACATCAAAGGGTTATCAACAGAGAGAAAGATAACCAAATTTATGACCTGTCTAACCACTCACGCTGTGTATTGTTTGGTCTGCCCCTGTGGCCTTCGCTACATAGGGAGCACTATCCATAGCGTTAAAATCAGAGTGTTAGAACATATGCGGGCCATCGGCAAAAGGGACCTGAATTATCCAGTAGCCCGGCACTTTGCCATCAAACATGGGGGTAACAGGGATCTGTTACGATATTGTAGCATTGATTGTATACCCAATGAAGCCAGAGGAGGTGACAGAGTGTTGAGACTCAGGAGATTGGAGTCTCGTTATATAATAGACTTACAAACTAAATCCCCGAATGGTTTGAACTCAGGGGAAGAATTAATGGTCCATTTGGGTAGATGAATTTTCACTGTCACTGTAAACTGTTAAAATTTTGTGTAGAGCTATTGACTTATGAATTGTATTTTGTTGTCTGAATATCTGGTATAGATTTAAACATATAGATAAATTTCATGGCTGCCGATACACGGCTTGATTTTGGAAATGCTGGAATTTGCCAGCAACCGGCATATAGGTTGCCTATGCCGATCCACGGCAAGATTGTTCAACGTTGGGTACATGCCATCTTAAGAGTCTGTCTTTGCAAGTATATTGTTTTGTATTATGTGTCTCTAAAACGAGGTTTTTTACATGTACTGTTAACATAAGCGGGCATGCTTCGTTTGTCGTAATTCAGACCATTCCAAGATGGCGCGTGTCCTTGACTGACACTGGGGCGCCAGTCCTTCTTTCATTTCCAAAGTATGTTGATCTAAATAAATGGCGTTCTGTGACACTATCACTGTAAACACACTGACGAAGGTAATCCACCGAAACGCCTCTGTGAAATAAAAGCCGCTGCTGCTGCAACCAACCCAGCGAGTGCTGTATTTTCTTTCTGGATTGGGAGAATATTGAGCGATAATATATATATATACATATATATATATATATATATACATATATATATATATATATTACCTACTGGCGGTCGCCAGTAGGTATATATAGTTAGGATTTTTTCTCTATGGGATTTTTGAAAATTCTATGTCTAATAACTTTGGCGTTTGTGGACGGAATTGGCTGAAATTTTCAGGAAAATGGAACATTTTGTTTCTGAGCAGCCCCTGACAATTTGGGGGGGTTTCATCAAGGGGGGGCCGAGAAAAAAGGGGGGTCCCAAAACGCGTTTTTCCCATGTTAATTTCCATAGGGCGGTTGGCCTCACTTTTAGCTCGAACGGCTGAATGGATTTGCACGAAACTTGGCAAAATTGTAGGGACTGTTAGCCCGATGTGCCTTTGCTAGGTCTCAATATATGTGCTCCAGTGGATTTTGAGTAATTTAGGTTCAAAAAAAGATATATATCTGGGCGGAGCCTAACCACACATCTGATCTGATTGGCTGTCAGCACTTCATCCAAGAAGTGTTGGCAGCCATCTTGGGACCAATATACATGATAGCACCTCATTAAAAAGCATTGTAGTTAATAGAGGGTTTTAGGACTTTAGTTACATTATAAATCATTTGTTGATGGTACCATACTCGTTTTAGGAATTGTGGTGGGTTCTAAGGTGATTTTACCATGTGAAAAAACCTTCTGCTGTGATATCATGAATATTGTTTGAAAGAAAACTAATATCTCATGATTTTCCCACAGTGGTTTGGAAGGGGATCTATAAGCTAAACTGAAAGCATATTTTCTGTAAATTCACATTATCTTTCTCAGTCATGTGAAAATGAAGTCTGACATTCTCAGTAAAACATGTACATCCAACAAGGACAGAGACTGTCAGTTGATTCCTTTGTGTTCTACTGCAGCCTCCTAGAGTGTTCTAAAGAACAACTAGAGCGCTAACAGTCCTACTTATTACAAAGGTATGGCACACCTGAAGCCATCTTCATTGGAATAAAGTGGTAACTCTTAAAACATTTAATTTAAAAAGAAACAACATGAGGGGGTATATTTTACCATAGAAAGTATGATTAGTGCTGCAGAATGAAAAATTAGGGCACATTTTGAGTGACTTCTCAAATCCTTTTCTATTTCATTAAAACATTCTGACATGCAGTCTCCCAAAATGGCCACCAGAGACAAAAGAGCCCAAATGTAGCCCAAATATCACCCAGATGTAGCCCAAGTATAGCCCAATGACAGAATGTCCCAGAGTGTTCTAAAGAACAACTAGAGCGCTAACAGTCCTACTTATTACAAAGGTATAGCACACCTGGAGCCATCGTGATGGGAATAAAGTGGTAACTCTTAAGACATTTAATTTAAAAAGGAACAAAATGAGGGGGTATATTATGCAATAGAAGGTATTATTAGTGCTGCAGAAAGAAAAATTAGGGCACATTTTGAGTGACTTTTCAAATCCTCTTCTATTTCATTAAAAAATTCTGACATGCAGTCTCCCAAAATGGCCACCAGAGACAAAAGAGCCCAAATGTAGCCCAAATATCACCTAGATGTAGCCCAAGTATAGCCCAATGACAGAATGTCCCAGAGTGTTCTAAAGAACAACTAGAGCGCTAACAGTCCTACTTATTACAAAGGTATGGAACACCTGAAGCCATCTTGATTGGAATAAAGTGGTAACTCTTAAAACATTTAATTTAAAAAGGAACAAAATGAGGGGGTATATTTTGTCATATGAATTATGATTAGTGCTGCAGAAAGAAAAATTAGGGCACATTTTGAGTGACTTCTCAAACCCTCTTCCATTTCTTTTAAAAAATTCTGACATAGTCTCCCAAGATGGCCACCAGAGACAAAAGAGCCTAAATGTAGCCCAAATATCACCCAGATGTACCCCAAGTATAGCCCAATGACAGAATGTCCCAGAGTGTTCTAAAGAACAACTAGAGCGCTAACAGTCTTACTTATGACAAAAGTATGGCACACCAGAAGCCATCTTGATTGGAATGAAGTGGTAAGTCTGAAAACACTCAATTTAAAAAGGAACAACATGAGGGGGTTAATTTTGCCATAGAAAGTATGATTAGTGCTTCAGAAAGAAAAATTAGGGATCATTTTGAGTGACTTCTCAAATCCTCTTCTATTTCATTAAAAAAATTCTGACATGCAGACTGAAACATGCACTTTGAATACCAGCAGCAGACGTCCCTGGTGAGCAGTAGCATTACTACAGTGATCTAATGTGCAACTAGAGTGCTAACATTCCGAATTTATGGCAAATGTGTGACACATCTGAATGCCTTCTTGATGGAACCAAAGTAAACAAGCATTGAAAATGCAATAGATCTCGCCCTCGTTTAAGTTAAAGCCATTCTGTTTGTAATGAGGTGGCTTTTTAGCTTTGCTTTTATTAGTGTTTTTTCAACTTTCATGTAAATAACGCACCGTTTTCACCAAATCGACTTTGCCCAAGCACACCCTTCCCTTCGGCCAACAAATCCCAAAAATTCGGCACACCTGCCGATCCACTCTCCCTACAGCTCACCCAAGCCCCGTCGCTCTAGCGCAACTGGAACACCCCAAATTCACCTTCTCCATGCGCACCAAAAACTCCCATTGAATAACATGGCAATTCGCTACTCCGCACAAAAATTGCTCTTTAAAGCACTTCCACTGCTCCGATCCGCTTCAAACTTGGCTGGACACTAGGTCCAGCGATTCCCTAACATCTTACCAAAAATCAGCCCAATCCATCTACTGGAACGGGGACGAATTTCAACCCGAATACGCGCCCCCCGCAAACACAAAAAAAAGCCATAAAACGGCCAAATCTCGACCAAAAACCGCCAAAATCCCTCAAAACCTTGCCAACACCAATACGCACGAAACTGAACCGGCCCCTCAGCCCTAGGCTCCGGGAACCCTACTTAATTGACCCAAAAGCCCTAAAAAAGCAACATAATACACACGAAAACGCCCTAACAACCCTAAAATGCATATAAGTATATGTATGCATGCATTTATGTTTGTATTTATATAGATATACCGATGATATATGTTTATATATGTATGTATATATATATATATTCACTGAAAAAACCATAGGCTATAGACCATATATAGTTAGGAATTAGCATTTACAAAACTTTAAAAATTCACTGAAAAAACCATAGGTTATAGACCATATATAGTTAGGAATTAGCATTTACAAAACCTTGAAAATTCACTGAAAAAACCATAGGTTATAGACCATATATAGTTAGGAATTCGCATTTACAAAACCTTATTTTACTCACACAAAACCATTGAAATTCCATATATAGTTAGTTGCACTAACTATATATCGCGCACCCGCAATCCACTGCTGATGATGTCACATATTACATCATTCATGACATGGTCAGTGACATCACTGATGACATCACTGATGACATTACTGATGACATCTCAAATGACATCACTGATGACAACATCCAGTGACTGTATGTTTCTGTAAAGTTAAAATATGTCTTACATATTGAAGAATGAGTGGATGTATAAGTGTCTGGATGAAGGATTTAGTAGGTGCATGACTGACTGTATGAGTGAGTGATTAAATGTGTCTCACTGAGTGCATGGGTTAGTGACTAAACTGTCTTAATTTGTGCATCATTATGTCTGTTGTTCTGTAAACTGTTGCATGTGTTGATAAGTAGCTATATGAGTAACTATATGGGTTATTGATTGGTTGCCCAAGTATTTGTATGGGAGACTGAGTGTGTGTGTGGGTGGCTGGGAGGTGTATGACTCTGTGCATAGATGTGTGAGCAGTTGATTCACTAGATGTATGGTTTCAAAAGTGCATGTGGAAACAGCTGTATGGGCGGTTGACTGTGTGCATGAGTGTATTGGTGAGTGAATGGATATCTCAGTGCTACATGTCAAAGTAAGTACATATGTAAAACACAGTACATGTGAGAGTTGACATATATAAATAACTGTGCATAAGAGCCAGTGAATGTGTGAGTGGCTGTATGGATCATTGTGAACTTGTATCAGGGAATGTATAAGAGAGTAAATATGTGTTAGTATATGTTTGAATAAGTAAAGTTTGTATAACTGTATAGTTGAGGAAATGGAGGTGTGATTGATTCTTTGCATGACTGACTAGGTGTGTGAGTAACTCCATGGATGAGTGACAGTCTGTGAGTGTCTGTTTACACTGATTGTATCTAAGGTTATATTAGAGTCTGAAGAGGTTCATCGTATTATCACATGAATGATATCATCAGTGATGTGATCAGTAATGTCAAATGAGATGTCATCAGTGATGTCATCAGTGATGTCATTTGAGATGTCATCAGTGATGTCATCAGTGATGTCATTTGAGATGTCATCAGTGATGTCATCAGTGATGTCACTGACCATGTCATGAATGATGTAATATGTGACATCATCAGCAGTGGATTGCGGGTGCGCGATATATAGTTAGTGCAACTAACTATATATGGAATTTCAATGGTTTTGTGTGAGTAAAATAAGGTTTTGTAAATGCGAATTCCTAACTATATATGGTCTATAACCTATGGTTTTTTCAGTGAATATATATATATATATATATATATATATATATATATATATATATATATATATATATATATATATAAAGAACAAAGGTTAAAGTAACATTATAGTTAGGTGAAAAAGTCAGTGACAACATCAATATTTTGATCTAAAAAAAGACAGAAATTCACCAGTTACAGTTAGCAGAGCTAAGTATAACTTGCGTCCACGCCATACACTCTTTTTGAGCTCAACTATTACATCACTCATGACGTTCTATGACATCATTTATGACATCACTGATGATAAGAAACAATCAAATAACATAATTGATGACACCACTGATGATATCACTGATGACATCATCCAATGAGTATGTACTTTGTTTTATAGTTTACATAGTGGCATGTAACTGGCATATTATTTTTCTACCAAATTTTGTACATCCTGTGTCCAGCTAATGGGTGCAAGTTTTCACAAAATGCATGTGCTTCTAATTCATCATAGGTATGTAGAGGTATTGCACACATTATAATTCTTTGTATTGAAGAGTAACTGTGTGTGGATGACAGTTGATGACTTGTTTCTAGTATGTTTCACGCACGTTTTTTGGCTTTTCAGAAAAGGTTTCCAACAGTGCAAACATTCAATATAGTAGATACGAACGGCCATATTTGCACCAACATGGTGCAAGAGCAAGGCTAACCTTCAGTCAGATTTTTGAAGCGACGCAGAGCCACTTTCTGTATCTTTTAGTGGCTCCAAAAATCTGGAGTAATGCAAAGAGGAGCAAATCACTGCGTTGCGTTACTCTGCCCTGGGAAGGCATTCCATGGGCATTGCGTGGGTTTTCCCAAACAATACCTGTGGTATTTGACACATTCCCAGATTTACAAGACCTTGCATTCTGCAGCAGACATAGATAGAGGAATATGCCTCAGGATTTTTTTGGTGCAGGAAGGCTTCCCTTCCTGCATAAAACAATCCTGTATGCAACGCTGAACTCTTGCAACATGGTGACCAGGTGCCTCCGTTGGCACAAGGCTGCCCATTGTACCCAAGCGCAGGGGGAAAAGTTTGAATGGATACGGCCTGATTCTTTTATTCAATGCCTGTTGCTGGTGTTGTTGTAGTGAATAAAGAGGCAAAATCCATTTTGTGTGTGCAACCTCGTCGAGGGCAACTTTTTTCTTTCAATTTAAACGGCCAGTCCAGCCGTGGGGATGCACCACTGTGCAAATCAGCAGGCCCAGAGTGACTCTGACCTACAGTCACCTTCGGAACAACAGACTCTGTTTCATTTCCAGCAAACCCAGGAATGTGTAATTGGATATACCCACTGAAGGGTTTTATGAATTTACTTTATGTGAATGTTGAAGGAAGCAAACCCACTTGGGGAAAAAGACTCTGACCAAAAACTACTTTTACCGAAAAACTACTTTTACCGAAATGCACTTGCTGAACTCACCTGAGGCCCACTGGGGGCGGAACAGTATTTAAGGTAGTTAAGTGTCTTAAAAGGTTTTGTGACATCGTTCTGCATTTGACCTCTGATCAAGAGCTGTGAAGTTCGAAACACGTAAGACCTGATTCTGTATCCAAGGCCTGTTGCTGGTGTTGTCATGGTTAATAAAGAGGCAAAATCCTGTTTGTGTGTGCAACCGTAGAGGGCAACTTTTTTCTTTCAATATATATATATATATATGCAGTATGTAGACGACAAAACTCAGCAACTCAGCCAAACAGACGAAGCGAGACACAGGAATTGGTGCGAATTATTTATTTTCTGCCATGACGCGTTTCGGCTTAACGAAGCCTTGATCACATATATATATATATATATATTACTGCTTCCTACTCACGCCAGGTCGTGCACTCGAGCACGGGTGCTTGTTGCGAGGGGCGTACCTCGCTATTATTGTAGCTCCTTTTTCCTCGTATTCTTCAAAGAAAACAAGCACTCGCGGGAGGAGGATCAAATGCTTTTATTTCCGACCCTCTGAGCCTCAGAGGGTCGGAAATAAAAGCATTTGATCCTCCACCCGCGAGTGCTTGTTTTCTTTGAAGAATACGAGGAAAAAGGAGCTAAATATATATATATATATATATATATATATATATATATATATATATATATATATATATATATATATATATATATATATATATATATATAATATATATATAATATATATATATGTATATATATATATATGTACGTATGTATGTATGTGTGTATATATATATCTACATATCTATATATATATATATATATTCAATGAAAACACCATTGGTTATAGAACATATATAGTTAGGAATTTGCATTTACAAAACCTTATTTTACTCGCATAAAACCATTGAAATTCCATATATAGTTAGATGCGCTAACTATATATCGCGCACCCGCAATCCACTGCTGATGATGTCACATATTACATCATTCATGACATGGTTAGTGACATCACTGATGACATCACTGATGACATCTCAAATGACATCACTGATGACATCACTGATGACAACATCCAATGACTGTATGTTTCTGTAAAGTTAAAATATGTCTTACATATTGAAGAATGAGTGGATGTATAAGTGTCTGGATGAAGGATTTAGTAGGTGCATGACTGACTGTATGAGTGAGTGATTAAATGTGTCTCACTGAGTGCATGGGTTAGTGACTAAACTGTTTTAATTTGTGCATCATTATATCTGTTGTTCTACAAACTGCTGCATTTGTTGATCAGTAGCTATATGAGTAACTGTATGGGTTACTCATTGGTTGTCCAAGTATTTGTATGGGAAACTGAGTGTGTGTGTATGGGTGGCTGGGAGGTGTGTGACTCTGTACATAGATGTGTGAGTAGTTGATTCACTATATGTATGGGTTCAAAAGTGCATGTGGAAACAGCTGTATGGGCGGTTGACTGTGCATAAGTGTATTAGTGAGTGAATGGATATCTCAGTGCTACATGTCAAAGTAAGTACATATGTAAAACACAGTACATGTGAGAGGTGACATCTATAAATAACTGTGCATAAGAGCCAGTGAATGTGTGAGTGGCTGTATGGATCATTGTGAACATGTATCAGGGATTGTATAAGAGAGTAAAGTAAATATGTGTTAGTATATGTTTGAATAAGTAAGGTGTGTATAACTGTATAGTTGAGAAAATGGAGGTGTGATTGATTTTTTGCATAACTGACTAGGTGTGTGAGTAACTCCATGGATGAGTGACAGTCTATGACTGTCTGTTTACACTGATTGTATCTAAGGTTATATTAGAGTCTGAAGAGGTTCATGGTATTATCACATGAATGATATCATCAGTGATGTGATCAGTCATGTCAAATGAGATGTTATCAGTGATTTTATCAGTGATGTCATTTGAGATGTCATCAGTGATGTCATCAGTGATGTCACTAACCATGTCATGAATGATGTAATATGTGACATCATCAGCAGTGGATTGCGGGTGCGCGATATATAGTTAGTGCATCTAACTATATATGGAATTTCAATGGTTTTATGCGAGTAAAATAAGGTTTTGTAAATGCAAATTCCTAACTATATATGTTCTATAACCAATGGTTTTTTCATTGAATTTTCAAGGTTTTGTAAATGCAAATTCCTAACTATATATGGACTATAACCTATGGTTTTTTCTGTGAATTTCAATGGTTTTTTAATAGCAAATATCAAAAGCTGTCAAATGTTAAGTACGTGATAGGTAAAAACGTTTTCGTGTTTATGCACGCTCATGTGCTTTGAACGCTTCCCCCCCCCCACTCCCCTCTTTTCTCTTAGTAGTACTCTCTCTTTGCAGATAGTGAAGGGTAGTTAACGCAGACCTTTACCCCCGTTGTAATCCGTCGTACCTGCTTGTCTCTCCATTTGATTGATTGTTATCCAAGCATTTACTGTTTTAGAATTGGTTCTCTTTGGATCATTCTCTATTTACAAACAAGCACAAAGTCGCAATACTCTGTTTAGTCTTTGCAGATAGTGAAAAATCGTGTAAAAAAATAAAAGTAATCATGCAAAATCAGTAGACCACTAATTGGATCTCTTTTTGACCTCGCTAAAATACAAACATTAGGAACAACCCTTCATGAGAAATACGAAAATAGTGAAATGAACTGAGCTCCACACCATGAGGGCTGCAAGACAGCTCGGCTCCGTCACCCACCCCGCCCAAAATAACGACAAACCCTATGCAAATATTATAAATATAGACAACACACCAGCAAAGAAACAGGGTAAAACATTTTATTAAATAACTATTTACATAACTATTTTATACTTTTTGTTGCCCGATCCGGCTAGCTCAATCGATCGAGCATGAAACTCATGCACTGATAGCAAGCGTTGAGAGTTTGTAGAACGATGGCTTCAGATTTTCTACATACGGTGTAGTGGCGCGAACTGGGAGGGGGCGTTTGGATCCTGCCCCTTCCCCAAATAAGATTTTCATACGTGAGTGTTCGTTCATGCTTTTGGTCCCTGAGTTGCTTCGATGTCACTGCCTTACACAAATGGCATAAGTTCTGGATGTTGAGTGCCATACTTCAGAGTTCTAAGCAGCGCTTGTAACACTGTCTAAACCTTATTTGCACCTGCTGCAGCTTCACTATTCAAAGTAAGTGGAGTCCGTTTGTGGACCTGACTGCATTGGAAAACAATGTGATACGGTGCCTCCCTAAACCGCTTGACGGAGGCCCCCGAGGGGCGGTGAGATGGCGCGGACTGGGAGGGGGCGCTTGGCTCCTGCCCCCTCCCCAAGTCGTGTTGCCCTGGTGTGGCCTGAGATCGCCCCCAACATAGGCGGCCGGCTCCCGGGGCCCGGCGGAATTTTTTGCCTTTTGATGACTCTTCCATTCTGGACCTTGTCCCACAATCCGTTTGACCTGAAGACACGCTGTAGTGGGGCGCCCCTTTACCGTTTTAGTTGCCATTCCGCCCGCTTTTGGTACTCTGTGCCTCTTCCGCCATTCAGCTGTTTACCGCCCGCTCTTGCGACTACAGCGTCTCGCTCACCATGTAGTTGAGTTGCTCCCGCTCTTAAGATTTAACAGAACTTTTTGGACTGCTGAAAGCGGTTGTATTCCGACCGCTGGTTGGTGAAGACATTTTGACTATATTCTGGACCTGCGTTGTCGCGTAATGCGTCATATGACGCGCCGCGTTAGCGCACCCGGAAGTGCTCCGGTGCGCAAGGCGCAGCTCCCCGGAAACGATCCAGAGCGCACCGCGCAGCGCGTAACGTAAGCATAACAGGTCATGTGACTTGTTAATAAAACTTTTCATTGGTTCATTTTACTTTTGTTTTCCTAATGATGTAAGACTAGGTCATGTGACCTAAAAATAACACTTTTCATTGGATTAAAATTTTTTTTTTCCCAAACAATGAAAGCCCCACCTTGTTTCTGGATGTTTCAGACTGAAGCTGGCGTCACCATGAGAGCACCACCATCTCGTAGCTCCGTCGTGGCCATTCCGCAAGCAATCATGGCAGCCGCTCCCCACCGGAAGCCTGCGGGAGTCGAGGGCCCCCAAGACTTTTGTACAATCTTCAAGGCTGAGGGGACGCTTTCGAGAATGGGACCCAAGCCCTGGCAGACAAGCGTCCGAGTTCCAAGGTGTCCCAGGGCCATTTTACTGGACCAGGCCCAAATCCGAAGAGCCGGCCGCCATTTTAAGAGTCCTGTGGCAGCCGCCTATCGCTGCACCGCAAGAGTGGGAGCAACTCAACTACATGGTGAGCGAGACGCTGTAGCCGTAAGAGCGGGCAGTAAACAGCTGAATGGCGGAAAAGGCACAGTGTAGCAAAAGCGGGCGGAATGGCGACTAAAACGATAAAGGGGCGCCCCACTACAGCAGACGAGCCTCCGCCATGTGCTTCAAAACTGCATACGTATCTCGTGATATCAAGGTTGGGCAACCAGTACACAACAAGCAGTTACGAGTCCCATTTACACCGGCGCCATTTTGGGCGCAGCCGGGCAGGTCCAGGATCTAGTCAAACATAACAAATGAGGCTGACGTCTCTGAAGCAGTTGACGCACAGCAGGACATAGCAAATAAACATGAAGTCTCTAAAGCTGTTAACTCACTGCAGGACAAAACAAGTGAACCTGAAACCTCTGGAATAATTGTCCCTCAAAAGAACAACACACAAAACTCTGTAGAGCCTGAAGAAAGAAAAACAGAAGGGCACTGTAGTTTCAGACACACTTAACACTAATGACTTAACAAGGATATCGTCTGTTTATGAAGCAGTTATCATGTTCACAGAATTGACAAAGAAGTGTGCAGACACCAATGCTATTAAGAAACACAAGGAAATCCCTAACGCATCAGCATTCTCGGAAGAGGTTGACACAGATAACATCTTAAGGAACAAAGAAAGACAAAATAAGGATGAGGAAGTTATCACTTTAGTTTTTTCATCAGCTAGCGACCGCAAGAAACATATTGTAATGGAGATTAGAGAGGTTACGGATGGATGAATAAATTATCCAAAGAAATGGCGACTCCCCCCCTTTACCAGATTAGCTAAATCTTTGCGTAATTTGGACGTTAAAGTTATATTATTGTTGTTGTTGTTGTTATGGTTATAGTTCTGGCTAATTTTAGCAAGAAACACATTGTAATGGAGATTAGAGAGGCTACGGATGGGTGGCCCAGGATATCACCACTGTTCCCCATGTCATAAAACCTTAGGATGTTCAATAACTGAAACAGCTAATATGGGTTTACTTACAGGGGACATCTTTTGTTCTGTTTTGTAAAGTAAAACTATTGTGAACGCAAGTATTATACATAGTAAGTGTTTAATATAGCATTTGTCAGTCATTGGTTAAGCAGCTAAGACCTGTTCACTCTTGACACCCCAGGTGCTGTGTATGTTGCACTATAGTGCTGCATCGGGAATACGGACAACCCCATTGATGTTGATTTTTCATTATTGATTATTGTAAAGAAATGGCGACTCCCCCCTTTAGCAGATTAGCTAAATATTTGCGTAATTTGGGCATAAAAGTTATATTATTGTTGTTGTTGTTGTTATCGTTATAGTTCTGGTTAATTTCCATTCAGAGTGTCCTACACAGCACCACTCTAGGTAAACACTACTTTATGTAAAACCTGGGACATAGCACTCATTGAAACTATAGTTGGTCACCATGGGGTTTAAAGAAGGGATGGTTCTTCACCTGGGTGCCTTCCACAACTCAGCACGTTGTGCTGCCTTGGGACTATTCGCACAAAAGACAGCTTCTGACCATTGTTGTTTTTTTTAATCAAAAAATGTTTAAATATATTTACAGTTTTTGTTGCGTTCGTTATATTTAAAAGTTAATAAAGTTTTATAATCCAACTTTCTTGGAGTACTATATTTTTTTAAAAAATCGGGTGAATGGGGCCTTGAATCGGGTTATTGTCATGTGTGGGCTTTGCAAGTGTACTGCTACAGGATCGGACATTTCAAACTCAAATGCACGTTCTTTTTCTTACCTTTCCGAAGCATGGAGCGCAATAGCAGGCAGAGAAAGGGTGATGCACGTGTTGAACACTGCCTGGCCTGGCAAGTTGCTGGCAGTGCCCCCCGCCCGCTCCTGAAAGAGGGCACACACACACCGCCGCCCGAGTACTTCACAAATCTTTAAAAGACCATGCGCTTGTTCATGAGGCTTAAATGGTTTATCACCCCTTCTAGAACCCCTGCATCGACCCTCTGACGTTTCCTGGAAGAATTAGCACGTAACACAATACCAAGCCCTGTCAGCTGAAACCCCCGAGGAATCGTGGGGCATATTATCAAGGGGGTTTATTTACGCTTTTTTGGCTTTAAAAGCCAAAAAAAAGGAGATAAAATTATCTCCCTATTACCAAGCTGTCGCTAACACCAGTTAGTGACAGCTAAAAGGAGATAGCGACCATCTTGGGCCCCGCTTTGCATGTCAGTGATATTTATCACTAATGACATGCAAAGTGGGCGTGCCAAGATGTTAGCGACTGGAAACAGTCCCTAACCATCGCTATCTCCTATTACCAACTTTTGGAGATATTCGCGCTAAGCGCGAATATCTCCAAAAGCTAACACCTGCCCTGAGCAGTTTTTAGCCATGTTATCCAATGGAAGGTGGATAACATGGCTAAGAGCATTTGCTGGATAATGCATGAATATCGCTGACTTTTCAGCGATATTCATGCATTGCGGCCGTTTTTTATCGCATTTGCGATAAACCTTGCTAATAGCAAGGTTTATCTGCGATAAAATTCGCCGATGTGCGGCGATAATTTTTGTCTCTAAACAAGTTAGAGACAAAAATTATCGCTAGTTGTTGGTAATATGCCCCCGGGTTTTTCCTTGCAGGAATCGGGAGGCGGAAGACTAGCACTGAAATCAGTAGTCTCACACCTGAATCGGGAGGATTGGTATGTCTGGATTCTCTACAGCTGGGGCCATAAACTACATCCGCAGGGCTAGGTGATAGCCTGGGTCCGGCCTGGACAATCGGACACAGAGGAAGAGGAGTGTCAGAGGGTGCGGTAGTGAATAGGGTGAAAGGGAGGTGTCGGGCGGGCACAGGGTGTGATTCTCAGGGAAGAGCAGCGCAGATGGGGGGAAGTATATGGCCCATGCATGAGAGAGAGAGCGGGGTGACCAGTGCGTGGGGGAGATGCTTGCGAGGGTGGGGAACCGTGCTGAGAATCTACGGCGTGCAGAGAGAGGGTCTGGTCAAGGCATCTAAAATGGCTGCCGTGCACGACAAAATTGTGGCATTGGACAAAAAGGCAAGATGGCGCAGACAATGTTTATCAATAAGGATTCATTTATAACAAAATATTTACTCGTAGTGACAAAATGGTGGTCAACACTTCCTGATTTCCATCGAATCGAACGTTAACAGACGTCACGCAGCAAAAAAAAAAAAAATAAGCTCACGCACAGCCGCTGGAAGACATGTATCAACATATATGAGCCTCCTCAGCCACCCTCAGAAAACATAAGGGGTCAGGATACGTCTCCCGCACCCCCTTATACCTAGTAATTTAATTAAAACGAAACACAAAATGGCGAATTCCCGTTTCGCTACCAGTTTGCGGCCCAGTTCGCGGCCCGGGAAGCGCTTCTACCGTGAAAATTTTTTTTTTTTTATTTTCCCCACGGGACCCTTTAATAACCCCAACATCATTCCTAGGGGGTCAAGAGAGGTATACCTTGCCCCCTTTCATTAAATTCCCCCTTCGTTTTTCACCTCTTCTTCTCTCTCGATCCTACCGAGAGATAAGATGGCGGCCGCTCCGGACTGTTTAGAATGTTGACAGACACCGGAGAGCCAATCAGCTTTCTGCGCGCAAAGTTCCGTTTCGCGAAAAGTAAGCGGACCGGAGCGCTGTTACAGATATATATCTTGTTTTGAACGTTAATTTCTCAAAATTCACTGGAGCACATATATTGAGACCTAGCAAAGGCACATCGGGCTAACAGTCCCTACAATTTTGCCAAGTTTCGTGCAAATCCATTCAGCCGTTCGAGCTAAAAGTGAGTCCAACCGCCCTATGGAAATTAACATGGGAAAAACGCGTTTTGGGACCCCCCTTTTTTCTTGGCCCCCCCTTGACGAAACCCCCCCAAATTTTCGGGGGCTGCTCAGAAACAAAATGTGCCATTTTCCTGAAAATTTCAGCCGATTCCGTCCACAAACGCCAAAGTTATTAGACATAGAATTTTCAAAAGTTCCATAGACAAATAATCCTAACTATATATACCTACTGGCGAGACGCCAGTAGGTAATTACCTGGCATAGAAAGTATGATTAGTGCTTCAGAAAGAAAAATTAGGGATCATTTTGAGTGACTTCTCAAATCCTCTTCTATTTAATTAAAAAAATTCTGACATGCAGACTGAAACATGCACTTTGAATACCAGCAGCAGACGTCCCTGGTGAGCAGTAGCTTTACTACAGTGATCTAATGTGCAACTAGAGTGCTAACATTCAGAATTTATGGCAAATGTGTGACACATCTGAATGCCTATGGCTGAGATACCCGCCACCCCCTCTCAACACAATCCCCAAAAGGAGGGAAACCGGAAACAGTTCTTAAAGTTTTTGGATGTGGGATGGAGTGACCATCCCGGCCGTATTTATTAAAACAAAATTAAAACATTAAACGTTTTCATGTTATGTACAATTTCATTATCACATTACGATGTTTGGCTAACCTTAACATAATCTCTAATACAGAGGTTCTCCTAGCCGAACTAGCATCCTACAAAACATTCTCTAAGAACACTGAAATTGTACATCCTAACGTTTAAGGGCCAACGGCAAGGTCATAACCGGTGTCAAGATCCCTAACCAGACTTACCCCTCCCACTTGGGAGGGGCGACAGCACAGAGGCTTACCTCAAGTGCAACTACTAACAATTTCCCTTGACTTGACGGGGGCCCTTAAGACTCGACGCCATTTAAAGGTCGTTCGAACACTTGTGTGTGGTATCTAGAAGGTATCGTTGACCTCTCCCCACCCCACACAACTTACCGCATCTGCCGTCGCAGATGACCCTGGCCCCGGGAAATTCCCCAGGAGGGGGCTGTAACCCCTCCTACAAAGGAAGGGGCCTTGACCGCCTTTCCTTTACTTCCGGCGACCCGCCCTTAGACGGGACCGCCTCCCCACTGAGGGGCCAATGGCCACCTCTCCCGAGCGCTCCCATCCGTGTTGGGTGACGCCCACTCATAGGGATCTACCAATTAGTGCTCACCGATCATGACCTTACCGCCTACCAAAAATAAATACGACAATTCTGAAACCTATGAAAACATTGGTCACTACGACCGAAAGAGCCTGCTAGAAATGCAACACTACATCAACTCATTTTAATCGTAACAACCTAGACTGTATTCACCATACTTTATTATGATTAACCACAAACTGATACTGTCACAGCCTGTAAACGAAATGGAAAAACCAACTTATAACTTCCCTTTATTGCACAACAACTTGCTGTCCTCAGGGGCTGGTGGGTGGGTCAAAATTGGCTCTTCGTTCCGTCCCGAGCTCACGTGTAGCGAGGGGGTGCAGCTTCGGAGCACAAGAACAAGAGGACGTCTTCTGGTCTTGCGCCTTCTTTTATCCGTCTTCAGGGTGGGCGAAAAACCCGCCCCTGCCCGCCCCGAGGGCGTGGCCGGCTGCGTCGGTGTCTAGGCCAGCCCATTCTAGGGCGGGAAAAAGCGCGCCCCGGCTACGCCGCTTCGGGCATACCAGCCGAGACGCGCCTCCCGCCCAAAAATGGCTTCCCGGGGGGATCGAGGCACTCAGCCATACGTTCGGGGGGACCGAGTGGTCGCCCCTTTCCATATGGCTGAGATACCCGCCACCCCCTCTCAACACAATCCCCAAAAGGAGGGAAACCGGAAACAGTTCTTAAAGTTTTTGGATGTGGGATGGAGTGACCATCCCGGCCGTATTTATTAAAACAAAATTAAAACATTAAACGTTTTCATGTTATGTACAATTTCATTATCACATTACGATGTTTGGCTAACCTTAACATAATCTCTAATACAGAGGTTCTCCTAGCCGAACTAGCATCCTACAAAACATTCTCTAAGAACACTGAAATTGTACATCCTAACGTTTAAGGGCCAACGGCAAGGTCATAACCGGTGTCAAGATCCCTAACCAGACTTACCCCTCCCACTTGGGAGGGGCGACAGCACAGAGGCTTACCTCAAGTGCAACTACTAACAATTTCCCTTGACTTGACGGGGGCCCTTAAGACTCGACGCCATTTAAAGGTCGTTCGAACACTTGTGTGTGGTATCTAGAAGGTATCGTTGACCTCTCCCCACCCCACACAACTTACCGCATCTGCCGTCGCAGATGACCCTGGCCCCGGGAAATTCCCCAGGAGGGGGCTGTAACCCCTCCTACAAAGGAAGGGGCCTTGACCGCCTTTCCTTTACTTCCGGCGACCCGCCCTTAGACGGGACCGCCTCCCCACTGAGGGGCCAATGGCCACCTCTCCCGAGCGCTCCCATCCGTGTTGGGTGACGCCCACTCATAGGGATCTACCAATTAGTGCTCACCGATCATGACCTTACCGCCACAGGTCCGGATAGTTGACCGGCTATCCGGACCCCCCACAAAACTCCTACCTAAAGGTCATGTTCCAAAGATTTTAACCAGGCTAGGAAGTCTCCTATGAGTAACTCATTCCCCGCCCTCGACAAATGCACACCATCCCCCAGATACATACTGTCATCATTAATACCATTATGCGAGATCGAATGCAATGCCTTGGAACGGAACAACCTACTCACTTTGTTATTCAATTTTCTAACAGAATGATTCAAAGCAGGGATCGAGATAGCCCCCCGCCACACTTTTCGTGGGATCATATGAGACCATGCGATTAGGCACCCCGGAACTCTCCTCGCTAACCAACTTACCGTGGAAAGCATAGCCTCCAGGAGAAGTCGTCTACCGGTGGTGACCAGATCATTGCCCCCCAAATGCACTATGACTATGGACGGCGGTGACCTCATCCGCTCTAACAAGCCCTCAAAAAATTCCTGAAACTGGTCAATACAGAGACCGCCCCTTCCGTAGAAGGACACTCTGTACCCGTATTCCTCAGGTACGTGAACCATGTCACCTGCTTTGAATACGTCTGCAGCCCGTCTCACGTATGAGTGGCCCACGACCCAAACCTCCTTCCTCACAGCCGGTGACGTGCGACCGCTGACCTGGTGTTGGGTCGACTGCTCAGTCTGCCCTGCCGCGTAGGCTTGCGCAACTGAAAACAAACAAAGACAAGAGGCGTGAGTACAAGATTACAGTTTCACAACATGTGCAATCGCACGTACCTCTTATAACAATTGGAGGACCAGCGCCCCACACGTTTCACTTGTTCTACATTAAGACCTCTGGCTGTAGCTTCAGTGGCAGCCCCTATACGAAAGGAGTGGGTCCCAAATTCGCCCGGGTCCAAGCCCGCTGCGGCAATGGCCATTGCAAGCACCCGTTGAAACTGAAACCTCGTCAGCGGGGTGGCGTCTGCATGCCTCAACAATGTCCCTCCCCATGATGCCACCCTTCGTGCTAGGTAATCTTCTAAGCACTGTACCGGACACATGGATGAGTCGGGGTTCCTGCGGATGATCGTGCAGTCCCCTCTCCCATCTTGGTCAGTCTTGGACCTGAGAAAGGAGACAATCATCGCGTCACCCCTGATCTGGACATGCTCCCTGCACAAGCCCCCCGTCACGTCCCGTTTGTTCCTTGCAACCAGCTCACTAACTCTCATAGCCCCGTGAAATGCCAGCGTAAATGCAGTCCGGAACAAACAGGTCTCGAACGGGGACGAGCATGTGTTCGGGAGCGTGACCAGTAACTGGGACAACCTGTCTAGACCTATCGGTCGTCGTACATCTACTCTGCGACCCTCTAGACGTTGCCACCCACGTAGCGCTTTTTGTACCGTGAAAGACGCTGTTGGGTCCAGGATGCCATGGGCCCTGGCAACAAAGGAAATGGCGGCACGATGCCTTTGGGCCGTAGCCACCGATTTCCCAGCCCTACGTAAGGACATCAGAAAAAGTACTACCAACTCCTCCTGACCCCAAAGTCCTCCTCTCTCTGCCCCCAAAAAGGCTAAATAGGCCTGGAACGCCCCTTCATATGCCTTCCTTGTCCTGGGTGCTAGACTCTCTCCCACGAGGTGACGAAGTTCGGGGCACCGAGAGACCAGAGAGCTTCGGGGAAGGGTGCCGGCTCCGGGTCCGCTGAAGGAAGGAAACCCGAGAAAGCCTGCATGTGAAAACGAGACAGTGCATCAGCAGCCTGATTCATCACCCCTGGGACATGTTTTGCTCTGAATACTACGTTCAGTTGCATACACAGTAAGACAATTTCTTTGAGGAGCCTCAAAATCAACTTACAACGGGCTGCCTGACTATTGATGCATTCTACCACGGTCATATTATCGGACCAGAACACAACAGAATGATCTCTGAACCCTTCTGGCCAGGTTCTCAGGGCCACCAGAATGGGAAATAGTTCGAGGAAAGCGATGTTACTTGTCAGCCCCTTCTCGTGCCACCATAGGGGCCACTTTTGTGCCGACCATTTCGTGCCGAAGATGGCGCCAAAACCTACGCTTCCTGCTGAATCTGTCCATAGCCCAAGCTCTTCAGAGGAGACGGCTGGCTTGTTCCAGACGACCCGGCCATTGAAGTCCGCCAAGAATGCTAACCAAATCCGCATGTCCTGGCGGACCTCGGCCGATAACCTTGTGCGATGATGACCCTCCTTTAAGCCAACCATTGCTTGGGCAATTGAGCGGGAAAAGGGGCGAGCCATTGGTATCACCCTCAAGGCAAAGTTCAACTTTCCCACTAACTGTTGCAACTGATGCAGTGTAACTTTGGATGCCTTTAAACATACTTGGAGGGCTGCCCTGAATTTCGACACTTTGCTAGCTGGTAAACGGAAGCACCCCTCCCTTGAGTCCAACTCGATCCCCAAAAACTCGAGGCAAGTCGTGGGACCCATAGTTTTACCTGGTGCCAACGGCACGCCAAGATGATCCATTAACACACAGAATTCAGCTAAGGCCCGGGCACATTCGGGAGTACCGGCGGGGCCAAGGAACAGAAAATCGTCAAGGTAGTGCATTACATTTCGGAAACCCGTTTTCTTAGTGAACACCCATTGCAGGAAAGTACTGAATTTCTCAAAGTAAGCACATGATATAGAGCATCCCATTGGCATACACCTATCCATGTAAAATGACCCCTGGAACCCGAATCCCAGAAGACGCTGATCGTCTGGGTGTACCGGAAGCAACCGGAACGCTGACTCGATATCAGATTTCGCCATCAACGTCCCGTGCCCCAGGCGATTCAAGATGGCTACCGCCTCATCAAAAGATGCGTATCGCACCGAACAAACTTCTGGCTCAATTGCGTCGTTCACCGAAAGACCATATGGAGCAGATAGATTATGAATCAAACGAAACTCACCCGGGTCTTTCTTGGGGACCACCCCTAACGGAGAACAAACGAAATCCGGTACCGGGGGCTCACTAAACGGGCCGGCGACCCGTCCCCGGCTAACCTCTTTCTGAATTTTTTCTTGCACTACAGATGCATGTTGTAAAACGGAAAGTTGATTTTTGCACATCCCTACACCCTGAAAGTCCCCTACCGGGATGCGGAAACCATGTGTAAAACCGTTCCGCAGCACCCCGGCAGAAGTACGATCCGGGTATTCGCTGAGCCAGGGAATCATTGCCAAGGTATCAATCGGGGTTGGTAAAGGCGCCCCTCGGCCTAGTTTAGACCTGTTTGGCGCCTCCCTTACCCCCATTCTCACTCGTTCTGGCTCTGCACGATGACTCAGGATGGGACGACCCACACGTACTACACTCATGTTTGAATTTACACGATCCCGGAGGCCTGGTACACTTCCCCTTGTTAAAATTAAAACAGAAACCCTTTCTACCTGTATTGCCTGCGGGCCTCGACTGGTCGTCGGTGCTCGTACTTGGTCGAAAGGGCGTCCCCACATTTTGGCGGGAGTAATCAACAACAGTGCTCCCGACCAATGGCATTCTTAACATTCCCGATTCTTTCATTTTATCCCATGTTAAAGAATCGTAACAATCCCAAGTCAAACTCTTGTTATGTTCCTTTTCTTTCCTGAACAAATTGTCATAACAAAACCAATGGTTACCTTGATACGCTGTCGAGTAACCCATAATTCGTGATTGATAAACGGGAAACTCAGGAAGCAACTCGGGCCTACGTTCCCCCAAAATTGATGTGAAAATACCCCATGCATTGCCCCAGTTGCCAATGTTCTCATTGACCTTAAAGGCGGCCATCTTTGCGCGCCAAACACTCGGATGCATTAAGTCCTTCTGACTTTTTACATGCTCCACATCATAATGATCAACAAGCAGGGAAAAAATATTCACGTACTCCCCCGCCCAGATCTTTTCCTTTATAGCTAAAGGCACATGTTGTCCTAATCTCTCTCTACGAGAGGGTGCTGACTCGTCCCTTGCAATCGGCAATGGCCGCTTACCTGCACCGGACGCAGCTTCTGCCGATTGCGACTTGTCTATCCCCGCCAACGGCGTAGCCACTCTAGCTGCCTCTTTCTTCTCACGAAGCCCTTTTATCAGCGCCTGTGCTTCGGCAGCCGTGGCGCCATCACTACTATCCCCCAACCATGCTGCTAGCTGTGCTGCCAGCTCGGGGGGCATGTCTTCCTTGGATGTCGGGGTGACGACAACGGGGATTGGATTCCCCTCCATCGGTACTGGGGTCGGCGCCTCGAGCGGGGCAGAGGGAACCGGGACGGCCCCACCGGCTGGAACCTTTCTCGGCCTCTTAGGTCTCCCTCCAGCCGGCGGGGTGCCCGAACCCTCCTCCCCATCTCGCTCCGCCAACCGTTTCTTTATGTCGGACACTTCTTTGCAAAGGGCCCGCACCATCTGTTCGGTCGTCATTCTTTTTGCGCCTTTCTTGGGCATCTCTCCGAGGAAGTATCTAGAAGACAAAGAAAAAGATCAAAACGCTCAAAATTGGCTCTTCGTTCCGTCCCGAGCTCACGTGTAGCGAGGGGGTGCAGCTTCGGAGCACAAGAACAAGAGGACGTCTTCTGGTCTTGCGCCTTCTTTTATCCGTCTTCAGGGTGGGCGAAAAACCCGCCCCTGCCCGCCCCGAGGGCGTGGCCGGCTGCGTCGGTGTCTAGGCCAGCCCATTCTAGGGCGGGAAAAAGCGCGCCCCGGCTACGCCGCTTCGGGCATACCAGCCGAGACGCGCCTCCCGCCCAAAAATGGCTTCCCGGGGGGATCGAGGCACTCAGCCATACGTTCGGGGGGACCGAGTGGTCGCCCCTTTCCATTCTTGATGGAACCAAAGTAAACAAGCATTGAAAATGCAATAGATCTCGCCCTCGTTTAAGTTAAAGCCATTCTGTTTGTAATGAGGTGGCTTTTTAGCTTTGCTTTTATTAGTGTTTTTTCAACTTTCATGTAAATAACATGCATCTGTATGCATATAAGTATATGTATGCATGCATTTATGTTTGTATTTATATAGATATACAGATGATATATGTTTATATATGTATGTATATATATATATATTCACTGAAAAAACCATAGGCTATAGACCATATATAGTTAGGAATTAGCATTTACAAAACCATGAAAATTCACTGAAAAAACCATAGGTTATAGACCATATATAGTTAGGAATTAGCATTTACAAAACCTTGAAAATTCACTGAAAAAACCATAGGTTATAGACCATATATAGTTAGGAATTCGCATTTACAAAACCTTATTTTACTCACACAAAACCATTGAAATTCCATATATAGTTAGTTGCACTAACTATATATCGTGCACCCGCAATCCACTGCTGATGATGTCACATATTACATCATTCATGACATGGTCAGTGACATCATTGATGACATCTCAAATGACATCACTGATGACATCACTGATGACAACATCCAGTGACTGTATGTTTCTGTAAAGTTAAAATATGTCTTACATATTGAAGAATGAGTGGATGTATAAGTGTCTGGATGAAGGATTTAGTAGGTGCACGACTGACTGTATGAGTGAGTGAGTGATTAAATGTGTCTCACTGAGTGCATGGGTTAGTGACTAAACTGTCTTAATTTGTGCATCATTATGTCTGTTGTTCTGTAAACTGTTGCATGTGTTGATAAGTAGCTATATGAGTAACTATATGGGTTATTGATTGGTTGCCCAAGTATTTGTATGGGAGACTGAGTGTGTGTGTGGGTGGCTGGGAGGTGTATGACTCTGTGCATAGATGTGTGAGCAGTTGATTCACTAGATGTATGGTTTCAAAAGTGCATGTGGAAACAGCTGTATGGGCGGTTGACTGTGTGCATGAGTGTATTGGTGAGTGAATGGATATCTCAGTGCTACATGTCAAAGTAAGTACATATGTAAAACACAGTACATGTGAGAGTTGACATATATAAATAACTGTGCATAAGAGCCAGTGAATGTGTGAGTGGCTGTATGGATCATTGTGAACTTGTATCAGGGATTGTATAAGAGAGTAAATATGTGTTAGTATATGTTTGAATAAGTAAAGTTTGTATAACTGTATAGTTGAGGAAATGGAGGTGTGATTGATTCTTTGCATGACTGACTAGGTGTGTGAGTAACTCCATGGATGAGTGACAGTCTGTGAGTGTCTGTTTACACTGATTGTATCTAAGGTTATATTAGAGTCTGAAGAGGTTCATCGTATTATCACATGAATGATATCATCAGTGATGTGATCAGTAATGTCAAATGAGATGTCATCAGTGATGTCATCAGTGATGTCATTTGAGATGTCATCAGTGATGTCATTTGAGATGTCATCAGTGATGTCATCAGTGATGTCACTGACCATGTCATGAATGATGTAATATGTGACATCATCAGCAGTGGATTGCGGGTGCGCGATATATAGTTAGTGCAACTAACTATTTATGGAATTTCAATGGTTTTGTGTGAGTAAAATAAGGTTTTGTAAATGCGAATTCCTAACTATATATGGTCTATAACCTACGGTTTTTTCAGTGAATTTTCAAGGTTTTGTAAATGCTAATTCCTAACTATATATGGTCTATAACCTATGGTTTTTTCAGTGAATTTTCAAGGATTTGTAAATGCTAATTCCTAACTATATATGGTCTATAGCCTATGGTTTTTTCAGTGAATATATATATATACATACATATATAAACATATATCATCTGTATATCTATATAAATACAAACTTAAATGCATGCATACATATACTTATATGCATACAGATGCATGTTATTTACATGAAAGTTGAAAAAACACTAATAAAAGCAAAGCTAAAAAGCCACCTCATTACAAACAGAATGGCTTTAACTTAAACGAGGGCGAGATCTATTGCATTTTCAATGCTTGTTTACTTTGGTTCCATCAAGAAGGCATTCAGATGTGTCACACATTTGCCATAAATTCTGAATGTTAGCACTCTAGTTGCACATTAGATCACTGTAGTAAACCTACTGCTCACCAGGGACGTCTGCTGCTGGTATTCAAAGTGCATGTTTCAGTCTGCATGTCAGAATTTTTTTAATGAAATAGAAGAGGATTTGAGAAGTCACTCAAAATGATCCCTAATTTTTCTTTCTGAAGCACTAATCATACTTTCTATGGCAAAATTAACCCCCTCATGTTGTTCCTTTTTAAATTGAGTGTTTTCAGACTTACCACTTCATTCCAATCAAGATGGCTTCTGGTGTGCCATACTTTTGTCATAAGTAAGACTGTTAGCGCTCTAGTTGTTCTTTAGAACACTCTGGGACATTCTGTCATTGGGCTATACTTGGGGTACATCTGGGTGATATTTGGGCTACATTTAGGCTCTTTTGTCTCTGGTGGCCATCTTGGGAGACTGTATGTCAGAATTGTTTTTATGAAATTGAAGAGGGTTTGAGAAGTCACTCAAAATGTGCCCTAATTTTTCTTTCTGCAGCACTAATCATAATTCATATGGCAAAATATACCCCCTCATTTTGTTCCTTTTTAAATTAAATGTTTTAAGAGTTACCACTTTATTCCAATCAAGATGGCTTCAGGTGTGCCATACCTTTGTAATAAGTAGGACTGTTAGCGCTCTAGTTGTTCTTTAGAACACTCTGGGACATTCTGTCATTGGGCTATACTTGGGCTACATCTGGGTGATATTTGGGCTACATTTGGGCTCTTTTGTCTCTGGTGGCCATTTTGGGAGACTGCAAGTCAGAATTTTTTGAATGAAATAGAAGAGGATTTGAAAAGTCACTCAAAATGTGCCCTAATTTTTCTTTCTGCAGCACTAATAATACCTTCTATTGCATAATATACCCCCTCATTTTGTTCCTTTTTAAATTAAATGTTTTAAGAGTTACCACTTTATTCCCATCACGATGGCTCTAGGTGTGCTATACCTTTGTAATAAGTAGGACTGTTAGCGCTCTAGTTGTTCTTTAGAACACTCTGGGACATTCTGTCATTGGGCTATACTTGGGCTACATCTGGGTGATATTTGGGCTACATTTGGGCTCTTTTGTCTCTGGTGGCCATTTTGGGAGACTGCATGTCAGAATGTTTTAATGAAATAGAAAAGGATTTGAGAAGTCACTCAAAATGTGCCCTAATTTTTCATTCTGCAGCACTAATCATACTTTATATGGCAAAATATACCCCCTCATGTTGTTTCTTTTTAAATTAAATGTTTTAAGAGTTACCACTTTATTCCAATCAAGATGGCTTCAGGTGTGCCATACCTTTGTAATAAGTAGGACTGTTAGCGCTCTAGTTGTTCTTTAGAACACTCTGGGACATTCTGTCATTGGGCTATACTTGGGCTACATCTGGGTGATATTTGGGCTACATTTGGGCTCTTTTGTCTCTGGTGGCCATTTTGGGAGACTGCATGTCAGAATGTTTTAATGAAATAGAAAAGGATTTGAGAAGTCACTCAAAATGTGCCCTAATTTTTCATTCTGCAGCACTAATCATACTTTCTATGGCAAAATATACCCCCTCATGTTGTTTCTTTTTAAATTAAATGTTTTAAGAGTTACCACTTTATTCCAATCAAGATGGCTTCAGGTGTGCCATACCTTTGTAATAAGTAGGACTGTTAGCGCTCTAGTTGTTCTTTAGAACACTTTAGGAGGCTGCAGTAGAACACAAAGGAATCAACTGACAGTCTCTGTCCTTGTTGGATGTACATGTTTTACTGAGAATGTCAGACTTCATTTTCACATGACTGAGAAAGATAATGTGAATTTATAGAAAATATGCTTTCAGTTTAGCTTATAGATCCCATTCCAAACCACTGTGGGAAAATCATGAGATATTAGTTTTCTTTCAAACAATATTCATGACATCACAGCAGAAGGTTTTTTCACATGGTAAAATCACCTTAGAACCCACCACAATTCCTAAAACGAGTATGGTACCATCAACAAATGATTTATAATGTAACTAAAGTCCTAAAACCCTCTATTAACTACAATGCTTTTTAATGAGGTGCTATCATGTATATTGGTCCCAAGATGGCTGCCAACACTTCTTGGATGAAGTGCTGACAGCCAATCAGATCAGATGTGTGGTTAGGCTCCGCCCAGATATATATCTTTTTTTGAACCTAAATTACTCAAAATCCACTGGAGCACATATATTGAGACCTAGCAAAGGCACATCGGGCTAACAGTCCCTACAATTTTGCCAAGTTTCGTGCAAATCCATTCAGCCGTTCGAGCTAAAAGTGAGGCCAACCGCCCTATGGAAATTAACATGGGAAAAACGCGTTTTGGGACCCCCCTTTTTTCTTGGCCCCCCCTGGATGAAACCCCCCCAAATTGTCAGGGGCTGCTCAGAAACAAAATGTTCCATTTTCCTGAAACTTTCAGCCAAAGTTATTAGACATAGAATTTTCAAAAGTCACATAGAGAAAAAATCCTAACTATATATACCTACTGGCGAGCGCCAGTAGGTAATATATATATATATATATGTATATATATATATATATATATATATATATATATCCAAGAACCCCTCCAGCATGCCAAAGGAAGAAGTCACGCAGGGAATCCAGGTAAGTGCTTTAATTCGACAGCAAACAGGCATAATGCATTTCGGCCGTGTGGCCTTCCTCAGACGCCTCTGCTAACAAAACACATTTCCGCGTCTCCACCTTTAAACTGGTCCTGCAGTCTTCCCATTGGTGGGAACATTCTCTCTCCCCTATATATATATCGCAGCTCCTTTTCTTATGTCTTATGCAAAGAAAACAGCTGTCAGTGGTACACTCGGGCGCCATTTTTTTGAATTTTAAATACCCTTCACGTGATACATTGTAATTGAGATATAAACAGGGTTACCTCACCACCATCTACGCCATATTGGAATGGTTAATTGCAACATTGTAACAGTATTTATAACACATTACGCCCTGGATGGGCTTCCACATCTTTATAAACACTTACTATATTGGTCATCATATTGCATCAACATTTTTCTGCATTTCATCAACATTATTGCCCTGGATGGGAGCCATCCAGGGCAATAATGTTGATGAAATGCAGAAAAAAAAAAAAAAAATATATATATATATTGGCGGTTGCCAGTAGGCAGTTATAGTTAGGACCTAGTTTCCATAGGAAGAGCTTTTTTTCATTTGCCAATAACTTTGGCACTGTTTGATAAATCTGAGGAAAACTGTCCAAACTAATATGACGCTCAGTTCAGCTGCTTTCTTGTAAGTTTTTTGATGATCCATCAAGCAAGGGCCAAGAAAAGGGGGGGTCCCAAAACACATTTTTCCCATTTTAATTCCCTAGGAACTTTAGAAATGGATAGAGCCCGAACTGTTGAATGAAATTAATGGCAGAAAGGTAGTTATTGATCCAAGGAAGAACCTTTTTGTGATTTGGTGTAAATCGTCCTGATCTCATACTGAGATCTAATTGGTTGCCAACACTTCAAACCCGGAAGTGTTGGCAGCCATCTTGGGACTCGGCTTCAGCTGAGTCCCACAAATATATTTTAAATAAAGAGAAGAGCGCATGGGGCCCTCCTTCTCAGTCTTTGGGGACCCTGGAGCATTGTTTTTAATGTATGCTGGGGTTGCCCATATGGCAAATCCCTGCACCTTGGCTACCCCCCTCAGGACAAATATGAAATAAATACGGGGGCCATCATGTACCCCCACAGCCCCAGGGATTTCCACCTACTCTGGGCTAAACATAATGTTAATATCGGGTGACCGTGCAGCCTCCCTGCAGCCCCTGGCACGCCACCTCCCTGGGGCTGAAATAAATTAATGTAGGGGGTCCGTCGTGGACCCCAGGCCCCATGGACTGCCACCTCCCCGGGGCAAAGGTTTATGATGGAGGGGGGCACAGACCCTCCTTGTGGAGCCATACATGGCTCTGAGGACCACCAACACCCAGTGCCAACTCCTGCTATGTCCCAGGGAGCCCTCCCGCAGGACAAAGCTGTTTGCTGTGGCTTGGCAGGAGCTCTAACCGCTTCCGCTAAGCTACAGCAAACACACCGCTTTCAGTAGGCGAGATCAGTGAATATTCTCTTGCTTACTGAATGTGGAGCATTCATCTGTTTCCCTGCCCACTGTCAAGCGAGCAGAGAAACAGACAAATTGCATTCAGACACAGGGAGCTGCATGGTTAGCAGCTCACTTAGTCTGAAAACAATGTCGGATCCCACAGGTGGCGTGGAGCCAGCAGTGACTGCGGGGGCATGGAGGCTCCCCCCACAGTCCAAATACAGACTGGGTGGCCTGGGGGTACCCAGGACAAATGGCCGGGCCCCAGGGTATTGGGTACCCCAGGACAAAATTGGCCAGGGGAGCGGGAACATGGCCCCCTCACTCTCTCAAAAATGCAGAGCCCTGGGTGATGGCATAGCCCGGGGCCAAAATGGGCCAGGGAGGCACGTGGTCTCCTGTCCTAATATATATATTTTTTTAAAGGCTGGCCCCGGGGGAAGTTGTCAGAGGCCCCACCCCCTTTCTCAACTATTCTGCAAAGAGGTCTCCTAGCGCACAACTTGTTGGGGGATGAAGTCCCCATGGCTGCTTAGGGTCCTTGGGGGCTAACAACCTCTTCTGTTACTTCCAGTAAGTCTCACACAGCGGGATTGCTGGGAGGTTATCCAAGGCCCTCCCCTTATCTCCACCACTCTGAAAATAGACCTCCTGAAACACTACTGGTTGGGGGATGAAGTCCACTAAGATTCTGAGCATGCTTGGGGGCCAAGGACCCCTCCTGTTACCTCCAGTAAGTCCCACACAGCGGGTTTCCTGAGAGCTCCTGGGAGGCCCACTCCCTTTCTCCACCACTCTGCAAATGCACCACTTTGCGCACTACTTGTTGGGGGATGAAGTCCCTTTGGATGCTGAGGGAAGTTGAGGGAAGGTAGTAGTTTCACCCTCAAGACTCTTTGAATAGCCATTGTTATTTGGCTGTCTAAGACGGCATAAAGTTTGCAGAGGGCATAGGTGACCATTTTCCCTTTCTGTTGCAGTTCATGAAGGTGGGCCCATGAGCGGTCAGTTTCACAGATCCAGACCCCAAGATAATTGTACGATTGTACACAGTTCAAGGTTAACTGGCCCAACCTCCACTTTGCCACTTTTTTTTCGGATAGTGGCCAAAGATCACTATCTTGGATTTCCTTGGGTTGACGACCAGCTTATTTTTGGAACTAAACTCTGAAAGAGCTGTCAATGCTTTTTGGAGACCAATCATGGTATGATCCAGCAGGATCAGGTCGTCAGCATATTGCATCAGCTGGATCTTATTTTGACCTATCCTGGGGGTCACTAAAGTTGCTCCATGCAGAGCACTGCCCATATCCGCTGTGTATAAGTTGAAAAGCAACGGGCTCTAATGGCTTGTAGCAGAGATGGGCTGATGCTCCAACGTACCAGTTTCTGCCATAGGATGGTGCGGTCTGCATCATCAAAAGCTGCTGTGTAATTGATAAAGCAAGCAAAAAGCAGCGAGTGCCGTGAGCCACCGCTTGGTGTACTACGTATGATAGGGCAATGATGTTATGAATGGTGGACCCACCTGATCGGAACCCGGTCTGATAGAAGGGCAGGAGGCCTTTCCTGCTAACCCAATCCGCTAGTTCCGCCAAAAGGGCGCTTGCATAAGCCTTGCCCTCATTGTCCAGTAAGGCGATCATACAATAATTCCTAGGGTCAGTGCTTGGCCCTTTTTTGTACATTGGATGCAGAAGTGACCCCCTCCAGGAGTCAGGAACAATCCTCCAGAAACCTGCACTCGGCATACAGCTGAACAAAATTGTCAGCCCAGAAGTCGATGTCCTCCTTAAAGAGGGAAACAGGCAGGCCATTGGGGCCAGGTGCTCCATTATGCCGTAACTTTTTCAAGATAGTTCAAATTGCTTATTTATCTAGGGAGGTAAAATCGACCAAAGATTCCGTAAAATTTGTTTTGACATTGTCAGATTGCCCCCCAAGAGTTGTGGTTCTACCTGAAGGATTTACATTTGAGTCCTCGGTGTAGAGGGTTTTCACATGGGCTATTAGATGCTTGTGTCAAGTGGGGTTTCTCTGTTAGAGGTAACATGAATTATCTTGTTTAGATATTGTCAAAATTCTTGGGATTTGCTTGGTGCCAGCATCAAAATCTTCAGTCATTTTGCCTCTGTAAGTGCACGTTTCGCCTTCCAGACCTGTAGTGAGTGGCTGTTGGCCGCTAGTTTATGTTATTTTTACTTTTTGGCAGACTCAGACCCGATTACCCGATAGGCCATGCGTTTGGAGTTTAATTGTTTGGAGCATTCCTTGATTGCTGGGTAGTATCCCAGTGTGTGTACAGTGTTTACGTTGGTTCTATGTATAATGCTCCCGCGAAGCAGAGAAGCTAAATCATAGGCAAGTGTGCCCCATTCCCCTATGAGGCCCTTGTTGTTTAGTCCGGTCTCCCAGCCTTTCCACATTGATTTCCATGAATCAAATGTATGACTTGGGAAGGGCCCCCATATGATTTTCTAAGGAGTCTATGCAGTTCTTCCCCCTTTGTTGCCTCAGTGCAGCGAAGAGTTTGGCGTATTTTTGCTGTGATGGATAACTGCAGGGTGTTGGAGGCATGGTCACTTTCATTCTGGGGTTGAACTGCATAATTTGACATATGTTTTTGTAGTCTCTCACTCAATACAATATATAGTCTATTGTGGTCCGGTTGTTGTAAGTGGGTGCTATAAATGCCCCATAGCTAACTTTTATGGTTAGAGAGTGTGTCCTTGCCAGATTATATGGCCGCATCAGGGCATTGAATCTTCCGGTGCTCCCATTGGGGTGACTTTCAAGTGCATTTAGCCCTATTTCGTGCGTGTCCACCACTCTGCAAAGGCACCTCCTGGCACACTACAGGTTGGGGGATGAGGTCCCCTAGGCTGCTAAGGGTTCCTTGGGTCCTTGGGAGGCCAAGAACCCCTCATGTTACCTCCAGTAAGTCCCTCACAGCAGGATTGCTAAGAGATCGGACGTCCCTGCTCTATCTCCATCACTCCGCAAATGGACCTCTTTGCGCACTACTTGATGGGGGATGAAGACCCTTTGGATGCTGAAGCTCCTTGGGGTCCAAGAAGCCCTCCTGTTACCAGCAGTAAGTCCCACACAGCGGGATTGAAGAGAGGTTGTCGGAGGCCCTGTTCCCTTTCTCCACCACTCTGCAAATGCACCTCCTGGTGCAATATTTGTTGGGTGATGAAGTCCCTTTGGATGCTGAGGGTACTTGGGGGCCAAGAAGCACTCCTGTTACCAGCAGTAAGTCCCACACAGCAGGATTGCTGAGATCTGGTTGGACGTCCGCCCCCTTTCTCCACCACTCTGCAACGGTTGTAGGGTGGTGCAACGCATGCCTCAACAAAGCATGCCTGAACCACGCGGTCACAACCATGACCGCATCTTTCCCACGCATGCCTTTACCACGCAATTTCATGGTAAAGTGACATGTGTGGTAAAGACTACACCCCTCCAGCCAGCCCTGCAAGCTGTCAGTTTCCCCCCACCAAGCTCTATAAATTGACTCCATGCCCTAAAAACAACCCCGATCCCATCCTTCCCTGCCCTGAGCACTAAAAAGTGTCCACTAAACCTGTAAACTACCCTGGCCCAGCCCCTTTGACCCAAGGCCCAAAACTGCCCCCAACCCTGAAAACTGTCCCTTTTCTCCTGCCCTGAGCCCTAAAAACTATTTCCACGCCCTAGACACTACCCTGACCCCAGCCCCCCACCCTGAGCCCTAAAAACAGACTCCTATCCCTGTAAACTATCCTGACAGAGTCCCCCACCCTGAGGCCTAAAACTTCACCTAGCCCTGAAAACTGTTCCTACCCCCGCACGACCCTGAGCCCTAAAAACTGACCCCATGCACTAAAAGCTACCCGGGCCCCCCTACCCAGAGCCCACAAAACTGACTGTTACCCCTGAAAACTAACCCGACCTCCCCTGCCCTGAGCCTAAACCCCGGCACCCTTCCCTATAAACAATCCCGACCCCCCCGAGCCCTAAAAACTACCCCTAGCCTGAAAAACAACCTCCCACCCCAAAACCCAGCCCCACCCGTAACTTACATGACCACATCCTCTCCCAATTCTCCCTCTTCCTGCCCGCCCATTCCAGCATCTAGACCGCACACTGCCTTAAACATGCATACGTGTGATTAAGACATATGTGTGGCTAAGGCAAGCGTGGTTTGGCTTGCAGGGAAACAGCATGCGTTGGTCAGCCACCTTTGTTAAGGCTGTTTCCCCTCTGCACACATGCTTAGTAGTTACAAAAACTATAGAAATTCACTTAAAAAACCAAAGGTTGCAGGGACATTATAGTTGGGAAACAGAATTAAAAAAGCCTTAGAAATTCACTGAAAAAACAAAAGGTTTAAAAAAATGTAATGGCCTTCAGTCATGCACAGCAGAGGGTTGGCCACAGGGCTTTGTCTGTGGCCAGGCCCTGTGGCCATCCCAGCTGAAGGCAGCCTAACATTACTCTTGTGAGCGGCTCACCAGACACTCACGGGGCACTGGCAAGATAGTAGAGTTATAAATTTGGTTTTAAAGTTTTATATAGTGTTCTTTTTATGTGTTCATTTATTGTTTAATGGTAATCTATAATAAGGCAGTCATTTATATATGTTTGTTATATTTATTTTATTTTTTTCAAACGAATAATTCTCGTGATATGCTTATAGAAGTCAAACACACAATCCCCCTTGTGGACTCCAAGTGGACTGTACTTCCTGTTCAGTCCTCCCGAAGTACTTGTGAGTTCGTACATTTGGAATTGTAATTCTGAAAAAAGTAAGACATTTGCGATGTTGATTAACTTAGATAAATTGATTATGAATTGTTCCGTTCAATATATAAAGCAATCATTTATTTTATGGTCTCGTGAGACGCTCGTGAGACTATCACGAGTGGCCCGGAAGAGGAAAGACACCCCTAATATGAGTTGTGATTGGTTTATATGGCTGTCTTTATTTACAAAAGGTAGATTAAATCCTTTTGCCTATTGGAATTTGCTGTGGGTATACCCTGTTGTCTTACTCGGTTTGCCTTTTTGTGTTGGCATAGAAAAGTGTCTTCATCAGATTCTGATGAGCAGACTAGTGCTGTGGCAGAACCTAAGCCACCTCAGCCTGCCAAACATTCTATGGTATGGCAATTTTTTGACATGAGGCTGGGTAGCAAAAAAGTCTCTGCAAAGTATGCCATCAGAAAACTTTGCAAGGAGTCAGCAGTGGGAGTAGAAACAAACAGTATATTATGAGTACAATAGACATGGAAGCACCTCAGGTCTATGTATCAACAAAGACTTCCTCAGGCAGAGTTAGCTCATGTTGCAGAGCTAGACAACTCTTCAAGGGCCTCCTCCTCATTTGAACCTGGAGACACTGTGCCTGCCCTGGTTCTGAGTGCTGAAGCAGATAACAACCCTGCTTATCTTAATGTAGCACGTTTTTTCTGCTTATGTAAGCAGATAATTATTTCAGCACAGACAAGCAGGTCTGTACAGGACAAGCTTGTCCAAGATCACAAATGCCCCCCAAGCAGTAGTTTTTTTAAAGCAGTTTTCCACATTTTTCTCCTGTTTTTTAAGGCTATTCTTTTAAATCTCCAATTTTCATGTTTTAGTTCAACACTATTCTAAAAAGCAAAAATACAAAAAAAAATTAAAAAACAAACAAAATTAAAGTTGTTAATAATATTACCAAAAACGTGTCTTTTCAAACTACCTTATAGTTTCATTATTTATGTTCTTTGTAGTATGTTTCCTTTTTTTCTTAAAAACTCTTGTGAAAGTCTTGCAAGAGCTAGAAACAGCCCATCATAGTTTGTGGCTCTCTGAACAGCTTTAAAGTTGGTGATATCAATATTGATTTTACTTCCATCAGTTCTATTTCTCTGTAGCATGGGAATAAGATGTTTGTAACCGTGCTTATAACTAATGTAGACACTATTTCTGATGTGCAGTCTGGGGAGGAGCTGTTCTGTACAACTCCACAACAATTTTTCGAAAGCAGGCTGGACCTTGTAGGTATATCATGAGTCTTGATCCAGGCTACAAAGTTGTGGTATAATGTCGGGGCCTGGGCAAGAGCCCACTTAATGGTATATGTTCATTTGACAGCATCAGGAACGAGGACAGAAAACTTTACAAGAACACATACATTACTATGGTATTATTATGTCTTCCACTTGTGGGACTTTCCGAACAAACTCAGGTGGCCAATCCCTTTCAGCCAAGAGAATGTCATAGGTAAGTGTTAAATTTTTTCCACAAAATTACTTTAATGCTACGAGGTATATCATCCTCAATTTGGATGTTAAAATCATCCAATCTGTCAGGAGAGCTAACCCTCTGATCTAGTGCTTCAACTTCAATAAAGTTCTTAGTTGCTCTTGCAAACAGAAACACTTGAAGATTCTGGAGAACTAGCGTGACCTCTGCCACATTGCCTAGTAGCATCAGTGCCCCCTCCTTGTTCTGAAGCAGTGTCCTCAATATGTGTGGCATTTTTAATGGAAATACTTGCCACGTTTTTTCTTTTTGATTTGGGGTCTTTTGTATGGAAGTTTCTCTTCCTTTTTTATGATGATGTCAGACAAGTGATGTGATACCTTTCTTGGTTTCACATACTCTTCTTGTCTGTGCTCTGATTGACCTGCTATCTCCGAGTGTCTGGAGAATTCTGGAGGTCCCAACCCATGTTTTTTTTGGGGTTTATCCCAGCGTGATTTAGAAGACTCAGGTGCCAGTTTGGTATTATCCTTTTTGGAATTACCCTTAAATTGTTGCTTATTTGGTCTGGCTCCCAAATTATCTTGACCTATAGAGGTATCAGATTCAGAAATCATTACTCTTGGTCCACTGAAAGAACCTGCCCTAGATGCTGGCCTACTGCCAGTGCTGTGGCTCCCCCTTTTATGCTACTTAAAATAATTGAGGTGACAGTAGTGTAATTGCCAATTAGTTTCATCACCCAAATAGAGGGCAGGGGGAGTCTCAAATTCATTTTAAATTTATTTTAACACATCAGGCAAAACAGCCAAAGATGGTGTACCATGTGTTATGGTATATATCGCAGAAAAAACGGTGTCACTGGTCACACATTCATCCACTGGGGGAACCATCCCTAGTGGTAGGCACATTGTGAAAATTCTATGTTTGCCTTGGGATCCTGTATAGGGAAACACTGATTCAAGCTAGTTGTTTTTGTGTGCAATTTAAACGGAATTTCCTCCCGTATGATGGGAATTTGACCCATTGTTACGTTGATGGTTACAGGACGAATCTTAGTCATGGCTAAATATGGATGTGCAGCTTTTAACAGCCCTCGCTGGGGTTCCTATTATAATGCGCATAATGAACTGCGTTAGACAGTACAGTCTAACTAGGCCTGTGTAAAGAGCACGGAGCTCTACCACATTTAGTGGTCCTAATGTTTTATATGGTGTATAGCTGGCTAGGACTGGACATGATGCTCCCTCAATGTTGAAAGGGCCCAGTCTTACATTGTTTAGTGGTTGTGGTAGGGCACTTTGGAACCAATTTGTATGTTCCTGAAAAGTGAATGGTATCTCTAAATCTTCATAGGCCCTACCATGGCCTTGTATTGCAGCTGCTGTGTATGTGTGGAATATTTGTGTATTGGCATTGACTGCAGGAAAAGTGGTCCATGAATAGAATACCTCTGTTTTGTAGCTTTGTGGGCCACAACAATGAAGGTAACATCTCCCCCTCTAAGAAGGATCCCTTGAAACATTTATTTACCCCTTGTCTACAATTAATAAGAATAACATCTGGTACTTGTGCCATATTTAATTAATGGAATTCAAAGAAGGGAAAAACTTTTGGGGTGGTCCTTTTGAAGGTTCAAGCTTGAACAACCTATACGCAAAAATAGGGGTTTCCTATTTAGCTGAGGAAGATTAATTCCTACCACCACAGATGTCTCAGTATAAGGTGAATAGGAGCCTTAGGCACACGTAATGACTACTCAGGAGACCCACTAAATAAGTACCTGAGCTAAAACATTGGTGTCCCCATGTCATACAGTTCCTCCGACTCAAGTAAGACTGTGTAGCCTGACAACCTAACCATCAGAATTTGGGGACTGAGTCCACATATCTGAGTATGTTGGCCTAATTCCTAGCTAGCTAACAGTGCACTATCTGAACCCCTAACTGTAAAAGGTACTAAATAGCATCTGCAATCTCAGAACATCACCAGTCTAATTCCCCAAGGAAAATGTGAAAACAGATCTACCCTTTCGTGGTTACTTAGGCATGCCCAAAGAAAGACACAAGAATGATGAAACTTGGCCTTCCAAACATTTATTGAAGCAATTGGCCTCTTGTGTAAGAAGATTGAGCTGCAATTATTTGTATGATGAAATAAAGCATTGTAACTAGCATTACAAGAATAGTGAAAAAGATAAACAGGGCAACCATTATACAGTTACAGTGTCATTATGATTATATTTATAGTTATACTTCTTATATTTATAGTTATACTCTTCACATTGAGGAGCGTAGTGGGAGTGCCCTCTGCCATATCACTTGGGACAACACAACCCCATACCTGTGTATGATGTATCAGGAATCCGGTCTGGTGTAATGCAGGCAGGGCTGCATCTCAGGCACAGCATTCCTGGATATCCCCAAAAGTGCTCCTCTGACGTGTTTGGCCCAAAGGAGCTTTATATAATAAAAGCACTGCTCCTATCGCACTGTGTCAGAGGTGCATCACTGATGTGATTACTGTCTACAACCAGAGAACCAAATACAAGGGCATCGATTTCGGTGTTCTTTAGCCTTCAACAGAGTGTACAATCTACATGAGAACATGCTTACAAAGAAATATGTCACAAACTGAACAGTTTCTAAGTATGGTTTCATGTAAGTGCAAGGCATGTAAAAGTCACAGTTTAAGAAAAGATGTTAAGTTTCAAAGTGTAACTAAAATGGAGACCTGTACTGGGCCCCTGTTGAACCTTACAACAACTTGATTTGCAATATGGTACTGTAAGGCACACAAATCTTGCTGAATGTCTGTTCTACCTGAATAAGGACAATTGACACACTCTTGGTTTTATGAATAGTTTGTTTTAAATACGTCATTAATTTGAATGCCCTCACAAATGTAACACTTCCATTAAAAACTCTTGTGTATCTTGTTTCACGTTCAAAGTGAACTGTGTACTACCATTACAGTGGTCAATTATATCTGGTATAAATGCAGTTGAATTACACAAATTTTTCTGTGTGTACTAAACTGAACGGAGTTGTCAAAGCTTGACTTTAAGGTTTCTCTTTGTATAGTAGAATTTTTTCAACCAGTGGGTGTAGGTGGAATCGAACATTAACTACCACATTACAGTAACATGAAACTCTGTGTTATAAAATTTAAAACCTATTACATTGTTGACTTCATTTGTTTTCAGCTTTTCAGAACTCTTTGTAGATCCTTCACTTAGTTTTGAAACTTTAAAAAAAATCTACAATCTCAGAACTTTTTTGCTTTCTATAACTTGTATGCTTGTCAACAATGGGATATAAGTTGAGATGAGGAGCATAGAGCCGTGCAAATTATTGTATTCCATCACACATGATAAGTCATCATTGACTTTGCTCTCATTAAAATCAAAAAGGTACAGCCCTGACAATGTCCTTACTCGTGATAAAACAGCATAAGACATTCCTTCTTTAAAGACTATCTGACCTATATTTATCACTGCTGCATCCAAACCTAATCCTTGAGATTTGTGAATGGTGACAGCATAGGCCATGTACATAGGAAACTGTGGTCTTTTCACAAACATGTCTTTGTAGCAGGAGAAATCTGGCAGCGCACCTTCCAATTTTTTCTCCTTGCTCAATATGATCAAATTTAATGGAAATATATTTATACACTGTTCTTTTGGGATATTTCATAAAATCTATCATGTTCCCCATTGCACCATTCATTAATCCCTCCTCAGCGTTCAGATTTCATTGCAGAATTATTTTACCATTCTTACAGCAGTTTCAAATCTTTTCTAAACCAGCAGTATGTGAAACTGTTTTCTCTAGTGATTCCAGTTGCCGATTGGCATAGTGATACGTTTAAAACTTGATGTTCCATTTTATCTTTACTAGTAAGACTCACAATGTCGTGTCCTGTTTTCCAAATGTAGCATTTCTAAGTTAAATTTTGCTTGCTCATCCAATGTTCGCATTAGGCACACAATCTGTTTCTGAGTTTTTATATTTCTATTATAGAGGCTGGTGAGTTATGGTGTGGTAATAAAGATCTAAGCATGCGAGAAACAACAGCTTTCTTAGCTTATTTGCTAATAATTCCTATTCTTATATCTTTTAATATATTGCCATACTCCACATCTGCTGCCTGTCTCATATTTTGTGCCAACTCAGAGTACTGAAAAACTCACAAAATTGACCCATTTATTAACATTTCCAATACTCCCTATTGACTTTTTAGTTTCTTTGTGAACAAGTTTCTTAAAAACTGGTTGACCATTGACAGGAGTCAACTGTAGAAGGTCACCAACAATGAGGACGTGTTTTTTACCAAACAGTACATCATAGCTAATTTTGAGAATCTTTTGCATCCTCAAATAAATAAAAGCTAGCATTAGGTTAGATACCATGCTAACTTCATCAATAATGAGAACTTTTTTTTTGTAGAACTCTTCATGACAAGCATCATCAGATACTAGATTCTCTAGTTTGCTGTCATGTTCTACAGGCAACATCAACAGTCTGTGCAATGGGAATCCTTTTATGTTGTGAACAGCTAGTCCAGTAGGAGCTGCCACAACACATGAGACATCACAAATAGTCTTCCCGTGAACAAATGCAGTCAGAACTTTAATTAGAAATCTTTTTCCTCTGAAGGTTCCCTGTGAATAAGGAGAGCATTAGTCAGAAGAAAAAAGTCTAGAATGAGTAAGGAAAAAGAAAAAAAAGAGAAAAAAGGAAAAAAGAGGAGGAAGACGTTATCAGTTATCAATTACCAATTCTGATTATTTGGCGTTCCCCTGTCACCGTTTGTTCAGAACTTCTTGAGCCTCTTGTTCAGTGTACACCAATCATGTGTGGCCATCTTTAATCATCTTTAAGCGTCCAGGCTCCTGCAGATAAACTTATGCTTCTTCAGTTTTTAAAGTGCCCATGAACTGACATAGCTTCCATCGCTGATTCATTGTGGCCTTACAAAAATTCAATCTTACAAACACTGAAAAGGAATCCAGCTGGATAGGAGAAGTAGGGCAAGCCTTAATGGAGACCGCTTGCCTTAATAAAAAATGTCCAAAGTAAATTAGAAAAGGCCTGGGAAAACTTCCTGAATGTTTATTAGAAACCAATGGTAGCCTATTTGCACGTTGAATTTGGCTAGCCCAATCCCAATCAGCCAAATCTGAAAAGATTTTCTGAAAAAGTTAAACAATATATGCACAAGAATCCGCCCCCATGCATTCCTTCTGGGAACCCAAAAAGTTGAAGATTATTTTGCCGTTGGCAATTCTCTAAATCCTCGATTTTCACTTGCATCGATCTAAGCTGGATGTCATGTGCCTCTGAGATTTTAGCTGCATTATTCAGTTGATCTTCTGCTGCAGCTCCGTAATATCAGATGCAAGAGAGGCCACTTGGCTTTTTCCTCAGAGACATATTGTTTGATTACAGAGCTATCAGCTCTGGCTTGCGCATAGTAAACTGGAGCCTCTGCCCTCTGCGCTTGCAGTGCTTGAAGAATCCCCAAAAGTGAAGCCTCATCTGCTATTAAGCCAGTTCAGTCATGTCCCTCTGTGGCTATAGAAGTTGCTGATTTGCATAAAACTGTGTCTGAACTGGGGTGGCAAAGTGAGCTAAAGAACAATGATGGGTTCAACCCAGATCTGTGACTGGGGGTGAGTGTCTGAAAAGTTGGAAGGGTATGCCCAGATGTGGTCCCTTGCTCACTTTGCCACTGGATTCAATTTAGCCTGGTTGATGAGGGCTGTTAGCCCAAAACTGGTCCCAGGATGCTTGTTTCCACGTCAGGGAAGACATGGCTTGGCAGTTCAGGCTGGACTGTTCCCATGAGGCACAGGGTCAAGATTGATTTGCATAACGCTGTGTCTGAACTGGGGTGGTGAAGTGAGCTAAAGAACGATGATGGATTCAACCCAGATCTGTGACTGGTTGTGAGTGTCTGAAAAGTTTCAGCGCTCCGTCCATCATCTCCTTGTGTTTTTTTTGTTCTTATGACTCTGATGAGTAGCATTTGGCTTGCTTACTTCTTTCAGGTACCTCAGCCTGCCAAAGAATGTTCAGTTTGCATATCAGGCTAGGTGGCAAAATAGTGTCAGCGAAGCTTCACATGTTTAAACTTTGTAAAACAAAATTTACTGGGAAAGTAGAAAGAAGCAGTGTAATATATGCATTAGAAGAATGTGGAAGCAATTAAGATCAACGCATTCACCAAGGCTAGCTCTGACAAAGTTAGCTCACGTAGCTAAACTAGACATTTATTCAGGAGCTTCCATGTCCTTTTCACTGGCAGATACTGTGCCTTTCCATGTTGCACTGCTCAAGGAGACACCAACCCTGCTTTCCTACATAACTCCCTTTTTCGCTGCTTATGTATCCAAATCATTTTCTCACCAGAAACAAGAAGAGTTGCAAAGAACAAACTTCTGCAAGACCACAAATCACCCCCGAGGCAGCAGGTACACAATCAGTTCTGCAATCAAGTTTTTTCCTGACTTTCCAAACAGTTATTGTTTCCTGTTTCTGCCAAAGTGAGCACATTTTGTTAGATTCCTTCATATATTTTGTGACATTGTACTTTTCTTTTCACACACTCAGTTTTCCATTTTCCACCTAAAAAAGACATAATGATCAAAAAATGTAAAGTTACATACCAATCAATAACTGATAAAAGTGATACATTACTATATTCTCTAAACCTTTATACATCTTTTCACCCACAATCACATATTTATATTTATAGTTAGTCTAACACTAACTTGTTATTCTTTTCTCCTGAAAACCTTTTATCACAATTAAATTATAACATGCCATCAACCCTGGTTCCATAAACGTTTTTAAAGTGACACATTCCTCTTGACATACCTTTGCTAACAGTGAGAACAGTGTTTTACTCTGGAAAAAGCAATATCTCCACTCAGACATCTTATATGGGCAAAGCATATGAACAGTAACGTTCCTAAAAACACTAGGTCTTGTATTACTAGATTCCAGTTTTTTTATATAATTTGAGAAACACTGCCAAGTACATACAAATTGAACACTTCATTTTTTTACTGAGCATGCAATATTTGCTGATATCACTCCAACCTCCAAATGTCTAGTTTTCAAATTCTATATTGAGAAATCTACTTTTACAGACAACTTTTCAATCAGTATACCTTGTGTAGAATAGGTTTACCAACAGTAGTGCACTTACTGACACTTCTCAACAGAGTTCATAAACAAAATTCTTAAATACCCATACTCAGAGCTCTTTCTTAAATGCAGCTGAAAACACCAGTCTTTTTCGCTTCCAAATTAAATCACATCTGCTGAGTACAACTCAAAGATACTTCCTTCTCCTCCAAACCACCAAAGGCAATCTGAGCTATCTCTGGCTCTGCAGCCAATCACAGCACAGCTTTGCTTCAACTATGTTGAATGGTTGTAGCAAAGCTGTGATGTGATAGGCTAATGGGTGGCATTAGCCCTTTTTTCAACTTCTCCCCATAAGCCCTCAGAAGATTCTTGTGGGATCGAATATACACCTCATGGTAGGCTCAGTAATTTTCTGAGCGGGTCTCGCTAGAAGCTCCCAGGATCGAATGAGCCTCATGTGACAAGCGTCACTCCCTGAAGCGTGCACTCTAGTCTTGCGGGATCGCAACACAATTGTAGGGAAATAGTAGTATAAGGAGGGGATTAACATATTCACTGAGAACCCTGTGTTGAATAATGAATGTGCAGACTGGAGTATGAGGAAGGACTACCCTCTGCTTTCAAATCTCTCTCAAATGAAGCGTGCACTCTAGTCTTGCGGGATTGCAACACAATTGTAGGGAAATAGTAGTATAAGGAAGGGACTAAAATATTCACTGAGAACCCTGTGTTGAATAATGAATGTGCAGACTGGAGTATGAGGAAGGACTACCCTCTGCTTTCAAATCTCTCTCAAATCACAACTATGAATAGTACAGCAACTACAGCGACTGACCTCTCCACTGAAAACTCTCTCTTGTATGACGACTGTACATAGCAGGGCGTGTGGAGGGACTGCCCTCTACACTGAGACCTCTCTCTGGAAGGACAGGTGTGCATAGTAGGGTGAGGGGAATAACATGTCTTCCTTTCAGATCCCTCTCTCAGATAACAGGTGTGTGTAGTAGGGTGTATAGGGAGGGATTGCCCTCTCCTTTCAGACCCCCCTCTCAGATGACGAGAGAGGAAGGAAGTGGCCTCTCCATTCGGACCCCTTTCTCAGGATGACGGGTGTGAATAGTAGGGTGTGGGGAGGGATTGACATCTCCTTTAAGACCAATCTCTTAGATGAGGGGTGTGCATAGTAGGAAGTGTGCAGGGACAGGACTCTCCTTTCAGACCCCTCGCTCAGGTGACAGGTGTGCACAGTGGGGTGTGAGAAGGGACTGGGCTCTCCTTTCAGACACCTCTCTCAGATTACTGGTGTGCGTATGTGGGGAGTGACTGGCCTCTTCTTTCAGACCCCTCATTTAGACCATGTTGTGCATAGTAGGGTGTGAGAGGGTCTGGCTTCTCCTTTTAGACCCCTCGCTCAGATGGCAGGTGTGTGTAGTATGGTGTGGGGAGGGACTGGCCTCTCCTTTCAGACCTCTCTCTCATACGATGGATGTGTGTAGTAGGGTGTGCGGAGGGACTGAACTTTATGCTGAGATCTCTGTAATGAAGGTTGTGTTTAGTAGTGTGACTGGCCTCTCCTTTCAGACCCCTCTCTCAAATGGCAGGTGCCTATAGTAAGGTGTTGGGAGAGACTGACCTCTCCTTTCAGACCCTTCTCTCAGATGACAGGTGTGATTGTGATTAGGATCCCGGCCCCTCCACCACGATCCCGCCTCCCAGCTGATCCCCCCTCGCCCCTCCCCCTCCACTATCCATATATGACAGATGCATTAGCGTGCAGCGTTCACGCGCAGCGTTCGCGCCCCATGCGCGCCGAAGGTGCGCCAAAGGTAAGCCCGTCAGCGCCATCCACGCCTGGACCGCGCCCAGCGCCAAACCCTCTGCCCCCTACCCCACCCACCTCACCCGCATTACTTACGACTGCTCCACCCTCTTAGCCCTAGACCCCGGTCGCCTCCCCAACTGCGCCCAAGCCGCTCCTGGTCACACCCATGGACCCTTCACATGCAACTCCTGCAAGTATGACGGCACCAAGACCAACTCCTCATCCACGAACACCAAACAGAGATCTGACACCAACCACCTAAAATGTATCCTGCTCAACACCCGCTCAGTCCACAGACACGCCATCGACCTCTGGAATCTACTAGACACCATCTCTCCGGACGTCGCCTTCCTATCAGAAACATGGGTGAACGCCTCCTCAGCCCCAGACATCACCATTGCCATCCCGGAAGGCTACAAGATCATCCGTAAGGACCGCACCATCCAAACAGGTGGAGGCATCGCTATCGTCCACAAGAATTCCATCCGCATCTCAACCAGCTCAGACGTCAACCTCCCTAGCACCGAACACCTTCACTTCCAGATCCACACCGACCCCAAGACCACACTCAGAGGCACCCTCCTCTACAGGCCACCTGGACCCCGTGCACAATTCAGTGAAGACATCACTGACTTTATCACCCCACACGCACTCCCCTCCGAAGACTACATTCTACTGGGAGATCTCAATTTCCACCTGGAAAAGAGCAACGACAGCAACACCACAACCCTCCTGGACAATCTCGCCAACCTCGGACTCAAACAACTTGTTAATACCCCCACCCACGAAGCAGGTCACACACTCGACCTTATCTTCACCTCCAGCAAACATATCTCCTTCAGTCACACCACAGTTCTCCATTGGACGGACCACAGCTGCGTTCACTTTGTCTACAAAAAGACCACAACCCACAACCATCCTCAAGCTACTCTGCGAAGAAACTGGAACAAAATCACCATCGACCAGATCTCCTCATCGCTTCTTCAAAACCCCCCTGCCCACTCCTCGAACCCCAACCAAGCAGCCATTAACCTCACTCAATGGCTAACCAACAGCGCCGACAACCTAGCACCTCTGAAAAAACGTCAAATCAAACTAGGCAGCAAAAACGCCCCCTGGTTCAACGATGATCTTAAGAAATCCAAGAAACTCTGTCGCTCCCTTGAGAAGGCCTGGAAAAAAGACCCAAACATCAGCACCAGGGACGCCTTCAAAAACGCCAACTGATCCGGACTGCCAAGAAAGCTGCATTCAAAGACAGACTAGACAACAACGCCCACAACAGCAAGGAATTATTCAACATCATCAAAGAGTTTACCAACCCTACCGCAAACTCCAACGACATCACTCCCTCGCAAACCCTTTGCGACTCCCTAGCTTCGTTCTTCCACGACAAAATCGCAGACATCCACAACAGCTTCGACAACCAACCCGGAGACCAACACACCCAACCCTCTGCCGTACCTTCACCCCCCTTGAACATCCTTAATAACTGGAACCCAATCTCCACTGAGGACACCATCCACCTGATGAACTCCATCCACTCAGGATCCCCCACAGACCCATGCCCTCACCACATCTTCAACAAAGCAGACTCCATCATAGCACCACACCTTCGAGACGTCATCAACTGCTCCCTCAACTCCGCCACCTTCCCGGAAAGCTGGAAACATGCCGAACTCAGCACCCTTCTGAAAAAACGCACAGCTGACCCCACCGAACTCAAAAACTACCGCCCCATCTCGCTCCTTCCATTCCCGGCCAAAGTCATCGAGAAAGCTGTCAACAACCAGCTCGCCGCCTTCCTCGAAACCAACAAATCCCTCGACTCCTCACAGTCCGGCTTCCGAGCAAAACACAGCACTGAGACCGCACTCATCTCAGCAACAGACGACATTCAAACTCTACTGGACAATGGAGACACAGTCGCCCTCATCCTCCTTGACCTCTCCGCAGCCTTCGACACAGTCTGTCATAGCACCCTGTTACAACGCCTTAGAAACATCGGAATCCAAGGAAAAGCACTGGAATGGATCACCTCGTTCCTTTCCGGAAGAACTCAGAGAGTCCGCCTCCCACCATTCAAGTCAGAGGCCACTGAAGTCATTTGCGGCGTGCCACAAGGATCTTCACTCAGCCCCACCCTCTTCAATGTATACATGAGCCCCCTCGCGGCCATCGCACGCCAACACAACCTCAACATCATCTCCTACGCTGATGACACTCAACTGATCCTCTCACTCACCAAAGACCCTAACACCGCCAAAACCAACCTACATGAAGGAATGAAAAGAGTAGCCGAGTGGATGAAGCCCAGCCGTCTGAAACTGAACTCAGACAAAACAGAAGTCCTTATCTTAGGTACCTCCCCCTCCGCCTGGGATGACTCTTGGTGGCCAGAGGCCCTTGGAAAAGCACCCATCCCGACGGACCACGCACGGAACCTGGGCGTCATCCTGGACTCCTCACTCTCGATGACCAGACAAGTCAACGCCGTTTCATCATCTTGCTTCAACATTCTTCGCATGCTCAAAAAAACATTTCGCTGGATCCCCACCGAAACTAGAAAAACGGTCACCCACGCACTGGTTACAAGCCGCCTGGACTACGGAAACACCCTATACGCCGGTACCACCGCAAAACTTCAAAAAAAACTCCAACGCATCCAGAACGCATCAGCCAGACTCATACTAGACATCCCACGTAAAGACCACATTTCTAGTCACCTGAAAAACCTCCACTGGCTTCCCGTCAATTAGAGGATAACATTCCGCCTCCTAACCCACGCACACAAAGCACTTTACGAACTTGGACCCGAATGCCTCAACACACGACTTTCCTTCTACACCCCCTCCTGCCAGCTACGCTCCTCCAACCAAGCCCTTGCTGCTGTACCTCGCATCAACAAAACCACCATGGGAGGAAGATCCTTCTCCTACCTGGCAGCTAAAACCTGGAACTCACTTCCCATTCACCTTCGCCTCACTCAGAACCACCTAGCATTCAGAAAGCAACTTAAAACTTGGATTTTCGACAAGTAATTCCCCTCCCTTCTTCAAGCGCCTTGAGACCCTCTGGGTATGTAGCGCGCTATATAAATTATTTGACTTTGACTTTTGACTCTGCGTAGTAGGGTGTGTGGAGGGACTGACCTCTCCTTTGGATATATGACGTTACAACGCATACTTTTACCACGCATACCATTACAACACGGTATTTACAACGAATACCGTTACAAAGCATAGAGCTTAGAGGTGCTGGATAGTGGTAAGTATAATTTTATATTCTAACTCCAGTCCCCGTGGACACTAGAGAAGGTGTTGGATATAAAATTATACTTATTCCCTATCCTAGAGCGCCCCCCAGCGCAATGCGTTGTAATGGTATGCGTGGTAATGCCTGCGTTGTAATGGTAGTGCGTTGTAAAAACTTTGTTGAAACAGTTGTATACCCTCTCCTTTAGATCACTCTCTCTCAGATGACAGGTGTGCGTAGTAGGGTGTGTGGAGGGACTGACCTCTCCTTTACATCTTTCTCTCTCACATGACAGGTATGTGCAGCAGGGTGTGTGCATGGACTGACCTTTCCTTTAAGACCTCTCTCTCACATGAAGTGTATGCGTAGTAGGGTGTGTGCAAGAGTCTCGCGGGACCATAAGGTTTTTTTAAAATTAACCTTTTACTGGTCACAGTACTTATGTCTTAAACACTTCATCTCAATAACAGGGTCCACAATATGCATTTCTGCTAGGATAATGTATAGAGAACTCACCTGTAACTTTTTACTTTTCACGATCCTGTGAGAGCCCTGTGAAATCGTAATTTTTTGGGAAAAAACAATATACATATATTTTCAGCACAGTAGTTATGCCTTAGAGACCTCCTCTCCAAATCAAGGGGGACAGGATGCCTTTCTCTAGCCCCCTTACACAGCTTTTTTATTTAATTTCCATAAACCCTGCACATTTTCACAGTAAACAGTAACAGCACCTGTTTTATTTCTAAAACTTTAACATCCCATCAGAGAGATCGACTCACGTAAGCCTTCAGGCTCCCATGAGAGTGTGAAAGCTCATGGGAAAAACGGGCCTCTCACCCAATTACAGGGCTCAGTTTTTGAATTTGTGCTCTCATGGGAGGCTTGTGAAACTTTTGCAAGCCCAACCGTCCAAATAGCTATATGTTTTTGACCCTTAATATAGATGGAGCCTTACGGCTAGAGCAGTCGACGTCCAAGCTAGGGAACCAGGTTCGAGTCTCGGCAACGACGCTCAACATCCTGTGATTCTGGACAAATCACTTAATCTCCTGTGCCTAACAAAAATGAATGTGTCCTCATGTAATGAAATTGGTGCTATGTAAAGCACTCTGATACCCGATATCTATATGCATATATCTCAAAAACTACTGAATGTATTTACACCAAATCACTAAAAGCACATTCTGGGATGGTATGGTGAGCAAGGGAATGATGGATTTATCTCAGATCTCATGACTGGGGGTGAATGTTTTGATTTGTTCTGCATTCTTTCCAGCACCTGTGTGTCTTTTGCTTTCCCACCCTAAGTGCCCCGGGTATGCCCACACGAGGGACGGTGCTCACTCTGCCCCTGGATTTAAGCTATCCTGGCTGATGAGGGGTGAAACCCCGAAACCGGTCCTAGGATGCTTGTTTACGGTCAGGGAAAATCTGGCTTGGCAGTTCGGGCTGGAGTGTTCCCATGAGGCACAGGGTCAAGACTGATTTGCATATGGCCAGGTCCTAACTGGAGTGGCATGGTGAGCAAAAGAATGATAGATTTAACCCAAGATATGTTGACTGGGGTTTTGATTTGTTCTGCATTCCATCCATCAGCTGTGTGTCTTTTGCTTTCAGTCTATAGACTGCAGCTCTAAATTGATCCTACAGGCTGAAGCAGCAGAGCTAATGTTCCGGTTGCAGAGACCATACACGTTACGCAAGTAGACAAGTTGCATCCATCGTAGAGGCTTGAGCCTTAGACAGCAGTAGTGATGATGTCATAAAATGCTTTATGAGTATAAATGACAAAATTCCTTCTCTACAAGAGCCATGAGCAAACATCAATGGCAGAAAGTGTCTTCTGGCACTAACAAAACAATGTATTCAAACTAAGGGGTCAATTACGATCCAGCATTCTGACAGAATCGGTTCGGGAAGGCTCTCCGGACAATTTGGATCAGGGGAGTCCGACCGAGCGATTTGGATGCATATGGATGCTTCAGGATAAGATTTGTCGGTCTCCCATTGAATTCAATGGGAGCCTGTGTTCCAAATGAGAACACAGACTTTTTGTGTACCCTTTACCGGGCACCCCATAGTGCCTGCCACACTGTGAATGGTTGGGTAGAGGGGACCCATAGGTACCCCAAGGGCCCGCTTTTGGAGGGCCTCAAGTGAAGGGAGCCTGCTATGGGACCCCAAAGACCGATTCCGACAGCAGTTACGTTCCGGGCAAGCCGAATCGGAACGGCGGTTCAAATCGGTCATTGTAATCGCTCGCTCAGAAACCGAGTCCATGGAGCTGTACGATTCTGCTCCGAAAGGCTCGACCTGTTCGAATACCTTCCAGAACCGTTTTGGACAGCCCTTACGGTTTCCAGGCATCGTAATCGGTCATTCGGAACTGGGTAGGATTCGGTCGGAAACAAGGGTTTCCAATCAGATTCGGCAAGCGCGAATCCGATTCAGAGCCCTTCCGAACGAAATCGTAATCAACCCCTTAGTATGAATTAACACTCAAATAGCAATGCTAAATTAAATTTAAAGTTGCTACCATTTTCTCCTCGAATGTCTGCATGTCAGTTTCTGAAAACGCACACATTGTGCTATGTAACACAAACTTTTAATTTTGTGCAAATGTACTCAGTCTTTCTAAACAAGAATGTGTTGTTTTCATGCTATTTTCATAATTATTTTTTTATTTTATAGATTTCTATAGTGTAAGGGGTACATGCGCTTTACAGGTAAACAATAAATGTGAAACAAGGTCTTACATGGAACTGGTAATTTGCTGAAGCGTTAAGTGTGACAATAGGTTACAATAAACAGGTCCTGGAAGGCATGGAGGAGGATTAGCTGGGCTGGGGTGGGGGGAGTGTTAAGGAGGGGCGAAGAATCATAGAGGGAGTAGTAATGAAGTGGCAGGGCAGGAAGAAAAGTAAGGCGGGGAAGGAGCATTCTGGAGCATGGAGAGAAGGGAGGAGGAAAGTGACTAGTGTCAGGGCAGAGTAAGGGGTGAGGGTAACATTTGGTCCTATCCATCAGTTCTGACAGTGAGATGGGGTACGGATTGAACCTGCAAGAACCGCATGAGTTATTGGGTAAGCTTTACTTGAACAGATGAGTCTCTAATAGACATCCTGAATATTTTGCCCTGAAATACCATCTTTTACTAAAAACATATTTGGTGCCCAAACATCAGCAGGCCATTTCAATAGGTAGTTACATAGGCTACTATTACACAAAGAGAAAGAATGTCCTACTGCACCTTGCCCTTTTGCACCATTGTGCTAGGTATGGCCACTATTATGCCAAGGATGTTGACAATATGGTGAAGATGGGCATGGTCATATCAGGGCCACCTTTGTGCCAGGAGCTGGCTCCATAATACTAAGGAGGTCTGCAAGTCAAATAAAGCCCATTGTATGCGAAAGAAAGGAACCATCACTGAGATTCTAAACAGGTGCATGGTCAATATGGAGCCCATTCATTTATTTTGGACACAGCTGGCATGGCTATGGCACAAAATGGGGACAAACTTGTTCAGCTCTATATTCAGTCTCTACTACAGCTACTTCAGGACTCAGCTGCGTTAGAATTTGTTTGGAGGGGTGTTTCCTGGAGTTTAAATGAGCCCATTCCCAAAAGCGTAGTCCTCTCAGTTTTCTTGATGTGAAGAAGGTGGCCATGGGTGACTTACAAATTTAGAGAGATTCAAGAAAATTCTAAATTTAACCAGCTCTTCCTTCCCCAAACAACACAATTAGTCTGTAATTGGTAGAACATAGATGGGTTGGGCTAGGGTAAAAAACAGGCCAGGGCACCAAAAAGAAAAGTGGTATCCACATTCACTCGCTTTTCAAGATTTTTTGCAACACACTCTTTTGGTAGCAGATGGATGGTTTCCTTTTAGGAAAATTGGCGCCAAGTGATGCAATTTAAACATTGCCAGTAGCACTGGAATAAACTGCATGAGCTTTAAAGTTATATTTATAAGAATGATTGGGGGCATAATATTAGTTTCATAGGGCCACTTTCAGAAGAAGCTGAATCCCAGGAGCATGCCCACCTGCAGGTTTTCTTGGCACTACAACACCAGCCACTGCTTTGCTCATTTCTTTCTGCTCTTCCTCTACTAATTTACAAACCATTAAGAAACCAGCCCACAAACCCAGTCCATGCAAGCACAAAAAAACACATTCACATTGTGACCAACCTTTTGGAAGTGGCAGATTGCCAAATAGGCCAACTTGAATATAAGTTTGGTTGGGGAAGACTTGAACACTGCTTTGTCGTCTGTGGATGCTCAATCTGTTTGCCAATTGATTGTTAGATACAGTATGGTGTGAGTGTGGTCTCTCTGTCCATTGATTGTTAGATACATTATGGCGTGTGTGGGGTCTCTGTGTCCATTGACTGTTAGATACAGTATGATGTGTGTGTGGTCTCTGCCTGTTGACTGTACAGTATGGCGAGGGTGTCGTCTCTGTGACCATTGGTTGTAAGATGTAGTATGGTGTGGTTTCTGTGTCCATTGGTTGTTAGATGCAGTACTGTGTGGGTGTGGTCTCTGTGTTCATTGGTTGTTAGACATAGTATGGTGTGAGTCTGTTCTCTTTGTCCATTGATTGTACCATACAGAATGTTGTGAGTGCGGTCTCTGTGCCTGTTGACTATTAGATACATTATGGAGTGGGTGTGGTTTCTGTGTCCATTGGTTTTTAGATACAGTACGGCATAGGTGTGCTCTCTGTGTGGACATTGGATGTTAGATACAGATTGGTGTGGGTTCGCTCTCTGAGTCCCTTGGTTGTTAGATACAGTATGGTGTGGGTGTGGCCTCGGTGTCTATTGGTTGTTAGATACATTATGGAGTGGGTGTGGTTTCTGTGTCCATTGGATGTTAGATACAGTACGGCACAGGTGTGGTCTCTGTGTCCATTGGATGTTAGATACAGATTGGTGTGATAGTGTTCTCTCAGTCCATTGGTTGTTAGATACAGTATAGTGTGGGTGTGGTCTCTGTGTCTATTGGTTGTTAGATACAAATTGGTGTGGTCTCTGTGTCCATTGGATGTTAGATACAGATTGGTGTGTGTGCGTCTCTGAGTCCATTGGTTGTTAGATACAGTATGGTGTGGGTGAGCCTCTGTGTCTATTGGTTGTTAGATACATTATGGAGTGGGTGGGGTTTCTGTGTCCATTGGATGTTAGATACAGTACAGCACAGGTGTGTTCTCTGTGTCCATTGAATGTTAGATACAGATTGGTGTGGGTGTATTCTCTGAGTCCATTGGTTGTTAGATACAGTATAGTGTGGGTGTGGTCTCTGTGTCTATTGGTTGTTAGGTACAAATTGGTGTGGTCTCTGTGTCCATTGGATGTTAGATACAGATTGGTGTGGGTGTGGCCTCGGTGCCTATTGGTTGTTAGATACATTATTGAGTGGGTGTGGTTTCTGTGTCCATTGGATGTTAGATACAGTACAGCACAGGTGTGCTCTCTGTGTCCATTGGATGTTAGATACAGATTGTTTTGGGTGTGGTCTCTGTGTCTATTGGTTGTTAGATACAGGATGATGTGAGTGTGAATCAAAGGTGCACCCACTTTAGAGACTAGAAGTTCAGTGGCATCACTCCCCACTCATCTCCTCCCTTGTCTCGATACCACGGCTTTCACGAAAGTGAGAAAGAGGGATGTCACCCATTCTGGATTTTGGGATCAAATTGGGCACTCCCAACACACACAGAGTGAAGGTGAGAAAGTAACACGATGAATAACAGTTTGCAGTTGGGGCCCCTAGTTAACAAGGCTTTGGTTACTGGGTTTGAAAAAAAAAGTCTTTGGAAAGCAAAATGATTAATAAAAGTTAGAAATACTACCATTTGAAAACTCAGATGGCTGAAAATGGCGCTGAACACCTAGTAGTGAGTAACAATGTAAAGCACTCAAAATTCCAAGGACATATAACAAGGCTTGGCACTGCCTGTACCATAAAGCAATTTCTTTCTTTCCTTCCTTCTTCTCTTCTCTTCATTCCTTCCTTCCTCCCTTCCATTTCTCTCTCCTCCAATCTTTTTTCTTTCTTCTTTTCTTCCTTCTTTTCACTCCTCCATTCTTTCCTTCGTCATTTCTTGCCTTTTTCTTTCATTCTACCTTTAAGTGGCTAATGTAGAAATCGCTGTGCAATTTTGTGAACAACTACGTTTTGGCAACACCGGCACATTTGGTCAGAGCAATTAAAGTATCACCGTATTGTATTGGTTACGATTTTACCAAGTACCTTCATCACCCCACTACTTGGTTGAACCACCAAGCTACGTTCTGGGGCCAAAGGAGAGAAACTGCATCTTTCATATGCCAGGCAGTGTTTGGAAGCTGCTGTAACGCATATCTATTTTCTTTTTTTTTGCATTAGTCAATGGGCGACAGTTTGCTCAAGGTCGTCCGCAAACCAACTAGCATTAAGTATAAAGTGAAAAGTTTTGTCTATTTGTAATCTCACACTGATCTCTATTGCTTTCTGTTAGGACTGTGACTGTGCATCTTGGACTGTTATTAGTAGATTTTCTGTCTCTGTTCTTGATCGCATGTTCTTGAAATTACTGACGACACTAAAGATGAGATTCAGTCTTATTGATTTCCGACCTCCGCTTTTAGCCGAAGCTGATTCACAGGAGCCTGGATGGCATCTGATTACGTATATTACCCCTTCGTTCCTCTCGCCATGATGACTCACATAGTGAGGCCCTGTGCCTCTAGTCACAAACATTTCCTATTCATAATATTCACAACCCATCTCCTTACTTCCGGTTCCTTTTTTGTGCGTTCAAATCTCATTGGTCAGTCCTCTCTTAATCCTGACGACTGGTTGCCTTGGGATCATGTTGACTGCACAGTGGGTGGTGGACTTAAAAAAGGCTTTCCTAGCCTCTAATCTGGTGCTCAGGGCATCATTTTGGGCATTGATAGCTCAGTCCTTTGCGAAGGATTTTGAGGCCTTGGCGGAGGCCAGGCAGGCGGGTTCTAATGTGACAGAGGTCCTCATTCATCTGGAGCAATAAGCTTAGTTCCTGGCTGATGTGTCAGCTGATGTCATCAAGGCAGCTTATGTGACTTCCTCTTCATCTATCATGGCCCGACGCGACCTGTAGTTGAGGGACTGGAAATCGGCTCTGGGGGAGAAGTCTTTATTTCTGAAGCTACCATTTGAGGGAGACAAGCTGTTCGGTGATGGGTTGGATGGTCTAATCCGGAAATCCTTAAGGACAAGAAACATACTTGGTCCTACAGGTCCAGATCCAACAAGTCGTCTAATATTTCGAATTGCTTCGGATTCTGGAGATAACAGGGATTTCTTGCACAAGGACAATCGTTCCTATTCTATCCAGCCCAGGAGGGGTGACAAATGCAAAAAGAACAAATGATGGACAGAATGCTGAACAATGTCAAACATTCAACCCAGTGAAGAGATCTGGGCCTTAATCCATCGTTTTGTTTGCTCCCCATGCCATGCCACTTTAGACCCAGCCATATGCAAATCAGTCTTGACCCTGCACCCGATGGGAACAGGCCAGCCCGAACTCCCGGTCCAGGTCCTCCCTTGACGAGGAATAAGTATCCTGGGAGTTGTTTCGGGGTTTCACCCCTCATCAGCCAAGCTAGCTTGACTCCAGTTGCATGGAGAGCATTGGACCCATGTCTGGGCGTACCCATCCCACTCAGGGTAACAAATGCAAAAAGAACAAATGATGGACAGAATACTTAACAATGTCAAACATTCATCCCAATACATAGGTGAGGGCCTAAATCAATTTTTTTGCTCCCCATGCCAGGAGGGGGAAGCAGCAGGATGCCACCCCTATGGCGGGGCCCACTAGTCAGCGTTCTTGACTATGGGACTCCTATGGACTCACGCCCGGTGGGTGGTTGGATAGCGGAATTCCTTCCAGCATGGGTGCTTTCCATTTCTGACAAATAGGTGGGGAGCATAGTTCAGAGAGGCTATTTGTTAGACTTCGTAGAATTTGTCTCAATCCCTCCAGGTACGAGGTGCATCCCTAGTCCTGTCCCAAGGAATCCGGCAAAGAAGATAGCACTGTTGGATGAGATCAAGGCCTTGTTGAAGAAACGGGCACTTATCCTGGTGCCACTGGATCAGGTCAGTCAAGGGGTATACTCTGTCCTTTTCCTGGTACAAAAGGTATTGGGGAGTTTAGGCCAATCTTGGATTTTAAGCATCTCAACAAATGGGTGGCGTCCATTCCATTCAAGATGCTGTCCCTTCAGCAGCTCATTCCCTTAATGTCTCCGGGGGATTTCATGGCTACACCCAATCAGCAGGATGCGTACCTACATGTTTCTGTTCATTAGTCATCAAAAGTTTCTGAAGATCGATGTGGGGCAACACATCATCAATTCCAGATCTTGCCTTTTGATCTGAAGTCTGCTCCCTGTGTGTTTACAAAGGTTTTGGCCCCTCTGATGACAGTTCTTCATCGGCAGGAGATTTCTGTCTTCCCATATCTAGATGACTTTTTAGTGAAGGGGGAGTGCTTGTTTAAATGTGGAGAAAATTCTGGATCTTCTGTTGTCTCATGGTTTCTTAGTGAATGCGAGTAAGTCCCAACTGGCTCCCACTCAGGATCGCACCTTTGTTGGGGCCCCGTTCCGGACAGATCTGGGCATTGTGATGTTGCCAGATTCGACGGTGCTGAAGATTTATTCACATCTGCTGGAGCTTCTGTCAGCACACGTTCAGCCAGTCATCCTTTGGATGAGGGTTCAAGGCGATCTGGCGGCAACTGTGTTCTTGGTGCCCTGGGCTCAATGGCACCTAATATTCTCATGAGGCTTATTCTGAGCAAGTGGGTGCCCAATGTGCAGGATTTGACATGTCTTTTCCCTGTGCCCATGTGATTTGGAAGGATCTTGGGCAGTGATTCCTTCTATCCAACATCCTTAAGGGGGCTCCTTGTTGTATCTGGAGCTGGTCATCATCACAACAGATGCCAGCAAGAGAGGCTGAGGTGCCTGGGCAGGGTTCTTACGTCTAGGTACTGTGCCAGGCATGCCAGAATTCCCGGAGTTCCAGCTTGAAGGAGTTGGAGGCAATTCGTCTGGCTCGCCTTCATTTTTCTCCTCGTCTGAAGGAAAGGGCTGTCATCTCCAGACCGACGACACCACAACCAAGTCTATGTCAATCAACAGAAGGGGACGAGGCTGTGTCATTGTTTGTAATTTCAGTTAAAATGTTCCTTTGGGTTCAGTCAACTGTGGGTTCATTGAGGGCCATTTTTATTCAGGGAGCTCCCAAATTGTCATGCTAATCGCCTGCGCAGATAGATTCCATCCTCTCAGGACTTTTGTCTTTCTCCCCAGACATTTGCCAAGGTGTGTCAGCTTTGGGGTCGCCTCCAGGTGGATCTGTTTGCAAGCTCTGGCAATGCACTTCTTTCCCAGTTTTTTTCACCAGAAAGTTTGGAGTTGGATGGATGTCCTGATGTGTCTTTGGCCTTTGGGCTTGATGTTTGCTTTCCCTCTGTTACCTTTGATCTAGAGGTTTCTGGTTCAGGTTTGGAGGTAGACCGCTCAGGCTGGTCTGGTAGTTACGGCATAGCCCGCTCTGTCTGGTTTCCTCTGTTGTTGGAGATGAATGTGTGTCCGGAGTAGTGGATTCCGTTGGTTCTGTCTCCTCTGAGGTTTTCATGTCTCCAGGTGCCCTCCCTGGAGAGGCTCAAGTTGATGGCTTGGCGATTGAGCGGGTAAGCTAAATATTACATTGTCTCTCAGCCTTTGTGTCTTCTTCTGTGCAGGCTTTCAGACTGTTGTCTACAAGGTCTTATGCTAGGCATTGGAAGATGTTTCAGTCTTTCGGCGATCGATGTCAAGTGCTTCCTCTTTCTGTTTCTCTACCTCAGGTGCTCAAATTTCTCCAGGATGGTTTCCATTGGGCCTGAGTCCTGCCACTCTTAAGTTGCAATGGGCAGTGTTCCTGCGAGGGTCTGGTAGACAACCAGGGTCGGTTTCCGGGATCTTTAAGGGATTTTCCAATATTTGTCTGGTCCCCCATATGATGTGCCCGTCTTCAGATTTGCCGCTGGTGTTGCAGGCTCTCCCATATGCAATGTCTTACCTGGGGCACTGGGATTGCTGCCGGTCGACCATGTGCTGGGGCGGGGGACTTACACACAGCATTGTCAGTCAGGCCTCTAAAGGGAATATGTCAGTTTCCTCACCTCACGCATGTGTTGTTTAATGCGGCGGGCATGGGGAGGCACCTGTTTATATCAAAAAGGAAAATCTTGTATGAGAAGAATTTTCCACTCATTACACCATTTTTAAAAGCAGTGCTATAGTCTTTCTTCTGATCATTCTCCTGGCACAGCTGGAACCAAGGTGGATGCAAGGAAGGGCAATGACAAGCAGCATAATGTTGATCCTCCAGTGGAGGAGGAGGTCCTGCAGATCGCAAGATCTGATCTACAATTTTTGATTAAAGAAGCAGTGTATTTGGCTTTGGCAGAACCTGTGCCAAACACCAGAAGGAGGATCAGGTTGATGATCCAGATGTTGAGCAGAGGGGAAAATATGGGCAAGGTCCACAGCTGAGAGATCTCCTTCAGCATATTCGAGAATCCCTGAGTTTTTAAGAGAAACCGCGAGAGGAGGAAGGTTTCTATTCACAATACAGTGGAGCACTGGTGGATGATTTACCTCTACATGATATCCTTAAAACTATGCTATTGAAAGAATGCAAGGACACTGACAAGGCCTCAATTCCCCAATTTTTGAATAAGAGGTATTTACTACAAGGTTATGAAGAGGAATTTCATCCAACTCCTAAAGTAAACAGTGTTGTGGCTTCTAAAGCCTCCTCTTCAGACCTGGTCTGTCAAAGTACAAAGCTTCCTGATGTGTTGGACAGGAAAGTAGAAGCGGCCTTTCATATACTGCATCTCATTTCTCAATCAAGGTGAGTTCCCAAGCGGCATATGCAAAGCAAGGTCTTCTGAAGGTCTTTCAACACTTACTTGATTGTATATAGGCTAATGAAGAGCCAACTTCTTTTCCAGCACATATTGAACTACTCTCTACTTGATATATCCGCCCCTTGTGACATGGTTAACCATAAGATCCTGATCTCCAGATTACAGGAGACTGGAGTAGGCCGTAGAGCACTTGACTGGATTCAATCCTATCCAGCAGACAGAAGACAAGCTATATTGCTCGCTCGCCGTGGTGCTCAGTGCTAAGCCCAGTTCTCTTTAATATATGTCCACTCCCTCTTGCAGACTTTATTACATCTTATGGTATTCATTTAATCAACTAGGGGGATGGCACACAGCTGATGCTCTCTTTGGATAACTCATGGCTAGAGCTACTGGACCTGTTTCACAATTGCCTAAGAGTTGTTGCGACTTGGCTGAGCAGAAACTCCTTTAAGTTTAATGCAGACAAAACTGAAATTCCCATCTTCTCTGCTTGCAAGCCATCAGCTGGGCTTCCTCTTAATATTTGGCCTTGGTCTAAAAGTATCAATCCGGAAGTGTCATCCATGGTCAGTAATTTAGAGGCATATTTTGTTAACAATTTATCCTTGGAGACCCAAATTAATAAGACTGTGGTGACTTGCTTTGCTCAGCTCCGCACTAGGAAAATCTTACCTTTTTTACCGCCATCCGCAAGGGCACTGATCGTCAGGGTACGATCCTGAACAGACTTGAGTACTGTAATGCTCTTCTGTTGGTCAAAAGACTCTACTGAGGCCAAACAGCGGCTGCTAAGATTGCTGTGAATACACGAAGGCATTCTTCGTCTTCTCGAGCTATGGCTGAGCTCCTCCGGCTTCCTGTGAAGGAACAGACTGTATTCAAATCACGGTGTAATGTTTTTAGAACAATACAATAAAAAGGCCCTATTTTTCTGCAAAAGAAATTTAAATGCTATGCACATCTGAGAGATCTTCGTTCTTCAAAATCAAATCTTCTCTGAATTCTCAAATTCCGGAAGGTCAGACTGGGTAGTCAAGCGTTTCCAGTCAGGGCCGCCCAACTCTAGAATAGTCTTTGATACTGCGGAAGAGCTTCTAAAGATCTGCTTCACTTTAGGACAGCAACAAAAACCTGGCTTTGCGCCTGTATAAATGTTCAGATTGTCCTTCAGGTCTCTTTCTCTATAGGAGGCTAGTGCCAGGATCCCTTTGATATCGCAGTGCGCTCTATAAATTCTCTTTCATTCGGTCTAAATTTCTGTCAGATGTCTCCTTTGGCACTTTATGGGCAGCTACAGGGGCAAACATTGCAGGGCGTCGCATTCTTTGGATGAAGTACTGGAAACTAAAGGCAGCACAGAGGTCTCCTATCCAGAAATTGCTGTTTACTACACCCAAATTGTTTGGAGCAGATCTGGATGTGATGTTATAGAAAGTGGTAGAAGAAAAGATGATCCTGCGTCCCTTCAACCTTGCAACAGAAAATAAATCATTTTTGGCAAAACAATCATTCAAACCCCAGGAAAAACATCCCTTTTTTTGGCCGGGCCAGTGGTCCAGGGGCTACATTCACCAACAAAACACAACCCGTTGCTCCCTTGGATCCAGGATCACTAAAGTGACTATGCCAGTATGGGAATGAGATCTGTGACTGAGGGTGAATGTTTGATTAATTCCTAATTCTGTCCATCATCTGCTCATTTTGCATTAGTTGCCCTAAGTGCGAAGGGTATGACCAGAGGTGGGTCCTGTGCTCGCTACGCCACCAGATTCAAGCAAGCCTGGCTGATGAGGGGTGTTACCCGAAAACCGGTCCCAGCCCAGGGTGCTTGTTTCTGGTCCAAAGGAAGACCTGATCTGGCAGTTCAGGCTGCACTGTTCCTATGGAGAACAGGGCAAAGACTGATTTGCATATGGCTGTGCCTAAACTGGAATAGGGTGGCATGCAAAAAAACAATGGATTTTATCCATATCTGTGACTGGGGGCGAATGTTTGATTAATTCAAAACTCCATCCATCATCTGTTCTTTTTGCATTTGTCACCCTAAAGTGGGAAGAGTATGCCCAGATGTGGGTCCCGTGCTCGCTAAACCACCAGAATCAAGCTAGCCTGGCTGATGAGGGGTGTTACCCCGAAACCAGTCCCAGGATCCTTCTTTCTGGTCCAGAGAAGACCTGACCTGGCAGTTCGGGTTTGGCTGTTCCCATTGGGAACAGGTTCAACACTGATTTGCATAAGGCTGGGTCTAAACTGGAATGGATGGCATGCAAAAAATCGATGGATTTAACCCAGATCTGTGACAAGAGGTGAATGTTTGATTAATTCAGCATTCCGTCCGTCATCTGTTCTTTTTGCATTTGTCACCCTAAGTGAGAAGAGTATACCTAGACATGGGTCCTGAGCCACCAGATTCAAGCTAGCCTGGCTGTTGAGAGTGTTACCCCGAAACCGGTCCCAGGATGCTTGTTTCAGGTCCAGGGAAGACCGGACCTGGCAGTTTCAGCTGCACTGTTCCTATGGAGATCAGGGCCAATACTAATTTGCATATGGTTGGGTCCAAACTGGGGTGGAATGGTGAGCAGAAAAACTATGGATCTGACCCGGATCTGTGACTGGGGGTGAATGTTTGATTAATTCAGCATTCTGTCCATCATCTGTTCTTTTTGGGGATGAGATTGCGCCTGTTCTCTCATCTGTGGGAGGAATGAATTTCGGACTTGTGATTCCATACAATCATACGGTCATCTTATTTGTGAATGCTCCCCCATGGGATCAGTTTGTTTTTACACCACTACCAAGAGAAGAACACAAACAATGAGGTATGCTCTTAGGGTTACAGGTTTTGTTTGAAAAGAAATCTATTACACCAGTGTCATCATATCAGACATTGCAAGGGATTTACTCTACACTGTTTCTGGTACTAAAACCAGATGGCTTGCTTCGCCCAATTCAGAAACGGAAACCATTGAACGAGTATGCTCTGGTAGGGACTTTCCAGATGGTGTCCCTCCAGTCTATAAGCCCATTGACTTCTTGGTGACAATGGACTTGCGCAATGCCTCCTTCCATGTGCCCATTCACCCAGTCATTCCTTTCAGGCTCTGCCATTCGGCCTAGCAATGTCTCTAAGAGTGTTCCTAAGAGTATTGACGCCAGTTGTAGAATACCTTCAATTGAAGGGTTGTGCTATTTATCCATATCTTGATGATTGATTATTTTCTGCTTCTTCCTTCTGGCAGATGTTGAGATGGTGACCGAAGCCTTGCAGAGCCTGTTTAATCAACTTCCAGAAATCATCTTTCTACCTACAAGATCAAGACATTTATCAGAGCCCAGTTCAATACATTGGTGTGAAGGGTTTTCTTGCCTCTATTCAAGATCACAGTTAGTGCTTAATTTGTTGAAGAATAAGTACTGGTGCCCAAACCTTGCTAAGAAGCTCAAAGCCGGCACCGGCGCCCTGCATACCAAGGCTGCATACTCTGGAATCAACCTAATGCCTTTTTACCCGACTTCCATACACTCCCTGCACCTTTATCTCTCTTTTGCAGGTTCCTGCTTTCTCGCTTTATGGCGTTTTTTTTTATGTATCTCTCTTTCTCATTCATTCTCTATTGTGTATTTTCTCTCTCTTGCTCTCTGGAAATGTTGTATGAGGAAAACTAAATGCCAGTCTTAAAAAATGAGTGCCCATGGGCCCCACCAGCCCCAAAAATGAGTGGCAGTGGCCCCCACTGGCAACCACCGGCTGAAATCAAGCACTGATCACAGCAATAAGTTCAAACATTCTTCACCTATTAAGTCACTTGGGGATATCAGCTCGTTGTAGGCTGCGGGTTCAGGAGTTGATGGCAGCAAACATGGTGGTGGTTTCCTGGGCCTTTTATCTCCTGAAGGCAATTGTAAATCGTCTTCTTGTCCACTGGTCACCGACCTCTCAGAAATTTGACTCTCTAGTGTGAATAACCTCTCAAATCAGGGATGCATTGGATTGATGGTTGGAAGAAGCCAACCTTTCGAAGGGTGTTCCTCTGTGCTATCCTGCCCCATTGTAATTAACCACAGATGCCAGTATGGGGTTGGCGGGCCGCACTAGGTGATCAAGAAGTGAAAGGGAAATGTTACAGAAGGAGAGCAGGCAATCCTCCAACTGAGGGGAGCTAATGGCTGTTTGGATAGGCCTGCAAGCTCAGTCCAGTCAGTTGGAGGGTGCCAATGTTGTGGTTCGCATGTACAACCAGCTTGCATGGTGTTATCTGAATTGCCAGGGTGGTACCAAATGCAACTGTCTGAATTCCTTGCCAATCCGGATGTTCGCCTTGGCCCGAGTCTCATCTGTTAATTCTATAGGCTGTGTATATTCAGGGTCAGGTGAATGTCAGGGCCGAATTTCAGGGCAGTCGCAACCTGCCGTCCTTAGTCATGTACCATCTGGCTTTTCCAGAATTCAAATGAATTTGCAGCCTATTTGGCACCCCTTGGATGGATGTACATCTTCTCGGAATGCAATGTCACAAGTGTTTTGCTCAGAGGAGTGGTAGCCGCAGGCTTGGGCAGTGGAGGCGCTCTCAGTCCCATGACCAGAAGGGCTTCTGAATTACTTTCCTCTGATTCTCCTCCTACCAAAGGTGCTTTAGAAATATTCGGGAGGAAAGGACATCAGCAATTCTAGAGGCACCTGTTTGCCATGATGCCTGTGGTTTTCTCTGCTGATGTCCCTCTCCATGGGTGAGTTCCTTCATCTCTCTCTGTATCCTTCCCCTCTCCAGTTCCCATGTCTCCCAATGCCTCATCTGAGACATCTCGGTTTGATGGCCTGGAACGTGCAACCGTATGGGTGTGCATCGAAGTTCGAAAACCATTTCAGGAGTCCCAGAAGCCATCCACCTTTGCTTCTAATGAAAAGCTTTGGGGTTCTTTCCAAAAGTGGTCTAGAAGGTTTTGAACCCTTATCATTGGATATCATTCACGTCCTGGAGTTCATTAGAGAAGTTTTGTTGCATGGCTTGGTGCCATCAACCCTTTCAGCTGAGTGGGCGGTCATAAAAGCTTTTAATGGGGAACAGGTATGCAAAAGTATTGTTTCTTTGGTGTGCCACTTTTTGAGGAGTTTTCTCTGAAACGTCCAACAATTGCTGTGCCTTCTCCGACTTGAGATCTGTCGCTTGTCTTGAAAGGTTTGCAGTTAGCTCATTTTTAACCTCTTGAAGACTATAATCTGTGTTGGTTGTCAGTAAAAACGTTCTTCATACTACCCGTCACTTCAGCTAGGAGGTTGGGAGAACTGAGTGTATTACTCACATCTTTTCCTTGTTTACGTTTCTCTCCAGACAGAGTCACATTGCAGTTAGACCCTAAGTTTGTTCCAAAAAATTGCATCCTCTTTCCATCTTTCTAAGGAAATTGTTCTCCCTGTTTTGCCGTCTGACAGTGATGAGAGCATTCTCTCTTCTCTGGATGTAAAAAGGGCATTGTTCATCTATTTCGATCTCACACACGAGTTCCGGTGCACCAAGCCACTGTTTGCATCTTATGGTACTGCGAATAAAGGTAAAAAAGTCTCCTATCAGACCCTTGCAAGATCCAGGCCCAATCTAATTTGATGACTTTTAGGAGGCAGCTGAAAACTTGGGGGCATATTAGCAAGGACCATATTGCCGCTTTAGCTGCACTTTTTGCCGCTAAAGCGGCGATATTTTTATCGCCCTATCAGCAAGCTGTCGCTAACAGCAGTTACCGACAGCTTTCAGGCAATAGTCACTGATTTGGGGCCCGCTTTGCATGTCAGCGATATTCATCGCTGATGACATGCAAAGTGGGCGTACCCAAACTGTTAGCGACTGAAAGCAGTCTCTAACACAGCTATCGCCTATTAGCAAGGCAGGCAAAGCGATAAAAAAAATTGTGCTAAGCGCGATTATCGCTATAATCTAACGCCTGCTAAAAACATGACCTACCTGTTTATCCAATGGGAGGTGGATTGTCAAGTTAAGTCCCCATTGGCGTTAATGCGTGAATATCGCTGGATTTCAAGCGATATTCACGCATTACGCCGCTATCGCTGGATATTTTAGCACAATGGAGAAAAACATTGCTAATAGCATGTTTTCTCCGCTAACATATCCAGCGATAGGCAGCGGAAAAAAAAAATGCGCTATGCGCGTTTTGCGATAAATATCACTATTCCGTGCCAATATGCCCCTAGGCTTTTCACTTTCCCTCTTAAAATTTTATTGGCTCAGTGTAGAGTATTTGTTCTCTGTCACAAAGCACCAAGATGCCTTTAGGCATGCGCTGTGCTTTATAACTCTTTTCATTCAAATTAAATTCAAATTGAAGATGGGTTCCTCAGGCAAGTTCATAAAATTACATTCAACACTTTGTATCTCAGCCTTCTTCTATTCAAGGTCCATCCACCGGAACACTTTCTGCAACATGGGCTGAAGCAGGAGGGGCTTCTTTGCAGGAGATCTGCAGGGCCGCCATGTGGACTTCCCAACAAACACGCGTTCAGAAAACATTAGACATTGGATCTGTAGAGTTCAGATGATGGTAACTTTGCTTCTACAGTGTTGTGCTCGGCAAAGAAGGAATTATCAGGTGTTTAGTAAATTGATGTCTGTGCTATAGATTGCGGTTCCTTTATTTCAACTTGGTATACATAAGGACTCGGAGGAGGAGGATGAAATAAGGGAGTAATGTTTCAACGACTTACCCGTAATGTTAATTTGCGGTAAGTAATTGAAACAATGGGTAATTGGGCATAGAGCCCACAGTCGGGTTGCCTGTTGCCACAGATTCAAAGCCCTGTAGGGCTGAGTCATCCCTTTATCCTTCAGAGTTCAGTTAAAAGATTGCTGCTGTATTGAGGATGAGTATTTCCTGGTATTAAGGCACATGAAATAGAATGTGTTCTTTGTAAAGCGTCATAGAAAAAGTGATATTATTGTACCCAACTTCGGAAAGGGGTGAGGGGCAATGTAATGGGCAGAGGATTTTTATTCCCGAGGTCCCATGCTTCAGAGCCTTGCACTAATGCTGCATCATATTTGTTTATAGATCTCAGACGTCCTAACTTCTACCAAAAACAAATCTTACCACGTGTGAGGAGCAAGTCTGTCCTTGGAGGGGGAGAAAGTTGTGTCCAGTACAGTCTGGGGACTTCTGCCAGGCTGCTAATTCCTCCACCAAAACATAAAGGAAATCAAAAACAAAAGCTTCAAAGCCCACCGCTGATGTACTGGGGAGGTTTCATAGCCCGTAGAGGACATGCCATGCGGGCCATGATTAGCTGGAAACCCAGGCTGTGAAGAGTTTCAAGGTCATCTTTGTTCCACACTGTGATATTCGTTCTTCACCAGGAGACATGTCACGGGGGCGGCTCCCCCACTAGGGCGGAGGAGCGTTGCCCTACTGCTTTATCGCAGTGCGAGAAGCAGAAACATAAAATGGTAATAACTTCCCGTTATTACCATTTAATGTTAGGTGCGGGCGGGCGGATGGGCGGGGGTGCTCTGCGAGCAGGGGAGGAGTGATGTTCCCACTACTCAGGGCGCAATGACTGTGTGGCGGGTCCTCTGGGGCCGCCCAAACCAGTCATGTGCACTCTGCCCTTTCTCCATGCAGGCTGCAATGCAGAACATGGCCTCCCCGTAAGACCCTGGCTGGGTGGCATCCCCATCAATCACAACGCTGCCATTGCAGCGTTGGGATTGGCTTAGGGGAGGGGAGGGAGGCTGCCTGCATCCTATACCTGCCGTAGGCAGGAGAGCAGGAGCAGGCCCTGAGAAAACGCAGGACCCGGCCTGCAGACAGGTACATTTGATATTTATTATTAAATGAAACCCCTACCATCCTCCCTGCGCAACCCCCCCCCCCACCACCTACGATTAATGTCGGCTGCGACTGCATGTCAAGGAAGCCACATGTGTTACTTAGCGGCACTGTATAAGTTGGCAGGTCTGAGATTTCATAGCATGGTCGGCCCTGTTTATTAATGAGGAATGACTTGCGATATACCAGATGATGGCACCAGATGCTGGTTCTGCTATGTTTTCTGTTCCCCTGCACAATGTATATTTTTAAACATAGAAACAGGTCTTCCTAAGCAACCTGTGCTTCAGTTTATTGATCAGGGCTCCACAAAATCTTTTGACATGCCGCACTGTATCCAAAATTCACACCTTTGTTGGAACTGGCACTTTCTGGTTGGCTGAGGCAACCCCTCCTGTCACGCAGAACCTACCACTCCCATCAGCAGTGGGGGATTACACTCACCGTATAACCTGCGCTCACGCTTGGGTAGCTTGGCTCTGAGCAGTCAGGCGTATTTCAGAGGCAATGTGTGAGACATTAGTACAGCACTCACTCACAATAAATACACTGAGCGTCACAAAAGAGACTTCACACATGATATACATAAATACGTTTGCATTCAACACACACATAATAGTCAACACAACATGAACAGCATGTATTTCTGGGCATAAAACACATTTGGAATTATTTTTAGCTGTGCTAGGCTCAACCGTGTTTGAAAGACATCAGCAATGTTCATAGGTGGGAAAGATCCTATTCTACACGCCCCCCCTCCGCACCCTGATGCGGTGCAACACCTTGCCCACCCCAGTCACACCCCAGCAATTATTGTAAGTCAGTACCACACAGTTAGAGGGTGCACCCCGGGTCACAACGATATCAGAAATATGCACATACACAGAATTATACCACTTTTTAGCAGCACCGCAGGCCGAGGCCACACGGGTAAAATCATTATCAAATGTATTGATTTTCTAGCAAGCAATCTACGTATATGGCAATCCGCTGGCCAGTGTCGTAAGTTACAGGCGGCTCACCTACTGTCACTTCCACACACACACTCACTCTGCACCGATACACGGTGCCACAGATATCAGGCAGGTCTGAATGGAATGCGTTTACACACACCTTAATGCAGTGCACCTGATATCCAGCAGGTAATTGGATAACACTGCAGACTCTGTGGCCCCAAGCCTCCCTCCACCCCCAACTCACCCCAAATAGCCTACATCCCCTGATTGGAAACACCCCATCTTCCACCGCCAGGCACTTGACCGCACATGGCCACAATCACTCTTAGATAGGGTCCCAGGGAAGCAGGTGGGGGTAGGTAGCAGGATTAATTAGGAGGCAGTTGTCAAAAATGGGTTTAGCAGCCACTCAAGAAGTTTATCCACAGGATGCGTAGAAATAGTCTGTCACACCGAAGGGATCCACAAGGGCCTTCTGGCACCATCCCAGTTCCACAGACGAGTCACGCAGTCTCTTGACCTGCTTCCGATCACTCTTGGAAGCATTCCTCCAGCCCAGTCAGTCACTCTTACCACCCAGGCTCTAGCCGGGCAATACTAAATGGCAACACAGGTATACTTCATTCAGAGTTGCACCCATGCAATCCTGGCACAACGTCTGGTGCACAATGATATGGGTCACACCAGACCGTTTCGGTCACACACAACGAAGAGTTGCAAACTCTGTACCTCCCTGGAATGAGGCACAACATCCAGTGCACATTGATATGGATCGCAACAGACAATGTGGGCACAGAGTCAGGGGCACAATGATTTGGGTCACACCAGACAATTCCAGTCACTTGCAATGAAGAGTTGCAAATTCTGTACCTCCTTTAAAATGAGGCACAACGGCCGGTGCACGTTTATTTTAGTCGCACCAGCAACTCTTGTCACAAACACAGGCGCAGGTTCAGCAATGTCTTACGAGGAAGAATGAGGCACTACCACGGTTATCCCCCACCTCCGAGGGTCACAACCTGTGAATCAGACACCTCACGTAATGAGCAAGTATGATGCTTGTCGCAGGAGAGAGAAGTGGCATGATTGATGAAGTGGGCCATGCTGGATCCCACAACCGGTGAATCCGGTCACCACCAACAAGACGCTTATGCGTGCCAAGGTCCCCACTATGCCGGGGCCACATGCCTTAGATGCGAGCAAGACTGCAGAGCTTTGAACAAGGCAATCCGATCTCCAGCCACAATTTTTAGTTCCACGCTCACACTGCGCTTACCAGCATTATTAACAAACAATACTAGGATTAGCCAGTCAAGACATTATCAATTTCGAGTCATTCAGTTGACCATATTCCCCATTCTTTCGATTTGTTTCATTCATTGATTCTATGGGCCCGATGTAGGTGGCAAATACCGGTCGGAAACGGCCGAATTCTGCCGTTTCCGACCGGTATTTGCCATCTTGAGATGTAGGGAGCCAGATTTTACAGATTCGGTAAATTTACCGAATCAGTAAATTTACAGAATCTGTAAAATACTGATTCGGTATTTTTACCAATTCAGTAATTCCCAGATGTAGGTGGGACTCTCCTGAGTCCCAAGGCCCTACAAATTCGGTACTTTACCACCCAATCCAATTGGGTGTTAAAATTCCGAATTCAGGTGTGCATGCACATGTGTGCATGCACACCTAGCCATGTGACAGACAGACATGCCCTTAGGGCATGTCTGTGTGCCACATGGCGCACATGCCTATTTTTGGGGTGCCAGAGGGTGTCAAGGTGACACCCCCTGCACCCTTGCAAAATTCGGTTTTTACCGATTCTGTAATTACAGAATCGGTATTGCCCATTGATTCCTATGGGCTTTAAGGCCCATAGGAATCAATGGGCAATACCGATTCGGTATTTACAGATTCGGTAAATACCGAATCTTAACGATTCGGTATTTACAGAATCTGTAATACCTACATCTCCCCCCTTCATATTTACCGACTCTTAAATAGCGAATCGGTAAAATTCGGTATTTAAGAGTCGGTAAATATGAATTACCTACATCTGGCCTCTAATGTATATGATATTGGTGTTTTGTTATGAATTAATTTCTTTGTAGGATGTTTGATGTTTTATATATTATTTTGACATTGTTTGTTTCTATGTGTATCAAACCAATTGTACAGTGACGTAAATATTGAATGTACAGTCTGTTTCATTTCTGCCTATCAATGTTAAAAAAGATACTTTAAAAGTTAAAATAATTGGCATTGAATAAACATGCCTGGTTGGAATGTAATAAATATTTTTCTAACCTAAAAACGTTTTTTCGTTTAAGTAAGTGTGGTTTAGGCAATTTGTGTGCTTTATACATAAAAAGGGTCTAGCCTTTACCACATTTTCATAGACCTATCTCCTTTGGGTTCCAACCAGTTGGGATCCAGCAGATGATGTGGGCACTCGTGAGGGCACCACTCTCCAGGTGTCACAATTAGGCAGTGTGGGTCCCTCGTTGGAGATCTTTGATGTCCTGGTGATGGAGCAGATTTCATCTGCAGTCAGGCATTGTTTTATTTTTGTGCTTCAGACAAACTGCATTTAAATTGCCACGCACCTTTTGGTGCAAGTTAAAACCAAAGGCACATGAAAAATATAAAAGTGACACCTAGTCTTTCTGAAATGCTTGTGCTGAATTAACATGTGTTTTTACAGTATAAAGAAAAGTGGCCTTTTTAGCTTTAAAGATGAATAAAATGTGTTTCTCTCCTTCCTAGCTCATCTATTGCAATCTGAATTCACTATTTCCTGTTTTAAAAGACTTTAGCTTGTTACATATTTAATAAACGTGTTTAGTTTAAAACACCTCTTTTTATAATGTGTGAAAATAATAATGCACCAAACACTACACATGGTGCTAAAATGCTTTGTACATGAAAAAGTATCTAAAACATTGATAACATGTTTCTGTGTGTGTTACATTAACTGTATGTGCTTTTAAATTTTACACTAAAGCATAACATGCTTTATTATACATTGCACATTTATTTTGCATGTTATTATAAATAATAGAAAAAGCTGCTTTAAAATTAGTAGCTGGGTTAGGTAAACATTGTAGTATTAAATGGTATACATTGTACACATTAGTGCTGTATCTAGAGTATGTTCTCTTTTTATATTTTATTATGTGTTTACATCACATGACTCACGCACGTGACCTAAGAACTGGGCCTTGCAGCATTGGAACCTAGCCAGTTGGCTACCGAAGCTGGGACTCTCCTGGAACGCTCACCTTCGCCCCTGAAAAAATGCTGTTTTTACGTCTAATAATGATACAATGTTGCACTCTTTTGCATGCTCTATTGTCCTTTCCCTCACGTATGCCTGGGAACCCAAACTCTAAGGGGAGGGTACTGTCACGTGAACACGTACTATGGGAACGAAGAATTATAGGTGGTGACAATGACTTAACCACCTCCCTTGACCAATCAAAAGATGGGACCTTGTCACTTGCTACATTTGTGGGTGGTCTAGGGGTCCCAGTAGAGTATAAATAGCCTAGCTTAGCTTAAAGAAATTGTCCGTCTGGGCTGACTAGCTGACCAGACACTGACCCACCGCTCTCCAATAGGCCCCATAGATAGATGCTGCGATGCACTCTGTCACCCTGCCAGAGGACCCGGGACGAGGTCTCTGAGCCTAAATGCTGCGGAGCACTCTGCCAAAATTTTCTAAGTATAGCACCCAGATAAGGAGAAGTGCTACAAAGCTATTTGTCATTTTTTTCCCCACCGGCTCCTTTTAACCCAGCTGGCACTGGGCACATTAGGGAGGAGGGGGCGTGTGAGCCTTGACAGGAGACGCAGATTAGAACAGGCATCTCTGTGGGTTAGGCACGAGATCGTGGCGGGTATTTTTTTTTTGGGCGTTCCGAGGAGGGTCTGATAAGAGGGTTTCCCTGTTGATTATTTCAAAATCCTGGCACGTCATATTTTGGCACAATAGGCCACATTCCTCTCTGCGAAGGGCGGGCTGCTTGCTCTTTGGAAACGGACAGAATTCAGAAGAGCAGTGTATAGATAGAATTAGGTTTAAAAGATTTGTCCAACTTATGCATTTATTTTTCTTAAAGGGAGACTATTGATTACCCTTGCAAAACTATTTTCTTAGAGACTCATTAAAAGTTTTGTATGACATTCTGCGCCACATTTTTCCTTCCTACATGAAATGCTTATATGCAGACTGTAATAAATTCTGTACTAATGCTATTTTACCTGTTTTCCAAATGTTGTAACCTGATTGATGTTACTGATGAATAAAGGGTCAGAAAAAACCTAACTTTTGATTAGAAAATAAAACCCTTTAAAACTCAACAACTCTCTTTATTGGCTTAAATAATAATTGCATTTTTGACTGTTCATGATTATTAAAGTCTCCTGAAGGTAATACATGGTGTGAAGGGCCCAACACCTTTTGAGTGGTAAATTAGAGGTAGCATGAGGGTTTTGCATTGAGAAATTACCAGAAGAAATTACCGCTCCATCAGTTTTTGGTAGCAGAGGATGGTTATTATTGATTAGTTTGGTGATTAATGATTATTGATTTCACCATCAACTACTCAACTAATGGATCATTGACCTTAAGAGGGAAATAAAATAATTGCCCAAGTTAGATAAATGTCCAAGTCCTGATTCCTGACTCCAATGCTCAGAACCTGAAGACTGGCAAAGCAGTACTGGCAGGTGATGCAAGAAGTGGTGTGAGTATCAATAGGGTTGTGAAATGTTGTCAATATGCTAACATGTATTTTTTTGAAGTGTTGAAAATAGTAAGGGTTTTTACTGTTGGTGACATTTTGCTCATTTTGAATTAATGGTGTTATTGATTATATTGGTAATTTCATAGGACATACTTTTTGGTTATTGATTACATGTTTTAACTCTTAATGTAAGTAAGGGTCTTGTTCTATGTTGTCTGGAACACGCAGGTATTCACACCTGTGGAATCCCGGGAAGGAATAGCGGGTGGTGAATGGAAGCCACACTGCACTGAGGTTACTCGTCTGTTGGAATATCACTGAGAAGCTAGGTAGGGCTGGCAGTGTTAAATTAGGGACTATTTTCTGTGTGAGTGATTGATAGCAAAGAGTTCGCTGATGAAACTTTAGTCTGATATCACCTAGAAAGGGTCACACTGAAGGAGTAGCAGGTTCTTCTGAGCTTGATTGACAGCAAAAGGGTTCGCTGGTGAAACTTTGGCCTAAGATATATCCTGAAGGATAAGTCCAAAGGAGTAGCAGGTTCTTCTGAGCTTGTGTGAAGGGTAAGCGGAAGGGATTTACCTGTAGTGTTTGAAGAGTAAACGGAAGGTCTTACTTTGTGAAGGGTAAGCGGAATGTGTTACTCGCAGTGAATATAAATCTATCCTTTATTTAGCACAACAGACAGAGTAGCAAATGTATTTATGTTGTTACTAATAGAGTTATTGATTAAGAAAATATTGCAGTAAGGTTTTGTGGAGGTTCAGTGGTAGGAGTAAAACTGACTGAAATTGAGACTGACAGCTTTGGAGAAATGAAATTGCATTGAACTATTGCAAAAATGAAATTGTTTGAAGGCTTAAAGAAGCTGTTAGGAGGTAAAGTGAAAAATTCGTTTTTTATTGGTGATGCTCCTGAAGGAACACCTGTGCATTTTATGTCTACCAATTTGGGACAAAATACATGTATGTGGGTTCACCAATGGTGCAAGATTACTGAAAAAGAGGGTGTTTTGAGGTTTCCAAAAGATGGTACTTTTGAATTGCAAATTATTGACAAATTAAGGGAAGTGTTATGTGAAATAAAGACACCATCTAAAGCTGCACAATTTGAGGCTTTAAGCATATGGGAAAAGGTAGCAAGAGAGAAAGCAAGTGAGGATAAAAAGGTAAAGCACCAAATGCAGGAGAAGAGAATTAATGATGATAAAGAGCTTCAAATAAATAATGATTCAGGGGATGAAATAATGGATGATTTTTTAACTGAGTGTCCACCACTTTATGTAGTTCCTATGACAAATACTGAAAATAGTGTACTAGTAAGCACTACAGTGGCTACTGCTTCTGTTGAACAGAGAAAAACACAGATTGAGAAAACTGTGCAGACCTTTTATATTGACCCATTACCTGTTGATTCAGCACTGACAGTAATACCTCCAGGTGTTACTGCTTCAAATGTGCCTGATTCAGTCCAAGAAGTGCTAACTGCAGACGCACAGATAATGCATAGAAAAATTATGACTGTCCCAATTAATATGGTCCCTACTGAAAAGGTTCAAAGAGCTGCAGAAGGAGTGATTATGGCAGAGTTTATTTCAGAAACTCAAAATTCACAGATTATTGAACAGAAATTACCCCAAGTACTGAAAGGTGAGGGGAAAATGGCCTTTACAACATCTACAGCTCAGAATAAAATAAATGTAATTGAAAATGTTATTTTTCAAACCTGCTTAGAGGAAGCAGCAGTGATTAAAAAGATAGAAAACATGGGAGAACATATTAACACAGGCCAAAAGAGCAGGGGGCAAGCCAACAAGCCCTTGGAGAGCACACTTCAGGGTGCCACAAGGCAACAGGTACTCGACCCAGGCCAGCCACTATTCAGGAAGGGCATGCAGTCCCTTTCAATTGTATTAATGCTCCTTATGCAAAACAGAGTTCCTCTGGCACCGTGCACCACATAGTTCCAGGCTCTCCAGTCCCACTTCTCCACAAGCATATGTTTGCCCTGCTGAAGTATGGCATCAGTAGTTGTACTACAGTGCACCTTTGAAGTTAGGGGTATTCAAAGGGTCTCCCTTTGAGCCACAGATGTTTCCCCTAAATCTCAGCCCTGTGTGCCATGAGGCCATGGAATGAAGATCCTAATCTTTAGTGGGGCCATGGTCTGGCTCCAGAAGCCAAGTGTCAAAACCTCTTCGTCCAATCTGTCCATCCAGGCCCGCAAATGGCAGAGATCTGTCGCTCCAGTTGCATGCCCAGTGTTTTATAGCTGTCACTGGGGAATGCCCAGATGTGCCCACCCAACCTCCAGCGTGGACTGGATGGCCATGTTTTCAGAGACGCTACCGGCGCAAAGCGCACACCAGCCTGCAATGGCAGGATGGACAAATGTGCAGAAACACCTCTGGTGCAATGCACACACCAGTCTGCAATGGTAGGCTGGCCCTGTATGTAGAGACACTCTCGGTGCAAAGCACACACCAGACTGCAATTGCAGGCTGGACTTGTGTTTAGAAACACTAGCGGGGTAACATGCATATCGGTCTGCATTGACAGACTGGTCACGTATGTAGAAACACCATGTAAGCACCACTTCCTAACATCTGTAGCAAGGGCATGCGCGCACTTTCCCACTGCATCTACAGTGGGACAGTGCCCCAAGCCCTAGGGCCACCACAAGAGAATCAGCATAACCCGGAAGAAGAAAGCAAAAGGTCTGGGGGTAACGGTACCTGAAGGTTCAGATCTAACAGCACCTTACTTTTGGAGAAACAGGAGTAAGTCAAGACTACTCAAAAAAGATTTGGAAGTAGGGTCCATTACAATTTTCTATTGTAAACTGTAAATTCTTTCATTAGCCTAACTGTAATTGCTACAGTGATGGTTTCTTTCCCATGCTAACTATGCCTAAGCAAGTTATGTTATGTTATGTTATGTTATTTGTGTCTTTTATAGCGCTCGGCTACTCGAAAGAGTGTCCCGGCGCTTTATTGACAGCCTGGAAAAGACAAACACAACACACAGATTAAAAGAGAACGGAGTCAGCAGAGAAAAAGGAAGTCTAGGAGGCAAAAAGCCAAGTTTTCAGGCCTTTCCTGAAGGCCAACAAGTTTGTGGTACTGCGCAGTGTCAGGGGCAGAGAGTTCCAAAGCTGTGGAGCCCGGGACATAAAGGAGCGACCTCCAATACGGGCCTTCTTCATGCGAGGAACAGTGGCAAGAAACATCGACTCTGATCTCAGAGATCGTGACGGACAATAGAAGGCGAGCCTCCTTTGAAGGTATTTAGTCCGTGCGGCATAGAGGGCCTTGTGTGTAAGAGTTAGGGCTTTGAAAACTATCCGCTTCCGGATAGGCAGCCAATGAAGAGACTGCAACAAGCCAGAGACTCTAACTCGCCCGTGCAGGCCAAAAATGGCACGCGCTGCCGCATTCTGGACGACCTGCATCCGTTGCAGGAGATATTCCGGCAGGCCAAGATATAGGACGTTGGAATAGTCCAGTCTTGAACCGATCAAGGCCTGTACCATAGTCCTCCTGTGGTCCTCAGATAGCAGAGGGAAAAACTTCCGAAGCATACGGAGGAGACCAAACAGGTGCCAGTGAGGGCAAGGATCTGAGATCTTAAAGTCAGGCCGTTGTCAATTTTGATCCCCAGATTCTTAGCCAGCTGAGACGATCGCACCGGAGGAGACATGTCAGCGGGCCACGATACCTGCCAGTCCGGATCGGATTGACAACCGAAGAAGAGTACCTCCGATTTGTCTGAGTTGCACTTGAGGCTGTTCAGTAGGAGCCATTTGAAAACAGCCCCAAGGCACTCACGGATACTCTCTCCATCAAAATCCTCTCCTTTCCCACAGGTAAAGAGCAGCTGGGTGTCGTCGGCGTAGGATACGATCTGGGCCCCAAAATACTCAGCCAAGGCCGCCAAAGGGGTCATAAAGATGTTAAAGAGAGTCGGGCTCAACACAGAGCCCTGCGGGACTCCGACTCCCAATGGCGGCATCTCAGCAGAGCTAAAGGAGGCCCAGACCGTCTGTCGGCGGCCAGCCAAAAATGATCTAAACCAGCTAAGCACCGTCCCCCTCAGACCGATCTCATGAAGTCTGACGAGCAAACCCTCATGGGGGACGGTGTCAAAGGCCGCCGACAAGTCAAGCATTATCAGCATGGCTCTGCCACCCGAGTCCAGCGTCTCCTTGATGGCTTCGGACACCTCCAGCAACGCCGTCTCAGTGCTAAGATTAGGGCGAAAGCCCGATTGAGTGGAATGAAGTAGATCGTGTGATTCCAAAAAATTAGAAAGCACAGTGTGCACGTGCTTCTCCAGGATCTTAGCCAATGCAGGAAGGAGAGAAATAGGCCTATAATTGGCCAAGACCTCAGGATCTAAACCAGGCTTCTCAATGAGGGGAATGACCATAGCCTGTTTCCAGGCCGGTGGGACCACCCCCCGGCTCAAAGAGAGATTCAGGAGGGGATTCACTAGCGGATTTACCACTGCCGCCATCTTCGCCAAAAATTTGGCCGGACATGGGTCGAGCGGCGAACCTGATTTAAGATTGACCATGAGTGTCAATGACGAAGGAGCTGAAATAGGTGGAAAGTCTGTCAGGACTGACCCTAGGGGGACCGATGGAACTGGTCCGTCCTCAGAGCAAGGGGAGACAACAGCCGGCCTCAATGGAAAAGAGTCCTGAATCAGCTTAATCTTAGTTGTGAAAAAGCTGGCGAGATCTGACGCCCACGTCTCGGTGGGGGCGGTCTGGGTCGCATTCGACCGTGGGGTAATGAATTCCCTAACGATCGTGAAGATCTCTTTGCAGGAATTCGAGGCAGCCTCAATCCTCCTAGCAAAACAGGTGCCAGTGAGGGCAAGGATCTGAGATCTTAAAGTCAGTGACCTCTGTCTTTTCAAGCCTCTCTTCCACACCTTGACTCCCGAGATGAGAAAGTGTTGATTAGCTAACTCAACAGAAAAGTTTAGATTCTTGTGTTAATTAAAAGTTAACTTCTTCCTTTTTTGTAGTCTCAGACCAAGGCACCTGTGTACTCCCATTATCTTTACAAAGTAATGCAGCCTGTATATTGAATTCCACAAATGTGTGCCTTGCATTTGTTTACTGAGCAAGCTCCAATACGACTCGCTGGAGCTCCCATGGTAGATACAATCTGTGATTCACAGATAACTATCCTTTCTTTTGATAATGAACCTTTCAGACTTAGATCTACGAGTGTACATATTTTCTTTAAAACTATAATTTGCTTGACAGTGAGGAGAAAGCCTCACTGTGCCTTAAAGCCACACTGGACTCATAGAGCTGAGTCTGGCAGTCAGAGAAGTAAAAATGTTTTGCCCATATTCTCTCACCCTCATTTTTTTAAATGCTGATTTTCTGTTTGACACTCTGCATTAGCGAGGATTGCCTATTCCTCAAATAATGTTTTCTTAAATTTATCAGAGTTTTTAGTGTCAACTTTTGCATGTCTCAAAGAGAATTCTAATGAGAGGGTGACGTGTGTGTAGTTGTGTGTCTTTTTTCGTTTACACATTGTCTGTCCAGGTAGATCATTCCAAATGGATTCCCAAGTCATCTGATTCATTGCTGCTCTGGGATGATATGTGGCCTTTGGCTAAGCTGCTGACTTTGGAAACTACAGATCTGGTTTCTAATCCCAGCTTTAGCGCTTGACTGAAAATCATGTGATTCTGGACAAATGACTTAATCTCCCTGTGACTAAATATGTAATTGAATATTTCAAGATGTGGAATAGCCCACTATCATCTCCCAGTCCCACTACCGCCATTAAAATGCAGCCTTTAAATCTGTTCTTCAGGTGCTTCAGTTACCTGTAGGTTTGTCCTACATTCTTATAGTTCTTGAGCCAGTAACTAGAAAATCCCCACTTGAAAAGTAAGTTGCACCTATGCAGGAAGCCTTCTTACAGGACATTCCTACATGGTTCTTCTACGAGTTTTTACAAGAAAGTCATACTACCTACAAGGTCAGTAATAGGACAGTAGGCGGTGATAGTAGTACAATAAACTGCATACTAACCTGTCATTGGTATTACTCCTGTATAAATTTAAAAGGAGTTCTTACTAACATTTACTCACTTACATTTACGGCAGGAGCTACTCAGTAAGTGTCAGGCCATCCAAAGTGAATTCCACAAAGTACTGGCAACTGTCGAAAACCACTTTATTGAGGCTTTCTTTTCAAAACTCTTCAGTGGTGTCAGAAGTTGTGTACTGAAGTACATTAGGGCCCACACTAGAGGCCTTATTAGGATGACGGGCGGACTTTGCCCGCCCGTCATCCCATCGTAAATCGGGACCGCCCGCCATAAGGGCGGGGGTCCCGGGGGTGCCATTAGGTTGTGCCCGCCAAAGTGGCGGGCACATCCTGTATTTTCAGCATTGTGGCGGGCGGTGCTCTCTGCACCGCCTGCCACAATGCTGAAAATGCACTTTCACATTGTCATTTATAAAGCGGCAGGCACCGCGCGTTGCCTGCCGCTTTGTAAATGACAATGAAAGGGGGTACCACAGGTACCCCCATGTGCACCCCCCACCTGTACTTCACTCTGGGGGCCCGCAGGGCTAACATGATAATGTGCTGAGAAGGTATTGTATGTGCAGCCTATTCCTAGTAAGCATTACTGCCTTGTGTCTGTACAAGGCTACGCAAATAGAATGCGATGCCTTAGCATGTGGTTATCTAGTTGGAGACAGCTCTAAGGCTCCAGACAAACCATTGCATCAACTCTCCACCTTTGACACAGTGCGAGAAGAGTAAAGCTTTTATTATATAAACAGCCTCTGGACTACATTCGGCAGAGGAGCACTTCTGCTGGGATTATCCTGGGACGTGGTGCACTGTGACTAAGATGCAGCCCTGCCAACACTAAACTTTTAACCCTGTCAAGTGGGACCATTAATAAATTAGTATATCAGTGCTTACTTAGGCAGTTATAACACTATTCTTTCTAGCGATCCCGGATGTACCATGTTACAACGCATACCATTACAACTACCTACCGTTACAACGCGACCATTACAACGCATACCATTACAACGCATAGCGCTTTGAGGTGCTGGATAGTGGTAAGTATAATTTACTATTCTAACTCCAGTCCCCGTGGACCCTAGGGAAGGTGTTGGATAGTAAATTATACTTATTCCCTATCCTAGAGCGCCCCCCAGCGCAGTGGGTTGTAATGGTATGCGTTGTAAAAGTCGCGTTGTAACAGTAGTGCGTTGTAAGAAATGCGTTGTAACAGGTGTATACCAGCGATCCCTCATTTGGAGAACTGCCTCCTTTTTCTTTTCTTCTTTGTAAAAAAATCAGCGCTCCACTCTGAGTGTTGGTCTGCACCAGGGTGTTTGTAGCGGCCCAATGATGAAGCATGCCACTACATAGTGGGTGAGGACAGTCTTAGGAAAGCCCTCAGGCTTCTTCTTAAAGGTTCTGGTTTTGATTAGTACCTACTCCAGTTTGGTTTTCTTCCCTATGATGCATATCACTTTAAAATATTTTTTCATTTGGATAATATCCGCTCTGTAGCTGTCTGTCTTATACAGCATTTGTCTGTCCTTCTCTTTGTGTGAGGTCTTGAATCTAAAATTTATCCTGAAAACAAAGGACGATAGCCTGATCTACCCAGACCAGCTTTCTGGTACATCATACTCAGGTATGGGAGGGATTAGGCTGTTCCATAGGATCTGGCAGAGGGTACTCCCACTATGCTCTCAATAGTAGAGGTAGTATTAGATAGGAGTATGATCACATATTCATGTTATCATGGTTCAACTGTTTATCTTTTTCACCTTTGCTTCATTTGTTTAATAATTGCAGCTCACGCTTTCTATACAAAAATATGATTGTTTCAATAAATGTTTGAAAACCATATTCGTGTCTTTTGTGTGCTTACCTTGGGCATGCAAAAGTAACAACGAAAGGGTAGATCTGTTTTCATGATTTCCTAGGGAATAGAGAGTGGTCATGTTTGAGGTTGCTGATACCATCTGGCACCCTGGTAAGGTTAATGGTTCAGATGGGCCATTGTGAGATAACTAGGAATGGGGCTAACATTTTCTGGTGACATGTGTGAACTGAGTCCCCATATTCTGAAGTTCATGTTTTCCAGATACACAGTCCTGCTTAATTTGTAGGAACCATATAACTGCTGTTTCCCGGCATCATCAAAATCCAATTAAATGCTCAAGCCACCAGGGTGTTCAGGGTTCGGCCCTATTATCAAATCAATGCTGAACTGAAATTCAATTTTCACACCTGGGTCTATATGACTAAGTGAATGGTCTTACTACAGCTAAAGTGTAATTTAGCATTTATTGATTGCTTATAAAGTTTTGATGGACATGGGTGATCCAACTCAATTAATGCTCACATGCAATGAGAGATAGATGCAATAGATAAGGTAGAGCAATCAAATTTGATACTGAAAATCTATACTGGTGCTCATCAAAACGTAAGGGCATATTTACAAGCCCCTATAGCCACCACAATATTACTTTCAGTGACATGATGGGGATAGGGGTCTCGCCTTATTTACAAGGCACCCTTTCCCACTTTATTTAGCGTGCAAAAGAAGGGCAATGGGTGTTGCAGTGAACGATCCACCGCAACACCCACTCATGTTGATGCTGCCTCTTATTCACATGGGCAGCGTAAATAGGAGGCAGTGTCAAGATTAGGACTAGGGAAAACCTGCTCTTAACCCCTTGGGCGCGGCCGCGATTCTGCGCCTGTGTGGCGTTTTCCGTAGTGGGCGGGTTCATGACGGCCCCCAGCCGTCATCAGCACACGCCCACCGTAATGCATGACGGCTGGGGGCCGTCATCAGCATCGAAGGGGTTAAACAGGCAAAACGAGAAGAAATGCTTTATTTCGTCTAATTTTTACTGTTCACATGTGTGCTGCCTTGTGCAGCACACATAGAAACAACAAATTGCCTATGATTGTTTATGTGCAGGAAGGTCCCCCATAAACACCGCTGTTAGAGTACCTTAATCCTGCTCCAGTGAGCAGAGTCCTAATGGCAGACAAACTGCATATCAAACTGTTTACCTGTGGGGTTCCCAAGAATCAGTATTGCCTCTTTCCTCTTCTTTATCAAGGACCTCTGAGGGTAGGTATCTCATTCTTGTTTGTGGTCTCACTGTCATGTCACACATAGGCTGACACTGGTTTCATGTTGAGAGGTGGGACCCAAAACACTTCGACTATCGTGCTCATTTTTGTATTGTTCTTTGGTCTATATCCACAACAAGCAAATCAGAAACTTTCATTTTAAACAAACGCCACATTTTTAACATGATACGTTAGTTATAATACATTTTCACGCAGACATCAAAGCTCCCCAAAAGTAAATATATGTCTGCATTCACCCTAACAGAGTGTGCCTGTCAGGCAATCATGATACAAAAAAAGTCATACCTGAAGAGATTGTTTTAAGAACTATCCCCTCTTAAAGGATGAAAGATGCAGAGGAAGAAAGAAAAGAAGACAGAAAGAAAGCAATGAGAAAAGGAAGAAAGGAATGGGAAGCGAAAGAAAAAGTGAAAGAAAATGAAAAATGAAAGGAAGAAAGAACAAACGAGATAGAAAGCAAAAAAGAGAAAGAAAAGAGGGGAGGCAAGCACGAGGGAATGCAGAAATAATGAAAGGTTTAAAAATAAAGGAGAGAAAAAAGAAAACATGACAGAAAAAAGAAAGGTTGGAAACAGAAAACAGGAGAGAAAGTAGGTGAATGGGAGAAACGAAAAAGACAAAAAAATGCTATGAAAATAACTGGAAAGAAAGAAATGGGAAAAGTGCTGCACTAAAAGTGTCTGTTTTCCCCCCCTAAAAATGTCATAAATTATAAGTTTGCTGTGTTAAAATCACCAGCTTTTAGGACATACAGAGCTGTCTCAATAAACAATTTGTAATCACAGTTTAGGCTTTTTTTAAATGGCGCCCAATTTTTCTAATTTGTGTGCTTTCAGTTTCAACCTACTTCCAGTACTCAGAGCCAACAACTGAGCTGCACCTTACAATGGTTTTTCATTCTGTACTGAGTATAAGCAATACCAGTTGTAAAAAATGGGTATGAAGAAAACCTATGTATTTCTGAAAAGTACCCCAGATGGAGGGTTTAAGGGAAGTGATTATTTGTACTTCTCAGAATTTGTGGATGCCCATGCTAACTAGCATGTGATTCAGATGACATTTTCCCAGATGTCTTTTTTCTCAAACACTGGCTATATTTTGAAGGCACAGATACAGAAAAATCCAATTGGTAATAACAAATATTCTACTATTCTGTTTGCCCACACATCTCCACATAAAAACGGTACCCAACTTGTGTAGCTGGTACCAGCACCTGCAACACTATATGCCCCAAAATACAACCTGGAGACATTATATTTCAGCCAAAAGAATCAATGTTTATTTACAACATGGGTAGCTGTGGATTTTGGGCCCTATCTCAGGAAAACCTACCATACCCAGGCACTCCTGACAGCGGGGGGTATCCAGAGGTTGTGTAATTTGTGTGGTTCTGATGAGGTTTTCTTCCCCAGAAGTCCTTGATAACCTCAAACATTGGCAAAAGGAACACACTTTCCTTACATTTATGTGATGAAAAGTTCTGAAAATTGGCAAGGGGTCACAAAAGGGCAAAACTGGTCTTGGGTTGCTTGTGTTCCGGTTAAGGAAAGGCCTGGCAGTTCAGACTGGACGGCTCCTATTGAAGCAGGGTCAAGACTGATTTGCATCTGGCTGGGCCCAAACTGAGTGTCCAAACTGAGGCGACATATTGGGTAAACGAACAATGGGTTGGAATGCTACCCCAAGTGATTGCCAGTGGTTAGAGTTATTGCAACCATTCCTCCTGTCACCTTTTGTGTGTATTATCCTTTCTTGTAAGTGAAATGGCAGGTCCAGATATCTGTTGAGCTGCTTTCACACACTAGCTCGTCTCCATGTGCTGTCTGAAGGCAACATACAAGTACCTCTCTCTATCTTTATCTTTTTGCAAACAGTTACCCCAAGCATTGGTGCCGGGTTATCAGGTCTAAGGGAGCCCGGGCCACACCAATAATTTAGGGCGGGCATCAGTGGTCAGGCCAGGACCTTCAAATTGATTATTCTGATTGAATCTGGCTGATGGTGGAAGTAGAGTTGTCCTCCTGTGGCTGTGAGCCGAGAAAGGGGTAAACAATTAAATAATACAGGAGAGGTCCTTCTGTATTGCCAGGAGAATGCTTTCTGAAAGGGCAGGTGTCAGAGTGATTCACATATGTAAAAGCTGCTGGGGTGTCATGGATACACACACACCCCTGCAATGTAGCAAAACATGGGCCACACAATTGATCTCTCATCGATGCCTCTGTTCACATGACTGGGACTGAGCCCCTCCAATAATTTTGGGGAACCTAGCACCCACGACCCCAAGACTCAAACCCCAGTCTTTCTGCACAAACAGAACCACAACCTCTTAACGGCAAGTGCAGAGCGCAATTCTTTTTTTTATTTGACCTTCTTTCATTCTACTTCTGAAGGGAAAGAGTTTATTGTACCAGCACATAGGTTTGCTCATACCTTTGTTCTGCATATTTATATAATATTAATTTTGAAAGCAACCCAATAACCACTGGAGACTGATATTCTTCTGTGGCACTGGCAAGCTTATTATTCCCTTAAAACAAGATACAGAGGGGCATATTTACAAGAAAGTGGTGCAGCGCGGCGTCGCAAGCTGTTTTGCTGTGCCGAATTGCATCATTTAAAAAAATGGAGGGATACACCGTCTTTACAAGAATACAGTGCACCCTTGTGCTCTCCCTTGGTACACAAACAGCAGCCATGCTCCTTTGCAGACACCCTTGCACCATGATGCAAGGGTGCCTGTGTTGCAGGAATGATTGTGTTTGTGCAGTAAGGGACACCTACCTGCACAAAAACCATCAATAATGGTGTTTTGCTCCTTCTATGTGTGCTGCAGAATGCAGCCCACATAGAGATAGCAAAAAACAAGGAGAAATAAAAATATTTCTCCTCGTTGCACTGCTTAGGCCTCCCCTGGAAAGGCGTTAGTTTTTGGCACTGCCTCAGATTTACGAATTCTTGTAAATCTGGGGCAATGTCAAAAAGCCATGGATGTTGTGTAGGAACACCCACAACAACACCCATAACACGCCCCTTTGACTGGGTCAAAGAGGGCTATATTTACATGGCCGTATAAAGACACGCAAAGTGGCTTTGCATGGCCTTGTAAATATGGGCATGCACAAACAAACCACCAGAGCGTCTAAAAAGTGATGCTCCGTGGTGCTAGGGGCTTGTAAATATGGCCCTAAGACTTTATGACTGGCTAATTTAGTTCCTTCAAGGATCCTCCTCTTACATAACACTGCAGAGGATTTCATTCTGTTTGAGAGCTCCTAAATCCAGATTCCATTAGGCAACTTGAATGCTTTTTCACTGTGCTCTCTAACTGGGCTCTCTGCCCTTTAACTGGGTTTCAGGCCATTTTTCATTTTCTTTGTTTACTATATTGTGCACCATTTTTTTTAAACCTACACTTACACTGTTATAAGTTAAGGTCCACACACCAGGAAGCCATGCATATAAAGCCAGGGCAGGCTGAAGGTTTCATATATTGTATAGGACCATTTGGGATCTAGGCTGAAATTAGACTTTTAGACTGATGCTTTCGAAGATCACTCCTATTTTGAAATGTGCAGCACAGCAGTCTTTAGTCCCTCTGGGTGGGCTTCTTCTCACTGATTCTTGGCCTAAAAGTAAAGTTCAGGAACATTTTTTAAGAGAGTCTGAACAGTTCAGCATCAGAGAATGCACGTTGTATCCTCACTTACGAGATGTTCCCCAGAATAAAACAAAGTCCAGGTTGATAAAGCTATTTATTTAATGTGTAACTTGCTAGTACTTCATGACGCAAAACCATGCTGAAGTGATCTCAAGGTTTGTGCCTGGTTATGGTTGACAACTCTCTTTTATACTTTTCTCTAGCATAGTGAATACTTTGAGTGAGGAGGCAAGAGTCCTGGTCTGGTGGCAAAAAAAGGAGGTTGATACTTGCTGGCACTAGAAAGCTTTATGCCTGTTGTGCCATCAAATTTGTAAGCAGCAGGACCCAGTCCTTTTAGCAGGATTAAATGGCCCTGCTGGTGTATGTCACACTTCAGAAGCTTTTCGTAAAATGCTAGTTTTCAGATTTCCCCTGAAAAGTTTGCGGCTTGTTTCATCTGGCCTATTAGGTTCCAGAGCTCTTGCCAGCAACACCTGATATGGAGCCGACTTAGGGCGCTGCAGCAAGTGCCACTGCCAGGGCCGGGCTGGGAACTGAAAGCTGCCCTGGCAAATTTTGCCAGACCAGCCCCCGAATGACGCGTAGCGAGCGCAGCGAGTGAACCAGTCCGCTATTAGGAGGGTTTGGGGGGGTTCTCCCCCCAGAAAATTTTGGAAAAAGACAGACCAAAATGGTGAATTTTACAGCACATTTTTCATTACAAATTCAATTGTATCAACTTTCAAAGCACAGAAACTAGTAGATGATGACCTTCAAGAACATCAGGTTACAGTCCCAGTCATATGTACCCATAGATATTCTTTCAGAGAGCACCAGAAATAGACAAGTAGTGAATCAGAGAGAACAAAGTAAAAGTGAGACCAGCCCCACATGGTGTGTAGCGAGCAAGCGCAGTGAGCAATCACTACTAGAAAAGTTTGGCAACAGAAAGGCCAAAACAAAGCAGTTTTCAACACATTTTCTCTACAAAACTGCACTGATGACATCACCATGTCTGCAACAAATGAGGCAATTCCAATAATTGATCACGTCATCCATGTACAACTGAGCCAGTTCATAGGTATAATGGATGATTCCATCACAATGCCCTTGAGCCAGAGAATAATTAAAGACTTCATCTTTGTGCCATGGTCTCTCCTGGGCTGGGTGCTTGTGGTCGCTGCAGGGGTGCAGTGCTGCCAGAAGACCACATGCCATGACAATAGGCGCTACTCTTGTTTCCCAGACACTACCTTGCATTCTGGGACATGTAGTTTTGTTTTTCCTGTTATGGGCCTGGGTCTAAATTTTCATGCAAAGTGCTGAGGCAAAAAGGTCATGATGGGGAGAAAGCATCACACGCTGGTCAGGAGTCATTTTACAGTCTGTTTTTCAAAGCGAATCACAATTTCATCAACCAGTGGTGAGAAAAATGAAGACAATAAATGTTTTTGACACACTGTTTTGGCCTCCTCATTAGCTACCACTCACTACACCTAGTCTCTGTATGTGTGCCCACATACTTGGGTCTACAGGGTACTGCTGACATGATGCCAGTTACCAAGTGGCTTTTCCTGGTGCCACCAATTTCCTTTCCCATCCCCCTCCAGCAGCGGTGTGCCCCTGAGCCAGCCGGCATTTCATGGTGGTACACACATCAGAATGCCCTTGCATGTGTGAGCACCCCTTAACATGTAGGTACATCTCTCGCAGCACCCACTCCAAGCATCTTCGGTCACAAGGTTTGCTGGCCTGGCAGTGTGTGCGCACAAACACAATGCCACCTTCTCTTCATCATGGGGCATGTAGCATGCAGGGTGCCTAGTATGTTAAACCACTGAGACGCACATAACCCCCAGCACCTAATCTGCACAGACTACATACAAGTCAATCATGGCCAGCACCCTGTCCGTGCTAAACATACGAAGGAATACAGCTTTCCCCACACAGACGTTGGAGGATACAATACAAGCGTCATCTGTGGATTGAATTCTCATCATAAACGCATCGCTTTAAAATACCATAACAGAACACCAATATAAAAATAAATACAGGACTGCAAGTACCAGAATGCACCATGTCTTGCAGAAGTGCTATATACAACAATGTGCACTGTGCATGCAGTTTTGATTTTCATTTTATAAACGCAGGAATTCAAGTTCCATAAATCGATATCCCATGAGAAGGCATGATATTAAAAATTCATGTAATACCAGAGTGACATTTATGAAGCACATATATGCTACAGAAATACAAACTGTACATGTTGCTTTGATTTTCATTTTATAACTGCAGGAGTACAAGTACCAGAATGCAATATTCCTCCTATATGTATTATATAGTACACACCGAGTACATGTTCTGCTGGTTTTCGTTTTACAAATGAAGGACTACAGGTATCAAAATGCATCCTAGGTCAATTATAATATAAGACACACGGTACATGTTATTTTCATTTTACAAATGCAGGATTCCAAGTACCAGAATGCAATATTCATTGTACATGTACATGCAATATATAAAACAATGCACACTGTTATTTTGATTTTATTTTTACAAATGCAGAACTGCAGCTACCAGAATGCAATATCGAATAGACAAGAAGAACACAAGCTGCTTGTATAGTTTAAATTTTCCTCCTATGAACGAGGGCTACAAGTATCAGCACACAAACTGTGAAACAGGGCAAGATAAGTTGTAAACACAACTGAGATGGTGAATAGCAAATCTCTAGTCACGCACTGACCTGCTAAAAAAGAAGGACGCTATCTCACTCACTCAACACTCCCTCATACACCAGGACCTAAGCTCCTCACTAGCCAAGTGCCAAGGAGGCATCAAGTGGTTCTGGGTAGCGCTATAGATACTCATCACACAGACCTAGCTGCAGATAGTGGTGTGACACAAACCCCCCTCCCCCAGCAAAATGAGCTGAGGGGCCACTGAAACTCTCATACCTCAGTATGGAGGCTGAACTGGGGGCCCTTAAATGTGGAATGACACAACCGCAAGGTCTGCGCTGGGCCCCTGGCTGCATAGAGACATACAGGCAGCATGCCAGCGCTATGCAAATCACTAAAATAAATGAAAACATATACAAAAGCTTTTTGGGGGGGGGAAATGTTTTTATTGAAAACATTAGCAGGGCATAATACAATCATATGGCACACATTTTGGGCATTACAAGTTGCAGTAGACATTTGTGACATTATACACTGCAGTAAATAAAGTGTAATAAAATTATCCATTGTTGGCACAATTCTGGAGCCCCATCTCTCCCCCCGCCCCTCAGTCCGACTCACTCTCACCATCTTGTACGGGCGGTTAACATAAATAACCTCTATATTTGTTCCAGGCCCCCCATATTTTGTCCCATTTTTGGTGGCACCCACGGTGCAGGTACACCACTTTCTCTGCTAACATAGCCGCATCCAAATTGATGCACCAGTCTTTAAGCTGTGGAACCTCCCCAGACCATCAGTGCTTAGCTATGTTACGCTTGGCATACATCGCACCTAGTGTCACCCAGTCTTGCGCAGAGTGGGTAAAGTCATTCGGCTCCCATAGGTTCAGTAGACAGCACCTGGGTTCCGGGACCACCAACACTTCCACCACCTGCGACACTGTTCTCATCATTTTCGCCTAATACGCCGCTATCTGGGGGCATTGCCAAATGGTATGGAAGAATGTTCCCACCTTACGCAGCCCCTAAGACAATAGTGGTGAGTGGCCCTCCCTATCGTGTGAAGTGTGACCCTAGTGTAATATACACAATGTAATATATTTAACTGCACCAAACGGAGGCTAGAGGGTATAGCTACCTCCCGTGGGGAAGATAGCGCTGCCTGCCAGTCCACTTCGTCGAGTTCACCCAAGTCAGTGGACCATTTGCACTTAAGTTTCAGTGTTGGATCCGGAGTGTTATTAAGCAGCGTACGATAGGTGAACGAGGTCGCCTTTTTGGGAAAAGCTTTTTTAAATACATTAATATGCATGAAATTTTGCATACATTGAATATATTGATGCGACGCACATCCTTTTATAACTAAGCACCTCTTTGCCAAGCAGTCCTTTCATTTTGCTCTGAAGGTAGAGCCATACTGGCCTGTTGCAAAGCCAGCATAACAAAACACGGCAAGCCACAACAATGACGCTGTTTGTCTCAACCGGATGCCTGTGCCGGTCTCATCGCCTCCAGCATGGCTTGGGGCGGCATAAGCGCTATAATGGATTGCATTTGCATTGCATGCAGTTTAAACGGCTGGCGTCCAGTCATAATTAAAAAGACTCACCTGCGGGCCTCTCTGTCCCAATCCTGTCTCTGGCCTCTGAGATGTCTGCATCAGTGTCACGCACACTTTTTAATGCGCAAGCCCAAATGCGCATTTCATGATGAGTGCCACCAGGCAGCAGAGACCCCACCCTAAGGTAAAACTCACTGTATAACCCTGGCATGCAGACGCAGAGACATCTGCGCGCGTCTACGACTATACGAACGTCATCATGGTCAGGTCAGGTGATTTTTAATCAGTGGTCGAAGTGGGGGGAAAAAGTAGGGGAACTGTGGGCAAAGACGAGCGAGGGTGGGGATAACCCAAGGATTGGATCCGTGGGCGTAGTCAGAGGTGTGGCCAGAATGTGCCAAACATCCCAATTTTTAGTATTTGTTTGGTATTTCACCGACCAGTTACAGCTTATTGTGTTATTTAATTCAATCAATGGATACACTTGATTATTAATGGTTTAATAGGAGTTATTGGCATTTAAATACATTCACACAGTGGGATATATTTCCAATTACACAATAAAACAAATTTTGTTGCGCGCGCTGCATTGCCAAATGCGATGCAGCGTGTGCAACATAATTAGTATTTTTTTTTTATTACCTGAAATCGTCCGTTTGCCGCATTTTACAACCCCCCCACCCTGCCCCTCCCCTGCCCCACGTCACCATCCAGTGGCACGCTATATATGGGCCGTGGCTGCCCGGTGCCCAGACTTACCGTATTATATACAAGTAATGCTTAGGGACAAATATCCAAACTCTACAGTAAGATGAAGAAATACTTAAATTATTCCTTCCAATTAGTTTTTTTCTCTAGAAATATCTACCTCTTATTTCAATCATGTTCAACGGTAAATACAAAGAAAATGTCTTAAGAGCTATTTTTTGCAAACAAAACTTTTTTTATATATATGTTTTCACATTTCAATATGTTGTACATATACACTCATCTATTCTTATATACAAACACTTTACGTGACAAAAAATACACAAAATATACAAAAAATCCACAATATTTACACTTAATCAAACATATATCTACAACTCCTCATTGCCCTATTAGTCAATAAGGATGCTCTCAAATTTCTTCGAGAACAAGCATTCCTTTCATAAGAAGATCACCCTTCTAAGGAGTACTCAGAGGTATATTACTCCAACCCCAACCTTTTACAGTACTTTCCACTTATTTAACAATGCTTTAAATTCACACGGGTGTCTTCAGTTTACAGGTCAACGCGTTTCAGCCCCAATGGTATCGGGCCTCATCAGGACTAGGGCGGTTGAGTATAACTCTTCCAAAATTATCCTAAAAAAATTAAATATACTTATTTACCTATACAGTATAGACACTAATATTTACACACATATACATATATATATATATATACACAGGAACATAAGACCCAAAGGTCGTCAATGGTTTTCGTTACCGTCTATTCCTCAGGGTGGCGGGTCACAAACAATTAAACACCCAAATGTGCACTTATATAAAACCTAAAACCATCACATCCTTCGTGATATTAAACACAAAGAAAAAATAGATAGAGTGTGTCCAGTTAACAATCTCTCAACACCGTTATCCTTAGTGCAATTCCAATCTAATTAGTGACAGCTCGGTACGAGAAACAAAAAAAATTAATTTACCACTTCACTGCAATTTGTAATGGCCTCTACGTTCGTCCACCTCCGATATTTCCTTTTTTTTGTTTTTTTCTAAAATATCCTCATTCGCCGACTCGCCGCCCGTTCCTTCTAACTAGTCCACCACTTGGCTTTTTATCTCATAAGCTGGTTGGAGAGGGAGGCATAAACCTCACCTATTTTTGAGTCTGGCCTCCAAACCATCTGTCCTTCTAGGCCGTCTGACTCAACCGGTGTGTCCACCTCCTCCTCTGTTTTCGTCCTGAGATGCCACATAGTAGCTACCAGCGAGATAGGCAAGGCTTAATCATCGGACAACATCTTTGTTTCTATTATATCTCCTCCTCCCCTGGTGTACTTTACCCAAAACATAAAAGAAAGGGTACCCAAAACCCATGTTTTCTCTTAGTGTGATCTGAAATGTCGAGCTTAGCTGTGTATCTCATTGCCAATATCCAGTCCATTATTTTAGGGCTAAGTGGAGAGGCCCTCATCCGATATTTCCTTTTGCAGAGGTGCTGCAACCAAAATTACACTACAATCAACTCCACTGCACCCACGAGAACCCAATGTTTGGGAAGGATACGTCTGCTTTAATTAAACATACGTACTTCTCCCCATATATTTATAAAACAAGCATTTACAATGCAATGGTCTCGGCATTATTACAGGTAGAGCTATTGGCATGCTCATGACATTTTTCTCATTTTTTTTTAAACATAAATAAATGGTATTTTCATTTACAATGGCAATAGGTGAGCATTAGAGAGTAGTAGAGAGTATTCGCGGACACAGAGCCACACACACACACAGACAGAGCCGCGAACACACACACAGACAGACAGAGCCACGCACACAGACAGAGCCACGCACACACACACACACACAGACAGAGCCACGCACACACACAGACAGAGCCACGCACACACACACAGACAGAGTCACGCACACACACAGACAGCTGTGGCGCTTGAGGAAGTGAAGAGCTGATTGGCCGGCCTTTCTTTTCTTAGCCTCTTTGATCTTGGTCCATTGAAACACAATATGTAAATTGAATCTGCGCGTGATCAGATTGGGAGCAGTGAGTGGGAGCCAAGCCACGCTTATCCACCAGCCCGTTTGTAAACAGACAAGGAGCCGCAATATGGAGGCCTCTTGCGCGGGAAACGTCTACACGGTCTGCACATGAACCGTGGACTCAGTGCCTGGCGTGGTTCCTCAGCAGTTGTGGCCAGGTGGGTGGGCCTATGACCCACTACTCTTGCACTACTTCTGGTGCACTACTTCTGTGAGAACAAATATTGTTGATCTGTGGTGTCAGTGCCCCAAAGTTATAGTAAGATAGGAATTCTGAGCTTCACAAAACACCTAAATAAATAAGTTTAGGCCTGGGAAGAGAGCTTTGCGTGGGCAAAGAGAGATCTATCTCTCTGTCTATATCAGGGCTCAGGGTCCATGACTTCAAAGAGGGGAGACGGGAGCTTGGAACTGCTCGCTGGAGTCATGTGGACGGCTTGTGAGTACAAAGCTTGGCAGGGCTTCAGCATCCCTCCCCCCCGGGGTCAATCGGCTGGTTTTGGCTCCATGTACAAAGGCTTCTCTGTGGTGTGGAGCAACGAGGGCAGCAGATTATTGCAACAAAAGGATCATAAAAATGCCATGCCCTGCACCAAGACCGCTATGGCGACTCTGAGCAGAAACTGGAATACAGACACCGAGATTTATTTTTAAAAAAAGGTGACTAAAGCTCTGTTCCGCTGTATAAGGCTGCACAAATATGCATTTCTTTTTTTAGCGAGCTTTGGCGTATGGAAACCTATGAAAATTTGCATTTTGCCACAATTTTTTCGCCTGGGGCAGACACCTGCATGAAAATTGCCGTTTCTTTCCTGGACCTGCAGCGCGTCTACTTCCACCGCGGCGGGGGCAGGCACCGGCAATGTGCCTCGGGCCCCCTCTGCCTCACAGACACAGCTGCTGCAGGGCATGGGGCTCTCCTCCTCACCCGGGAGCCCCGAAGCGGAACAGGCGGCTTCTCTGTGTCCCTGCTCCTTCTCCTCACGGCCGCAGGCGGGGCTCTACCGTAACACAGGAGTCCCACGGATTTCACCTCTCTGCCTCACTCCTATGCACCAGAGCGCGGGGTAGGCTCCCGTCCGCTTCCGGTTTCTCTGCCCACTACTTCTGGGTCGTCGCAGGCAGCACGGCGGCCCGGAGGGAGAAATGTGGATTCCGGCAGCAATCCGGGGTAGGCACCCGGTAGATGAGGGATCAGTACGGGGTGAGCACCCGTATTTTAAGTAATAAAACGGGGCTAAGCACAATTTTAAAAGAAGCGCTCCTAAGCGCTAGGGGGCACAAAAACGGCAGATTGGGGTGAGGATCCGTATTTTAAGTAATAAAACGGGGCTAAGCACAATTTTAAAAGAAAGCGCTCCTAAGCGCTAGGGGCACAAAAAAGGCAGATAAGCGGTATTAGAGCGCTTTACACAACGCAAAAGATTGATATGCAGGTCGGGCAGAAATGGCTGCCGCAAAGCTCCGAAATTTTCAGAATCGAGGGCGTGTTTTTAGGTTTGAGTGACGGATGACGTCACAGACAGAAAGAACCTAAAAAACACGCCCCCGAATCTGAAAAAGACGGGGCTTAAAGGGAGTGACGCCCCTCTCCTCCAATGGCTGGCCAGCATTTACGAGGTCAGCCAATGGAGAAGAGGGGTGTGTTCAAGCCCCCTACACCAAGAAACATAAAATCTTCAGAGCTCCGCCCACTGCTTACACCAGTGCGACGAGTCCTCGACCTAAAAAGGAGGGGGGCACATGTCTCACTTACCAGTCACCGGCAGGAAATTTAAGTCACCGCAGCGTCTTTAAACTCTACACTTTTTTGGGAGCATAATCCTTTCTGCATGGAAACGAAGAAAAACAAACACGGAAACTAAATGAAAGGACCTTCTCTTTTGTGCACACTACTTGCATTAAGAGTGCGCTCCCAGGCGATTCATACCTTCAATATTTTGGCAATCAAGCTGTGTCTTGTCCCGACGACATACCGTGTCATAGTACACGTTCGATCACGTGACGTGGAAGCAGTGTTCTTAAGCTAAACCATCTACACTGAAGTGGTGCCTACCATTTTTAAAGAAGGAAAACAGACTCCCGGTTGTAATGTATCACGCAGGATGGCCACGACCTAACTCTCACAAAGGAAAACTAAATAATAAAAACCGCTGAATACAGAAGTGGTATTCATAAATTCATCAACTATAAACTAAAGTAAAATAAATACCTGGACAGCCCCAACTTAAGTGACTAAAAAGAACCTTATAACACACTATTGTTCCGCCACACCTTACAATCTTCTGACTCATATTGATTGTCAATAGTTTAACAGGGATATATACATGAATATCCAATTCAGGAGTGTAAGCAGATAAGATATAATATATACACATCTCTTGAATCCCACTTACTAACTTATGCTCATCCTATTGTAATAGTGCCCAGATTTCATCTCTATCATTGAGGCCTGTTGTGGCAGTATGGTACTTTTCAATTATTCTGGCCTCCAATCTGTTAAGTTTGGTTTGAAGTTCATCTCTTCCCGCATTTCCAATCACGCATAATACAGACCATTTCATATCATTTTCGGAATGATTTTGGTTTTGGAAATGATATACTAAGGGAGTCCCCTGTATTTTACACTTTATCCTTGATTTGTGTTGTAAGATGCGTTTTTTCACTGCTTGCGTAGTTTGGCCTATATAATATTTATTGCATGGGCATTTTAGACAATACACAGTTTTATTGGAGTTACAGTTTGAAAACACTTTTTGAATGTGTATCTGACCATTAATATCTAGTTGTTTGGAATCTTCTGTTAACCTACATGCTACACAATTTTGGCATCGGAAATGGCCACTCACAGGTGGTAAACTAAGCAAACCCATCAGATCTCTTTTAGGAGATTCTGTGTGTCTAGCTGCTATCACCAATTGTTGCCGGATATTTTTTCCTTTTTTGAAAGCAAAGAGTGGTCTCGGAATTCCCAGAGTATCAATTAGTTTCCAATAATTTTGAATAACTTTCTTGACTCTGTTTGCTTTCGGATCATATGTGAGTACGCAGGTCAATGGAGTATTCATATCATGTTGTTAAGGGATAAGTAATTCTTCCCTAAGTGTATACCATGCCCTTTCAAATGCCAATTTCACCAATTTCTTCGGATAGCCACGTGATAGCAATGTATTCTTAAGTTTTTCAGCTTTGGAATAGTAATCTTCCTTATTTGTACAATTCCTCCTAACGCGAAGGAATTGTCCATATGGCAGATTTTCCTTCAGCATACGTGGGTGACTACTAGCAAAGTGTAAAAGGGTATTTCGGTCAGTAGGCTTTGTATATAGACTGACTCCCAAATGGCCATTTTCATGTTGGATAAATACATCAAGGAAGTTTATATTTTCCCGGTCCTTTGATACGGTGAAATTAAACTCTGATGTTCTTGAATTTAACCCATTATGAAAATCAGTTAATTGAGATTCCTTTCCATCCCAAATCATAAACATGTCATCAATATAACGACACCAAAAGCTGACCTGGATCTTAAAAGGGGTTGGTGTCATTATATATCCATTTCTTTTCAAATTCTTCCATAACCAGATTTGCTATCTCTGGTGAAAAACTACAACCCATTGCTACTCCTGATACTTGAAGGTACAAAGCCTATTTGAAGTTGAAAAAGTTGTTCTTAAGACACAGGGTTGCTACTGATATTATAAAATCTGTAGGGACTTGGTGGGGACGATCTCGTGGGTCCAATGTGTACCTCATGACCGCCAAAGCCTCATCTTGAGGTATATTTGTATACAACGATTCGATATCGAAGGATACCAAAAATTGATTTTCCATGTTATAAGGCAGATCTGGCCCAAGCTCGGCAGCACCATTTGCATTCTTACCAAAATGAGCACCGTTGTCCATCTTTCATTTCCATGACATCATTGAAATGAAAGATGGACAAAAAAAATCACCCAGTCGCGAATCGAAGGACTCGGCCGAGAAGTATGACCATCTCACCGGAATTAAGCATCAGGAGAGGGCCAAATTAAGCGGCAGGTTTGGATAAATTATGCGGCAAGAAAAGGCAAATTATGTTGCCTAATGCAGCACATTTTTAATAGTATTACTTCATTATTTCATCGTTTTTAAACTTGGTAACACTGTCTGGGCATTGGTGTCTCCTCATTAGTACCAGTTTAACACCCAAAAATAGCAATAGGCAACAGAAAGGTGACCAGTCCAGCTTTGCAAAGGGCGTTCCACTGTGCGGCAACACGTGTTACTGCATTTCTTGTAACTTTTGAACAGTTTGAGTGTGAAGCAAAATTTCGTTTTTGTTCAAATCTACAGATTATGCAGCAGATGATAAATTGTGTGGCATATCTCTAATCATGTGAAAATTGCCAATACCACACAATCGCAAAATTCCGGTGGCACTAGGTGTGATGCTCCCAAAGATGCCTTTTGCTGCAGGATGTGAAGCCAGTGCTTGCTTTTGCTGGGCGCAGAGTCCAGGCTATACCTGGGTATTTGCTATGCAGCAACAACTAGTCCTAGCAGCCAGACACCTTCAGGCCTCTGGCATCAAGCAAGCAGGTATCCCTTGATTTCTCCAGGCATTCTCTCAGCAGCCAGGCACAATGATCTCCCCAAACATTGAAGCAACCAGGTGCCGTATATGCATGATTCCAGAATCCTCCATGCGACCAGGCAATTACCTCACAGCCAGTCACTCTTGCTAATCAATACATCCCCTTAGCAGCCAGGAACCCTCCGAGATGGAGAGACACTACAACACTAACCCTTGCTAGAATTGAAAAAATGTACTCTAGGAACCCCAGTGGCGGCAGACAACTCAGAGAGTGGTGAGCGGGCAAATGGGTGGAGAGTGGGTTCATGCATGAGCGTGCACTACATAATAAAATAAAAAGCCACCTACCTCGAATGCAGCAGATGACTCGTTCTACTCGCTCAGTTTCTCTTCTTTCAGAGACTCCAGCGCGGGCCCCCGCCAACTCCTTTAACCAATACTGGTGCCACTCTCATGCTATTAACCAGCATGAGTGAAGCGCCAGGGTTGAAGGGAGCGGCCTCTCTTGATGCTCCTGAGCGTACTGGAGGTCTTTGCTTGCTCTCAACCTAGCTGTCTAAGACTGCTAAGTTGAGGTTTAAAGTGCCCATGTCTGGCTGGCCGTCGAAAGACAGGGGCCAAAGAGACATGTGCACTTTAAACTAGACCACAGGCAGTCCACCACCCCTACCTGCTGCTGCCACTCAGCAGGCCCTGTCCACCCTTCACCGCACCGGCCAAGGGGACCACCCGCCATATGTGCGGCAGTCCCGTGATGCTGATTAGGTTGCGCCCACCACACAGGCAGGCGCATCCAGCATTTTTTAAATTGCGGTGGGCGGTGGCGAGCCGCCTGCCCTTATAATAGACCCCTATGTTTGGTTCGGGTTCATAAAAAATGAAATGGTAATAAATTAACGTTATCATCATTTTATTTTTTATCTCTGGGGCCATTTTAGTTAGTTGGACAACGCTCCCCGCTCTAATGGAGGATCCACCCCTAGAACCGATAAATTAGGGGTCAGGGTGTGACAGAGGAAAGGGGTTGGAGTCACAAGGGGTGGAGCTTGAAAAGCAGAATCTGACGGTCAATTTATACATCTACTTTAAAAGAAGCCTGCTGCAAAGAAATTGGCAATAAGGAAATGTGAAAGTAAATCTGTTCTAGATTACTTAATTAGTCACAAAATATCTTACAGGGTCAAGATGCCTGCTACAGAGATCATTGTGTGCCCAGCAACACAGTTCTGGGAGAGTCTGTGTTTTATCCACTCACAGATTTGGCTCACAAAAAAGCATAGAAGGTAAATATGCCTGGCGCACGGCACTTCCTGCAACATGCAGATCACAGATTTGTTTGTTTTTTTAGATGGGTAAGTGGGCTACTGCTGTCGACACTCAGATCATTTTGTTACTTCCAGTTCATAAGTTGCAAGCCTTCTAATATAGCTCAGTGAGCTATTTACCAGCATCAAAGAGCTGCATGAAAACTGCAAGTCACGGGTTTAGCTCATTATTGTGTTTTTTGTCCCAAACTGTTGTTATTCTAAGTTTGCAAAGAAGGGTTGCTTTGGGAAATAATAAAGTCTTATCAGTACAGAAAACCATAATCACTGCATTATGTTTTATATCCTGACGCTGTGTTTCTCACTACTGTTGGATTGGGTGGTAAAGTAAGAATTCCTAAGGGCCTGTGGCACTGCAAACTGTGCCACCTACATATGAATTTACAGAATCGTTATATTTACCGATTCGGAAAAATACCGAAGCGGTAAATTTACCAAATCGGTAAATATACCGATTCTGTAAATTCAGAGACACCTACATGTCAAAAGCCAAATATCGGTCGGTAACGGACGAAATCGGCCGTTACCGACCGGCATTGGGCGACCTACATCGGGCCCATAATGTCTACCAGTGTGGAAGATATGTGATTCCTAAACCATATCAGTTATAACCCTCATTGCCTTACATAAGATTTCCCTTACATTCATTTACACATGTATGATTTATTGTGTCTCTGTGTGTGATGCAAAGCACTCTGATATCCTATACTGGGATGAGTAGTGCTATAAAAGAATTAAGCAAAAAAAAACAGGTCCTATTTACATCAATATTTGTGTACTTACTCACAGATAAATCTTACATAGGCAGTTGAACAAAGTTAAAAATCTTTAACAAGTTTCTCTTAAGTACCTGTGAAGTGATAACCTGCTATTGTTTACTTCCATTGCTCTGGCATCTAGGTGTTAGGCTCCAGATAGCTCCCACCCAGTATTACTCTCAAACAGAAGGAAGGTTGATCAAAAATAAAAAAGAAGGCGGATAGCCTTTACAATTAGGATTTTGTTTGGGCCCCTCTCCTGCCTCAATGCTGCTTCTCTGAACATAATGCAGACAAAGTGTGGGCACTGCTGAATTGTGTCCTGGTGACACCAGGACAAATTAATCATGTTCCTCCGGGTCGGCTGGATCCCAGATCCGGCTAGAAATAGCCGCTGGAACTTGTTTCTTTTTACACTACTCCCCTGGTGCCCAGCCTCCTTTGTGTGTCTCGTAACACTGATATCTCAGGATATGCAGCCTGCTTTTTGACCCTATTTACCCTGCTGTGCTGGAGGGTACAGTCTTCTTGTCTCTTTGGAATGCTCTGGTATGGACAATCTTCCCCTTACCAGCTTTACGCTGCTGCCCTGGTGTGTACAGTCTGCTCTGGCATTTCTTATATTGCTGTCCAGATGTTTACAGTTTGCCATTTGATGAATCCGAATGGCCAAGGCAGATGTGGCCCAACGCATAGAGCTGCCGACTTTGGAAGTGAAGAACCAGCTTTGAGGCCGGCGTTGGCTCAACATGCTGTGAGTCTGGGCAAATCACTTAATGTCCTCATGCCTGGAAAAAATGTCAGCCTGACCTTGTGCAACATAATCTGATGTTCATAGGAAGCACTATGATCCCCTTGGGACAACTTCATGCATTATAAAAACCGCCAAACAAAACAGGGTAAAATAGCGGGTGGGCACCCTGCGACCTGTCTGAGCGCCCAGACTCCCCCTCACCAACCAGGGCATTCTTCTGCAATCCATGCTTTCTAGCACCTGGTTCTAGTCCTACCACCCAGGCATCTGTGCTCCTCTTTTTTTGCTGCGGTCTGATACACAAGGGCCTAAGCTGCTAATACTTTCCATTCGGCCCTTCTAACTCATCAAAGGGCATATGCGCAAGCCCCTATCACCAAGGGAACATAACTTTTTGTGACGTTCCTGTGGCAATAGGGGCCGTGCCTTATGTACAAGGCAGTGTTAAGCCACTTAATGTGACTTACGCTGCCTTGTACATAAGGCACCCTTTCACGCTAACTTAGCGTGAAAGGGGCATGCAGTGGGTGTTGTGGGGGGCGTTCCACCGTAACACCCATTGTATTTGACGATGCCTCCTATGTACAAGATGGCATACAAAGGAGGTAGCGCCAAAATTAAGAACAGGAAAATCCTGGTCTTAAGTTGCCGAAACGAGGAGAATGTAATTATTTCTCCTCGTTTTGGTTTTTCCATGTGTGTTGCCATGTGCAGCACACATGGAAAAAACAAAACACCATTCTTTATTCATATACAGGAAGGAGTCCCTTCTTGTACATGAACAAACCTTTTTTAAAAATGCCATTTTGCAACTTTCATGTGTGCTGCACGAAGCGGCACACATGAAAGTCACAAAATGGCATTTTAGGATTGTTTATGTGCATGAAGGTAAACCTTCCTACACATAGCCAATCCTCCCCTGCACAAAGACACCCTTTCACTCTGTTGTAAGGGGGCCTGCGTTGGCACTAAGTTGTTAAACTTAGTGCCTTCGCATGGGGAAACGCAAGGCTACTCCACATTCTTGTAAATATTGTGCAGCCTTGCATTTCCGAAGTGGCGGAGCGTATCGTAGAGCCAAGGAGGCTAACAACACGCTCCGCCACTTCATTGTACATATCCCCCAAATGTCAATTTTTTGCATTTTGTTCTCAGAGTCTTACTGGTTCAAGTTGTGTGCATGTGGCTGGGCCTCACACATCCTTGTACCAGTCACTGTGTGTGCCTCACAATGCCTTTCAGAAGTGTGCGCCTGCTGCCTCCCCTGCACTATGTCACCTCTTTCCACTCCTGTACTCTGAAAGCCTCAAGTCAAAATGCCTTTCTTATTTTAAGGAATGCAGTAAGTACTACATTTTTTCGGTTTCGCCTAAGTGAAAGCTGCGCAAGCAGCTTTTCACGAAGTTGGGAATCCGCCCCTCTGTTCCATTGGCTAGCTCCATAAATGGAGGCTAGCCATTGGAACAGAGATCTGTCCGTCATGGCCGGACCAGATTCGTGGGCGTTCCCGCGATTTCTTCCCTCTCCACCCTTTTCGCATCGTCATCGCGGCCGTGGGCGGGGTTTATTTTTTGTTGTTGTCCAGGTTTGTTTTGGCCATTCCGCGGCCGACCGCCAATGGAGGAAGCCTTCCCGACCCCCCTCCCGCTGTCCGTTCCCGCCCCCCCCTGTCTGTGTGCTTCATGTTTTTCCTGCGGCCAGGAGGATCAATACAGACGGAGCCTGAAGGGCTCTCAGAGCGCACATTACCGTGTATTCGCGGCCAGCCTGCACTGAATGCCACTGGCTGCACAGTTTGCAAGGCCACTTGTCTGCACTGAGAGGAACGTACATCACTCATACAGGCCCCCCCCTCCCACTGTTCGTGTCGCCGTTCCCGCCCCCCTCCCGCTGTCCGTTCCCGCCCCCCTCCCGCTGTCCGTGTGCCTGCCCGCCACCCATAGCTCTTAAAAGTCGTGCTTTTTTTTAGGCGCTATATTTTTCCACGAACAAGCTTAATCAAAACTATGTGGAGCAATCGGTGAAAATACTGGTTATGTTTGGTCTTTTTGTGGCATAGTTGTCAAAATCTAATCATACAACATGACCCCTCGTTAGCCATGCTGTTTCCTGGCAAAAAGCGTGAAATGTGTATTTCTTTGTCAGTTTCTGACAAGGTGTGTTCATCCTTCGCATCTTCCGAAGACCCCCGCCTGAACTGTTATTTATCTGTCTTTAAAACCCCGCAGCCTGCTCCCTGCAGAAACTGCTGGCGGGGTTTAATGGGAAGCCAAGTGTCTGGCTGGCCCCAATTAACACCCCGTGATTAGCTGGCGTTCCTCCGCAGCGTGTCAGACACCATCGAGGCTGGGTTTAAGGACATGAGCTGGTTTAATTTGAAGATTTATACAGCGCCGCTTCCCCCAGTGAGGGCATCCAGGCGCGGTACATGACTCTCAGGCCGTTGCGAGATTCGAACCGGGACCCGGCTCCCGAGACGGCAGCTCTGGTCGCTGCGCCACACCCAGTGCCCGATCGTAATCGGTGCAAGCGTCATTACAGGGTTTGGAAAAGCCACTGCGCATATAATGCAGTATTTGCGGGTACCGTTTTGTTTATTTTTGTGTGTGGGGGGGGTTACAAATTCTATCTCCTTTAAATCGACTGATATTTTTAATATGCAATATGTCTTTCCGTTTTTTTACAGATATCGTGATATTAATGCTCTGCACTTGCCGAAATGAGTGCTCAGTGGAAAGGCTTTTTCAAACACTCAACTTCCTTTTTATCTGAAGGTTTTGCTTTTAGCAGAAATGCCAATATGACACTAAGTTATAGATATTTTCTATCGGCTGTGCAACGCCTTTCTTCAACCCTTAGAAGGATGAACGGCAGCATCGGCCCAGCTGGGCCACGATTCTGTGCTCTGAGGATTGCACACTGACCTCCGAAGCGCGCTCTCAACCCACCGAGCCTCTGCAAGGGAGCACTCTTGCTAGAAATTCGGGTCACATCGTCTTTATGTTGCTACCACTGGTTCTCCAGGGATTATACATGAGTTTGTGAAGTGCAATGAAAAGTAAACGATAATCAGTTACTTGATGGACTCAGAAGTAATGTTTCATTCACAGGCAGGGTGGAAAAATAAGATTAAATGACATTTAGTGTAATTTTAAAAATGTTAACCTCGGACAGCCAGTTAGTGATATTACGCAGAGTGAGTGTGTAGAGTGTGAGTGCAGAGTGAGTGTGCAGAGTGCAGAGTGAGTGTGCAGAGTGCAGAGTGTGAGTGCAGAGTGCAGAGTGAGTGTGTAGAGTGAGTGTGCAGAGTAGTGAGTGCAGAGTGAGTGTGTAGAGTGAGTGTGCAGAGTAGTGAGGGCAGAGTGCAGAGTAGTGAGTGCAGAGTGCAGAGTAGTGAGTGTGCAGAGTAGTGAGTGCACAGTAGTGAGTGTGCAGACTAGTGAGTGCACAGTAGTGAGTGTGCAGACTAATGAGTGCAGAGTGTGAGTGCAGAGTGCAAAGTGAGTGTGCAGAGTAGTGAGTGTGCAGAGTGTGAGTGCAGAGTAGAGAGTGCAGAGTAGAGAGTGCAGAGTAGAGAGTGCAGAGTAGTGAGTGCAGAGTGACTAGGGAGTGTAGAGTGATTGCAGACTGCTAGGGAGTGCTAGGGAGTGCAGAGTGACTAGGGAGTGTAGAGTGACTGCAGAGTGCTGGGGTGGGCAGAGTGACTAGGGAGTGTAGAGTGACTGCAGAGTGCTAGGGAGTGCAGAGTGACTGCAGAGTGCTAGGGAGTGCAGAGTGACTGCAGAGTGCTAGGGAGTGCAGAGTGACTGCAAAGTGCTAGGGAGTGCTAGGGAGTGCAGAGTGACTGCAGAGTGCTAGGGAGTGCTAGGGAGTGCAGAGTGACTGCAGAGTGCTAGGAAGTGCAGAGTGACTGCAGAGTGCTAGGGAGTGCTAGGAAGTGCAGAGTGCTTGGGAGTGCAGAGTGACTAGGGAGTGCAGAGTGACTGCAGAGTAACTAGGGAGTGCAGAGTGCTAGGGAGTGCAGAGTGACTGCAGAGTGACTAGGGAGTGCAGAGTGACTGCAGAGTGCTAGGGAGTGCAGAGTGACTAGGGAGTGCAGAGTGACTAGGGAGTGCAGAGTGACTAGGGAGTGCAGAGTGACTAGGGAGTGCTAGGGAGTGCTAGGGAGTGCTAGGGAGCGCTAGGGAGTGCAGAGTGGCTAGGGAGTGCAGAGTGACTAGGGAGTGCTAGGGAGTGCAGAGTGACTAGGGAGTGCTAGGGAGTGCAGAGTGACTAGGGAGTGCTAGGGAGTGGAGAGTGACTAGGGAGTGCTAGGGAGTGGAGAGTGACTGCAGAGTGCTAGGGAGTGCTAGGGAGTGCAGAGTGACTGCAGAGTGCTAGGGAGTGCTAGGGACCGCAGAGTGACTGCTAGGGAGTGCTAGGGAGTGCAGAATGCTAGGGAGTGCAGAGTGACTAGGGAGTGCTAGGGAGTGCAGAGTGACTAGGGAGTGCTAGGGAGTGCAGAGTGACTAGGGACTGCTAGGGAGTGCTAGGGAGTGCAAGGGAGTGCAGAGTGCAAGGGAGTGCAGAGTGCAAGGGAGTGCAGAGTGCTAGGGAGTGCGAGGGAGTGTGAGGGAGTGCAGAGTACCTAGGGAGTGCAGAGTGACTAGGGAGTGCAGAGTGACTAGGGAGTGATAGGGAGTGCAGAGTGCTAGGGAGTGCAGAGTGACTAGGGAGTGCTATGGAGTGCTAGGGACTGCAGAGTGACTGCAGAGATTAAGCTAATGGCAATGTAAATGACAATGCCATTTATTTATCTATTTTCAAAACCAACACATAAATACAAATTTTGTCCTTTACAAAGCCAATAGCTCTAACTTTTCCAAAGGCGAAACCATTGCATTGTAAATGCTTGTTTATCTAGTGTGCCCAGGGCAGCATACACATGAGCCCACAAACAAGCATGACGTCACATTCAGGGATTGTAAAGAGGGGTGCTATATTAACCACAAGGTGGCAGCTTGGATTAACTGTGGGCAGCCTTGCACGGAATAGGGGTTTACAGAGGCAGGCTTCTTTTCTGAGTGTTTTGTCCTTCTCAAAATTAAAATTTGTTGCACTTTTTGATTTTGCCGTTTGTGCAACTTCGGTGGCAAAAATGCAGTTTGTAAACTTTTTTACTTGAGCCTCCCTCCACCCCCTCGGCAGCACACGGGTATGCCTGTCGAACATGTGCCTCGAGGGCCGGCTTCAGTGCTGGTGGCACCCGGTGCGAAAATCACTTTTGGCGCCTTCCCTGGTCACATGACCACCTCCTAGGATTCTCTCACTACCACCTGCAAAAGGGTCCCTCGTCTCTCCTATCATAAGATATTGCTAAACGCAGCGCCCCCTGAGGCCACAGTGGCCCCCTCCACAGGTTAGCGCCCAGTGCGGCCGCATCAGTCGCACTGCCCGAAAGCCGGATTTTTGTGTCTCCCTGCTACAGCTGCTGCTGTTTGCTGCCTTGTGGAATAAGCTGTGTTTGAAATGGATTACAACAGCACTCAAAATGAGCAGTCCTGCAAACCACTTCCTCGCACCGAACCATTATTCTTAAGTGTAAGGAGAGCTCCATAGATGTAACGCTCTGGAATAAAAGTAACACCATAGTCAGGGGTTGACTTTACTAATAACTGATTTTTACCCAAATGAACCCTTTAGGCAACATTAGAATAATGAAATACTGGAGAAAAAATCATAACGCTCTAATCTATACTTTGTAGTTTTTATGCAGAACTCTGATGAAAGTTAATAGTTCTTTGTTCTATATTAGGAGTTTAATTTATAAACTCAAAGTAACAAAATGATCTCTCTGACAAAAGCAGTAACCCACTGACCTATTCCATTATATGCACTCTGTGATCTGCATGGTACACGTTTTTTGCAACGGGCATATGAACCATCTGAGCTGCCTTACTTCCACCAGACAAACCTCCTATATCTTTAGGAAGAACATTAATCACCAGAGTTAATTTGACATTTTTATAATTCCCTGAAAATTGTTAGGAGGCTTGGAACGTGGGCAGCAGGTGCTTTTAAAACCATAATATGCGTGCAAAAAAGGCGCCCCACCCGAAGTCAGCGCCAGGTGCAGTGGCGCACCGCCCTACAGCCCTGGGCCAGGTTGTTTCTTTGGAGCACCGTGACCCTGGCACAATCCTCTTTCTGGACAGGTGTTTGGACACTTTTGACCCACCGTAAAAAACGTGAACTTTTGAATGAACCTTCAAACAAGGAAAATGTTTTGACTCTGACACTGTGCTCGCTGAAGCTGTTGGAGCTGTCATTTAATCTCTCCTCTCTCTCTCTCTCTCTCTCTCTCTCTCTCTCATTACTGATTAACACTTTCCTCTCTTCCTACTCTACTCCCAACCGACCACTAATGTATAACCAGCAAAAGGGGGCCATCCAAAGTATTCACTATGTATCACTTACCTCAGGGGCGGCTCTAGGCTCATGGCGGCCCTGGGCCACGAGCGTAGGTAGGGGGCCCCGGAAGAGGGGGTCCGGGCCGGGCGGAGTGTTGAGGCCAGTGAAGCGGGGCGGGGGGGGGGGGGGGGGGTTCAGGGTGTTTGGAAGTGGAACAGAGCTGCAGGCCACCAAATCCCTGCCAGGGGCCGCCATGCAAATATGTATCCATCCTCAGAGGATTATTATATTAAGGATGTATATTGGCGTGGTGGCCCCTGGGGTTTGGTGGCCCTGTGCAGGTGCACAGCTTGCACATGCCTAAGGCCGCCCCTGCTTACCTTGCACTGCATAGGACGGTCACCCATACAAAGTTATCCCTGTGCACTGTATGTATGTATGTGTATAAATACTATAAATAAAAAATAAAAAATAAAAAAAAAAGAAGACCAAGAGATGCACTTCGTGGAATCAGATGGGCCTGACCATCGTAGAAGATAGAGGTTAAAGAAGCATCTCAGATTAACTTTCAACTGCGGTTCGTTAGCAGGTTAAATGTTGTTCTTAACCATGTTAACTAACATTACCCACATTAACCAGAAAAATACTAAATAAATAAATTAAAAAATATGCTAAATAAAACATAAAATTCAACTGGTTCTTTATTCAGAAGAGGCGAGATATGTGATGCAATGGGTAAGTCAATGGTAATTTGATCATGAGACATACATTTGAATCCTAGCCTGCACACTTTATTAGCTTGTGGGATCCTAAACACATCACTTTATTTCACTGTCGGCAAACACTTTAAGTGCACAGAAACAAGCGATCCACCAGCTCAGCCCTATACAAATACATGTACTTTGTAACACAGCTCCTTGTTGCCGTAGCCTATGTGCGCCTTCAGCACCGTGCCACAGAGCACAGCTGCCCCATTCACGAAGTTGCCTTTTAGCGTAGTCCCTCTGCGTTAGGCACTTTAAAAACATGCCAAATTATGGCTCAATTTTAAACCTGATTAAATTGCCCTTGTTATGCCTAGATTACACGGAACGTCTTTTGAAGATGTGCCTCCCTACTACAGGCGCTGCTGCGGCTAAATTGTGTAACACTGTCTTTTAGAGGCGCAGACCCTCTCTGTGTAGAGGGCCCTGTCATTTGTAAATGTAAATTAAATGGGATTTCTTGACAAATGGACCCCTTACACAGCATACACTGCAATGTGTAGCTTATTGATATGCTACAAATTGTACCTCAGATATGGGCTTTCCGCTGAGGATGGCTACCACGATCTCTGCCAGAAGAAGGTAGAGAGGCAGTGCTCGACGGCCATGGCAAGGAGGAACAACATCTAAAGGCGGCCGAGCCTTTTCTGTATTGATCTCTCAACTATGGAATCGGCTACCTGGGAGCCTAAGCAAGGAGTCCGCCCTCCTCCCTTTCAGGAAAAAACTCAAGACCCTTCTGTTTATGGAGGCTCTGGGCACAGCATAAGCTCCTCCGGGTGTTGTACATATGACTGTTGGTGGGGTTTAGCCACTCTCTCGCAACGCTAAGAGACCTGTTGGTGATTACGCGCTCTATAAATCCCAATTAACATAACATAACATAACTGCTGCTGGGCTCCCCTCCTGCTGCTGCAGACCTCATAAACACCCAAGTGACGTCCTTAATGAAGTGCGGCACTTCCGCAAAATGGGTGGGCCGCGTCGGCCATTGGCCAATGGCAGCACTGGGGAGGTAGTGCTGCCATCGGCCAATGGCCGACAGCAGCACGGAACGGGTTAATAGTCGCAAATCAATGAGCTCCACGGAAAGCAGAACTGAATTCCTCAGTTTGTAATGTGAACTCTTGGCCCTTTTGCTCCCTCTCTTGAGTTTATGGCCAGAGCGTGTTTCCTTGAAAAGGTTTATGGGTGATTGGAAAAGACAGCAAGCCATAACAAGCCTACAAAAACACGAGCAGAGGAAGGCAAACTAAAACCAGACAGGAGGAGGTGCCTTTTTGTCCTGTGTGATGCGATGGTCAACAAATCACTGAGTCCTGAGTAGTCAAGTATGCCTCTCTCCTGTGACCAGGCCCGACAAGCGTGCGTAGTGAACAGCTTTTTTTTTCTTTCTGCATAGTGCACTGCGCATGTTCAGAACATGAGACGCTACTTACCAAAATACCAATTCGCCGTCAACAGGGCTGGACCCACTTTTCAGTACTACAAATTTCAGCACCCCACCTAGCGGTAATTAATATGATGCGGATGATTTTTTAATATAATAAAGCATAGTCGTGTGGTAGCGCTTTGTTGTTTTGAGACCAGTGGCCTAAGTGCATTTCAACAAGCCCAATCCCATTTAAAAAGAAGCCCAAACTAAACAAACATCCTACCAAAAACAAGCACAACTGACAGTGGACATCGAAAAGTGCAAAGAGGTAAAAAAAAGAAAATACAGGCACAGCCCGCATGCACAGCGCTGGGGGCAGCACTAGCAAAACTGTGGCATTAAGAGGACGTGGTAAGGAGGAATATTATATTTAAAAGTAAACAGCTATAACACCAAAGCTGAACACAGGCAAACAGTCAGAGAACAGGAGACCAAGAAAAAAATAGTCCTCCAAAAAACAGATAAAGAACCCTAGCGGAATAAGACAGTGCTTAGTCCCTGCTACCTGGGAATAGCAGAAGAGAACAAGAGAGACAAAGAGACTGAACTGACCACTATAGCAAGCAAGGATTTTAAAAAGACACTAAAACAAACAAATCAAAAGCAGGGGTATTGCTTTTAAGCCACAAGAGAAATATACTAAAGTATACAAGAGGTCATACGCTTACGCTCAACCTAAAAAGGCTGTTGGGGCGCCAACAAAGTTGTCGCACAGGTCAAAACAAACTCTTAAGCTAATCCTGACCTGAAAAGCACTTTGTCTACATGAAAGCATACATACAGTGAAAACACACCAATCACACCTTAAAATGCAGAAACATGGGAGGACATGTCAAAAACACATGTGATTTGTATACAATATTCCAAGCAGTTTTACTGTAATCCCATATGAAATGCAGAGCCAAATACAGTATGCCTACAGAGCCACTCTCTTTAAAGAGAGAAAGGATGGTCTATCCAATTGGTACCATGTCCCCGTGGTGCGCATCTGAGGTGCACGCGAGAGTAGGACGCTCACAGGACTTGGTAGGCTGGTAGATCGCTCTGCTACGCAGGAGGCGACATATGCCAGCTCTGCATAGTCCGATGATTGCCTTGCTGTGTTAGGACTGAGCTCATATTCAATTTAAACTATTCCCCATTGGCAGCCAACACTGCTTTAGAGTGGTAGATCGGGTGGAGAGGGAGCGGAAGAGCGGAGATAACAATAAAAATAAAATGCCTTACCTGCTGCTGCCGGCCACCTCACACTTCTCTGTTTCCACTTCCTGGTCCCAGCAGTCCCTGGACCAGCATCATGGACTGAGGCAACCTGCCAAACTGACATGCGCACTTAAAAGTGCACATCTACCACTCCTCCTCCCCCTCCCATGGCCCAGCCCCACCCCTCCTTGCACACGCTGGCTCAGCCAGTAGCTGAAAAATAAAAGAATATTAAAATATCGTTTTATTTTTCAGCTGCTGTCTCAGAGCCAGTGGGGCGATGCTCCTCCGCCATTGCGGTAGAGCCGCCCCTGCTATTCCCTCAGTTAAATCTGTGCCATCCAGTACCAATGTCTGTCTTGGACACAGTGTGCTGTCAAAACTCTCAAACTGTCACATCTGAGTTATCTCTGTTGTAGCACCTGAATCTGCATTTGCACCATAAATGACAATCCACACATAGAGCTACAGTGTTCAGCCACAACAACGGACCCTGAAGTAGCCCAGACCTATTGGCTTTGACAATCATTGTTTGGTGTAAATGATATTGAGGACAGTGTATTTCTGTCAGATGACATTTAGGCCATGATATTCTGGTACCATACCATGGGGGTGAAAACACTATTTCTAAACCTATTGGGCGATGGTTCTTGCGGCCCATCTCCTTGCAGCTGTGCAGGTGAGACATGGGGGTCCCAAATGTGCAGGTTATATGTGGGGCCCCAGCTGTGCAGGTGAGATGTGGGGGTCCCAGATGTGCAGGTGATATGTGGTGTCCCAGCTGTGCAGGTTATATGTGGGGTCCCAGCTGTGCAGTTTAGATGTGGAGTCCCAGGTGTGCAGGTAAAATGCGGTGGTCTCAGTTGTGCAGGTGAGATGTGGGGTCCCAGATGTGCAGGTGAGATGTAGGGTCCCAGATGTGCAGGTGAGATGTGGGGTCCCAGCTGTGCAGGTGAGATATGGGGTCCCAGCTGTGCAGGTTAGATGTGGAGTCACAGATGTGCAGTTGAGATGTGGGGTTCCAGATGTGCAGGATAGATGTGGGGTCCCAGCAGTGCAGGTTAGATGTGGGGTCCCAGCTGTGCAGGTGAGATGTGGGGTCCGAGCTGTGGAGGTGAGATGTTCCCAGTTGTGCAGGTGAGATGTGGGGTCCCAGCTGTGCAGGTGAGATGTGGGGTGCCAGCTGTGCAGGTTAGATGTGGAGTCAAAGATGTGCAGTTGAGATGTGGGGTTCCAGATGTGCAGGTTAGATGTGAGGTCCCAGCTGTGCAGGTGAGATGTGGGGTCCCAGCTGTGCAGGTGCGATGTTTCCAGCTGTGCAGGTGAGATGTGGGGTCCCAGCTGTGCAGGTGAGATGTGGGGTCCCAGATGTACAGGTGAGATGTGGGGTCCCCGCTGTGCAGGTGAGATGTGGGGTCCCAGCTGTGCAGGTGAGATGTGGGGTCCCAGGTGTACAAGTGAGATGTGGAGTCACAGATGTGCAGTTGAGATGTGGGGTTCCAGATGTGCAGGATAGATGTGGGGTCCCAGCTGTGCAGGTTAGATGTGGGGTCCCAGCTGTGCAGGTGAGATGTGGGGTCCGAGCTGTGGAGGTGAGATGTTCCCAGTTGTGCAGGTGAGATGTGGGGTCCCAGCTCTGCAGGTGAGATGTAGGGTCCCAGATGTGCAGGTGAGATGTGGGGTCCCAGCTGTGCAGGTGAGATATGGGGTCCCAGCTGTGCAGGTTAGATGTGGAGTCACAGATGTGCAGTTGAGATGTGGGGTTCCAGATGTGCAATTTAGATGTGGAGTCCCAGGTGTGCAGGTAAAATGCGGTGGTCTCAGACGTGCAGGTGAGATGTGGGGTCCCAGATGTGCAGGTGAGATGTAGAGTCCCAGATGTGCAGGTGAGATGTGGGGTCCCAGCTGTGCAGGTGAGATATGGGGTCCCAGCTGTGCAGGTTAGATGTGGAGTCACAGATGTGCAGTTGAGATGTGGGGTTCCAGATGTGCAGGATAGATGTGGGGTCCCAGCTGTGCAGGTTAGATGTGGGGTCCCAGCTGTGCAGGTGAGATGTGGGGTCCCAGCTGTGCAGGTGAGATGTGGGGTCCCAGCTGTGCAGGTTAGATGTGGAGTCAAAGATGTGCAGTTGAGATGTGGGGTTCCAGATGTGCAGGTTAGATGTGAGGTCCCAGCTGTGCAGGTGAGATGTGGGGTCCCAGCTGTGCAGGTGCGATGTTTCCAGCTGTGCAGGTGAGATGTGGGGTCCCAGCTGTGCAGGTGAGATGTGGGGTCCCAGATGTACAGGTGAGATGTGGGGTCCCCGCTGTGCAGGTGAGATGTGGGGTCCCAGCTGTGCAGGTGAGATGTGGGGTCCCAGGTGTACAGGTGAGATGTGGGGTCCCAGCTGTGCAGGTGAGATGTGGGGTCCCAGCTGTGCAGGTGAGATGTGGGGTCCCAGGTGTACAAGTGAGATGTGGAGTCACAGATGTGCAGTTGAGATGTGGGGTTCCAGATGTGCAGGATAGATGTGGGGTCCCAGCTGTGCAGGTTAGATGTGGGGTCCCAGCTGTGCAGGTGAGATGTGGGGTCCGAGCTGTGGAGGTGAGATGTTCCCAGTTGTGCAGGTGAGATGTGGGGTCCCAGCTCTGCAGGTGAGATGTAGGGTCCCAGATGTGCAGGTGAGATGTGGGGTCCCAGCTGTGCAGGTGAGATATGGGGTCCCAGCTGTGCAGGTTAGATGTGGCGTCACAGATGTGCAGTTGAGATGTGGGGTTCCAGGTGTGCAGGATAGATGTGGGGTCCCAGCTGTGCAGGTTAGATGTGGGGTCCCAGCTGTGCAGGTTAGATGTGGGGTCCCAGCTGTGCAGGTGAGATGTGGGGTCCCAGCTGTGCAATTTAGATGTGGAGTCCCAGGTGTGCAGGTAAAATGCGGTGGTCTCAGACGTGCAGGTGAGATGTGGGGTCCCAGATGTGCAGGTGAGATGTAGAGTCCCAGATGTGCAGGTGAGATGTGGGGTCCCAGCTTTGCAGGTGAGATATGGGGTCCCAGCTGTGCAGGTTAGATGTGGAGTCACAGATGTGCAGTTGAGATGTGGGGTTCCAGATGTGCAGGATAGATGTGGGGTCCCAGCTGTGCAGGTTAGATGTGGGGTCCCAGCTGTGCAGGTGAGATGTGGGTTCCGAGCTGTGGAGGTGAGATGTTCCCAGTTGTGCAGGTGAGATGTGGGGTCCCAGCTGTGCAGGTGAGATGTGGGGTCCCAGCTGTGCAGGTTAGATGTGGAGTCAAAGATGTGCAGTTGAGATGTGGGGTTCCAGATGTGCAGATTAGATGTGGGGTCCCAGCTGTGCAGGTGAGATGTGGGGTCCCAGCTGTGCAGGTGCGATGTTTCCAGCTGTGCAGGTGAGATGTGGGGTCCCAGCTGTGCAGGTGAGATGTGGGGTCCCAGATGTACAGGTGAGATGCGGGGTCCCAGCTGTGCAGGTGAGATGTGGGGTCCCAGCTGTGCAGGTGAGATGTGGGGTCCCAGATGTGCAGGTGAGATGTGGGGTCCCAGCTGTGCAGGTGAGATGTGGGGTCCCAGCTGTGCAGGTGAGATGTGGGGTCCCAGGTGTACAAGTGAGATGTGGAGTCACAGATGTGAAGTTGAGATGTGGGGTTCCAGATGTGCAGGATAGATTTGGGGTCCCAGCTGTGCAGGTTAGATGTGGGGTCCCAGCTGTGCAGGTGAGATGTGGGGTCCGAGCTGTGGAGGTGAGATGTTCCCGGTTGTGCAGGTGAGATGTGGGGTCCCAGCTGTGCAGGTGAGATGTAGGGTCCCAGATGTGCAGGTGAGATGTGGGGTCCCAGCTGTGCAGGTGAGATATGGGGTCCCAGCTGTGCAGGTTAGATGTGGAGTCACAGATGTGCAGTTGAGATGTGGGGTTCCAGGTGTGCAGGATAGATGTGGGGTCCCAGCTGTGCAGGTGAGATGTGGGGTCCGAGCTGTGGAGGTGAGATGTTCCCAGTTGTGCAGGTGAGATGTGGGGTCCCAGCTGTGCAGGTTAGATGTGGAGTCAAAGATGTGCAGTTGAGATGTGGGGTTCCAGATGTGCAGGTTAGATGTGGGGTCCCAGCTATGCAGGTGAGATGTGGGGTCCCAGCTGTGCAGGTGCGATGTTTCCAGCTGTGCAGGTGAGATGTGGGGTCCCAGCTGTGCAGGTGAGATGTGGGGTCCCAGCTGTGCGGGTGAGATGTGGGGTTCCAGCTGTGCAGGTGAGATTTTGGGTCCCAGCTGTGCAGGTGAGATGTGGGGTCCCAGATGTGCAGGTGAGATGTGGGGTCCCAGCTGTGCAGGTGAGATGTGGGGTCCCAGGTGTACAGGTGAGATGTGGGGTCCCAGCTGTGCAGGTGAGATGTGGGGTCCCAGATGTGCAAGTGAGATCTGGGGTCCCAGCTGTGCAGGTGAGATGTGGGGTCCCAGGTGTGCAGGTGATATGTGGGGTCCCAGCTGTGCAGGTGAGATGTGGGGTCCCAGGTGTACAGGTGAGATGTGGGGTCCCAGCTGTGCAGGTGAGATGTGGGGTCCCAGCTGTGCGGGTGAGATGTGGGGTTCCAGCTGTGCAGGTGAGATGTTGGGTCCCAGCTGTGCAGGTGAGATGTGGGGTCCCAGCTGTGCAGGTGAGATGTGGGGTCCCAGGTGTACAGGTGAGATGTGGGGTCCCAGCTGTGCAGGTGAGATGTGGGGTCCCAGATGTGCAAGTGAGATCTGGGGTCCCAGCTGTGCAGGTGAGATGTGGGGTCCCAGGTGTATAGGTGAGATGTGGGGTCCCAGCTGTGCAGGTGAGATGTGGGGTCCCAGATCTGCAGGTGAGATGTGGGGTCCCAGACCTATCTGCATGGGATTCCCCAAACCAGGCGTGTGGCAAAGCCTTCAGTTTATTTCAGGAGCGCTCCTTAAAGGCAAACCTTATGTTTTGTCCACCCCCTAAATAACTTAGTAGCGTGCTCCGTTGTATTGTATTATGGAATGCCCTGTTATGCTATTAATTCCATTATTGTATGTCATGAAACAATATGCTACGTTGTGTTCGGACTATGCAATGGTCTGTTATGTTACGGTATTTTAAATTATGTTCTAGGCCATGATACTATGGAATACTGTGGTGTGCTACGGAATGCCATGGTATGCAATAGTATGCTATGCTATATTTACGTTATTGAATACATTGCTAGGTTATGTTATGGTGCACTAGGTCAGGTTATGTCATAAAATGCGATGCTATAGAATGTTAAGATGCATCATGGAATGTTGTGCTATACTATGAAATGCTATGTTATGGAATGTCATTCTGTGTTATGGAATGCTATGCTAACTTTACCAAATTAAGTGCAGCTTTTGCCGCTGAGTGGAACTTGCGGCCGAGCGCCCCCATGTGGCCCGCAGAAGAACAGCAGGGCAGAAGAGGAATACGTGACATTTTAGTCAGAAGGGCCGGAGCCGCCTGCTGCCCTGGAACACAATGGTAGTGACCCGTGGCGCAGTCCAAATAAACACATCAGATAAACAGCCGCTTCTGAAGCCTGTGGTCTCGTTATCGCTCACAGGAACCCGCGATTCCCTGTGGTGCGGACCGAAAGTGTGAGCTAAATATGTACATAACCAGGGGAAGAACCAGCAGGTAGTCCCAAGCAGCCTGTCCTCGCCTTCTGACTCCGTAAGGAGCCGCCTGGGGCCGGAGGGAGCTGGGACGCGGCGCTGCCTGTGTAAATGTCACGCTCCGAGCTGGCGGCCATTAGTACAAGGCAGCGGGAGCTGAGGCGCCCACTCGTGAAGGCAAATAATGCCCCTGCTCTCCAGTGCTGCGGAGGCTTGAAGGGGAGGGTGGTGCAGGCGGTTTACCATCTCCTCCCGAGCAAATTATCTGCCTACTGCCAATCTCAGAATTCTCAAGGGGTAAAAACAAAGTGGCCGATTAGCTAACATTTTGCACCGGGTTTGTGTTACATAAGTGGCGCAAAACAGCTCCAAATTGTTATTTTGAATTTACTTTCCAACGCAAAATGCTTTCTGCACTGGAAAGTTGCCTGAAAGCAGGGCTCGAGTCGGGGTACCACGCGGGTGGACGGCGTCCCCCCAGCTATTTTACTGGGGGGACGCTGTCCCCCCTGCCAAACAGCTGGACTTCACTCTTTGGCCTCTCTGTGACGAGGAGCTCGGCACCTTTCGTGACATCACTTCCTGTCATGACGTCACTTCCAGTGACAGCGTCCCCCCACTTCTTTTTTTACGACTTGTGCCCTGCCTGAAAGTAACGCTAAGCAGTGCTTTGCGCATCTATACTTTGCGTCAAGGGGACAGTCTATCAGTTGTACATGGGCGTTCCCATGCAACCACCAATGGTTGATGATGCAAAACTCTATCTGCCAACAGTAGTAGCCGGGGATTTGCACCAAAGATAACACCTTTTTGAAGCAGGCATAAAAAAGTAAAATGGTTTTATTTCTCCAATATTTTTTGACTATGCACGGGCTCTGTACAGCACACCTCGAAAGTTTTACCAAAGCCTCAGTACTCCTCATGCCTTTGTAATCCAGTACCAGGTACTTCCTTCCTCCCTATGTCACTCCTGCAGGTTCCTGCTTTCTCCATTTATGAGGCTTTTTCTTCCTCCGTCTTACTGTTTTGGTTTTTACCCTCAGTAAAGTCTGTTGCGGAATATACCTGCCGGTGGCCTCCACCGGCTCACATTAAGCGCTGGCTCTGTGTTTCATTTGTTTTAAGGGTTGAGAGATGTCTTCCATCTGAATAAATGCTCCTATCCTACGTAATATTGTAATAGGGGTTTCCATTTGTCTTTAGCTATGTTGTAGCTCATTTATTGTAGGGCCCTCCTTACTTCTTAAGTGTGCTTAATTTAATTGGTCTGTGTCTGTTAGGGGGCACAGGCACCAGGACTACCTCTTATGCAAATTCATGATACAAAACTCTTGATTAATGACTTTGCTGGAATTAAAACAAGAGCTTCCTCTTGCACTGACTATGCTAAGGAATTTGAAGTAGGTATTTCTCAACACACCTCAAGTCTGCTGTAATGTGAACATGTGGGCTTGAATCCCTGACAAGACTTAAACTTAACTTTTTATCTCCTGGTAGTAAGTAAGTCGAGTGCAGTTACTTTTGGTAAGGGTAGCACTTATTATATAGACATTGTACAACTAATACTCATTATGAACTAGAACCCTTTAGCTGTAGTCACCCGCTGACTAAAGCTTTCTTCCCAAGGGGCAATGCCTGTCCAGTTGTTCTCTACACTAATGTTTTCACTTTAGGCAACTATCTTTACATGAGCAAAAGGCCTCATCTAGAGTATCGTATTGACTGAAAATCTGCCATTTTCTGGGGAAAACTTTAGCTAAGGAATCCATTTGAGTGTGAATGGATTACAAAATAGGCATTTTATTGTCACCTTTGGGTCACAAGAATGGAAGGAGCCAACACTGAAGGGGGATGTTTTAACTCCTTTTATTGAGTTACAACACAATGTTTGGGATATCAACAAACATAATGAGGGACCAGGGTCCTTCCTTGGTGTCCTCAGCTTCAGGTCTTGGGGCGGAGGTCCGAGATTACCATGTCATGTAGGGAAACACAAAAGAAAACAATATGGCTTTTAGGTACTGGTCACGGTTTTAACTGGACAGGGGAAAGGGGAGTGAGGGGGATAGTCAGAACCACCACCAGCAATTGCGGATACCCGTGAATAGTGCTCGAGAGCTACGGTGCCAGGCTTCCCGTGAGTGGTACTCGAGAGCTGCGGTGCCAGACCTCCCCTCCCGTCTCCCTACTCGGTCCCGCCCTTCTTAACCCGAAATAGCAAACCCAAACGAGCACGCACCTGGGCAAGCCACGCGTCCTCCTTTGCGTGGCTGGGCGATACGCGGTATCGTTGGCCTCCTGGCGTTTCCCTTGATGGTCTCTGCTTCTTGTCTGGTTCCGTCCTGGCGCCTTCTCCGCCCGCTGTGTCGGTTCCAGTGAAGAGCTCCGCCGCCTTGGTCCCGTCTTCTGTTTCGGTCGTCTTGGTCTCGGCTTCTCTGTTCCGGCTCGTGTTCTTCTTCTCCTGGCGTTGAACCTCTGCTTCCCACGAGTCTGCCAACCGAGACACGGCGTCTTCCGGATCCACCCTCAAATGATGCGAGGTCGCACCGGATAGGCCCTCAAAGTCAGGTGGTCCAGAGACGAGGCGGTCATCCAGATAGCACGGGCTGTCCTTAAAGGACCCGCAGTAATCCGCCTGCAGGTAAGACGGAGAATCAGGCATCTCAGTCTGGGCCGAGCAAGAGACCCCCTGACAGTTATGTTAATGAATGTCATTGAATCCTTGTTTCCATGAATGTCCTTGTTGAGACTATTGAGACACTTTTTAGCCTTTTGGGATGCACTGCTTCTTGTGGTCCTGATGAGACATATCTGCAATGCTGCAGTAGAGCTGAAAATGCAGGAAATTCTGCTCTCAAGGCATAAAAGTAATAACACCACCAGTCTTGTGACAATGAGTTATGCTATTTTTTGTGTGTCTGTGCACAGCTTAGCACCATGCGCATGTCCGGCAGCACTTTCGGAATCTATGGCTTTTAGGTACCCTTTGACTGGAGTTAAAGTGGTTTATTCAAATTAGATTCTGGTTGTGTTTCATATCCTTTTTAGGTCACGCCTGAGCCAGCGCATGCGCTATCTGGTGAGACATTTAGTGAGTGGGCTTTAAAAAGCCGACCACAGCTTTTTGGGTGGCATAGAGCGTGCTGTTACAAGTACAGGTACGTGCAGAGGCGCCATCTGGCTTTCCTCTCGCTCTACCAGGCACGTGCGCCTCACTCTGCCTCTCTGTTTTGCTCACGCTTCAACTCCCTCCCCTCCCCACCACAGATCGCATATTTCAACTTTCAGCCCATGGCAACTGCGTGCCGCTCCTTGCTTTCGCATTACTTCCTCTCCATTTCTCTCCTGTCTTCGCTGCCTTGCATGCTTCTGGTATTTTCCTTTTCCGATGCTTGGTACTCCTGTTGGTCCACGGCCCTGCTCCCGTGTATGCGCACTCACGCCGTTGGTCCGCAAACTGAAAGAAGCGATATACATTGAGCAGCTGCTGTTTCTTAATCTGTGTGACGTATGGAAAGGTGAATTACCATTTGTGTATTAATACATGTGCTCCTGAGTGCATTAGTCAGTGTTCTCAAGATGTGTTGAATCATCCCTAAGGAATGATTGGCAAACCCATGCTAGATTGTCAACTGACTCTGTGCGTGTTGTTGATTACTCAGTTTCTCGTCCAACAAGGAATATTTACGGTTTGTGTTTTTGCTTGTATTAATTAGTCTTGACTTCTCTCCATCATTCGTGAAACCTCCACCCCTCCTGTCTTTCAATCCTGTTTCAGACTGTGGACTTGATCATTTTCATGCATGATGTGTTCTAAATTGCCTCTACTTTCCCTTTAAGTTGGACAGACTCACAAGGAAAATCTGAGTAAATGCCCAGTTTTTATAGAGCTGTAAATAGTACCAGTTAGCCAGCTGTTTCAGTTCATGCTGGGGAGCGCAGAAGTTACTGACTCTCCCCCAGCCCTACCTTTTACTGGTTTGCCTTACGCACTGTGCTGTTACAGTTCTGCTGGGCCAAAATACAGGCACTATCGCCAAAATAAAACACACGTTTGACCGATTGCCTCACTGGAAGGTGGAGGTTCTTTCCTATTCCGCTTTGCTGATTCCTTAGCTGTTATGCCGACATGTTGTTGGAGTTACTTATAAGGTCCCAATGGCGAGATATATTGGCTATGCCAATGCTTGTTTAAAAATATGGTTCATTCAAGTGGATCAACGTTACCTCAGTGCAATCGCTTTTACATCAACACATTCACAGTATATCAGTCTGCTGTCATAATTGGCACATACTCATCGTAAGGTCACCGTCTCTGATTATGACACAAGAGGGGTTAACGGTCCAGCTGTCTTTTTAGAAAAGTTGTATAAGTTGCATTGCTTTTACATGACCCTTTTCCAGTTTTGCATTCTATAGAAAACAACATGGGTCTAATGCCAACTGACTACACGGCCTGACCCTCGTCCCTGAAGCTGGCTGTAAACTATAAGTGGCAAAGGCTTTGCATAGTTAAATAGTGGCCATGCACCATTAAGACATGTGGTAGTTATTGTGCCCGACTGGATAGTGTGGTAGTATACCATGTAGTAGTGTGAAACATTGCAAAATGTGTTAGTATGTTAGTGCCCCTGGACCATGCATTACTTCGTTGTTCCTTTCCATCTTTTGATAGTGTGGTTGTGTTTTTGTAATATTACGAGAGGCAGTGCTCCTGCATTAGTGTGCAGTGCACTTGCACCAGTGAATAGTGTGGGTGACAATACCTTTAGATAATTGGGTACCGTTTTACCTCCTCAGGTAGTTTGATCATTTTCCAGATCCTTTGTACAACACTCTTCTATTGTAGAGTATTCCGATAGTGCTCTTACACCACTGACTAGTCAGGTTGGGTCCTTACGCTCTAATTTCAGCATTCAGCTCTTATTTCGGCATTCTCCTAACACTATAGCACAGTGTGGCATTTCCATTGCAGCATTACATGATGTGTTCCATGGTGTGCACCAATGAGCTGTGTTCTTGTGCAATCACCAGTAGCATAAGACTAGACTTACATGACTGAGTCATGATTGCTTCCTTGCACCATTAGATAGTCCACTTGGGTACCTCGCACCAATCTGTGGTGAGGTTGTGCTCTTGCACCATCAGTTATTGTACCATCATCAGCAGCATAATACTAGACTTGCACAACTGAGTCGTGATTGCTTCCTTGCACCATTAGATAGTCCACTTAGTACCTCGCACCAATCTGTGGTGAGGTTGTGCTCTTGCACCGTCAGTTATTGTTCCATCAGCATCAGCATAATACTAGACTTGCACGACTGAGTCATGATTGCTTCCTTGCACCATTAGATAGTCCACTTGGTACCTCGCACCAATCTGTGGTGAGGTTGTGCTCTTGCACTGTCAGTTATTGTTCCATCAACAGCAGCATAATACTAGACTTGCACGACTGAGTCGTGATTGCTTCCTTGCACCATTAGATAGTCCACTTGGTAGCTCGCACCAATCTGTGGTGAGGTTGTGCTCTTGCACTGTCAGTTATTGTTCCATCAACAGCAGCATAATACTAGACTTGCACGACTGAGTCGTGATTGCTTCCTTGCACCATTAGATAGTCCACTTGGTACCTCGCACCAATCTGTGGTGAGGTTGTGCTCTTGCACTGTCAGTTATTGTTCCATCATCAGCAGCATAATACTAGACTTGCACGACTGAGTCGTGATTGCTCCCTTGCACCATTAGATAGTCCACTTGGTACCTCGCAGCAATCTGTGGTGAGGTCGTGCTCTTGCACGGTCAGTTATTGTTCCATCAACAGCAGCATAATACTAGACTTGCACGACTGAGTCATGATTGCTTCCTTGCACCATTAGATAGTCCACTTGGTACCTCGCACCAATCTGTGGTGAGGTTGTGCTCTTGCACTGTCAGTTATTGTTCCATCATCAGCAGCATAATACTAGACTTGCACGACTGAGTCGTGATTGCTCCCTTGCACCATTAGATAGTCCACTTGGTACCTCGCACCAATCTGTGGTGAGGTCGTGCTCTTGCACAGTCAGTTATTGTTCCATCAACAGCAGCATAATACTAGACTTGCACGACTGAGTCGTGATTGCTTCCTTGCACCATTAGATAGTCCACTTGGTACCTCGCACCAATATGTGGTGAGGTGGTGCTCTTGCACTGTCAGTTATTGTTCCATCACCAGCAGCATAATACTAGACTTGCACGACTGAGTCGTGATTGCTTCCTTGCACCATTAGATAGTCCACTTGGTACCTCGCACCAATCTGTGGTGAGGTTGTGCTCTTGCACCGTCAGATATTGTTCCATCATCAGCAGCATAATACTAGACTTGCACGACTGATTCATGATTGCTTCCTTGCACCATTAGATAGTCCACTTGGTACCTCGCACCAATCTGTGGTGAGGTGGTGCTCTTGCACTGTCAGTTATTGTTCCTGTACCATTTAGTTGTGTGACACTGCCTTGGCACAAATGCACAGTGTGGCTGAGCCTTTGCACCTTACATTAGTGTGTTTTGTGCTTGCGCCATTTAATAGTGTGTAACTGCAGTGCCCTTGCACGATTTACTAGTATTTTATGATCTTGCAAAATGAGCAGGGTACTTGCCTCATTTGATAGTTTAATGCCACTACTGTGGATTATCTTTAACCACTGCGCAGTTTGATAGTTTCCGTGTTCTTTCGAAAGGCGCTGGCTTCAGTGAGCAGTGTGCCAGTGCACTCGAATCCTGCATAATGAGGCCACGCCCTCATCACTGAACAGGATGAGAGCTTTCAAGTTTCCAATGCCAATGTTGGATCTGTAGTTCTGAGTATATAATGGCGTAAAGAGAACTACACGTGCAAGATACTGCAAATAAAAACATCTGGACTGGGTGAGCTCCTCGTGCACGGCCTGGGAGTCCTGGGAGCTCTGGTAGTGGTGCTACGGTGCTAGGTTACTCCACCGCAGCATAGTGTAGAGTGGCCCTGCTGTTACTCCTCTGAGTACTGTAGCCAGTGATATTGTGGTGCACTTACACCAGTGCTTACCTTAAGGCCCACTTTTGCAACAGTTTTGCACCAGTGCACGCACTTGGCACAAAAAAAAGATGGCGCCAGTTTTACGTTTTGAAGGCCTCGTGCACAGTGCTGAATTGCGCAGCGTCGCGTGAGTGCCTGTTCACGCTTTTGGCAAAGGTGGGCCCGAGTACCACTGGACGGCCAGGAATATCCAGGAAAACCGTGTCATAATAATACTTCCAATCCATGGAGCTCACGAGGCTCCAATATAATAAATAAATACCTTTTGTCCACAGGAAACGACCAGCTTAGAAAATGAAATCCAAACGCGTTTAAAGTCCCTGGAGGACTGGTGTCGGGAAGCTGAGAGAGCAGAGGGCGTAGGAGGGGCCCTCGCGCCCCAGACATTGTTCCCTGTTATGGGCCTCTTCCAGGGAAGTTTGGGTTTAAACTAAACACAAAAACACGTCAGAATCGGAGGGCGGAAACTCATTACTCCTCTGAGCATGTACAGAAAACACCGCAACCAGAGCCTTTACAACAGCTCTGGAACCAAATGAACCCCCAAAACTCCGGTAAACAAGTAACACAACTTCTACAAATAGTGGCTGGATTGCTTCCTTCCCACAAACTGTTGATTGTGTTAATTGGGGAAATGTTTGCTAAATTAATGCAAGTTGCATGTTTCTCATTATGGTTGTTTTCAATAAACCGTGGGCATTCAGCGAGCCTAGTTGTTATCGTAATTAATTGGCTCATTTATAAATTGCCTTGTAAGCTTTAGGAGCGTGGTTACAAAGTGTGCGTTTGCAGCTGCATAGATCAAAGAAACACTGCGGGCAGATAAGGCTGTGTAACATGAGTTTTTAGGTTTTGCCTAGACAGCGCAAGCGCTATCTCTTCAAGACATTTTGTTTACATACAGTGGGCGTACAGCTCGCGTACAGCTCGCCCACTGTTTACCATTTGTTAGCTTCAGCATTGCTCTCGTTTCATTGGTTCCCGCTTGTCTTGACATGCCTACGTCATGTCCGCTTCTTGTGTTTGGCCCTTCCTGGAGCATGGACTAAGTACTCGTGTCCTTCTACTGCTTCTGTTTTTGGAGTTACTTTTTTGGATTCAAGTACTCCATATGAGCGCTTGTGTTTTCAGTTTGTCTCCAATATCCCCGTCCGTGCAGTTCCCATTCCCTCCCTCCTGCCTCTTCCATGTTGCTTCTCCCCTCCACCTCCTGCCCAACAATGTAAACAAATCAACTCATCTATGAAAGGTAATGGGTCTGTAGCTGCGGCACTGAATATGCATATCCTTGAACTGTAAAGTGTTACTGTGATTCTGTGTGCCTTCCAAATAAAGAATGCTGCAATATTATTTCTCGTCCCCCAAATATCATTTACCGAGTAAATCATTGCTTCTGCTGTATTCTCCTTTGTCTAAAATACAGAGCTCACAGTGCAGTGACTCTGTGAAACATTGACAAAACCCATGATAATGCATTCTTTTCAGAGATTAAAGACCCAGACACATTTTAAGGCATGGGCAAAGTGGGCTTTGGCCTAGGGCCCCAGCCTTTCAGGGGGGCCCCCCAAAAAGAGCCACCTCTGTTCTGCAGAGATTCTTACTGTGATGACCTTTAAAAATTAGATTGAAGTGCCATTTTCTGTTAATTTACTATTAATGTGGGTGACATGTGAGAGTCCATTAAAGACATTTTGCCGAGAAATGTGTGTTTATGTTTCATGCAACATCCTTAAAAAAGTTTCTTTTAGATCAAAACAGGACCCTTGCACATGAGAAATTGGAGGGTGTCACAAAGATTATTTGCAGTAATATTACTGAGCTACTGCTGTGTTACAATTGCAATATTGAAAACACAGGTCATTCTCCCTGAATAATATAGGTAAACACTGTTAGAATTTGGACCACAGACAAGACGGCGGTCCTCATCCTCGGCTCCAACCCTTCAGCCTGGGATGACTCCTGGTGGCCTACGGCACTGGGAGCAGCCCTGACACCCACCGACCATGCACGCAACCTGGGAGTCATCCTCGACTCAACACTCTCCATGACCAAGCAAGTCAACACAGTCTCCTCCTCCTGCTTCAACAACCTCCGCATGTTCATCAAGATCTACAGGTGGATCTCGACAGATACAAGAAGAACAGTCACCCAGGCCCTCGTCAGTAGCAGATTCGACGATGGAAACACCCTCTACGGGGGATCCCCGGCCAAGCTCATCTAACGACTGCAACGCATTCAAAACGCCTCTGCACGCCTGATCCTCGACGTACCATGCCACAGCCACATCACCCGCCACCTGAGAAATGCGCACTGGCTCCCCGTCAACAAGAGGATTTCCTTCAAGCTCCTCATCCATGCACACAATGCACTCCACAAGACCGGCCCAGCCTACCTCAACGGCCGACTCTTCTTCTACATCCCCAACTGCCAGCTCTGTTCCGCCGACCTCGCCCTCGCCACTGTCCCTTGCATCTGAAGAACAACCACCGGCGGCAGATCCTTCTCCCAATTAGCCGCCAAGACCTGGAACACCCTCCCACTGAGCCTATGACAGACCCAAGAGCTGCTGACCTTCAGGAGGCTACTCAAGACCTGGCTGTTCGACCAGTAGCGCCCTCCCCCTTTTTTTCCCCCCAGCACCTTGAGACCCTCACGGGTAAGTAGTGCACTCTAAAAATTCTTGATTGATTGATTGACCAGTGTGCCTGTGCACTGTCCTTGACCTGGCCAAAGAGGGCATGAAAGAGCTGACATTGGATCATAAATTAAAAGCTGATCCAAACACGGGACACCAAAATATGTTTGGCCGAGGGTCCCCAAAATCCTTAAAATGTCCCTGTAAGGACCCCATAGACCTTGGACCTTTGACTGCATTCCTCTAAGCCACTGCACTCTGTGCCACTCTTTGCTACTCTGCACCACTGCACTCTACTCTGCACCACTCCACTCCTCACCACTCCACTCCATCCTTTGCCACTCGACTCTACTCAACAGCACCCCACGCTACTCTACCCTGCCCCAATCCATTCTTAGCCACTTTTCTCTATGCCACTCTACTCTACACCTCTCTACTCTGCACCACTCCACTCTGCACCACTCCACTCTATATGACTGCACTCTATGCTACTCTACTGTACTCTGCACAACTGCACTCTATGACACTGCACACTATGGCACTCTACTCAAGGTTTCTCAACGCGAGTGGTCGCAGCCACCCACGGCCATTGGTGACCACCCACGTTGAGAAATCTCACTATGAGGTGGTCTGGAGTGCGATTTTTCTACCTCGTGATCTCCAACTTAACGCTGGTAAGTGCGAGCGAGGAAAACACTACACTCCGCTATATGGAGTGGAGTTTTTTGGAACTCCGTGCGCTACGTGGACCGTGGAGTGGAAAAACAACTTTTTTCCACGAGCGGTCCTGAATTCTTACTCCCAGGCCTACTTTGTCCCACTCTACGGTGCTCTACTCTGCACCACTGCACTCTAGGTCACTCCACTATACTCTGTGCCACTCCAAGCCACTCCACCCTATGCCACTCTACTGTACTCTGCACCACTGCACACTATGTCACTGCACTCTATGCCCCTCTGCTGTACTCTGCTCTATTCTACGCAACTGCGCTCTGCACCACTTTACTCTATGCCACTACACTCTACACCACCACAACCTATCTCACTGAACTCCATGCCAGTCTATACTACTCTGCAACTCTACACCAATGCACTCTATGCTACTCTATTTTACAGCTCTAAACACCACTGTACTCTATGCCACTGCACTCTACGCCACTCTACTTTGCTCCACTCTACTCTGCACCACTCTATGCCACTGCACTTTGCACCTGCACTCTATTTCACTCTACTCTACTCTGCACTACTCTATGAAACTGCACTCTATGCCTCTCTACTCTAATCTGCACTATTGAGCTCTATGCCATTACACTGTACGCCACTCTTATCTTCATCAATCCACTCTACATCACTGTACTCTACGCCACTGCAATCTAAGACACTCTACTCATCTGTGCTGCTGCACTCTATGCCACTGTACTCCACATCACTCTACTTTGTACCACTCTATGCCACTACACTCTATGCCATTTTACTCCTGTCCATGACCAGACAAATCAACGCCGTCTCCTCGTCGTGCTTCAACATCCTGCGCATGCTACGTAAGATCTTCCGGTGGATCCCCACCGAGACCAGGAAGACGGTCACCCAGGCCCTCGTCACCAGCCGTCTGGACTACGGCAACTCCCTCTACGCCGGAACCACCGCCAAACTCCAGAAGAGACTTCAGCGGATCCAGAACGCCTCAGCACGACTCATCCTGGACATCCCCCGTCGCAGCCACATCTCCGGACACCTGAGAGACCTGCACTGGCTCCCGGTCAACAAGAGAATCACCTTCCGACTCCTCACCCACGCACACAAAGCCCTACACAACCAAGGCCCAGGATACCTCAACAGCCGCCTCAACTTCTACGCTCCCAAACGCCGGCTTCGATCGACTGGCCACGCCCTCGCCGCCGTCCCCCGCATCCGAAGAGCCACCACAGGGGGACGGTCCTTCTCCTACCTCGCCGCCAAGACATGGAACTCCCTCCCGACCCACCTCCGCCTGACCCCGGACCACCTCGCCTTCAGGAAGCAACTCAAGACCTGGCTGTTCGAGCAGTAGCGGACCACCCTCCCCCAGCGCCTTGAGACCCTCTGGGTGAGTAGTGCGCTATATAAATGCTTTGATTGATTGATTGATTGATTGACTCTGCTCCCCTCTACTCTGCACCACTCTATGCTAGTGCACTTCGCAACTGCACTCTACTCTACACTACTCTATGCCACTGCACACTATTCCACTCTACTCTAATCTGCACCACAGAACTCTACACCACTATACTTTACGCCACTCTAATCTTCACCAATCCACTCTGCATCACTGTACTCTATGCCACTGCACTCAAAGCCACTGTACTCCACACCACTCTATGCCACTTTACTTCATGCCACTGCAATCTACTCTGCACCACTTAATTCTATGCCACTGCACTTTAAACCACTCTACTCTACAACACTGCACTCTACGCTTCTCTACTATGCACTCTACACCACTCTACTATGCGCCATTGCACTCTAGGCCACTCCGCTCTATGCTACTCCACTCTACTCTGTGGCACTCCACTCTATACCACTCCACGCAACTCTATTGCACTTTGCACCACTCTACTCTATGCCACTTGTGCCAGCCCACATTACTCTGCACCATTCTACTCTGTGCCACTGCAGTCTAAGCTGCGCAACTGCACTCTGCGACACTCTTCTCTACTCTTCACCACTCTGCAATATAATCAACTCTGCACAGCTCTTATCTGCATCACTGCTTTCTACACCACTCTACTCTACTCTGTACTGCTGCACTCTATGCCCCTCCACTTTACTCCTCTCCACTCTACTCTACCAAACTCCACTCTTGCCACTGCACTCTACGCCACTGCACTCTCTACCACTCTGCTGTACTCTGCACTATTTCACTCTGTGCCACTCCACTCTATGCCACTGGACTCTACTCTGCACTCTACGCCACTTCACTCTACTCTGCACCACTATACTCTTCACCACTGCACCCTACTCTACTCTGCACCACTGCACTCTGTGCCACTAAATTCTGCACCACTTCACTCTACTTTACACAACTCTATTCTATGCCACTGCACTCCACACCACTGCACCCTACTCCACTGTACTCTATGCTGCACCACTGCACTCTAGGTTCTCCACCCTAGGCCACTCCACTGTACCCTGCTCTCCTCCACTCTGTGCCACTCCACTCTACACAGCTCCGTTCTACTCTGCTCCACTCCACTCCCCCATGCTCTGCACCACTTCGCTCTATGTCATTACACTCTATGACACTATACTGTACTCTGCACCACTCCACTCAGATTCTCCACTCTACGCCACTCTACTCTAAGCAACTGCACTCTACATCACTACATTCTACTCTGCACCACTGCACTCTACACCATTACACTCTACTCTGCACCACTCCTCTAATCTGCACTACTTTACTGTATGCCATGCACTGTTCACCACTGTCCTCTACTCTGCACCTCGCCACTCTACGCCACTCCACTCTAAGCCAATACACTCTATACCACGCTATACCTCTGCAGACTACTCTACTATGCACCACTCTACTCTATGCTGCTGCAACCTATGCCACTTTATTCTCCTCTGCACCACTCTACTGTTTGCCACTGCACATTGCACTACTGTGATCTACTCCACTGCATTCTACAACAATGCACTCTATACCACTGCTGTGTAATCCTCTCTAATCTACACCATTCTACTCTGCACCACTATACGCCACTGCACTCTATATCACTCTAATTTTATTCTAAACACTACACTCTATGACGCTCTAATCTGCACCAATAAACTCTACACAATACACTATACTCCAGTGTGCTCTAAGCCACTCTACTCTATCCTGTATCACTGCACTCTGCACTTCTACACTGTTTGCTACAGCGATCTAAGCCACTTTACAGTACTCTGCTCCACACCACTCTACTCTACTCTGCACCACTGCACTCTGCACCACTCCACTCTACTCAGCACACCTGCACTCTGCGCAACTGCGCTCTGTGGTCACTGCACTCAATTCCACTCTACTCTACTATACACCACTCTACACCACTCTAATCTATGCCACTGCACTCTAAACCACTAAACCCTATGCTATTCTACTCTACTCTGCAACACACTATGGCACTGCATTCTATGACACTGCACTTTCTGCCACTCTACTCTACAGTGCTCTATACCACTGCACTATATGCTACTCTACTCTGCACCACTCTACTGTATGCTACTGCTCTACACCACTGCACTTTATGCAACTCTATTCTACTCTGAACCATCTACGCCATTACACTCTATGCCGCTCTACTCTGCACCAACCCACTCTACATCACTGTACTCTATGCCACTATGCTCTAAGCCACTCTGTTCTACTTTATACCACTGCACTCTATGCCACTCTACTCTGCACCACTCGATGCTGCCGCAATCTATAGCACTGCACTCTACACCACTGTGCTCTACACCACTCCATGCAAATGAACTCTACACCATTGCAGTCTATGCCACCCTACTCTACTGTGCACCACTGCACTCTATGCCCTTCTACTCTGCACCACTCTATGCCCCTGCACTTTGCTCTGCACCACTTCACTCTATTCCACTACACTCTGTCACTGCACTCTATTCCACTCTAAGCCAGTGCCCTCCACACCACTGCACTCACGTTATTGCACTCTATCCCAATCTACTCGGAGCCTCTGCACTCTACACCACTACACTCTACCCCACTGTCCTCTACACCACTGCATTCTACACCACAGCACTCTATGCCACTCTTCTCCACTCTGCACCACTCTACTCACTCTAGGTCACTGTACTCTGCACCACTCAACTTTACTCTGCACCATTTTACTCTACACCACTGCACTTTACTCTACACTGCTCTAATCTTCTGCAGTCTACGCAACTGCATTCTACCCTGCACCACTGCACTACACTACTGCATTCTATGCCACTACATTCTATGTTACTCTACTCTACTCCACTGCACTCGATACCAGTCTACCCCACGCTACGCCACTCTACTCTCTGCCACTCTATTCCACTGTTCGCCACTCTACATCACTCCACCCTATGCCACTCCACTCCACACAGTGGCACTCTATTCCACTGTACCCCACTCCACACATTGCCACTCCAAGGCACTCTACACAATGCCACTCTGCTTCATGCCATGCCATCTACGCTTGTCACTCCACTCTACTCTGCTCCACTCCACTCAACTTCACGCCAGTCTAACCCACTCCTCATCATTCTATGCCACTGCACTCTACAACACTCACCTCCAGTCACTGTCACTAAACCTATGCCACTCCACTCTATGCCTCTCTGCTTTACCTCTCTCCAGGCCACTGTACGCCACTCCACTCTCCGCCACTGCACTCCACACCCCTGTTCTCCAATCTAGGCAACTACACACCACTATACTCCGTGCCACTCCAATTTACTCCACTGTGCCTAACTGTACAACATGGCTAAAAGACACTGGCAAAGCCAATAGCTCTCGCATAGGCGAAACCTATCGGCGTTGCCAATCTTTGTTCCTTTTCTGCCATGACACCGCACCTTCCACCATTTAACAAACTAATGCATTCTGAGAGTGGCCAGGATTGAAGTGCCCAGATTGGACACCAGGATAATCCATAGCAGAATGGTGATGGGTGGAGTGGATAGTGGGTTGGTCCCCACAAGTGCCCCGGCAGGAAAGAGAAGCCATGCTATAAACTCACATGCACACTGTCACTATACTGGCCTTACTGCCACAGGGCAGGCCAGTGCACAGTTTTACAATGGTGAAGAATGAAATAAAAAGATTGAAGCAACGTCTACTGTAGTGTCCATGGGTGTGGACAGGAGCAGATATTTGCCCACGTCGCCAGTGCCAGTGGTTCCGCCCCTTTGCCATCATATATATATATATAAAGGACAGACGCCTACTTAGCACTGTTCATGTTCTGTGAGTGTCTGAATAGGTTTGTTCGCCTCTTGCGTGTGCCTGGCTGAAAGGGCGCATGAGGGCCTCACTTTGACTAGAGACGTTTTAAGGCATGGGCAAAGTGGGCTCTGGCCCAGGGCCTCAGCTGATAGAGCCAAATCTGTTCTTGTCCTGATGACCATGAATTATTATTGGACAGTATGTTGTAAAAAACATTTTCCTTTAAATAATTTTTAATGTGGGTAATATGTAAGAGTCTATTACAAACATTTTGCAGACAAATGGTTTGTTTAAGTTTCATGCAACATCCATAATAGACGTTTCTCTTAGATCAATACGGGACCTGACATATGAGTAATGGGAGATGGTCACAGAGATTTATTTTTTGTAATATTGGTGAGCTACTGCTATGTTACAATACTGACAACATACATCACTATTCCTGAATATTAATGTAAATACATTTCGAATTTGGACAAGAGTGCGTGTGCAGTGCACTGTCAGTAACCTGGCTAAAGAGTAATGAAAGAGACGAAATTAAATCATAAAATCAAAGGGTTCCGAACAGCTAGGGCCCCCCAAATCCTTAAAACGTTCCTGACTTTGACAACACTATGGCGACGAGGATTAGGACTTGCCGCCACTTCACTCTACCTGGGCGCAGTGGCACGCTGCTGTTGCGGTTCTTATGCCCCGCGCCTCACTGCTCTGATGCAAGCACAGGGTTGTCTGCTACCGATGCTCTGGCTCCCCCTCCAGCCTGCGGAAGTACCAGGGTCCCGCCGGAGCCATTTTGGAAAAAATAATAATAAAAAGAGGTTGCATGCAAGTGCACAGACTCAGAATAGACACGTGAGCAAGCTGGGCTTATTTTCTAAATAAAAAAGTGGCATACGAGCGTGTCATGCCCAGGCAGTGGGCACTAGGACCCTGGGGTCAGAGGTGTGGGGAAGGGGACACAGGACACCACTTCTGGTCAGGGGAGCAGGGTGGGCACAACATGACAAAGGGGATGAGAAGCAGGACGCATGCATGAGCTGTACCACAAACAAGAATAAAGGTACCTGATAATGAAGCAATCCCGTCGTGTGATCCTTGGGGCCATCACGACACTACAACTGGCGAAGAAGGATGAAGAACACACGTGCGTGTTGACTGCCCAGCAGCTCTAAATCAGGAGCCCACCCTGGATTGTGTTGAGCGCCGAACGAGGATCGCAGCGAAGACAGGAGCCCATCCTGGTTCGCGCCACAGAGTAAAGCAACGGCGCAGGAGCCCATTGCGACCACTGCAGATGAAAGAAGAAACGTCCTGATGGTCCGGTAAGCGCCGATTCATAAATGAAAGTGAGCGCGAAGATCGAGAGAATCGGGCGCCAGCTCTCGCGAGAGTCTCGGCGGCCATCTTGAAACCAGACAGAAAGAGCCAATCAGCTCGTGAGAATATTGAGTGCCATCTTTAAACCAGGCAACACTCGGATTGGTCCTGAAGTCTCGCGAAAGTCTCGGTGGCCATTTTGAAGTCAGGCAAAAAGGACCAATAAGGAAGAGGAAAGGGCCGGTGGCCACTTTCACCACAGCGTTCCAACACGCGGACGAGTCACTGGATGATTTTGCGACGCGACTAATAAAACTAGTAACTGACTGCGAGTTCGACAAGTACGACAACGAACAAGCGATCCGCATGCGCATCATTGAAGGATGCCACGACACGGATTTCCGTGCGAGAATTCTGAAGGAACCAACATCACTGGAGAAGATCCTGTCACTAGCTAGGGCCGAGGCAAGAGCGACAGTACAAGCAAAGCAAATGGAGCGGGAAAAAGAACGACGAGTCGAACAGGCCGCATGACAGAGAGCAACCGCACAAGCAGCTGGAAGAAGGGGCACAATGAACAAACGTCAAGAAAGCAACCTGAATGAACATGCTACAGATGTGGACTTGAGTTTCCACACAGAGGCATGTGCCCAGCGTTTGGCCAAACATGCAGGAAATGCAACAGAAGCAACCATTTTGCCAGTGTATGCCAGGGGCTGCAGTTCAGAGGTGAAAGAGGAAGATCGGGAAGACCGCGGATGACAACAAGCAGACATGTCAGACATGTAGAAACAGCAAACAGAAGTTCCTCGATAGAGTCAGGGGACAAAGGGGAAGATGAAGGCAGAACTGAAGAAAGCATCCGCCTCGTGGACAAGAACACCATAAAGAAGACGGAGTCTGTGGCCATAGACGTGGTTCCACACAAAGCACGGTTTGTGCTAGATATCTCCAGCGCTGCGTTTATGCCACACCTGCGAGTCCATTGGTGCTCCATCCCCACTGACTGTCCTAAAGGTGCCTAGATGCCTCTGCTCACAATCACCATGCTGCACAACTCAGCAAACTCCATCCAACCTTTTGATAGGGTGCCCGCCCCGTTGTCAGTGACGGCCAGATCGAAGAAATGGGTCACAAGATTTTAAAATGATTTTTCTGCTACAAAAGAAACTGACCTGCAACAAAGATATCCATTCTACTTCATCTGGTAGGCGAAGACGTACATCAATTGTTTCTCACCGTCCTAGGCATAGGAAAAGACAATGACAATGCCTCGGCATTAACCATATTGAATCTGCAATCCAGCATAAAAGGGGACTATGGACACATTGTTCTACGTCTGGTGAAACATTGACCGAATGAGTCCAGAGATGCATTCTACTCTTGCCTATGTGGGCTAGCGGGCACATGAGAATTTGTTAATGCCGATAAAGAATTGTGTGCCCAAATCATTTAAGGCTGTTTTCCATCTAATCTCCAAAAAGAATCTCTGAAAACCGGGAAGATGCCTCTAGCCACCATGCTTGTCTCTGGGCGGGCTCATAAACTCGGAAATGTAAGAGCTGCACATATTCAATCATCACTAACGTGTAAAATCATCAAGAGGGCACCAAATGAACCCAGGGGAGAAGCACATGCCATCTCAGAGAAACCACTAAGTAGAAAACAAGTTAAGCCGTGCAGTTACTGTTGTAAGATACAACACTGACAGCCCCAGAGCCTGCAAAGCCCCACATTGCAAAAGTGTGCAGGCCAGTGAACCTAGCAAAATCAACCACAGAGGGGACACCAGGAAAACCACCAGCAGTAGTGGCACACAGCCGCCCGAAGATTCAAATCAAAAAGTATTGTCCAACCTCAATCAATCAACAAAAACTTTATTTGGCCACAGAAAATACCAGTAACGTCCTAATTATAGTTACATCAATAAATATTACAATATAACAAAAAAATGTAAGAATACTGAAACCAGATGAATAAAGTACAAAACATTTAAACATGAACAAGTTACTCAACTATGTTCTCAAGTCACGAGAACAGTGACAATCTGATGAGGTTGCTGACAGAAGATTTATTAGTTTTTTGCCAAGAAATTCTATGTGCATCAGGTGAGCTAAGACAATCAATAATAATGGCCTTATTCAGAGAGGTTTCAGGGTGAGACCAAATTGCTAGCAATAATAAAAAGCGGATGTACGGCATTACAACGCGGGCTTTTACACCGTGTGCCGTTACAACGCTGTTTTTATAACGCAAGTCGTTACAACGACTTGCGCTGTAAGGGCTGGATAGTGGAATAGTTTTACTTTCTATTCCAGCTCCAGCCCACGTTACAGTAGGGAAGGTGTTGGAATAGAAAATTAACTATTCCCTATCCAATAGCGCCCTCCAGCGCAAGTCGTCGTAACGACTTGCGTTGTAAAGGCAGCGTCGTAATAGCAGTGCAGGGTAATGCCCGCGTTGTTAAGGATGTTTCCCTCAAAAAGCATTTGCAATGCAATTGTCTCGCATTTACGCAAGTTTAAGCTATTGGCATTGTAAATGACAATGCCTTTTATTTATGTTTGAAAAACAAAAACAAAAGGAAAAGGCATTGTCATCTGCAATGTCAATAGCTCCAACTCGCGTAAATGCTAGACCTATTGCATTGCAAATGCTTGGGTTGTTAGGCACATATGTTAATAGGTCATCCTTGGTGGCGAGTGGTAGGTTTCTCATGTTTTGTTTATAACCTAACATGCCAAACTGTGTTATCATAATATGTTTTCAAATGGGTTAAGCTAGTGCCTGTAATTACGTTCAGGCCTCAGGGAATGTTTTTTCCACTAATTTCCATTGGGATATACTCGTGCTTGTAATTACGATCCCCTTGATGAATTACCAGCACCATAACGAACTGCGCGTGCACTTCTAGAACGTTCGGGGAGCTCTTTAGTTAAAGAAGCCAAACCGAGCACAAGACACTTGGCCTTAGCTCTTCTGGACACTTACCCGTTCTCCAGCTAAAGCAGCAGCAGAGGTGGTTCTTCCTGTATTCAGTCGGAGCAGCAGCGCCTCCTCCTGCTTCCAGTCGGCCTTCCCTCGTCCTCTCCAGAGTCTCCAATGACACCCCCATCTCCGTGGCAACACATACTGATACTAAACAAGCATTTGCAATGCAATAGGACTTGCAGTTACGTAAGACCTATTGCATTGCAAACAGGAATGCGGGGTGGCGGGGGCAGGGGGCTAGAAGGCACGGACAGCTGGAGTGCAGGGTAGAAGGAAAAAGGCACAAACAACTGGAGTGCAGGGGGAGAAGGAACGGGCAGTAAGAGAACCACATTACAGAAAATAGTACTCACAATCTAAATAACACATACCGTGCAACACTCGAAGTAAAGGGGCCAGTAGCCATGGAATGATACCAATGACAACATGGCTGTCATAAGGAGGGACTAACAAGCTTATAAACCAATCGGAAGGCAGCATTGGGGAAGCACAAAGACACAAGCCAATGAAAAATATGGGCGGGGCTTCTCTCACATACTGAACTACTCCAGATCTTCCCTAGAGCACGCTTGTGTGCTGACTCTAGGCTCGACCTAAAAAGGGAACTAACAAGATAAAGATGCTCACGGAAAAAAAACTAGAAGTGTTAGGAGACAAACCAAGAAACCTATTTGTTTTAAAGCTGTAACAGTAGGAATAACCAAAAATACCAACACAAAACAATATAGGAACACATTCCATTTTGTAAATCACTAACATTTGACTAAGAGGATTCCGGCCCAGTTTCGAGGCGAAATTATCAATCAAATTAATCTTTGATGTATGTCTCAGACATTTGAATAAATACCAAACATCATTATAAAAAGCATACCATAAAATTCAAATTTACAATTTGCCATTCGTAATGTGCAAAAATAAAGATAAAGTGCAAAGTTTTTTAGAAAATCATTGATTTCTGGCTGTACACCTTATCACAGGCTCCTTAACCTTGTGACAACTCGTTCAGAAATCTCATAGCTTCTTCCATGAATCCGCCCTTGTGTATTACTTAAAGCTTTGGCGGTTGGATAACAGTAGCCTGTGCGCCTGCTCGTTGAAAAAGAGGAATCAACGTTTTAACCCCTCCCCTGCTGATGACGGAACCGCTCCGTCATCAGCCGCGGTCGCGCTGTGCTGATGACGGAGCGTTTCCGACACGGCCCGCTCGGCACGCCTGTGCGGCGCGGATACCGCACCTGCGCTGAGCGTTCTTTTGAGTGGGCGGGGCCATGACGGAACCACTCAGTCATGAGCGCAGCGCAACCAACGCTGGTGACGGAGCGGTTCAGTCACCAGCATGCGCCCGCCGCTCGGCCGCCCTCCCCCCTTAGCACTGCGGCGGAATAGCCGCCGCAGTGAAGGGGTTAAAAACCTTGTGTGGGCGGGCTGAGTCTATTGTCATGTCTGAAAAGTTTTTGATTGAGAATTCCTTGTCAATTTCAAACACTTTCTGACATATAGCCTTACTCAAAATCCTTTCTTCGAAATGAAAGTCAGAAAAATTTACTAAAACAGTGTGGGATACTTAGCGTTTGCCGGCAGATAAGATGCAACTCGGTGAGCGCATACAATGAGTACACACACCTGTCGTACTACTCTTAATACAGAAAATGTGTCCAACAGCTCCCCACAAGCACTAAATCTGACAATGGCTGTAAGGTTCTGATGAAGAACAGATAAAAAAAATGTCCTAAGGCCAGGTCCAAGCCCATACCAAGTAGGGACAGCCAAAGTTTCGATCGATTAACACTGTCAAATGCTCATTACAAATTCATAAAAGCCAGGCAGAACGAGCAACACCTTGCTATAGCAAATTTCCCATTAATTAAATTTAGATATAAGTTTTACTCCACTGTACCTAACTTCTCCCTGAATCCACTGTGACAGCAATTTATAATGTTATTCCCCCTTGCACACTTCTGTAATCTATTTTTTTTTTTATTATTTTATTTTTGTTGTTGCTGTCACATGGTACACAGTAACGGACAATAGGCCTTCAGTGCAGCGTCAACATTCAGCTGCCCATAATCAGTAGAGCAACTTTTTTATATTTTACCCCCCCAACTTCAACTTGCTACTTTTAGGGTTAAAATCCACGATTCATAACATTGGTCTATATCAACATAGGTGTGTCCAAATGCAACTATCAGTTCTTGGTTCAGATACACATTTCAGCATGTTCATCTACATGTAGGTTCCTAGGGCCCTGTAACATGCACTGTCTCCGCATTCCACTCCCCCCTCCCTCTCATCAATCTAGATCTTCGTCATCCCCTGAGCTGTCCCCATCCTCCTCTTCAGGCAGAGGCTCACAAATGTCTCCTCTATATGTGTTCCAGGGTGACCAAATCCCGTTCCATTTTCGAGGATTATGTCTCTGTTGATATACTGCCCGCTCAGTCACCATGAGCACATCCATATTTCTGCACCATTGCGCCAGTGTCGGTGTTTCCTGTGCCCCCCAGTTTTTCGCTATATCACGCTTTGCCAGCATTACACCTATGACCACCCACCTTTTTGCATGTAGTGATAGATCTGTTGGGCCCCACACATTTAGGAGACAAACCCTAGGGTCAGGTGCGAACGGGTTCTGGAGGGTCTGACCGATCGTGCGTGTGACACGCCTCCAGTAGTCCTGTATATGTGGACAGGTCCATATAGTGTGATACAGCGTACCCTCCTCCCCGCAATTCCTCAGGCAATGTGGGTGTTCTGCTCTGTGTATTTTATACAGTGTTGTGCGGGTGTAGTAGACCCTGTGTAGTACTTTGAATTGGACCAATCTGAATCGAGTGGAAATACCTGCCTCCCTGGGCGACGCCAGGGCTGCGTTCCAGTCTGTTTCATATAGGTCCCCTATCTCGTCCTCCCAGTACTCCTTTAGCCTCCCCAGGGGATCCGGCAGATTATTCATGAGTTTGCGGTAAGTGAGGGAGGTTGCACCGGCCTCCATGTAGTCTGTAAGCAATCGGTCCTCTAACGGAGCCGACTCCGGAAGCGTCACACCAGTCTCCAACACCGACAGGAGTGCGTGCCTGATTTGTATGTATCTGTATGTTTCGGTCTCCGCAAGGCTGTATTGCTCCCTTAGGGTCGTAAAGGAGAGCACACCCTCTCTGGTCCATAGGTCGCCCACCGTGGAGATCCCAATGTTGTCCCATTGATCGAACCCTTTGGAACTGCGCAGGTTACCGAGGGCCTTGGCGTCCCATAGTGGCGTGAGTCTGGTGATCACTCCCTCCCATGCCAACCGTCTCTGAGCCTTGTGCCATATGGCTACAGTGTGTTTGGTAGGCCCCTCCAGCTTTCTCACCATCCCTTTGTTATAGAGTGGGGCCAGCAGGGTGGACATGCCCAGTTGGTGTCTATCTGCCCTGAACGCCGGGTCGTCCTGCGCTGCGTGGATCCACTGGTTAATCACCTTAAGGTGAGCTGCCCAGTAGTATAGTTCAAGGTTGGGGAGGGCTATTCCCCCACTATACCAATCTCTGGTTAGTTTCAGCTGTGCAACCCGGGCCGGTTTGTCTCCCCACAGAAGGCTGGACAATTGCGCCGACACGTGGCGGAAGAACGAGACGGGGACCATTGCCGGCGTGTTTTCCAGAACATAAAGGAAGCGAGGGAGCGCCAACATCTTAAAGAGCGCCGCCCTACCTAGCAGTGTTAAGGGGAGATTTTTCCAAAGGCGCACGTCAGTCTTCAATTTGTCCAGCTGGGGCTTAAGATTCAGGTCAAGGAAGGTCGAGTGCTCCCTCGTAATCCGTATCCCTAGGTATTTAAAGGCGACGTGTTCTACGAGTAATTGGCAATCCTCAGGCAAGGCTGGAAGGTCGCCCTTTACCATATAGATAACGGACTTGGACCAATTGAGTTTATAGCCCGAGGCCATACCGTGGCTTTCACATAGTGCCAGTAAGACCGGGATACTGTTCGTGAGGTCCATGAGGTAGACGAGCATGTCGTCGGCATATTGGGATACCCTATCTTTACCTCCACCTTCCCATTGTATACCTTTCAGCAGCTGGGTGGTTCTGAGAATCGTGGCCAGGGGTTCTAGCACTAAGGCGAACAGTAGTGGCGAGAGTGGGCACCCCTGTCTCGTGCCCCTTGCCAACGGAAACTCCCTTGATATGTGTCCGTTTGCGGTTACTCTTGCCATGGGTTCGGTGTATAGTAGTCTGACCCACGCTATGAACGTTGGGCCAATACCGATGTGTTCCAGGACCGCAAAGAGATAGCGCCACTCCACCATATCAAATGCCATTTTGGCATCTAGCGACAATACCGCTGCCAATTCCTCCAACTGCGGGGCTCGGGCTAATACCCCGTGTAGCCGTCACAAGTTCAGTGCCGTACTCCGGTGTGGCATAAAGCCCGATTGATCCGGGTGTATGAGGTGTGCCAGATGGGGCAGTAGCCTGGTGGCCAACAGTTTCGCCAGGATTTTACTCTCGGCGTTAAGGAGGGAGATCGGGCGGTAAGATTCGCACTCCTCATGGGGTTTGCCGGGCTTAGGTATCGCGACGATTGTGGCCGTGCGCTGATCAGGAGGCAGTCGCCCCTGTTCCCGACACTCCTGAAACATATCGAGCAATGGCGCGGACAGCGTCTCGGACATGAGTTTGTACCATTCTATTGGCACACCATTGGGGCCCAGTGCTTTCCCGGGGTGCATGGCTGCTATGGCTGTCTGTATTTCTTCCTCCGTCAGATCGGAGTCGAGCTCGTCCCGTTGGTCTGGGGAGAGAGCGCGGGTCGGCACTCCCACAAGTGAGCTTTCTGCCATTTCCCGTGTGACCTCATAGTCAGGGGAGTATACGGAGTGGAAATGGTCTGCCAGGAGTTCCACTATGTGTGCCGGACTGGTTTGTATCTCACCCCTAGAGTCCTTCAATTGCAATATCGCCCGCTGGCCTCCCCGCGCCCTCTCCAACCACGCCAGGAGCTTCCCTGCCTTATCGCCTATGTCGTACACCCTGCTCGCCGTTGCGGACATATTGTCCCGCACTCTGCGGCGCAGAAAGTCGGTGTGACGCTGCTCGGCCAGTCGGAGCGCGTGCTGGGTGTCTCCAGTCGGGTTCCCCTCGTGTTCCTGTGTTTCCTTATCAAGTTGGTCCTCCAGATCTGTCAGCTCCTGACGTTGTGTGTGCTTGTGCTGTGCGATCACCGAAATCGCCTGCCCGCGGAGGACTGTCTTGTAAGCCTCCCACAGTATTGTAGGCGACTCCACCGATCCCACGTTTTCTGCAAGGTAGGATCGTGTACTTTTCTTCAAGGCCTTGGCTACGCCCGGTTCTCTAAGGTAACCCGGGTAAATAGGGTAAACTCGTCTGCGGGTCCTCCCCTGACTGGACAGAGTCAGTGTAAGCGGGGAGTGGTCAGAGATCCCTCTTGGTCTAATTTGGGAATCAGTGAAAGTGAGGAGCCCCCCCCCCCCCAACGTCAGGAAATAGTCTATCCGCGATAGGCTGTCGTGGACTGCCGAGTGGTATGTGTATTGCCGGACATCTGGGTGTAGCCGCCTCCACACATCCACTAAGCCCTGCGCTTCCATGAAGTCATGCAATTTGGAGGGCCCTGGTGTTCGTGTGCGCGTCGGGTGGCGGTCTAGGGAGTCTTGTGCCACTGCATTAAAATCACCCCCCACGACAAGATCCCCTTCTGGAAGGTCTAACAAGAATTTTCCTAGTTCCGGGAAAGCTATGGTGTGTAGTGCTGGCGGGATGTACACCGAGACCACATTTAGCGGTTTCCCCTCCCACTGGCCATGTATCGCTGCAAAGCGCCCCTGTGTGTCTGTTGCAGTTGATTGGGTTATGAACCTGGACGAGCGATGAATTAATATCCCGGTGCCCCGGGACCCCTTTGTAAATCCAGAGTGAACCACCATGCTGTATCCCTTCCTGTCTAGGGCCTTCGTAGCTGTGCCGGTGAGGTGTGTCTCTTGTAGTAGGACCAGGGCGGGGTTCAGCCTCTTTATACTCTGCAGGACCAGCCCACGTTTAATTTTGTCACCTAGGCCCCTTACATTCCAGGACATGAGGCGTAGCGGGGACGTCTGCCCTACATTAGTGTCCTCCCCCATCCTGTTTGGGTGTACGGTCTGTAAATTTGCGCTCGTGGACGACCAGGAGGTCTGTGTAGTGACCCTGTGTGTTGCATTGTGACAATACCATCCTATACTCGTGTGCCCCATCGTAGCTACCCTGCCCCTGTGTAGAAACTAAAAACCAAAACCCCCTCCTACCCCCAACTCCCCCCCTCCCTGCCCCCCTGCTCAACGGACTCAGAACTGCCCGCCCCCCCAACTCAGCAGAGTGCCTGATCCCACCCCATAACATAGTACTTGCTCGCTGGGGTGAAGGTTTCTCCGTGGTCAGCGGCCCCCTTCTTCAGCTGCGGAGGCCCTTCCGCCCAGTGTCCAAGGCGGCGTCGCCTGCTTATACCATCTTCCGTTCAGCCGGACCATGGCAGTGACTTATTGATCCCCGTCTGCACTGTCCTCATGACGGTCGGATAAAGGGGAATGTAGCTCTGCATCTTCGTCGTTGGCTTGTGAGCCCTGTCGGGAGCCAGCTGTACGGTGTTTGTTCTGTCTATTGGAGCGACGAGGGCCCCGCCGCTCTCCATCCCTCCAGCCAATCCTGCGCCACCTCTGGGGAGTCAAAAAACCAAGTTTTGTTGTCTGCTACGACCCGAAGCTTGGCCGGGAAAAGCATTGAGTATGGGATTTCTCTGGCTCTGAGTTCTTTTTTGACCTCAAAAAAGGTTCGCCTCCTCCGTGCCACCTCGGCCGTGTAGTCAGGAAAGAATGCCAGCGTCGCATTCTGGATCTTAATGGGGGGCGAGTTCCTTGCCGCCTGTAGGATGGCGTCCCGATCCCTGAAATTGAAGAGCCTCGCTATGATCGGTCTGGGGTTAGTTCCTGTCTTGTGGCGTCCCCCCGGCACCCGGTGCGCCCTTTCCACTGTGAAAAAGGCGGAGAGTCCTTTGGGCTTCAGGGTGTCTTTGATTAAACTCTCCACATATAGGTCCATCGCCCTCGTGTCTTCCGATTCTGGCACACCTATTATACGGATGTTGTTCCGCCTCGAGCGCCCTTCCTGGTCATCGAGCTTGTCGCGTAGTTCTTTGTTCTCCTTCGAGATGCGTTCCATACTAATCTGGAGTTCCGAGACGTCCTTGACCAAGGATTTGGTCACGACCTCCATATTGTTCACCTTTTCTGTCATTTTATGAAAGTCCGCCCTTATAAGTGTGATCTCGGCCGAGATCGACCCCACCGTGGTTTGTACTTGCGTGAGGGCCCGCATGACGTCATCAATGGTCGCTTTCTTGCCTCCGGTCACTTCGGCTGTCTTGCTCGCTTGTGCTTTGGCGTCCTGCGAGGGAGAGGGAGAGCCGGGTTTGTCATATGCAAAGCGGTCCAGGCGTGATTGTGTCGCCCCGTTTTTAGGCCCCTTGCCAGCCATCTTGGTGTCGCCTGGGCCGGGCTATCTCCTTCAGACGGCTACCGGGGGTCGTCCCTGGGCCCACGCTGTGTTTAGGGGGGGTAAGAGTGGTCCCTGTGAGGTGCACCAGTTCCTGCGTCCAAGGATGTTTGCAGATATGAACGGGCCTCTGGTGTGCGGTGGCCGGCCGAGTCCCGGACTATTTCGTGGGGCGAGCAACCGATTGTCGCCGCCCTGGAGGAGTTCCTCTGTCCCCCTCTGGCACCGCGTGTACCGCCCCTGACTCGTGGCCGCTGGAGCTACGTGCTTGGGTCCCCTGATGGCGACGGGGGGCCCGAGTTGTTTTCAGACAGGTCCTACCGCTGTGAGGACGAATGCCCTGCGTAGATGCTCAGCTAGTTTCTGGGCCCAGTCCGGGCGGGGGTGTCCTCGGGTCCGTTTCGTCTTGTCAGGCACTCCGGTCGGCGAGGGGGAGCCGCAGTGCAGTCAATGAGGCAGCGCGGTTCCTTCGCCGCCAGACTCTGCGCTCTGGCCGCCGCTGCTTAAGATGGCGGTGCCAGGTCCCCACGTCGTCGCTCTGGGCGCCGGACTCCGTCCTCGCCGGGCGCCCGGCTCGTGTCCCCCTCACCTCAGACGGGCCTCCCGTCAGGCAGATTGACCCCCGCAGTCCGGTGACGGAGGCTGGAAGGCTCGGTCTCCGTTCACCCCGTCGCTCTCCGTGGCCGGGTATTTCCGGTGGATCGCTGCCCGACACGGGCCACTTCCTGCCAGTACGCCGCTCACTGTGCCTCCCGGTCCGGATGTCGCATACAGGCCCGCTCGGGGCGCTGGCAATACCTGTATTTCTCGACCTCGGATTGAGGTCCCGCTAATTCGAACTGTCGCCGCCTGGTCCTGGGCTTCGTTGCCTTCCCGCCTGGGAATTTTTGTCAGCGGATAAATGTGCGGATTTAACTGGGAGCCGCTTCAATCACGGAGCTCTCCTTCTAGGCTGCCGCCATCGTCGGCTGCTAGCCACGCCCCCTTCTGTAATCTATTTTGAATGATTCTACCAATTACTATTGCTGTAGTGTCTATAAAGGAAACCTGTCGATAGCACTTTGGGTCAGAGTGATCCCTCTTTTTAAATATGAGCACCTTGAAAGAAGTTGACCAAGACGTGGGTCACCGATCAAGAACACAACAGTTAAAAACATAGGTCAGGAAAGGCGCCCACAGATCTATGTTGCATTTTACAAGGTCTGTGGGCATCCCATTGGGACCTCAGGACTTGCCGGCAGGGCTCTCGCTTTTGGCATCTAATATGTCTGATAATTCAAATATTAGCTTATTGTTTGTGCCAGGACCATTATAAAAAGTGCTTGATAGGCCGCAGTCAGAGAGAGCACAAAAAATACCCTTAAAATGTACCACCTACTCATTGACTGGTGTTCAATTTAACGGCATTGAGTGTGCACCAGAACACCGTTTGATCTCTCTTGAAGGGCACAAGCCGCAGACATTTCCAGTTCACATTTTTTATCTCCATTTTCCATCTTTTTACCTCTTGTTTCTACTGGGAACATCTGGTTCCCACCTCTGCACCATCCCTTGGGCTAGAAGACAATACTTTGAGCAACCATTTATTAGCGTGGCAGCACACAGTGTCACACCCACCTTGTTTGGCATCTGCTTTGGGCATGGATTTTAATAAGCCTAAATGAATGCTATTATAAATGTTTACAAGTGCATTAACCATGTGATGCGTGGTGGTTCCCTCCATAAGGCACGCTAAAAATAATCCAAATTTCCTTGGGCTATAGTAGCCAGAAACATGCTAGGGCTGGCCAAATTCCAAACAAGTTTAATCCTGTTGCTATGTGGATTTGTCTGGGCCAAAGTTTGTGTTGGACGGTTCACAGTCAATATTGGGAAGGAAAACGTGGCCACTAAGGGATCATGGTACCCGTAGTTCACATCCAAAAGTTGCCCAAATTCCCCAAGATTTCCCCAAGTTTAAAATATTTAGGCAGACCCAATGCCAGAAAAATATAATGAATTACTGAGGCACAGCCTCTCCATTGGAAACTTTGGACTCTTCCATCACATTTCACAAACCGAAACATGTTGATTAAATCATGTGCAGTGATATGCTAACCCAATTCCTTGCCCCTGAGATCCCTGCATGCCCATAGCGTCCATACCTTGTAAGCCAGGATGGGAAGTGTTAACCAGTTCTTTAGAAGTCTGCCCAGAGAATAATATTAGTGTCTTTAAAGGCCTCACTATTTTTACTCCTTATTTTCTCCACAAAACTAAACGGTGAGTAAAAAAGCGCATTATTAGCAGACCCAAGTTCATTGTTATAGAAATTAAACTAATATAAATTAAAATCGTGCTGATCCTTTATATACACAATCTGAATTGCATCCCTACCCTTTTCTAACACAGTTGTTGATACCTTCAGAGACAAATGAACCCATGTCGATAATCCACCCGTAGCACACCCAGATTTAGTGGGGGTAGCAGGCACAGATTTGCATGCAAACCCATTACAAACTAAAGGAGAATTTGCCCAAGTCTCCTGAAAAGGAGGATATAATGCTTGTTTGCCAAATCTTGCCATTCAGGTCGTTCCACCTTAGACTTAATGCTCGCTATGTTCCAGCTCATGATGGTGATTGTGGGGGATACATTGATCTCCGGGGTAGCTAATTCTGATATTCTTAGACCAGGTCGTATAATGTTACCAGAGATTGTGAAACTATTGTTTCCGGGATCTGGTATGAGTCAACCATTGAGTATTAAACTGGATGGTGCATCATGACAATTCTGTAATGTTACGCTATTTTGTACCCCGGGCAATGTTCATGTGCAGATCTTGGCAAGATTGGAAGAAGCGAATGGGGTCTACTACAAGCAACCTGGGCTGGAGGTTTGTAAAAATAACGGTAGAATAGTGATGGTACTCTGCAAAGCAACTTTGACACAAAAAGCCAGTCGATTTCTTACATAGATAAGATTCTTAAAGTTTATAACAATACAACCACCAGGTATATTTTTCCAAGAGGGTACCACCCTGTGCACCTTTCTAGTCATGATAGTCTGATTTCCATGACTTTGTGTTAATAAAGCCCCTTGTTTGCAGAAAGCCAGTGTACCACTTTATTTGTAAGTTGTTCCCCTGTTTCCCCTTGATTGCTTCTCAATTTAGGCACATAGAGGCAAGCGAATGGCAGTAAATTAAGAGTTGCACCACTATAACATGGTTCTTGGGGTACATCCCTGGATAGAGCCTGTTCAGTGACCCAGACATCTCTCTGTATGTGAACTTCCTGACCGATGGGGGGCGTGGCCACGGCGGCAAGCGTAATGGCCGCTCCGCTGTGAAGCTCCTCTGAGCGGGCGCCCGATATCGGCGAGAAGAGATGTAATCTGCAGTCCCTGTTTACACCGGACACGGGGACCTGCCTCCAGATGTCCGCGGGCAGCCGTGGTGACATTTCCGAGCCGCGGGAGCGGCTGGACGCGGAGAAAACGGCGGAGGGAATCTGAGGCCTCCGGACCTCGGCGCCATCTTCCTTCTGCGCTGGAGCGCCAGGTGAGTGCAGCTCGGCCGTTGGCGGACGCGACCCCGTTCCTTTCCGTTTTTCTCCCCCGCCGGAGTATTGTACTCGCCTCCACTACCGCGCGGTTCCCGTTTTTTCTGGATTGCCCGGTTCTCGAATGCGGCTGGAACCTCCAGCCCGGTTGTGTGTGGGAGCCAGGGACTGGATTGCGGGCCTGTGCGGACCTGAGGGGGTGACTGCGGGACCCGGCGGAGGGCGGAGGGGGCGGAACGCGCGGCTGCAGGGCGAACCGAGAGCGTTTCCTGGTATTGCACAGCGGCCCCGCCATGCGACCGTGCTCCACACTCTGCGCACTCCCACACTGTTGCCACGCGGTCCCTCCATACTACGCCACGATTGAGGTGGCGTCAACCTTCGCACAGGGAGGTCTCAGCATCACCCCATAGCGCTGACTGTGTCTGGCTAAAGTATCCCTGATCTAGCTTCTTTGGTCTGGGACCTGCTCGTTTGCCTGCCGCACCTTCCACAAGGCACTGACTCTGGCGGCTGCTTACCATTGATCCCTGCTCTCCGCCACTGTCGCTGCGATTGCGACCCCGCCACACGTCCTCCACGATGGGGAAAAGGGATCCAGCCCAGAGGACGCTCAGCTTCGACAAGACGCCACTCCCTGCTGCTGACCCCCCTCCGGGGACGGCTTTGGGCGCCCAGGTGCCACAGGATAATGGCGATGCAACATCCATGATGGCCGCCATGATGGGAGAGATGCGTGCAGGCTTCAAGGCCCTTGACACTCGCTTCGATAGTCTGGAGAAAAAGCTGTCTGACATTGGTTCCACGGTGCAAGCCCACGACCGGCGTCTCGACTTAGCTGAGTCTAGAATATCCGATTTGGAGGACGGGTCCTCCAAGTCTCTGAAACGGCTAGAACGGGTCGAAAAGATTCTTAAAGAAGTTGCCATCAAGAACGAGGATTTAGAAGCACGTAGCCGGCGGAACAACATTAGAATCCTTGGCGTGGCGGAGACTACCGCCACTGGCCGGTTCGACACTTTTGTGGAAAATCTCCTGATTGAGCTGTTCGGCAAGGACACCTTCACGGCTGGCTTCGTTGTGGAACGAGCACATCGGTCCTTTGGGCCTAAACCACGCACCGGACAACTGCCCCGACCCATTATCGCCAGAATCATGAACTTTTGAGACTGTGACGCCGCACTGCGGGCTGCACGAGAGATGGGGAAAGTGCAGTGGCAGGGGAGCAAGCTGTCTTTTTTCCTGACTACACCTTGATGGTGCAAGAGGCGCGGAGGAAATACACCATTGTTAAGGCGGCTCTTCGCAATCTTGGCCTAAAATATAGCATGCTATACCCAGCCCGTCTGAAAGTGGACATTCATGGCAGATTCCGCATCTTTGATTCTCCGGCTGAGGCCCAAGACTTCTGCCACACATACAAAAAGGGGCCGGGCTCGGCCTCTGGTTCCAGACCTAACTCTCCGCAACAGCCTGACACACAAGCTAGCGCTGACTTGTTTGTGGACGCCGGCCTGGGCTGATGGTCCATAACTCTCTGGACATGGTTGCTTGTCTACCCGGAGTGTTGGCTCGACGTAACCGTTTTTTTCCGTCCTAGCTAATCTCTCTTGTTTCGCACTACTGGGTTGCCCGCTCGGGGGCTAGCGTTGCTTTCCCCCATGGCGCAGGCCTGCATGTTTTGCTCTGTTTTTTGGGGTTTGTTCAATGTGCATCTGCAGATATGTTTCAACGCTTTGTATACTTGGCTATTATCATGCTGCATTGTTGTTCAGGAATCAGTGGGGTTCTGCCTCTCTTGGGGTGTGGGGAGGCTGGGTGGCGGGCGGGGGAGGGGATGTTTGTATTTTTTGTGGCCTTTTTTTTTGTTGTTGTTTGATTGCGAGACTCATGGTATCGGCTTGTTGAACGACCACCTCTTGCTCACAGTCCTTGATCTGACGATATTGCCCGGATAGGTTTACAAACTGGTCCTTCTAGTCTGACATTGATGACATGGAATGTCCGAGGCCTGAATTCCACCCGTAAACGGAAACAAGTTCTGTAATATGCTGAGAGACATAAAGTTGATGTACTTGTCCTCCAGGAGACTCACATGGTTCAAACGGACACAGCTTCCTTTGCTAGGGGCTGGGGTGCTCACAGAGTGTTTTCATGCTACAGTAGATATGCACGCGGGGTGGTGATTCTGATACACAAACGGATCCCCTTTGTTTTAACGAGTAGTAAAATCGATGGTGAGGGTAGATATGCGATAATCAATGGTCTGTTGTTTGGTCATAAAGTTGCCTTTGTGGGGGTCTACGGTCCCAATATCGACTCTCCTACCTGCTTTGAGGAACTATACCTGTCACTATTGCACTCCGACATAGACCTACTGGCACTAGGGGGCGATTTTAATCTGCTAATGAACGCCAGTAGAGATAGCACGTCCCCCTCCCCTGATCGTAAGCCGCTGGCCCGCACGGCGGTGGCGGCTATATGTTCCCATTTCTCACTCCTGGATATTGAGGCCACACGACACACTGCCACCCCTGCCTTTACTCATCACTCCAGCTATCACAACACGAGCACCAGAATTGACTACTGGCTCCTTTCTCCGGGCTTGGCTGGATGGGTCACGGATCTTCGCACTCTTCCCCGCACCCTCTCTGATCATTCCCCGGTGGTCCTGACACTTGCAATCCCCAGGCTGGGCGGATATGAACGGCAGTGGCGATTCCCTGGGAGGGCACTAGCAGACCCGGTCTTCACTGAAGAGATTCGGTCTGCAATCGAGGAGTATTTTGAGATTAACACTGGCTCTGTGACCGCATGGGCCACTTTGTGGGAGGGGTTCAAGGCCACCATAAGGGGGGTGTGCATCACCAAACATGTTGGAGCGCTGCGCGACGTCCGTGCTACCCTATCCCGCCTAGAGACTGACTTGCTGGCTGTCGAATCCGTACTCATTACTGACCCTTCCCCGATCCACGAAGCGCGTCGCCTTGAGCTTCTGCTGGAGTTCAGGGACGCGGCAGACAAAGAACTGAAATTTTTGGGCAAGTACCATACGGCACAACAGTACGGGGAGGGTGATAGGCCGGGCAGGCTCCTGGCCCAGATGCTGCGTCCACCTCGACAGGCCGCATACATCACAGAGGTGGCAGATGCACAGGGCAAACATCACTTTTCCACCCCCGAGATCTGCAACACTTTTTTGACCTACTACCGGCATCTCTACACGTCTGCCCTTCCGGATGAGTGTCGGGATCCGGGTCCGTACATCAACGAAATTGCCATGGTGTTTTTGGAGAAATATATGCAGGACTATTTGGCCCATCCCATCACCCCGGAATTGATTGCGGAGGCAATTGACTCCCTAAGAGGGTCTTCGGCGCCCGGCCTGGATAGCTTTACGGATGATTTTTACCAGGAGTATAAAGAGGAATTGGTCCCAATACTTGTCGAAGTGTACGCCGAGGCCCTGGAGTCTGGTATTCTTCCACCTACGCTTCGCGAAGCGGTCATAGTTTTGCTACCCAAACCTGGACGCGACCCCACGGTCTGCAGTTCCTATCGCCCACTGTCACTTCTGAACCTGGACTATAAGATTCTGGCCAAGGTTCTGGCAATGAGGCTTGCGCTGCTGGTCAACACCATTATTTCACTGGTACAGTCTGGCTTCGTACCTCAGAGGTCGACGTCGCTGAACCTTCGCACAATTTTTTCGGTTCTCCACAGAATAGATCCCTCCACCCCAGCTGCTGCGGTCTTTTTGGACACCGAAAAAGCTTTTGACACTCTGGAGTGGCCCTTTTTTTTGGACGTGATGCGGAGGATGGGCATGCCCACAATATTTGTCGCGACTGTGGAGTTGCTATACACTGCACCCACGGCCCGCATCCGCCTAAATGGCACCATCACTGAAAGATTCACTCTGTCCAGAGGTACCCAACAAGGGTGCCCCTTATCCCCCTTACTTTTTATTTTGGCAATGGACCCCCTGGTACGTCACTTCCAGGAGACACATCTGCACAGAGGGCTCCAATTCCGCACTGGGCCTCTCCTGGTCTCACTCTATGCGGACAACATGGTTTTATACGTCCGCACTCCGGAGACCCATCTACTACCTTTGCTGACTGAAATTACCCGCTTTGGCGAGTACTCGGGCCTCAAGGTAAATTGGCATAAGTCGCTACTGTTCCCACTCAACCCCACAACTGCACGGTGGCCTTGCTCCCTCCCGTTGGAGTGGTGTGAGGACTCTGTTAAATACCTGGGGATTCATGTTCATCTCGACACCGTGTCCATTATTCGCCTGAACTACGGCCCTGCTCTTGATTTTCTAGAAGATAACACCGACAGATGGCTCCGCCTCCCTTTATCGATGGCTGGGCGCATTGCCATTGTCAAGATGGTGGTTCTGCCCTGCTTTTTGTACCTCTTCAACAACATACCGATCCCTCTCACCAGGGTTTTTTTTACACAACTGCGCACTGCTCTGTTGAGATTGGTGTGGGGGGGGAAGCGTCCACGACTGGCCTGGCGCACGCTGACCCTATCTTACGAGAAAGGCGGCTTTGGGGTCCCGGATTTTTACCTTTACTACCTGGTCGCCCAGTGCTTGTATGCCCACCCTTGGTATCATCCGGATGCCAGGATTCCACATTTGAAACCCGAAGTGGACGCGGCGCTCCCTGTGACTCTTGATGCGATTCTTCCCAAAGGTCTCCCCCGAGAACCACATGACATACTCCCACTCACCACGACGACTTGGGCTTGGGACAAACTTAGACCCTTGCTACACATTGACACCTTGTACTCTCCCGCCCTCCCACTACCCAACTCCCACTGGCTCCCTATTACGGGCGAAATGGTGATCCGCCGGTTCCTCTCAAAATTTCAACTGCATACGATCGGCGATCTGTTCCCCAACGGCCACGCTTTTATTATAACTGAAGACCCCCGCTTCACTGGTTGCACTTTTATGGATACATTCGTGCTCATGAGAGTACGGGCGCTGATGCGTGCTACATTTCCCACATTCCCGCTACCGCCCGACGATACTCCGGCACTTACAGCCATCATACAGAACACATCGGGAGCTCACGTGGTGTCCAAACTTTACAAGCTGTGCTTGTCCTCCCTCCCATCGTCTGATGAGGCAGTTCGCGCCGCATGGGAGCGGGATTTAGGCACACAGATCACAGACGACCAATGGGAAGCGTGTTGTGCCATGACCAGAGAGGTATCCATGAACAGCAGACACAAATTCATACACTTTAAATTCCTTAGAAGGCTGTACCACACCCCAGCGTTTGCACACAGGATTGACCCTACCAGACCCCACACCTGCCCCAAATGTAATGCCCCTCAGGCCGACTTTGCTCATCTTTCCTGGACCTGCCCGAAATTGCACACCTACTGGGTAGAGGTACACAACACTCTGGGTGATGTTCTAGATCTGTCACTGTCTGTCCTGCCTGAAATTGCACTGCTGGGTTACGTGTCCAATTTCCCCCCGCAAAACTCGCAAGTTGGCGTCCATTTGCTTCCTGCTAGCCAAGAGAGAAATTGCGCTGCTTTGGTGCCTCGCGACGCGCTCCCACGGTCGCGGCATGGCTCAGGAGTGTGGCATATTGCAATGTGAACAGTGTGGAATATTCTGAACAACTCCCGGCCTCTTCCCGCCCTACAGATATCTGGGGGCTATATCGCCAATACATTGCAGGGAAAACACGGGAGGCGCCCTCTCAGTCCCTACATCCCAACACACCGACCGGGGTGGGTTAGACCAAGGGATGCGCCCTCCTTACACCCGTTCGGGCGATGATTCTACTGCGGCAAACTTCCGCCCCTTGGCTGTTGGGGTCCGGTTTTTGCAGAGTCGGGAACCCTTCGACACTCCTGGCACGGGGGACACTTACTTGTGCTTACTGGATTTTAGTACAATGCTCGGTTCCTTCATTGGACCTTTACGTCACCACCTACCTGTGTAAGCTCCTGCACATTGTTCAGATCCTTGCCGGGTGGCACAGGATATTATCTGATTCAGCTATAGGGTGGTTGTTGTCAACGGTAATGCTTGCCATCGCACCAGCTGAGTTGCTATGTTGGACTTGCAATTTAGTATTTATGATTTCTGTCTCTTTTATCTTGCTTTTACCTTTCGTACTATTTGTTGCATTTTTTTCCCATATGTGTTGCCTTATCAGAAAATGTTATTACTGTATCATCCACAATGTTCTGTTGCTCAATCCTACTTTGCACCTACTTGTACTGCTTGATAGGCTGATTGTGATACTGGATATTCATAAGTACATGTCATACATTCGTTTTCTACTAATGTGGATTGACTCATCAGCCTTAATAAAGTGTTTTTAAAAAAAAACTTCCTGACTGATGATGCTGGAGTCCAAGTTGAGCTATTCGGGAGGATTTTATGCGGATGAAGAGAGGGAACCACCAGAGTTATCGGGCACTGGCTGGGAGCACTGGGTAGTAGTCATGGAGTACCTTGCATAAAAACATAGGTCTGATAACTAGGGGCTGCTGAGCATAGCAAAGAACTGTACTTCAATTTCGTGGCACAACTACAGTATTCTGATGTTAATATCAGTTCTGGCGAGCAAATGAAACTCAATAGGCTCTGATCCCTGCTTAATTGGCAGCAATTGCTCTTTTAAAATCTGGCTAAACCTGGTACAACATTCATCTAGCAACATAAAAGTCAATACTAACCTGTGCAGCTATAGGTATGGACACTGTCACATTGTCCTAATCTGTTGAATCAACAACCCTTCTTTTCCATTTAGCCGCCGAGGAGGTCTGGCAAGTCAATATATCTATCATGGGTTTGTTAAAAGCGATTACTCACCCTTAAGGGTCTCAAGGCGCTGGGGGTGGGGGTTGCAGGATTGGGCCCATTAGGGAGGGGGTCTGTTGAAGAGCCAGTTCTTGAGTTCTCTTACGAAGATGGGAAGTGATGTTGTCTGTCTGAGGTGGAGCAGAAGGACGTTCCAGGCCTTAGCCGCGAGGAAGGAGGAGCGGCCTCCCGATCTGTTTTTTTTGGTGCGTGGGACCACAGCGTAGGAGAGCTGGGCTGATCTAAGAGTCCTTTGGGATGCGTGAAAATTGAGTCTACTGTTGAGGTATGCGGGCCCGCCTGTGGTACTGAAAATTCTGGACCCTGCTATGGTGTGGTACCGAAGCTCTACACTCGCGTCAAAAATATCATCGTATCATGACGATTTTGGTATCGGCAGACCGGTAATGATTGAGATACTATACCTAGGCATTTTCGTCATGATCGAGTGACGAGATCACCCTGAAATCATAGTTTCTGTCTTGAACCCTCGGGTTCCATTTTGTGAGCGGCATCCATTTTGTGATTGCCCTTACATAGTCAAATGACCAAGGCCGAATTCGATCTGAAAGGACACGTACACCTTTGCTGACTCCTCTGTGACCTGGGCGAGCTGACTCCACTGCCTCAAGCCAAACCTGTTCGGGCAGTTCCCATCCCAGTGGCCGAATGAGATTAGCATCAAGGCACAACATGTCATAAACCGTTCATCGCATACAAGCTATAGCTAATCACACACACAACTGTCCCTGTTTTTTCTTTATGACTCGTTTTACAAGGAGGAGGTGCACGATTTTATTGGGGGTCCGTCGATATCTGATGGAAGTTATGAGTCTTGCCGGGTAATCCATCATGAACTGGACAAACTGAAATGTGGGCTTGTCATCATGACTCTGCTTTTTCTTTTGTAGTGAAAATATGTATATGGTCAAACTGTAAAACAAGGAATTCTTGCCTGAAGCTCATTATTTTGTATAAAAAGAGAAGGCTAGCTTTATGAATTTGAGCAGTCTCCTGAGAACATACAGGCTGTTGTACTTCTAGAATACCTGTTACTGGTTGCAGCCAATAAATTCGATCCTTGACTTCACCTAGAAGACTCTGTGTTTCTGTGGTCCAGAACAGGAAGGACTCGAGGTCTTTGGGTGTTCCCCTGGCACCGCCGGGTCCATAAAAACCCGGTACCTCAGTTGGCGCCCAACTCGGGGCGGTATCAACGGTATCGGTCCAAGCCAGAGGTTCGTGAGGAGCTTCGTGTGAAAATTCCAGAGGACGGCCAGCCCCTTCAGCGACCCCTGTATGTCGACGTGGTTCCGAAGGTCTTTGCTGCGAGGTTCCCCGCGTCCCGACGGCTACGAAGGACTGCTGCCCTGACTATCGCCCTGTTTTGGACCCTTGACGTTTGGTAGAGCGAAACGATAGACGAGTCTTCTGGTGACGTCATCGATCATCGATACTTCAGTTAAGTATAAGTGGAGCGTCTCCCAGTCCTTAGTTTGGTTCTTAGTTTGATATCCCTTGGGATAGCTTTGATTTGGAACTTGCAAGTGCCAAAGCCGAAGGGCTCGTGTATTCACGAGACTATCGTATTCGATAATCCTTTGAAGTTTGAAGCTAGACTAGAGAGAAAAGATGCCTGGTCTTAGCAGACTTGGAAATTTGTTTTGTCTTGGTTGTAATAGGGACTCCCGATTGGAGGACTCATGTCCGGTTCCTCCGATTGGAACTCCAACGTATGAGCTCTATGTGAAGCATGGTGTAGGCCCTATCACATATAATGAAGTATGGATCCGATACACCAGAAACGATGGTGTTTTAAAATGGCTCCAATATGGTAGCTTTGACACAGAGATTTTAGATAATCTAGAGGTACAACTTTTCAAGAAGAAAGCCCGGCCGGCGATGTTGGACTCCTTTCGCCTATGGCGCAAAGAAGCAAAACAGAAAGAAATAAAATTAGCCAAGAAGAATAAACAAGGTATGTCAATGGTGCAGGCTGCCATTGCGTTCAGGGATAATGAGGAAGAGCAAGAGAATGAACAAACGCTTAGAAGTAGGAAGTTAGCGGTAGATAAATGCTACCCAGTTCTGCCACGTAAAGGACGAGGATCAAAAGAAGAACTTGATAAGGATCCTTTAATGTCTCATTTACTGAGTTCACCACCTCCATATGCGCAAAGTGCTACAGCACCACAGCAACCTTCAGTTGTACAACCCCCTATTGTTGGACCACAGGTTCTACCACAATCACCAGCTCCTCTTCAGCTGGCTTCTACTCCTCCGGCGCAGCCCTCTCAAGGGCCGCCGCCTTTGCCACCTACTCCATCTGTTTTTTCTACGACTTCGCCTACTGCTCCAACTGCTTATCCTAATACTCCCTCTGCTACTGCCTCCACCCCTGCTTTACATCAACCTGTCTTTTCTGGCGTATCTGCCTTTCCGTCAGTTTCCCCTTCTGTTCAACAGAGAGTGGCAAACACTGTCACTGGTCTTTTCTCACCTTTCTTTGGGTCGCCTAAAACGACCCCTAACACAGAACGTAGACAGTTGCGGAGTAGACTGCCTGACTATCACGAGAGAGAAATACTGAATGAGTTAGCACGTAAATGGGTTATCAATACAGTAAGATATGACGTTCAGTCCGTCATGGAAGTCTTCCGTCAGTGGGAAGCATCTACGCAGAGATATGTTTTTGAACAAATGTGTGTATTTCTCTGTGAAGATTTGGAGGGAAATGATCCAGAGCACGACATGCCTGAATTATTCCGTGTGCGGTTCAAATTCTCGGAGGGCATGATTGTGGGCACCGATGTTGAACAAGCGGTTGCGACATTATTGTCTTATAGGAGTAAGGGGAGCAATTCTCAATCACTATCTGAGCATGATGCACCAGGTAGGAAAAAGGCGCGACAGTATCCCATGAGAGAGGTTCCCCCAGTTTGGAGGGAAGGTGATGCAAATGCTAATCCAGCCATTCCCCCGCATTTTCAGCGTGTGTGGGTACATGTTCCTTGGAAGAGATCTGAGGTTTTGGCTCCAAAACAGACATTGCCTGATCCCCGTAAAAATCCTGCAGGGTATTATAAGGAGTTATCACAAACTGCCAGCTCCTGCATCATGAATTTAGCCGATATAGATATGTTGTTTGGAAATGTTGTTCCACAGCCTTTATGGGGAAAGATTCGTCATGCAGATCATGATCAAGAGTTAGGCAGCACATGGGTTAATATTGCTGCTGCTGATGCTAGACAAGTTGGTGGTGCTAAGCCCGAGCCTTTAGTAGCAGAACTCCCTGGTAGGATTATTGCGTATATGAAGACTTTAATGCCCGAATTACGTGTGAATTGGGACAAGTTGTCTGCATGCAAACAGAAGAAAGATGAGAATGTGTCTGACTTTTTCACGCGGTTCGAAGAGACCTTCATCGATCATAGCGGTCAGGATATGGCTACTGAGGGTGGCCAGAGATTGTTTGTTGACAAATTTGTACATAATTTGCTTCCTGAACTATGCAATAAGTTGAAGGATTCCGAAAGTGCTTGGGCTGTTTCCACGTCAGCACAGATTTTAGCGACGGCCCAGTACTATGAGAATAGGCGTAAAAATGAGTTAGAGAAAGCGGATAAAAAGACTAAGGAATTGAAAACTAAGGTCCTCCTACAGCAAGCTTATCCACCTCGTACTGCTAGTCAGCACGATTATCAGCAACCCCAGCAGTATTCGAGAAACTCGCAAAGAAACGAGTCTTCTCAACAGCGTTTACGGTATGGACCAAATCAGTGTGCGTATTGCAAGGAAGAGGGCCATTTCAAGATCAGTTGTCCGGTTTTGTTACGGCGTATGAATGGTGCTTCTGGTGCAAGAGGTCGAGGTGTTCAACAGGCTCCTAGAGGTAGGGGCCATGGAAATTTCCCCCACAATGCTCCTTCTTTTCCGCCTCAGAATTCTGTGAATAGTTTTGGCCAGCAGAATAACGCGTTTTCTAGGACAGCTCAGTACTATGCTGATGACTACTATGCAGAAAATGGGAATGTGGAGGGTAATGATTGCTAGGACAGCCGTGGACAAAGAGAGGGAGTTGTTTCAGTTCCAGTAGATCAGAATGGACCTTATGTTGAGGTGATTACATCAGGTGTGTCAGAGCCTTTTCTGTTGGATACTGGTGCTACAAAGAGTTCTATTATGCACTCAAAATTCCCGGGCGCACCTTTGTCTGGCGAAATGAACGTTTCAGTAGGTTTTTCTGGCGCCCCGGTTAGAAACCCGATCTCTAATCCTATGTCCCTTTCTGTTGGGCCATGTGAATTAGAAGCACCCCTCATTCTTACAACAGGTTGTGGTGAAAACTTGTTGGGATTGGATCTGTTGAAGAGATTATATGCGACTTTGTACTGTTCTCCTTCGGGAGTACAACTTACACTGGGTAAGAAAGTGGTTTCTCCAATGTATTTGTCAAGGGAAAAAGTTCTGACAGAATTGTCTTCCCTTCCGGATATACTTTGGGCTACTGGCTTTAATGATGTGGGTCTCTTGGAAATACCGCCATATGTTGTAACATTGAAAGCCAATGTTAGAATGCCGTGCATTCCCCAATACAAGATCTCTAGCAAAGGTGAAAAAGCGTTGTTAGCAATCATTTATGATCTGATTGAGAAAGATGTCATCGAAGAGACAACAGGCAACATCTGTAATAGTCCTGTCTTGCCGGTTTTGAAGTGTACTGATCCTTCCCAACCACCTGTTTATAGGTTCGTGATTGATCTTAGAGAAGTGAACAAGATTGTTATGCCACAGTTTCCAGTCGTTCCTGATATCACTGCCCTATTGACTATGATTCCTGCTTCAGCGTCTTGGTTCTCAGTGATTGACTTGAAGAATGCTTTCTTCAGCATCCCGATTGCCGAGGAGAGCAGGGATATTTTTGGCTTCAATTTAGGAGGCCGAAGTTTCCGCTTCAAACGCGCTCCTCAGGGCTACTGTGAAAGTCCATCAATATTCAGTCAGGCTCTGAAATCACAGCTTGACACAATTGCTTTACCCGATGGCGCTACTCTTATCCAGTACGTCGACGATTTGCTGGTCGCCGCAGATACTGAGGAGATTTGCAAACAAGGCACTTTGTCATTGCTGCGTCATTTATGTGATCTGCACCACAAAGTCTTTCTTTCAAAGTTGCAGTATTGTGGACAAGAAGTGACCTACTTAGGTCACCTCTTATCGAAGGAGGGAAGGAAGCTGACCCCAGAAAGAATTCAGGCAATTGCAAAATTGAGTGTCCCAAGGACACAGAGAGAAGTGCGTGCTTTCTTGGGCATTACATCATATTGCAGGCAATGGATACCGAATTTTTCCTTGTTGGCCAAACCATTGGTGGCATTAACTCGTAAGGATACACCGAAACCCATTCCGTGGTCTGAAGAGTGTCAGAAACGGTTTTTCTGAATTACGTAATGCATTGTGTTCGGCTCCTGTGCTGGGTACCCCCGACTACAGTAAGCCTTTTACATTGTATGTCCATGAGAAAGAAGGTTGCGCATTATCAGTTCTGACACAGTCTTTTGGGGACAAACAGCGTCCATGCACGTACTTTTCGGCGATTTTGGATCCGGTAGCTAAGGCGCTGCCAAGTTGCTTGAGGGCCAATGCGGCAGCAGCTGTTTCTATTCGACAGTCTGCTGGGATAGTAACGAATAATATGTTGATTGTCATGGTCCCACATGCAGTAGACATTTTGTTAAACAGAACAAGGACACAGCACTTAACTAGTGCTCGATTGTCAAGTTATGAGCTGACTCTGTTAGCAAGTCATGTACACATAAAGAGGTGCGATACACTGAACCCAGCCACGTTATTGCCCATTTCAGTAGAAACAGATGAGGTCGAAGAACATGACTGCTGTTTTAGGACAGAGGAAGAGACAAAAGGGAGAATAGATTTACAAGACACTCCTCTTCCTGAATGTAATGATACTCTATGGGTTGATGGTTCGTGTTTCAAGTTACCGAATGGTGATACGACTGCAGCATATGCTGTGACGACTTTGCATACGATCGTTGAAGCTGCACGCATCCCACACAATTCAGCACAAGCTGCAGAGTTGATTGCACTTACAAGAGCGTGTGTGTTGGCGAAAGGAAAGCGAGTGAATGTGTACACGGACAGCCAATATGCATTTGGTGTGGCTCACAGTTTTGGACGATTGTGGAAAGAACGTGGGTTCCTGACGTCGCATGGTGCTAAGATCCAGCATGGTCAGTTAGTGAATGAGCTTCTCGAGTCACTGACCTTGCCATTACAAGTTGCGATCGTGAAATGCAGTGCACACAAAAAGGTCACTGATGATGTTGGTCGTGGAAACGCGTTTGCGGATGAAGTTGCAAAAGAAACAGCAAGGAACGTAATGAGCCAAATGTATGTTGCAGGCCCTGCGAGATGGATTGGTGACATTGGTATGTGTGAAGATACGATTGAGAGTGTGAAGTCTATTCAAGCTGAAGCCACAGAGAAAGAGTTGAATGAATGAAGAGAAAGCAAGGGTAAATTGGATGCGAATGGTTGTTGGGTCGAATTGTCAGAGCATCAGAGATGGTTGTTACCTGATGCGTATGTGCTTGCAGTGGTGACGATGGCTCATGGAATGGCTCACATCAGTGTGAAAGGGATCTGTAAGTTGCTGGCTCCAGTATGGCAAAATGGTGAAATCCCTAAGTGTGCAGAGAATGTGGTCAAGAACTGTATGGTGTGTCTGAAATACAATCCTGGTAGGGGAACCCCATCTCCAGCTGGTCATTTTGCGCCTCCAACGTATCCGTTCGAGGTTTTGCAGCTAGATTTCATCCACATGGAAAGGTGCAACAATTTGAAATACGTACTCGTTGTTGTTTCTGCCTTTTCCAGGTGGGTGGAAGCGTATCCCCTTAAGGACAACACTGCCTTATCCACAGCTAGAGCCCTTGTCAAGGAATTCTTTCCCAGGTTCGGAATGCCTAGAATGGTTTGGAGTGATAATGGGAGTGAATTTGTGGGACGAGTGATGAAGAAAGTGTGTGAGGGGCTAGGCATACAACAGAAGTTCCACGCTGAAAATCACCCCCAATCAGCTGGATTAGTAGAGTGCTATAACGGCATGTTAAAACTGAAATTGGCCAAGATTCAAGCAAGCACAGGTCTTAAATGGCCTGACGCCCTGCCTTTGGCACTCCTATCAACAAGAATGACTGTTCACTCTAGAGTGGAACTTAGTCCACACGAAATTGTGTTCGGCCGCCTGGCCAACATATGGGGAGTGCCAAGGCCCACCAGGTTTAGCGAAATAGAGCACCCTGTACTGCTTGATTATCTGTATGAATTGACGGCTAAATTGTGTGTTTTACACCAACAGGTCCACGACATTCTACCTCAGGCCTCTGAAGTTCCAGGGCATCCCATCGATCCTGGATCGTACGTGCTGGTCAAGAATTTCCAGCGAACAAAGAATGACCAGCCCCGGTGGACCGGCCCTCACCTGGTTCTTCTCTCGACCAGATCTGCCGTCCGAGTAGAAGGAAAGAAACATTGGGTGCACGGACATCAATGTAAGAGGGTCCCTCTGGCTCTTCCGTATGACCGGTGGGTCCAGGAGGGAATTGCCAACTCCGAAGTCGAGACTGTGCCTCACTACCTACCCTTTAGTGATGCACATTTAAAAGGGACAACTTCTGAAAAGGAAAGTGACAACATTTGGCAAGAAGCTGTGCCTCCGTCAATTCGATTGAACACTACAGAGCCTGAACTTTTGTTTCTGGACCAAACAGCATCTGGTAGAAATCGTTACAATTTGAGGCCGAGACCTATGACAATGGACAAATAAATTATTTTTCTTTTTGATTGTGCAGCTCTCTCATCCAAGAAACTTGCTCATTTTTGTTTTTCGAACCGCCATCCGGTTCTGCTGCTAGGGTCGCGGTTGCCACAGTCTTTGGAGTGCAGCTGGAGACGGTTAGGTCGACAGTTCTGGTTGGTTCAAGGGAGTCACCCTGGACTAACAGAAGCACTCTTCAGCAGAAACAACCTACCACCGCGGGCAGCAAATTAGAGAGGATGGAGTTTCCCAAGATGGAGAGACCTGCCAGATCAACGAACTTTGAAACCAGAATATGCACTGTGATGACAAAAACACGATTTTTAATAATATGCATTTTCATGTTGTGTAGTATAATGATGTTTTTAATAGGCTATGCTTTATTCACCTTTCGAGTGTCATTTGCACACACCACACCGCCCACACCTCCTCCTATTGTTTCCCCGCACTCTTTTCACCCTCTACCTGAACATGAGTCTGCCAGAAGATTAGAATTTATAAATAACTCATTCGTTCAGCTCTTACACCAACACCAGTTTGTAATGAACACGACAAATTGTTGGGTATGTGGACTTATGCCACACACGACTGATAAGGGTATCCCATATTTTGTCTTGCCATTTAGCTACTATGGTTCTGTGGGCATTTCAAACAATGTTCCTATGTGCCATCGAACCATATCCCCCACGATCCACAGGAAGCAATTCGAGCAACAAGGCGCTAGTGGCGGGAATCAGAAATATGAGCAGAGATATCGACACGTATAGAACGATTCCCAGAGACGAACTGAAGGCTTACAGTAGATGGAATATAACGAAATATGGAATTTCCTTGAGTGAGAGCCAACGAGCAAAGAAATCCTCCCCAATTTGGATAGTACCCCATCAGGGTCACCTATGTCTGCAGGGAAATGGCAAAAGCCCCAGGGCTCAATTAAGGAAGAGTGTCTGTACTGAAACTTACGTCTTCTCGTCTCAGACCTCCCCTTCATTCTTGGCAGCTAAGGGTACCTACTTCGTTTGCCATGATAGAGCATATACATGGCTGCCCCCTGACTTTTCGGGCACATGTCTTATCTCGTTCCTGTTGCCACCCACCTACACGGCCGCGGCAGATTACCATAGGACAAGGACAGTTAGGGGTGTTGTGAGTGAAGACGACACTGCGGAACAGGAGTTTGGGGATTTCGCAAAGGGTTTTCTGCCGTTTTGGGGGCCTATGGTGAACAGCAGGAACATTCGGCAATTGACGAGAGTAGTTGAATCTACCGTGATTGAAACGGCTGGTGCCCTTAGTAACCTGACTGCGGAGCTCCAGTCGGACCGCCTTATGACTCTTCAGAACAGGGTTGCCCTAGACGTCATACTTGCAGACCGAGGTGGGGTATGTAAAGTGATCCAATCCAGTTGCTGCATTTTCATCCCCGATAATGCTGGGACAGTATACCAGGCCATCTCCAAGCTGCATAAAATCTCTGAATCCATTCACGTGGATAAAGGGGACTGGTCCTTGATGGGGTGGTTCTGGGAACTGATATCTGCCTGGGGATGGAAAATTCTGATAGTCATTGGGGTGGCCTTAGCCATTCTGTTCATGTTCTGCCTGTGTATACAGTGCGCTCCTGCAATATGTGGCCTCTGTGCTACATCATGTGTAAGGAAGCCTGTATCAAGAGATGAACTAAGTAATAGGATGATGCTACAGCAACATCTCAATGACTTTATGTATACAGACCTGGACTCAGATTAGCATGAGTATAGGTTATTGCCTATATAAGGGCAAAAGGAGGGTCTGTGGTACTGAAAATTCTGGACCCTGCTATGGTGTGGTACCGAAGCTCTACACTCGCGTCAAAAATATCATCGTATCATGACGATTTTGGTATCGGCAGACCGGTAATGATTGAGATACTATACCTAGGCATTTTCGTCATGATCGAGTGACGAGATCACCCTGAAATCATAGTTTCTGTCTTGAACCCTCGGGTTCCATTTTGTGAGCGGCATCCATTTTGTGATTGCCCTTACATAGTCAAATGACCAAGGCCGAATTCGATCTGAAAGGACACGTACACCTTTGCTGACTCCTCTGTGACCTGGGCGAGCTGACTCCACTGCCTCAAGCCAAACCTGTTCGGGCAGTTCCCATCCCAGTGGCCGAATGAGATTAGCATCAAGGCACAACATGTCATAAACCGTTCATCGCATACAAGCTATAGCTAATCACACACACACCTGTCCCTGTTTCTTCTTTATGACTCGTTTTACAAGGAGGAGGTGCCCGATTTTATTGGGGGTCCGTCGATATCTGATGGAAGTTATGAGTCTTGCCGGGTAATCCATCATGAACTGGACAAACTGAAATGTGGGCTTGTCATCATGACTCTGCTTTTTCTTTTGTAGTGAAAATATGTATATGGTCAAACTGTAAAACAAGGAATTCTTGCCTGAAGCTCATTATTTTGTATAAAAAGAGAAGGCTGGCTTTGTGAATTTGAGCAGTCTCCTGAGAACATACATGCTGTTGTACTTCTAGAATACCTGTTACTGGTTGCAGCCAATAAATTCGATCCTTGACTTCACCTAGAAGACTCTGTGTTTCTGTGGTCCAGAACAGGAAGGACTCGAGGTCTTTGGGTGTTCCCCTGGCACCGCCGGGTCCATTAAAACCCGGTACCTCATGCCCTGCACTGAAATAGATGAACAAGAGTCTGTTGTCACATTCCCAACATGATTAGGTTAGCAGTTTCTACAAGTAAGGTGCCGTTATCTAGAGAAAGTCTCTGCTTTGTGAGAGCAATGTCTTTGGCGACCACTGGTACAGCTCTCTCCAAAATGCTGTCAATGGTGGTAATGCAGTGGGGGGAATAGTAGCTGAAGCTGGCTTACGCTTACCCATTGCGGAGCTGAACAATCATGCAATCACCTCCTCCAGGCTCGGACGGGCGCAGATGGGCCCTTGCGTGTCCGGTGCCATGCCGAAATGCACCCACATGCAGCAAGCATAGCAGGGAGCAGCTGGCGTGTGTGTGGCACAATGTCCAGAAGTAGGAACAGTCTTCCTCCAGTCTCTCCACACACCGCAAGAACTCTGGGACTTGCAGTCCCTCTCCTGGGCCTCCCTCACAGTGCAGAGCAGATAGAGCTTTACTAGCATGATGTCCAGAGGGTGGGGCCCTCCTTTTACAGCAAGAACTTTGGCACTTGCAGTCCCTCTCCTGGCTACAATTAAAAACAGCCCCTTGATAATGATAAACTCTAGTAATGAATTTGTTTTTGACACAGTGTCCTGTTCTTAGTTGTTTTTGGCACACAAATCGTCACATGGAATTTAGAAAGATTACTAGCCAAATCTAGGTTATCCATGAAGGCAGCAAAATAATCTATATGTTTTTCAGGTTGTTAGTAAAAAGCAAGAGTAAAACAGTGCCATTTGCATAAAGAAGCGCTGGGATAGCCATATTACCAATCTGAGGCGTATCTTGTTCCTTTGAGATTAAATAAGGATTAATATTATTGATGTACAAAATTAATAAAATTGCGTCCAAAGTGCAGCCCTGCCGAACACACAATTTAATCTAAAAGATTTAGAGCATTCATCACAATCTCCAGATCTAGCAGATACGTTTGTATGTAGACAGGGAAGAAAGTTGACAAGTGGTATGTCAAGACTCAGAGAATAAAATCTGCCATAACTTTGATCTAATTATGCAATCGAAATCACTGTTCAAATTCACAAAAGCTAAAGGAATACTTACCCATTTTAACACAGTGTGCTTACTGATGATTAGATGAAGACTGAAGCTCTGCCCCATAGTCCCTAGGGTCTCCCTAATGCCATATTGGACCTGTGCAAGAGCATTGATATCAGAGAACCACGTTAAATATTTTTTTCTTAATGATCCTCCTTGCTACTTTAACAACGGTGTCGTTAACAAGATGGGCCCATAGCATTTTGGATTGCTATGACTGCCAGTGGCGGCTCACCAAGAGTGCTGCAGGGCGGTGAGGTGAGGGGGGGGAGGGGTAGGGTGGGGTTAGTGGAGTCCGACATACGACAAACAGGAGTACGGTAAGTAATTAAATAAATAAAACTATTTACTTTGCACTCGCAGCATCGCCAAGTCACCTTGCCCCTCCCCGCCCTACCCCAACGCCCTGCAGCACTCCCTCGGCAAGCCGCCACTGATGATTGCCCTCCTTCAATACAGGGACAATAACTGATTTGGTCCAGGAATACTGTAATCTCAAATGACTGACAGAGTTCAAGATGTAGGTAAAAAGGGGGCCGAAACCTGAATGTTAAATTTAAAGAGGCCCATAGGAATGCCGTCTGGTCTAGGGGTTTTATAAAATTGACTTTTTGAGAGGGCAGCTACCACATCCTCATTATCAAAGCTAATGCAAGTGGTAATGTTTCAGGTCAAAGAGCGAATGGGAAACTAGACCTCTCCAAAAAAAAGTGAAACATCTTCCAATCTCCTAGCCTGTTCCAGCTCTATCCAAGCATCTGATCTGATAATACCCCTTCTTTGTTTTAGGGCAGACTTATACCCGTTCTGCAAGAAGTGGTCTCAAATGTATATCTAGGATGTCTAGAAAGGTCATCCCGAAGACGCCTCTTGGCCGTCAAAAATTGGAATCAAACCATTTAGGGGTTTGCTGTGAAGTAAAACTGACATGTTTAATTGGCAACTTTGAGATAACCTGTCACAAAGGGACTGGAAAAAAATTAGAACAGAATTGTGACTTAAACAAGATCAAAGAAACATCATAAAGATCAAAAGTAGAACCCAACAAAATTGTTGGAAAGCTAATGGGATCATCAAGACGCCAGTTGGTTGGTAACCCACCATCCTGCACATTTTTACATTGGATCACAGGGGTGGGATAACACACCTCAGGGCCAAATAAACACATGAAAATGAGGGGGAGGAGTGTGGCTGCCAGAACAACTCACCGGAACAGAATAATCAGTAACAAAGTTAGTCAGACTCCTAGATACAATAATGAAATCTATAGTAGAAGAGCAGCCTTTACCTGCAAAGGTTGGAATGCTCACATAATCAGAACGAAATAACTTATGCACAGTAACAAATCACATTCAATAATAAGGCCACAAAATAACCCTCCCTGTAAATCAACAGGTGAGGAAAAAAACCTTATCATGCCATGAGAAAGGATTAGGAAGAGTTAATTAGTGCCAATCTTAGCATTGGAATTGCTACTTAAGATCATATAAATGGCAGGTGAGGTGCGATGAACAAGAGAGATAGGCAAGTTGTCCACCATATAGAAACTATTGAAATTGCCTTGTGGAAGTCAACCATCTTCCCAAGAAACAGTTGAATTGCTACATGGCAGGTGCTAAGAACACTAGCAGAGGTTTTAAGAGACACCTGAAAGTAGGTACGGAGACCCCCTTAGCACAGGCTGAAGTTCATAGAGAAGTCGGTACAGAGTAACAGACAATCTCCTCACAAACATCAATCAATATGGCCCATGTTTCTTGAAACATAACAATGACAAAGTCATTGATATAGGTCAACCAGCTGTCCAAACTCAACTTAGCGGCTAATCAGCTAGGTTTCAACTAACAACACACACCATGGCCGGTGGATCCAACAGAAAAATGAGTACAAGGGAGAATACCATGTGTGAGATCATTAAGCGCAATGGAAACGACTCAGGATTCCATACTGGAAGCAGAACAGATGTCACTGCAAATGCCTGAAAGTCGGACATTTTGATCTAAGCAATCAAGAGCTGCAAATGTTTTCTGAGTTGGTACAGGAGAAAATGAGGAAGCAATTAACTGAGAAAAACTGTCAGATATAGTCCAAGAGTTAGGCACATAAGGTGTACAGGAGTGAGTATAAAAACGAAAAAAGCCCAGTGGAAGAACCTTAACTGAATCACTAAGAGTGTCATGAAAGATAAATTTAAGGAAAATATCTGTAGCGTCAACAGTATATTTAAAGTTAACATCCACACAATCCCAATTGATAGCATTTAGGAGATGAGCCCACCTAGGCAAATCCATTCACAAGAAAAACCCTATCATAGACAGCAAAATTTTAATTTAACTTGATTTTAGAGGACAACCAGTGCATCACATTAGCCGTAAATGAAAGGATGATCTTGGTAGTATTGGGAGAAAACCAGGAAAGTTGGTCAAAATTATGACCTAAGTACAAGCTTCAGGAAGAAGATGAACAGTTGAAGGTTGAGGAATAACTAGGAGTAACAAAGATGAAGGCGGTCTGTGGGCTGTCATACCTAGAAGACTCAACAGGCTGGATATCAAGGGAGGTTGAATAATTGCCAGTAACAGGTGTTGAGATACTGGCCAAAGAAGCACCAGTGTTAGGCGCATGAGAGCCTAGAAAAGCATTACTGGCAGTGGAGGAATTAGGTGGGACAACGTTGGTAGAACCTGGTTGAGAAATTAAATTAGAAATACAATGGCCGACCAGCATGTCTAAGGCACGTTCAATACAGGACGGCCTGTCTTCAACTATCTTAAAGCGTGAATCACTCACAGAGGTAATTTTCACCATTATGCTGCCTAAGACACCTTTAACCATAGGAGCTGACAGTCACTCATCTAAGATCTTTCAGTGGTACATAGGTGCTTTTGAATGTGAGTTAGATGTTTTTTTCTTATGTTTGGCAGCGGGGCTGACACAGTGGGAAGTGTTGACCTCATTTCATTCAGTGGGTGGCGCCGAGTCAGGGGCTGTGCCAGAAAGGTACATGTTTCAAGAAATAAAAGGCTCTGCAGTTGTAAGTTTTACAGTGGAGGACGTAAAGGAGAGAGAAAAATGTGGGAGCCCCTCCACTGATAGATGCCTCTCCACCAATCCACTTTCTTTGGATATTATACCAACAGCAGGCTCAATAAAGCAGTTGATGGTGATGTGAGATGGGCTGTTATTAACCACTATAGAGTGGCCTGGAGTCTTAAGCTTCCCCATTGAACAGGATAATGCTGAGTGAGAAAGCTAAGACAAAAGGGGGTGGCCCAGGTCAGCTGCTACTAGATGCTGATGCATGCAGATGGGCCACCTTTGGCCCAATCTTTGCCTGGGTGAGTCCCAGGCTGCAGGAGAGCAGAGCTCACTCTGTAGTGCGTAGCTCCTCCGCTTTCTCCTTCCCACTTTCAGGGTCCACAGCAGCAGGGTATCCTGGGAGGTGTGGTTCTTGGCTTCCTCACAGGCAAAAGTGAAGCAAACACCAAAAGCCTCTGACCTAGAACAAGTTCACCTGATCTAAGCCATCGACAAGCCTTAGAAAGTCACAGTTGAGGTGTGAACTACACATTCAAGGGCATGCGATGACAGGTCTTATAGTTACTGAAGCTTCTATAGGTGTTATGTCAAAGACTGCTAATAAAAAGCTTCACCCCTCTCCAGTTCTATAACAAATAGCTACACAAATATACACCTATGGTAGCTCCACCCCATTTGACCTGGCTGGTATACTGACCCCCAAAGAGGGACACCAAATAGAGTCCATCTCTGCCCAATTCTTTGTGGCCAAAGGTACCACCCTGATAAACTGCAGGCAAGCAGAATCCTTGAACCTCATTGTATTTGCATTTGGAGTGCAACAACATGGTATTGTGCTAAAGTTAGAACAGTTTACAGACTTTTCTTTGGCATCAGCTGGCTCAAAGGGAAGTTGGCAAAGCTCAATATTGATCCCATGATCTAGCCCGCCATTCTACGTCACTGAAGAATTCCGTTCTGTACGCGCATCCAAGTAGAGAAAGAGCTGGAAAAATTGGAAGCAGCAGGAACTATGGAAACGTCAAAGGATGCTCTCCCTGGGTCTCTCCCATCATGATATCTGGAAGCCTAAACATCCTGGTGCTATTATCCACATTTATGTTGACATGATAATGCCAAACAAGGCCATAAGAAATACTCAATACTCCAAACTGAGTTTTCTCAAGGCTTAACTGAATAAGTACAATTTTATATTACACATTCTTAGTGTTTGTTGATTTAACCCAATATCAGCTCACAAGAGTATGTTGGCTAAAATCAACAGAGACTAAGGATATGTAATATAGGATTGTACTTATTCAATTAAGCCTTGAAAAAGTCCCATTTGGGCTGAAATTTATCAGCCGGTTATGAAATTATGTAACAGATTATGACATTTTGGAACATTGAGATTTTTGGAACACAAAAAGAATAGAGATAATTGTTAAAACTTGCATGACATCTTGATTGGATATATATGCTCCTAGACTGTGGAATAGTATTCCTCAACACCTACGCTCTCAGCCCGATCACTTACTTTTCGCAAGCTTCCTAAATCTTATCTCTTTTAATTACTTTGTGCTTTTTAGGTTGCCCAGCGCTGGGATGCCTCCGGGTAACTATGCGCTTAAGAAATGCTACCCAATAGACAATAAATAGACAATATGTTTGCATGAATGGATTTCCATTATGGGATCAAATAATTGGAATTATAATTAAATTAAATTACTCAGTGCACAGTTTCATGGTAATAATCCTCAAACACTATTCTACTTAGAGACTTTAACAGTCTTAGAGTTGCAACTTCTTGGCCTTCCTCACAATCCTGACCCGAAATAGAACATTTCACTTTAAAATCACATCAAGTGCAGCACTCCCAGCCTTGTCCTCTAGTACATGTTCACTTCAGCTTCTTAACAGCCTCCTGCCACTCCCCCTGGAGTAGGTGGACCATTCAGAATACATCACTGCTCTTCATCTTCATGCCAGACCATCTCAAATCAGTGAGTCAAACCAAAGGAAAGCAGCTAGGCCTGTCCTTTGAAAAGTTACTCAGTGACTCTCTCCAACATGCCCTGATCTTAATAGTTGCCACATCAGACCCCTCGACAGAGAACAATGCTTAAATCAGCACCCCACTCGTGGTTCAGCGCAAGGGAACACTATCCCACCCATGACAACATGCTGTGTGAAACCCATAACCCAAGCCTCCAGTATTCTGGTCCACCCAGGAACTCACAGTCAGCAAGTGCAATACTGATAGGTAACAGAAGAGACAACAAACACATAGCTCCAGTTACACTTCAACAACTAGAAAACACCTTGCTCCCAAGCTTTGACAACTCTTCATCAAAGCAAAGGTAGCCACTGACAGAAACAGATTGCTCGTCAAGGCCATCTAGAATTGCATCAATGTTACTTCAGAACCACTAACATAACATGTCATGTCATTGCTAGGTTGAACACCATTAACAGCCTCTTCAGAGAAAATAGACAAGAGAAGGAAAAGCACAGACAAAACTAAAAAACATGAAAGCCAACCCAAGAAATGCTCCTCACAATGGATATCAATGGACACACCTCACTGATGACCTAGAAACCCTCCTCTAATGCTCAAAGTAGCATCCTATGAACAGTACATCATTCCTTCCTCTGTACTGAAGTCCATCCCTGGTGAAACAATGCAGCTTCGGCTCAACATACACAACACTACCCTCAGTCAAGGCACCTCCGCGGATACCTTCACAACCGGTCACATCCTCCCACTGTAACAAAGACAAACACGACCCGAACATCTCTCCTCCTGAGTATCTAGTGGACAGAACCAAACTTCCTAACTCCTTCATTATTTATTAGCAAAGTCATCTGCAAGAAACACATGGCTAATAAAGCCTGACACCACCTCTGTCATTTAGTGTGGTGTACCATGTGTTGGTAGTGCTAAGCCAAGCAATTGTAGTGCCCACTATTCAGAAACTTCTTAAAATCCTGAAAAGGTTTTGGGTACTCTAGAGCATTGTAGTGGGAATGTCCCTAAAACACCAAGGAAGGCTTGTGTGAACTCCCCTGTATTGAAAAGTCTACACTGGGTGCCTGGTCAAAATACAAATGTTATGCTAGTGTTATGCACTTGAAGAGACCTGAATTCACCAACCTGTTTTAGGGCACTAAAATGGACTTTAAAAGGGATATACATTTTTTTGTAAAATTATTTATTTGACTATTATTTTAACTGATGCCTGAATGCCAGATCCAAAACAATTTACATTTATGTTGTTTTAACCTTTTTTTATATAAAAAAATCTTACTTAAGCTGTCCTCCCCTTCGTGAACTGTTTCTAACCCTGTCTGTCTGCTCATCCCAGAGCTGTCCTTTAGCAATGCATGGGAGAAATCAAAATCTATGTGAGGTGTACAGAGTCTTATGCCATTAAGTTATGTATCTAGAGATTCAGCATAAGGCTGCACAGGGAAGATTCACATCTAGTAGAAGCCTCCGGCTTCCTGTCTTCTAACTTCACATGAGGATGCAATAATGGGCTCTGGTAAAATACTACTTGCGCTTGTACCTGTGGAGTCAATTGCAAAAGCATGCAGTACCACAGGCAGAGACTAGGTGGCCCTATGGAGTCGGTAGCCTTGTGCTGACTCTTCAAAGATTTGCAGAAGTTGTTGTAAGGCCCCATTAATAATTTAGATGCATTAGGAAACAAAGGGGCATATTACCAAGCAATAGCGATAATTATCGCTATGCATGATTAGCGGCTAAAATTATATCGCCACGTTCCGACGATTTTTACCACTGAGATACCTTAATATTATCAAGGTTTATCTCAAAAGCGGTAAAAATCCTGCGAAATGCATGAATATCGCTGGAAAATCAGCGATATTCATGCATTATCGTGACAATGCTCTTAGCCATGTTATCCACCTTCCATTGGATAACATGGCTAAGAACTGCACTGGGCAGGCGTTAGCTTTTGGAGATATTCGCGCTTAGCGCGAATATTTCCAAAAGTAAGGCTTTGTTGATAATTGGAGATAGCGATATTAGCGACTGTTTTTAGTCGCTAACATCTTGGCACGCCCACTTTGCATGTCATTAGCGATATATATCGCTGACATTCAAAGTGGGACCCAGATGCTCGCTATCTCCTACTAGCTGTCGCTAACTGGTGTTAGCGACAGCTAGCTAAAAGGGCGATAAAATTATCGCCGCTTTAGCGGGAAAAAGTCCAGCTAAGGCGGCGATAATGGCCCCTGGTAATATGCCCCAAAATATGTAAGATTACATTTACCTTTGAGGGATGGAGTTACATTTTCTAATTTCTAAGCCGGAAGTTAGAAAGATTTAAGAAGTAATTGCCTCACGATGTAGCAATGGGTGACTGAAGAGAAAGTTAAATTTTTGGTGTGGAATAAGCCCAGAGATTGCTGCGCATGGCTGAAGGCCACACCCAATGAGACCTGGGTGCAGTGGATGGGTGGATGCCAAGTCCTGGTGTCTTAAGCACACTGGGCATAATTTTTTCCTGAAGGCTGTAGAGTTGGGGTACCATTATCATCGCATCCACATCCTATGCGCTAAGTTCACAGGGCAACAACTGTGCCCTGCAGGCTCTGGAGAGACCAGGGATGAGGCACATCCTGAACATAGAGTTGACTGTGCTTGGTCAAAAGTTACTCCTTGCTGGCTCAGTGCCCATTGCAAAAAGAACAATTGGTGGACAGAATGCAGAACAATAACATACATTCACCCCAATACAGAGATCTGAGCCTAAATCCATTGTTACTTTGCTCACCATGCCATTCCAGTTTGGACCCAGCCATATCCAAATCAGTCTTGACCCTGCGCCCAATGGGAACAGTCCAGCCCGAACTGCCGGGCCAGGTCCTCCCTGGACAGGAAACAAGCATCCTAGGACCGGTTTCGGGCTTTCAGCCCTCATCAGCCAGGATAGCTTGACTCCAGTGGCATGGAGAGCTAGAGACCCACGTCTGGGCATACCCGTCCCACTCGGGGTGACAAATGCAAAAAGAACAATTGATGGACAGAATGCAGAACAATGACATACATTCACCCCAGTACAGAGATCTCGGCCTAAATCCATCGTTTTTTTGCTCACCATGCCATTCCACTTTGGACCCAGACATATCCAAATCAGTCTTGACCCTGCGCCCATTGGGAAAAGTCCAGCCCGAACTGCCAAGCCAGGTCCTCCCTGGACTGGAAACAAGCATCCTAGGACCGGCAAGGCTGAAGGCTGTGCCCTGCAGTACCTGAGGCAGATTTATGGATGCAGGAAATGACTGAGCGCCATGGCCAATGCTCGTTGGGCACCAGACATGTAATTCAGACTCCGTGTATAGGTGGAGCAGGTGCAGGGCATGGAAAATGGCACTTCTGTGGCTAGGGCTTGCTTGGCCTGACCAGAGATCTTTTTTTTTTTTTAAACATGTTTTTATTGTAGCAAAGTCTCAGAAAAAGTGGGGCACAAAGCACAGCGACATTAGCCCTATTAACTTACAAGCAACAAGAATATGCAGATCCAAGGACACTACACAGCCATGTATGGCCCACATCCCGGAGGCTGGGCGGCGCAGGATCGGGGCATGTCTAACAAGGGAGAAATCCGCATCCGCGCCCCAAGGATAAACGACGTATCAATGCCTTCGCCATTTGTTTTTTTGTAGCTCAGCAGAACAACATAGCACATAACAGTCAAACAACAACAATTCACCCCCAAAATGGCATCTCGAGTACTGATCCAATAGAGTAGGATACTTGTGTGAGGGCCAGCGAAGGCCTAGCCAATGTCAAGACTACATAGACTCATGAGAATCTCGGCTATATACATTCATACTCAGTGAGGGTACTGTAACGTGGCAACAGAGGACACCTACACGGTCCCACGGCCCCCCCCTTCACCACTCTCCCCCCAAGATTCAGACCCGGAAGCATCAGAAGAAAATAGCTCAGCGCTAGTGGCATCCGAGTCATCCTCCACCAGGCCCTCCATGCACAGCATCCTCCAAGCCAGTAGATCATCCTGCAACTTTCCATCCCTACGGGTATGCTGCATGTGGGTCTCTTCGGCCAACGCCCATTCCCTCGCGTCTCTCAACCATAGGGAAATGTCCGGCGCCATACGACCCATCCAAGTGATAGCCACTCATCTCCTAGCCAAGACCAGTAGGAGTTGCAGGAACTTATAGGGTAACCTACTATTTTTTGGTTTGGGCACCAGTGCAAGCAGACATTGGAGTGGGTCCAGTGGAAGCCTGAGTCGCGTGGCCTGGGCAATATACCTCACCACCTTACGCCAAAAGTCCTGGACAAGAGGATACTCCCATGCCAAGTGCAGGAAGCCCGCCAGTCGCACTCCACACCTGGGGCAGTTGTGGCGCCTATCCGCCGAGATGCGATGAAGGGAGACCGGTGTCATGTAGGTGCGGTGGACGAAATGAAAGTGAATAAGTTTGAAGCGTGCGTTGCAGGAGACCTTGTGCGTCAACAGCCCAATTCGCTTCCTCTGGGCAGGCTCCAATTCTATTCCCAGGTCTATTTCCCAGGCCGCCCAGGCCGGAGCAGACGGGAGGGGTTGAATCCCGGCGCATAGCGGAATAGAGGAGGGAGATCAGGCGTCTACCCCTTCCACAGGACATGATGCTGACCAGAGATCTTAACTTCTGTGCTCTGAGAAGCAAGGCACAGAGCATGGCTGAGTGTTGTACCATGCGATCAATAGCACAGGCACAGTCACAGTGTGACTGAATCTGTGACCTGGGTCCCTAGAGAGAAGTGGGATGAGGCAAAATCCTGAACACAGAGCTCATTGTGCCCAGTCAAATGTTGCTCCTTGCTGGCTCAGTGCCCATGGCTTGCTAGGCAAGGCTGAAGGCTGTGCCCTGCAGGCACTGGGGCAGAATTATGGGTGAAGCAAATGTCTGAATATCATGGCCAATGCTCGCTGGGCACCAGACATGCCCTGCAGACTCTGGGGGCAGGTGGAGGAGGTACCGGGTATGGAAGAATGCCACCTCTGTGGCCAGAGCTAGCTTGGCATAACCAGAGGCCCTACCTTATGTGATCTGTGAATGGAAAGACAAGGCGCGTGACATGGCCGAACGTTACACCCAGTGCCCAGAACTCACCGGGCACAGCAAATAGGCAAAGACTGTGTCCTGGGCTTTGGAGGAAGGGGCGATGAGTGCCGGACATAGTCGAAGTCCCCAATTAACATCCAGCGCCGTTGATCATGTTAAAAGACCCAGCCAGCCTAGAAGCCTTTGGAGTGACATGGCATTGAGCAGTGATATCAATGGTGGCGTCATCTGTGACATCATGGGTAATCTCATGAGCTGTGCGTTTGGGGAGTTTTCTCTGCCTAGGTCACCACAACTGGCGAATTTTAGAGTTTTTTGCATTTAGATCGTTGGAATAATGCACCGTGAATTAAATGTTTAAGTCATCCCGATGTTTTTTATTTTTAAACGCTATTTTGCATTGTGATGTGTACAATCCCCCACCCCCCGCCCCCACAAAGTTCTGTTGCGCGCGGATAGACACACATGCGCGCGCGCGCACAAATGAGCAGCTCACGCTGCTTTCTGGCCCTCATGCTTATACAGCAGGGTTCAAAGGGGTCATTCATAATACCCGCTGCTGTTTACCTTTACGGAACAAGCAGTAAGTGTAAAGCACTGTTTGTTCTCTGTTTGTTCTCCTGCGTCGCTATCAGCTCATATCAGACAGATTACTTTATGGCGAACAAATCAGTATTTCAAACAGTGCCTCGGGAGCCGCAGCTGCTGGTGACCGGGGGGAGGGGGGGCCCCGTCGGCCCGTGGACTCACCTGGCCCCGCCCTGCTGTTTCCAGACACAGGAGCCACTGGGGTAATCTGCCGAGCTGACTGCTACAGATAAGAAAGTGAAGTGAGAGTGAACTATTGTATTACCTACGCTTAAAGGTAGGGAGTACAAGGTACTTTGAAGTAATATAAAATCTATTTTTTATCTAAAAACTACATACATACGTTTTGGTAGCACATGTTTTCTTTGTGCCTAGAAGTACATGTCGTCCTGTTTCCTCCTGTGGGAGGCAGCCACTCCCACGGACCTAGCAGCTGCCCTGCTTGGGAGAGGGCACACAGCCTAGTTTGCAGCCTTTATATAAAGTTCCAGACACCGGTCATACTCCTGTGAGCATGGCTGATGTAAGTCATATCACATCTCAGATGCACTCATGTCTCCACTTGGCATTGGGGGTTCATATATATGAACACCAGACAATTCCGCAATAACGACTCACATTCAGCCATATTCGGGCCTCTCTTCTCAATAGGTAAAGATAATCCAACCTATTTACACTACACACCTTGGCACGGGGGAAAGCTGGGCCACTGGTAAGATATGGGTCTCCGCTCCCTCATTCGTGGAATATATCCATCAAACCGCACTCATTGTGGTCCTTTGCGCTCTTTCATACACTGAGGTATCTAGCTTATGTCTTCCTTACACACTTTCGGATTAGGACAACCTCTACCCTCCCTAGCAGCAACCGTGGAGTGTCTCCCTCACTTCCTAGCAGCAGTGAACAGTAAGTAGTGAGGCAAAACTGGGGCTTTAATCTCCTGTTACTTTCATTCCCTAAAGGTCCACCAAAGCCAGTCATGTCTGGAGCCCCAAGCTGAGAAATGCAAGACACTTTGGGGCTGATTACGATATGTGGTCCCGCCAAGCACATTAGGATGCGCCCGCCACACTGGCGGGTGCATCCTGTGCCTTTTCCATTGCAGGTGGATCTGCTGGCTGCAGACCAGCCGCAATGGAAAAGGACTGTGCACAACATTGCCATGCACTACAAGGCTGACACCACTTGGTGCCTGCCACGCAGTGCATGGCAATGAGGGGGGTACCATAGGTACCCCCGATGTGCATCCTCCACCATCCCTTCACCCAGGAGGCCTGCAACGGGCCCTCAAAGCAAAGACCGTATGGCTTGCTGCCGTGGCTTGGCAGTTCGGGCTGGACTGTTCCCATGAGGCCCAGGGTCAAGGCTGATTGCATATGTCTGAACTGGGGTGGCTTGGTGAGCAAAAAAACGATGGATTTTTAGGCCCAGATCTCTGTACTGGGGTGAATGTATGACATTGTTCTGCATTCTGTCCATCAACTGTTGTTTTTGCATTTGTCACCCCGGGTTGGACGGGTATGCTCAGATTGAGTCCTGTGCGCTCCACGCCACTGGAAACAAGCTATCCTGGCTGATGATGGCTGATAGCCAGAAACCGGTCCAAGGATGCTTGATTCCAGTCCAGGGAAGACATGGCTTGGCAGTTCGGGCTGGACTGTTCCCATGAGGCACAGGGTCAAGGCTGATTTGCATATGGCCATGTCTGAACTGGGGTGGCTTGGTGAGCAAAAAAACGATGGATTTAGGCAGATCTCTGTACTGGGGTGAATGTATGACATTGTTCTGCATTCTGTCCTTCAACTGTTGTTTTTGCATTTGCCGCCGTGGAAAGGCATACGACCGCCAGCATTGTAATATGGATGGCGGTGTCGTTCAGACACCGCCACCATATGCAGGCACTTTTTCCACCGGTCGACGAGTCGACTGGTGGGAAAGTGGCGGACGGTCTTTCCGACTGCAGCGGACCCCCAGCCATCATAATATGGCAGGGGGTCTTTGCTGTGTGGATGGAGGGGGCGATCCACCCACCATCCCAATGGGCCCTCTAGTGTCTGGACCAACTCTCCATTGTTTGCTGCCCAAGCAATGGCTGGTGGAAAAGGAGACATTGGCAGTCGTGTGGGGGCTTAAAACACTTTGCCAGTTCATGCATCATAAACCACTGACTAAGGTTTTACAGCAGAAGGTCTATTAGGTGCTACGGCCAGAATAGCACAAACGTCTGTTAGATTATTTGATTCTAAATTCAAGATTTACAGCCCGATTCATCAAGCGAAATTGCGCTCGCAAAGGGCCAGATTCTGAGAATCTGGCCCTTTGCGAGTGCAATTTTTGCATTTGGGATTCATCATCCCAAACGCAAAAATAGCCATTAGCGAAATGGCATATTTGCGAGGAATTGGATTTATGCAATTCATCAACCAATTTGAAATTGCGAATTCGCAATATTTGGTCGCAATTTACCACGAAGTCTGACTTCGTGGTAAATTGCAAAAAAAGAGAATAAAGCACTTTAGTGCATTTTTTTTCTTTTGCATGTTACACACACACATGTCCTTTGGACGTGTGTGCGCAACACCTGTTTAAATTTGCATTTAAGGGGTGCCACAGGGTGTCCTTTGGACACCCCTGGCACCCTTGAAATCGCTATCTTATTTGCGATTAGCAACTTGCTAATCACAAATAAGGATTGTGTAGGAATCGCATCTTATTTTGCGATTCCTACATGAATCCCGTTTTGCGAGTCTGTAATAGCGATTCCTTATGAATCGCTATTAAAGACTCGCAAAACGGGTCTTTGATGAATCTGGCTGTTAGTATTTTCCTGGAATTAGGAACAGAGTAGCTGACTCCTTAAGTCATTTGACACTCACTATTCAAGAAGCCCCTGCTCACAAGGGGATGATCTGTGTGTATCTTGGTCAAGTATCGTCTGTGACCATGCCATTGATGCAGTAGAGTGGAAGGAAGCAAATGATGACGTTCTGAATGCAGTGAGTATGAGGTGATGGGTTGGCCTACCAGATGGGAAGTTAAGGAACCACTTTGGGGATTTTGTGAGATTTCATGAAGAACTTACCTTAGAGAATGAGATTCTTGAGAAGAATTCTATTGTGATACTTCCTGCAAGTGTGCAAGGAAGGATACTTGATGTGTGTCACGAAGTACAATTAGGTATAGGGAAGTGTTACAAGCATTGGTAAATGCATTAGGTTTCACCTATGTGATTAATACAAATTGTGTTTTTTAAAGTTTTAGCTTGGTGAACAGTTGAGCAACATAAATTAAAGAAAGCGTGAATGAGACAGGGGGAGGTAGGGATGAGGCGGGTTAGAAACACTGGAGAGCAGTAAGGGGTGGGAGGAGGGTGGAGTGGGTCGAAAACAACAGCGGAGATCAACAAAAGAGACTGCAGGGACATGCACTCTCTACAAGTGCAGGGCTCAAATGAAAAAAAAATAGTACCTGCAGCCAGTAATTTAGTGAAATCATACATGTGAACACCTCCTGCGCAACCTTTACTTATCAGTCAGTGAGTGCTTTAATACATGAAACATGGGCGCAGGCGTCTGCCGCATTGCCCGACCTGAACAATAAGGAAAGCCAGATACCACTAGAACGCATGAATCAAAATTAGGCCTCTGTTGTGGTGCTCGTCTGTAATAAAAAACAAGTAAACACAGTTGAGCAGAGTAAAACTAGTTACAGACAGTGCATGCCACTGTGCGTCCAGGTAGTGCCATGCAGCTGAGGTGTATACTGGAGAGCAAGAACACTACAAACCTGACCTTGGTTGGCATCAAGAGAGCAGCCTCACAAAGAAGTTTGGCGGATGAAAAGGGGTACTTGGGCCTTGAGATACTGATAAGACCAAACACACCAAACAACAGGAGATAGCGTGCGACAGCCAATAGAAATGGAGGAAAAGTAACTAGCAAGCACACAAACAAATGGAAAGTAAGGACGGATGTAAGTCCCTTTTACAATTAATATTAAACACAATAAATTTCACAAGCACAGCGCAAGCGCTGTGCAGGCCAAACCTAAAAAGGTGGTGAAGGAATTTTATTGGTGGCCTGGAGTAGAAGGATATAGCAAGACTAATGAGGGAATTTACAAAATGCATTGGTCGAAATGGAAGGGCCCTGAGGGGAACGATGTGACCATACTTTTTTTAATATAAGAAAAAAAGTTCCCCCACTTTTTGTGAAAAGACAACCATTCCGGGACAGTTAATTTCAACAGCTGAAATGCTTCAGCTGAAGTGTAAGTCAGTGAGTTTCCTGTGCTGTGAAATTGAGGGAGGGGTAGATAGACAAACAAGCCTTCTTGCTAGTGTACCTGCTTCCTTGAAATAATTGTAAATGCGCGCAACTAGTTAATCTGCAAGTGTAAAGGGTGCTTGGAAGCCGGCAATGGCTTTAATTGATGGAATCCCCAGAAGCCTCCTGATGACACAGATTTACTCTTTTTGAGTGGTACATCAAGGCTGAGCTGTTAAGTGTGTGCTTTTAAAAGACAGTTATAAGAAAAAATGGACTCCACGCAGTTTGGGTATTACTAAAATTTGTATTTTGCAAGCACTTTTTATCTTAAACATTTTTGTGCATTTTACTGCAGCCTATCTTATACTGTCTGTAATTCAAGTTTAAAATAATGACTCACATGTCCACAGTGCTTTTTGGCACAGACTGCGACCTTGTAGCTCCTAATATACACAAGTCACTATTCTCCACTGCACCAACTGGGATTCATTTCTGTGTCTCTCTGGTTACAGATACAGACCTCTGCAGTACATTAACTAAAATAAATTTCATGATGTGAAATAGTGCATTTCCCGCTGATTAACTCTTTGTATTTTTATTTTTCATTTACAACCAACATAGGCCCATATGGGAACATAAGGGTAAAGGCTACATCTGGGTGAGAACCACAGAAAAAAACCAAGCATTTGCAGTACATTATCACTGTCAGCTTAACTAGTAGTATAACAGCCATGAGCTCATCATTAAAGCTTCAGGATAACATTATTCATCCTATACAGCTGAACATCCACTAGTATTTAAGTCATGCCGATCACTAGAGTGAACCTGAGGATTTAACAAACCCTAGCATAGCTCCCTCCAAATCCCAAGGTCCTCATCTCGCTGTTCATCTCTTCTTCTAGACTTCATATGTACCTCCTCAGCCAGGAACCTCTCAAGGACATCTCTCAACCATACATCCAGGGAGGGGGAACACTTGCCCATCCATATTATCACCACCCCACGCTTTGCAAGGACCAGAAGGAGTTATCGTAGCTTGCACTCCATCTTGCGCTACTTGGGCTTTGGAACATGCCCAAGTAGACAGTGCAGCGGGTTCACCTGTACCTTCAAAACAGCGCCCCTATTTACAAACTCCACCGCCCGGGTCCAGAAACATAGCACCTCAGAGCAGTCCCTCACAAGGTGCAGAAAGTCTGCACCGGCTGCTCCGCAACAAGGTCACACGTCAGACCGTTCCGGTTCAAAGCGACTGTGGGGAAGCGAAGTGGCAGAGTGAGGCGTTAGCTGTCATGGCTTAACGCCTCATTCCGCCACTTCAGACGCAAGGCTGCACCATATTCTTGTAAATATGCTGCACTATATTTTCAAGAATATGGTGCAGCCTTGCGTTTCCCCCTGCACGGGTGCTACACTTCGCTGCTTAGTGCCAACGCAGGCACCCTTGCACAATAGTGCAAGGGTGTCTGCGTGCAGGGGAAGATTGTTTATGTGTAGGAAGGTGTTCCTTCCTACACATAAACAATCTTTACATGCAGTTTTGTCACTTCTATGTGTGCAGCTTAATCCAGCACACATGGAAGTTACATTTCATTTTTTTAAAAAGAGTCTTTAATCATGTGCAGGAAGGGACACCTTCCTACACCTAAACAATCCAAGGTGTTTTGCAAGAGCGCATTTCTCCTCGTTTTGATGAGGTTTTCCTTGGTCATAATTTTGGAGCTGCCTCCTATTTATGCCACCCTTGTAAAAAGGGGGCAATGTCAAAATCAATGGGTGTTGCGTTGGAACACCCACAGTAACACCCACTGCCCACCCTTTCTGCGTTAAGCATAGCATGAAAGCATTTTACAAGGTAGCGCCAAGCCACGTTAAGTGGCTTAACGCTGCCTTTTAAATAAGGCAAATCCCCTATCGACAGATACTCATCCCCCACGCAGCAGTACCTGGACAAGAAGATAGTCCTCAGGGTCACACGCTACCCTCGAGAAGAGCTGCTTCCATCACGTTTATCCATTTGGACCAGGCTACCAGAGGAGTCCGCAGCTCACCCGGGGGGCAGAAGCCCCGGCCACATAACGGGGGACAATGCCAATGGCAGTTTAAGAGGCAGCCCCAGTACAGTAGCTACCCCTCAGCTGTCCACGTGGCAAGAATCAGCTCCTCCTCCAACAGATGGCCCACTGGTATATCTGCATAGTCAATGCAGACCTTAGGGGTGCTAAGAGCCACTCCGCTACACCAAAAGCTGAGAGGGCACAGCAGAGGACCCCCACCAGTAGAGCCCCGGCCCCAACATCCACAACTGTCACCAGCTCAAAATTCCCAGCGCCAGGCAGAGGAGCCGTCTCCGGCCGCTACACAGATGCAGGCCCTGAAGTTCCTTCCAGTACCAGGAGTAGGCCCTCTAGATCCGCAGCTCCCAGCATACGGAAAGGGAGCACCCCGACACGGGGTCACCGGCCTAGGCTCTTGCGAAGCGCAATTCAGGGCTGTAAGCGGTAGCAGTCAAGCATTGGAGGCCTCTCCCCACAGGGCCTGACAGAAGGACAACGGGCAACACAAGCTCCGACCACTGACCCGGTTCCGCCAGTGGCGGGGCAGAGTTAGCACAAAGGGGCCTGGGCCTCACTCACTCCCTCATTGGGCCAGTACCAGCTCCCCTATAGGTTGATAGTCGACACTCTGGCGGCCGCGTCTCAGGCCGATCTCCAAGGCTGCGCAGTGACTCCGCCTCCTGCTGGCCCTTAGCTCAGCGTCCGCACTGTAGAGAGGCCCAGTGCACGCACTCCCCTCGTGGCCCAAGGGAAGTGTGGGTACCAGCCCCTGGACCGCCACAGGTTCAATGAGAACTGCAATGTGAAGGCACCCCGCCGGTAGCGGTGCATGCTAAGGCTGCAGCTACGGGCCCATTGGTCCACGAATCCCCGTATCGGCAACACACGCTGAGATTGTCCCCCAGTCGGGCCCACAGGCAAGAGGGCAGTGTTCAGTGCCGCCATCGGGGAAATTCAGCTGGTCGCAGGATCAGGTGAAAAGGATAGTGAAGGATTAACGGGCTAGCCAGGCGGGAGCTCAGAGGCTCACGTCCTGTCAGCCATTTTACTCGGCCACACTCCCCCCACTGATTAACTTAACTTGCATTTATTTTTCATTTAAGCTGTGCATTATATTATACGTAGTTACCTGAAGGTGAAAGACCAAAAAAAGTTAGAATATTCTAGCCACTGATTTGACCCCACTCTCGTGCTCACTCATCCCACCCCCATCGCAAGCAGCATCACAGTACCCCTACTTTTTTAATGCACGTTGACGGCTGTTAGAATGCACCAGTTCTGACATGAATCAAGTGATGATTAATCAACCATTAATACTGATTACGTGTCCTGAAACAGTGGGGTTAGATATAGTGGGGCCAGTATTGAAGGAAGGTAGAAAGTCAATATTCATATTGGCGTTGATGGATTATTTTTCAACGGGCAGAAGAAGACATAGTTGAGAAGGCAGACATAGGTATTATTATAAAGTTATTATGCAATATTTTCCAGAGAGAAGGTATTCCAAAGCGAATAATCAAAATTATTGTAAAAGCTATTTGAGATAGTGAAAACATTTACTTAACACTCTTTACTTTGGAACACTGACAGATTCATAGACAAATTTGAGAATATCTCCTTAATTTATTTTCATGAAACACTGCAAAATAAAACACGTCAAGGCCTAAAGTCTAACATGTATTGGGTCTAAACAATATAATTTGGCAGTAGGAATCAACACCAGTCTCAAAAGGCATCCCTTTAAAGGACGCTTTCTCTCACCCACCCAAGGTGGCATGCTTCATCATTGGGGAACCTACTGCTGTGAAAATGGTGTGGAGATTAAGTAACATATATTCTTATATACAAAACCAGTGATTCATAGTTTTCTGGAAGTGGTGGATTCACTGGTAATACTTGCAAAAGTGGAGTGTCATACCTCAGCTGTCCTTGGTATGGGCGCTCAAGGGGCAGATAAGTCTCTGACCGTTATATACGGATCGGGAATGCCACTGGCTATGCCCAGGCGTAGCACCTTTTAGATCATGAAGAAGGCCACAACACCGATGGGGGTCACTGGCCGAAACATGTTGATCTTTAATACACACGAGCAGGTCTAATGTCTCCCAATGTGCTTTTATGTTTTTAATCCTAGCACAGAGTCGCTTGAATAAAGACATGCGGTGAACCAAGTAGCTAGTTTTAATTAACTTCACTGTTTGCACTGCGTCCCTCACCATGCTCTTAGACTCTCATTGGGAAGTTAGTATATGCTCCCTTGGTATACAAATCATCCCTGAGTTCCTCCCTCTCAGTGAGGGGGTTGTAGCCCGCAACATGACTAGGCTTCATGGTGCAAGGATATTCCCCAATGATGAAGTACGCCACCTCTGGTGGGTGAGGGAAACCGTCCTTTAAAGGGACGACTTTTGATACTGGTGTTGATTCCTAAAGCCAATTTATACTGTCTAGACCCGTTGGCACATTTGTGTTTAAATGTATGGATTAGGGTAGCATGCCCTGGGTGGTCTCTAAACCTCCTCTAGCCCCTTTTTGAGCATTGCTCAATTCTAAATTAGCCACTAGTCAAGTAAAAGGTAGGTGACATTTGTCATTTCAACAGGCCGAGCATCTGCACAAAAGCCAGTTGCAGCATATAATCCTAAAATCTACACACTTTAGACTCATATTGTTACACTTTTCTCTCAGTACAGGTCAATGTAAACATAAACATGTGATAGAAACTATTACTTCAACAACACTAACTAAGCAGGAGGCAGTCTCTTCTTAGGAGAAGAATGTGGGGAGACATTGAAACACATATTAGTGCATCAACATACCGCGGACAATGGACGTGAGGTCCAAATTACGGACAGTCCGTGAAATTTACGGACGGTTGGTGACCCTAATCACAGCCATTGGATAGGAGACTAGCTCCCCCGAGAGGGTAACATCAAAATCAAAACAGGGCACTTGTGAAACGTGCAGGGCCGGACTGGGAACCAAAACCAAGGCAAGGTGCTCGCCTGGCCCCCGGTGGGGAGGTCTGAGCTCTTTGCCGGGCCGGTTTTCGGCCGATTTTGTTGCAGGGCCGATTTTGCAGCTATGCTGCATAAACAGCCCTGTAACAAAAACTGCCCCCAGGGGCCCAAAACCGGCCCCCACCCTTGCAGCGCACCGGGGAATTGCCCGATGCCCGCAACGGCCAGTCCAGGCCTGGAAACGTGTCTCACAAGGAGCGAGCAGTGCGCTAGCGGACGGAGCCCTGCAAAGGAATGGACATGGGCAGAAGGGCTGTGAGCGGGAGAGAATAGAGAGGGAGGAGGGGAAACCAGTGGAGAACCATCCTTCAACCGCCTCTGGGGTTGGGGGGGGTCCTGGAGTCAGAAGAGGGGCTTACTGGAGAATCCATAGCAGCACTCCGGCTAAACAGGCAGCCGGCAGCACCTTTTGGGGGTGGTCGGGTGTCCGTAAACAGAAGAGGGTCTTACGGGAGAATCCATAACGGCACTCCGGCTAAAGAGGGCACTATATATTATGGCAGCACCTTTTGTGGGGGGGGCTCGTGGCATGG